>NC_140338.1:25965538-26599374 GCF_963514085.1 Chelon labrosus
CACGTATCAGACTAGAACAGAACAAAACCAAACAGGTCTAATAAGTGAGAGCATCTGCTACTCACCATCTTCTCTCCTGTGTGGTACTTTCAGTAACCCTTACCCTAACTGTTGACCATCATGTATTAACTCCAACATTAGCCGTTCACTTCCAGTCACTGTTGTTTAAATGCGGGGAAACTTGGCACAGCTGACTAGCCACCGTTTTAGCGGCGTAATTACAGAGTGATGTCAACACACCAGCTCACAAGTACAAATGCTTGCGAGCTATGGTGTATGTTCAGCATAGATCCATTGCAGAAGTATGAACCATGCTTATGAGTGGACTCTTCCCGTCCGTCTAACTCTCAGAAAACAAGGTGAATTGGTGTATTTTTCAAAACTTTTTTTTCTTTACATGAGTGGCAACATATTTTCTAACAGATTTGCTGTTCTATATCTGACAGATACTTCGGCTGATAACAAAAGCTGGTACTCCATCAACATGTTTTATTTATGAGTCACTTTCCCCCGCGTTGGCAGTCTAAACAGACGGACGTCAGCTCTAAATCATTAGGTTTAATGAGGCGCTCTTCACTTGTCAAAACAACACATTTAAAGGCTTGTCTCTTTCCCCCTCTCTCTTTGACACAGCTTTGATATCGGCCGGCTGCTGCACCAACAACTGTAGAAATGTCAAGCTATGGGACAGGTAAGAGCCCCTCTCCACCTTGTTTCTTTTTCATAAGACCTCTTTTGTGGTAATTAGGGCGTTTGAAAGAAGAAGAATGACCAGTGAAGGTCATTGTCTTTTTCTTTCCACTAGGGCCCATAATCCTGTAATTAGCTCCCATTATTCTATTTCACCATTCAGTGCGGCTCCTTTGGCAGGAGTCTCAAAACCTATTTACATTTTGTTGGATTGGACCGATTCACATTAGAAGGATTTGCATTAAATAATGAAATCTCTCTGTCAGGGCTGTTTGCTCTTTATTCCTCGCTAAGGGTAAACAAAACATATTCTGCTGTGATCCTGTGTCATTGCAGGGTGATTCCATGAGTTAGCCCACCTCCAGATGAGTAATGGGTTTGTATGCCTGGTCTGGCCCAGGTGTAATCACGGTGGGTTTAGCGCGGGACTACGGAGTTAGAGGTGACCCTTCCCTGTCCCTGTATGCCATCCTACATCTTCAATCAGGCCCCAGTGGGAGGGCGAGATGGCTCTGTTAATATTTAATGATCGCAAGACAGGACATACACCTCACCCCCACCCCCCACCCGGACTTTGGCCACTCCCAAAGCGCATGCTACAACATATAATCACACGCCATGCACACGGTGACTGTCTTTAACATGCACGTGAAAGAGCCCTTCTCCTTTCATTAGTATTTTCAACCCATCACTCTTTCTGTTCTTGAACCCCACTTGCCTCCTACGAAAATATCAGTGTCTCAGGTGAGGAAAAGAAGAAAGTGTACTTTATGTCAGGGTGTGATTTGCAAGCTCAGAGAAGGGATGAGCTAAGAGTGCAGACTGGAGTCAGGTCCCGTGGCCGTCCCTCTGCAGTGGAGACAGGCGCAGGCAGGAAAGAAGGATCTGTCGCTGATAAGCAACACAAAAGCCTGCAGAGATGAACAGCTTACTCACTCAAAGTCTCGCTCTCTCGCTCTCTCTTTTATTTGCTTTCTTGTACGGACTTTTGCAGCTTCATTGTATTTAGCCTTTTACCTATTTATCTCTTTACGAGGGGACATGACAAGTTGTAAATAATGGCTTTATTACCGGATAAGTGGCTCATGAGTTATATCAGTAACAAGCTAAAGCCATCTTCTGGGTAGCCACGTAAAAACAAAACAAAAAAAACCCCTCCAGGCTGCAGTACATGATGCAGAGGATCAGAACCAAAATGCTTTTGTTATAAACTCATTAACATTTAAAACTGCAGAGCTTATTGTAAGAACCCTGAGAAGACAATGTTCAAGGTTAAACTTAAACACTGTATGGGAGTCAGGTGACCAGGACCCATTCAACAAGATAAGACACTGACAATTCAAAAAAAAATATTACAAAATGAACGATGCTTTTGTGTCATTGTGAGTTTGGCCTCACTGTCACGCTGTCAGGGCTTACTGGGACAGCTAGATTAGATGAAATCTGTGTTTTTCCTACCATGACAAGACAAATGTCTGCTATAAATATGATTTATCAATGATTAACACTTCACTTTAAAAGCATCAATAACCTACAATAATCTACAATCCACTGACATTTATACAAGAAGCAGCAACAGTTGCTGTGCGCCACAAAAAGGATCAATTTTGCCCTCCAAAATCAATTTGGACCAAAATCAACGCTCTCTTTTTCTCGTCCTTCTGTTTTCCTATACAGCTTTGATGCTTCTTCTTGACGACTTCACAACTCAACCATCTACGCCTCTCCAAGGGAGGAGAGGCTTCAGTCGGACAGCGCTGCAGCTTCCCCTGGATGCCAGCCTCCGTGGCTCCGGATGGTCTGTAGTCCATGGCCTCATCCATGTCCACAGCCCTTAAAACAGCCTGCCTCCATGTTTTCATTTCTACATATCGCGAGTTTGAGCGGATAGGGGTGGGAGTTTACTTTTTTTTGGGGGGGGGGGGGGCGCTATCAGAACAGTTGGTTTAAATGCGTGAAAACTGCCGCAGCTCAACGGATCAGAGCGGATATCGCTCCCTGCCAACTGTGACATGGCTACCTCCTGGAGAGAAACTAGGGAGAAGGAGAGGGATGCTGGGGATTCGTGAGAGGAGATGAAGAGGACTTTGCACAGTTTGTGCTGCTACCCTCTGTTTACAAATGGAGATGATTGGTGGAGAAGCACATAAAACTTTCTATACCCTCCTATTTCCCTCCCTGTTTTCCTCCTCTCCTCCTCCTCTCCTCCATCCTCCATAGAAACTCATCATCTTCAAAGTGTGTAATGAGACCGGTGTAATCTAATGTTTTGTCTCTCAGTCTCCCGATCCAAATGATCACACGATTACCATCGTCTCCTCTCTCTTCCTCGTAAAAATTCTGCCATTTCAACTGAACATAAAAACAGAAACATATTTGTCTGATGTTCTAGCAAAGAAAAAAAAAAAAAACCTCTTCCTGTGTCTTAAACCAAGGTGGTCAACATTACTAGCTGCTGACAGATGTTCTAGTTCTATGAGATGCAATGTTCAGGTGTAATTTTTCTTTTTTGTATTATCTTCTTTACTCCCTATAAAGCGCCTATATTGAAGCTGGGGAGAAGATTATACATTTCTCCATGTTGTTTTTTTTACAAGGAAGTAAAGTTCAAGTAAAAAGTAGATTATTGGATTAGTTTTCTATATATCTATATATACAAATATTATATGATTATTATTTTTGACTTACTGGTATTAGAACTAATATATGAAAAATGCATATGATATATATCAAATAATAAACAGACTTCTTTATCTAAGCGTGCGTTGTGTGACCCCGTTTTATTTTGACTGGCTCCAAGGTTAGAAAAAAATCTGTAAGTCACACACAGCAGCAGTAGCACATGATCAGAAAAACTGTTGGAGTGAAGGCTGCTTCTCGGTTTTTGGAAGACAAAATGAAATGGAGTTGTTAGTCATGTTCAAAACGACACCCTCTCATGCTGTCACATCTCATCCTGTCAGATGGGAAACAATAGTGTCAAGAATTTCCTGTGAAATCAGTGGAACTGTTACAGCCGGTGGTTCCTTCCTATGCACCCATCACCTCTTCTCACATCCTGCGGCATCTGCTGCACTGCTGAGGGTTTCCGACATCGCTGCGTGCCTCTGCGTTTGTAATCTGGTCAGAGGATATTGGTGACGACATTTTAAATATTAAAAACGGGTCGCACACAAAGGTGCAGTGCGATCTGAACAGGAAATTTAATTTGTAGCTAACACTGTTCAGACGGGAGAAAATTACGCATTTGTTGGGGATTATGTTTAGTGGTGGATTAATACTCATTTGATCCTTCACTTAGTCTGGAAACAGGATTTACACAAATAAACTATGTTGGCCATATTCATTGTAATGAGTAACCATTGCAGTATCGTCATTCACTGCTGTATTTGTTATGTTTTGTATCAGAATCTTCCTTAAAGCACAGTACTAGTTGGTGGAACCATAACGTAACACCACCTCTTTGATATTACTCTTAGAGGAGGGACTCTAAGTCAGGTCAGTCGAGGTCAGATACGGTTACGCCTCCAGATAATGAATGAAAAGTCAGTCCAAGGTCAAAAATACAAACGCGTGTTAGGTTGTCCACTGGGTTGGACTATTATCAGAGCTCTCTTGGTGCCAGTGAAAACAAACTGAAGCTGATCTGGTTTGATCTGATTACCCGGAGTCATCAGGGTTTACTTATTTGCCCCAGAAAATCTCTTTAACGAGGGCCCGTGCTGGGCCGGATGTTTAAATCACATGCCTTGGCAATGCCGTTGCATATTGTCCCCCTATGGGATGCCCTGTTGGGGCAACTGCGAGATCTATACTGGCTGATGAAATTGAGTGATTGCCTTATCCGGCATGCCGAGAGCATTATTGCAGTAAAGGTCTGTTTATGGATTTGTATGATTAGATGGGCTGTGGTGCAATGGAAAAGAGGACTGAAATTATTTTGTTTGTTATTTTTTTATTTGCACTATGATAGTATTATGAAGAATTAACACATTCAAAAAAATTATGTGTGTGTCTTATTTTTTAGCCTGTGTAATTGGATGGACATAGATATACTGTAACACAAACAATGTACCATTAGACAGTAAGGATGTGCTTTAGATTTTAACAGTTTATAGGTTTTCCATTAGCTAATGTGTTATTTCCACTTTGTAGTCCACATGTCTACAAGCATCCTGTCTCAGTGTGTTCATGTGAGAATTTATGAAGGGATGTGGAAGTAAATGAGCCTGTGTGCGTTGCTGTTCAATATGCACAGTCATGTGGGTGGTGCGCGCGTTTCCTCCAGGTTGATTAGGACGCAGGAAGACCAAGCAGTGTTTGTGTTGATTTGTGTGCATGGTTTGCTGTTTTCTTGATACACCGCTGCAGTTCAGGTATTTGTGTCTGCGTATGTGTGTGTGTGTGTGTGTGTGGGTTGAGAGCATGCAGCGCCCCGATCTGCTCTGCTGCATTGCAGCATGTCCTGCCCATCCCGAGGTCGCCGTCGTCCTCCGCCAGGGCACTCTTCCAAGGTCGCAGCAGGTCAATCCTCCCCATCTGCATACCCGGCCGCTGCAAGGGTAAATCTATAAACACCACACCAAATCTGTCGGCTGCTAGAGTAACGAGACACCCTTAAGAACCAGAGCCAGAGATAACCATGCTACAGTAATCTATCAACGCGGGGATCAGACATGTAATCTACCCAGATGACCAGTCGATCAGCCGGGAATGCCTATCAACGCGAGATGAGCTACTGCGGCACACACAATCTACATGCAAATACATGCAGCTGAAGTCGGCGATGGAGACACTTTGTCTGGGAAGCTGTGAGCCTAGTGGAGTTTACTGTCCATCTGTGGAAGATGAAGACTTTTATGGGAGTCGTCAACAGGCGCGTGAAGCCAAGGTTTTATGACCAAAATGTCCCGATCTTAATTTATTACAACAGAAGAACATTATTGCATCATACGTTACTAACTGCCATAACACACACAGAATAGAATAGAAGTAAACATTACTGAGTGCTAGAAAAGTACATTCACACAAGACTTTGCTTACAGTTGACTATTTTACTGTAAAGGACAAATCAGGTTCAAGGGCAGAGGGAACATCAAACAAAAGAAACACAGACATCTAATAGCATAAAAAGCACGGCGGGTGAGGCGCCTTCAAGGAAAAACGTACTTGTGACCTTCGATGGAAAATCGTTCAGTCAGTTTTGTGTGTACTGTTACTGAGTATAAGTCATACAAGAAAATGAGTAGTTGCAGAATAATGCTTCCCCCCTGACATTATGTTCACAAAATTACACAACGGCCAAGCGTAGCCAGCTACATTGCAGCCAAGTTACTGCTGGAGTGGTGTGTTTGTTGTTGTTTTTTTTCAATTTTTCCAACAGAACAGAACATTTTGTGGAGATATAATGAAGTGCAACCGGTGAAACAAATGCACAAGACTGAGTGATGCTTCCTTGAAGGTTGGGGCCAGCTCAGCTTTGATTCGTTGCTAATCATTCAGCAGCAAATTTGGTGTGTGGCAGCCAGTTGATTTGATGAAATTACTAAAGAGTTGCAAGTCCGCTTGGGCACTAGTGACTCTGGATTTTACTTGGACTTCAGCCTTTCACTTGAGATAACTTGATGTCCTCACTTTGCCCAAGCATTAAAATTTATACTATACGAAATAGCATCAGCTGACATTGACACAACAGTTTATGTGGATTCATTGTAACCACTGTTTTATTACAGTCTTGCAGCGGGTAAGCAACCAGTCATGCTGGGCAGTGCATTATTTGCTTGGATATCAAAACAGTCAAGCAGGAAATCTAATGTTGATCTTTAGCCAGTTTAAATGATAAAAAGCCACTGTTGAGGGAAACCAAAAGAGCTAGAGAAGCTAGGAAGGGCTATAAACAGTTGTACAGAGATGGCTTCTCCTGAGTCATGCTGATCAGCTTGTCTATTCATTCCAGATGATCATGTTGATGTGAAAATATTTGTGTATTTAAACTTTCATGAAAAACGAAAATGAAAAACTGGAACAGCCTTTGTGCCCTCCTGACTTCACCAAGTTCAATAACCATCTAAACTCTTCCGCCTTGCTATAAACCACAAAACCTGCCAAACTAAACCTTGCTCACAAGTGAAAAAACACAGGAACAAAACGCACCTGAGAGTCTTTACTTCACCCCACTGATAAAAACACAGCCTACAACGAAAATAAATGTTTCACAAACGAAAAGGGAAAGTTAAAATGAAACCAGATTCAACATCTCCTCTTATCAGTATCAAATCAAATGGGATAGAAAAAGAGAATCTCCAAAATTTCACTTGGGAAAAAAAAAACCTGTGACTGAGGCCTTTTACACTAAAATATATCTGTGAGATGGAAGGCAAAATTGAAAGTGAGAACCGTGAGAAATAATCCCACATTTAAAACCAGGTGTGTGCAGATGAATGACGCTTGAACTCATTCAAATGAAGGGTGTAATCACGACAGGGCTTTTACTGTATTTTCAGTACATCCACAGTCCCAGACGATTCAGTGCCTCTGTCACAACTATGAAATCATGCTGCTCCTGCTGCCACGGTCACATACATTTTCCAATTCTGGAGATTTTTCTCTGATGAAGAGTGAGAAAGTTTTAATCAAACAAAGAGCTCTTGGGGAGCTTACACTTTGTGACAGCTGACTGACTTGCCTTCTGACCGTGTATCCCGCGACCGTGGCTTCCGGGAGCTGTTTGACAAAGAGTGGCTTGTTGTACAAATACTCTAACTCGGCTCATCTACCGGGATGTTTGGGGTTTTATTATAGTCTTGTAGCGGGAGGATTTCAAAGAGGCTATCAATGATTTAGAATCTAGATGCAGGCGAAACAAACAAATAGATCCCCCCCTATGATTTACTGCAACATAGCAATCTCTCAAAGTTCCCTTGTATTAAAGAGCCTTGTTTATTATTTAAATGGGCGGCCTCCTGGCACAAAATGTAAAGCACATCATATATATCACTTATGATGCTCTTAGTGCGCTCTGACTGTAGCGTCTCCGTGGACACGAAGTTAATCTACACTGATCTGAATATGTGCACACATGTGTAGTATCTGGACTGGCATTTTATTGTTTTCCATATCGGTGACTAAAGAGAAAATCACTAGGTTCTCACAGTACAAACACCACTGTAATGTGATAAATGTCTTTGTGCTGTGTCTGCACCTGAAGTGAGGAAACAATGTGCTTCATCTGCATTCCGTAGGTGATGATAAAAACATAACTCCTTTGTGATCCCAGCCAAACGCTTTGCTGCGAACGCCGCAGTCTCGCAGTCACACAACAAAGCGTGTTTAACTTCCCGATCCTTGTGGGTCACCATCACGAGCGGGATAATCAAGTCGGCGCTTCATACGTCTCAGGCTCATTTGCTAACGAGCCATCTCTAGAACAATAGGAGTTAATTACTTCCTCTAATGACTTCACACGCTAAAGCTAATGGCCGACAGAGATAACAAATCCGTCATTACCACTCTGCACATATCTTGGATGGAATGGAGGACGTAAACTGCTCGCACTTCAACGTGAGGACACTGGCCGCATTTAAAGGGGTTCTGCTAGAGAGAATCACTAATGGAGTTGAATCTGCAGGCTATTGCTAGCGCCACTAAAACATGCTTTCACTGGTGAGGTAATTGCAAGTTGTAATAACGTGCAATTGCTCACATGGTAAGAAAGACAACTTATTCTTTAGATAGCTAGCAAAATATTTTAAACCACATTCGGAATATTATATAGATGATTCACATTTTATGAGCAAAACTGTAAAATACTTCATGAAAACTAAATGTTAGCCCTTTCTGTAACAAAAACATATGCAGTACATCAGATGTTTTATATGTGAGTAGATTTTGAGATATCCTGCTGACAAATGATCAGAACTGAAAACAAAATGTCCCTGGCTGAGATACTGTGACAACAGCTACAGGAAAAACAAAGAAGGGATCATCTGTTGTCACTTAAAACGTCCGAACTTAAAACTTGTATTTGAACACACCGCATTTGAAGACCACAGCCAATGACTAACTAGAATGTGCATACTTGCCTGTGTGAAGGGAAATACCACCTCTTCATACCAGTAGGGGTTGTACCGATTAGTCGCCATGACGCTTTAAATATCATGTTGACTAGTCACTGATCACATGACAATAACCACATGGACGCCTCCAAGAAGACTGAGGAGCCCAGTGGGTCACTGTAGCGAACTAGCAGCGGTTCATCATACCATACCACCAAGACATGCAAAATATGTAAGTCAGTCCTGAAATGCAACAAAAGTACTACTGCAATGCACATTCATCTGAAAAGACATCCGCAAAGTAGCTAGTAGAGGGACAATCCAAATCCTCTCGACAGCAGTCAATTAACAGTTTCTCTAAACGCCATGTGGTAACAGAGAGAAGGAAGCTGCACATCAACAATTTTCCTGGTGAATTTCATTGTCAAATTTCAAGTTATTAGACCTTTAGCTGCAGTACATGGAGCTGGCTCTATCCCACCTCACAACACACTGTAGAGTACTATTAAATACTATGGATGGTGCTGACTTGCAGTCTTTCTTCATACAGGCTATACATATCTGCCGTGCACTGTGTGTAGCACATGAGCTGTCTGTTCTGAGCATATATTCAGGTCAACAATATACATTTCATTTTTGCAGAGCATTACTTTCTACTGTGTTTTTATTAGTGACGTCATAAGCGACTAGTCTGTGACGACTTGACTTTCACCACGTAACACTTGACTTTAAAAAAAATCTCAAGTCTGATGGTCAGTTTTAGAGTTTTGTGATCACCATCTGATGATGTTTAGATACACCTCACTATTTAGAACTGAAATGAATCACCAGTGGCACAACTGTCTCTTGGTACTATCTGGTTACTAAAGGACAAACAACATCTTCAGGTCAATTTGAATCTATAATTCTTAATTCCTGACACTTGTATAAAGTTGCATAATAGCAGCCTCAGGCTAGCTGTCTTACAGTAAACAACCAGATACTGTCTTTCAGGCAGAGCTCTGAGGTGGAAGGGTAACTATTTAAACAAATTTGTCTTTCCTTTACAAAACTATCCAGCCCACGAAACATACTGAGGCAATGAGGCAGTGCACTAACTCGAGTTATGGGCCTTTGGTGACTTGATCATGTAGGTTGATGCACTGATTGACAGATGTGCAAGGACTCCTGCCAGAAAGCATTCATTCTATTTGCAGTTGCAATCTGTGTGCAATTAGCATCTGATTTACCAAAGGCAGCAAATAATTATGCAATCAGTGGCTGGTACTGCCTGCTCTCTGAGTGCACTCTGCAAGCGAAGGAACACTTAGAAGGTGCAGTTCAGCTGTGGAGTATATGTAAAAACGTCTGCTGTTTTCCAGGTTCTCTGTACTTGCAGTGTCTGGTTCCAGGGGTATTTTGTGCAGATGGTAATTACGTTTCCTCTTTTAAACCAGTAAATAGCACCACCATACCTGCACAATGTGTACATGCTTTTAGGAGATGGAGAATCTTCCACAAAATATATATTCTTACCTTTGATTTCTTCTTCATGGGGCATGTATGAAAGAAAAAGTGAATCCGATCTTATCTGTGTTTCTGTGGCAACTTTTGGGATCACTGGTGTTTGTTTCTGCGTTCTTCGCCCTTCCTCTTTTCATTGTTTCTTTTAGTCTCTTTACTTTATTTATTCATTTATTGTGTGTGGGTGAGCTGAGTCAAGAATGGAGAAGCGAGTTGCATTAACACAAAGCTGATATGCGGTGACAGCGGTGGAGGCAGTCAGAGGTAGGGGCTGAAAGCAGAGAGAGACCCACGACTGACTCACTGAGACAGTAGTGAGAAAGAGAAACAGGACCTATTCGACAGACTCCCACATGAAACTGCCTGGACTTCCTCGACCTCTTGTCCTGTCTCTGTGCTTTCACTGGTTGGTTTTCTTTGTTTTGGAGTCACTCATTCAAGTGTTAACTCCCTGATCAAAGTGACTAAGCATCTGGTTTAGAGTCTTGCTGTACACTGGCACTTTAGGTCTGTGTTAGCAGTGTTGTAGGTCATGTATCTAGGCAAATGGACAATTTATGTATGTCAGAACAATGCTACTGGTCTGCTGGCACTGCTTTGTCTGGTCTACGAGTATTACTAGAGGCAGAAGTGTTTATTGACAATGCAAACAACAATGGCCAAGTGGAAGAAAACTATTGAAAACTTAGCATAGTAGTAAATTTAAGATGTCTGCATTAGCTAGAATGTGTGAAATATTGTCCAGGTTTGCATTTCTGCAGCACTGTTCCTTTTTTTAAAGAACTACTGGCAATGAATGCCGACTGTGTCACCTGTGTCTTGATCAAACCAAAAGAGCTGCTACTATTTCCCAGGAGGCTAAGAAGCTGGGAAGAGCCACAAATCCTTGTACAGAACTTGTTCCACCACTGATCGAACATGCTGAATTGGCTGCCAACATGGGTGTGACTTGTGCCAGTAGTGCGGCACACACAAACTAAACTAGGGACATTCATTGACAGCCTGACAGTGGCCAACGGACCAACTGACGGCTCGGTGTGTCAGGGCATTTGTTCCCATTCTTTCTGGCACCCAAAAATAGTGGTGCCAGAAAGAATGCATCAAGGCCATGTCTGTGACTTGGGGCATTTATCAACAGCAAGTATGCAAAAGTCAGACTTGCATACTTGACAAGTTAGATTCTGAAGTACTGACTCTAGAGGACCGGAGGATGGTCATTCTGAAATTGGAACAATAGCCTGCTTGATGACGCCTGCATAGTGAATTCAGTTCAAGTACGCATCCTGGTATGTGGAAAGGTGTGCACTTTGGACTGCAACAGCACTTCGGGAGCAAGTAATGACAAGTCCACAAGAACTCAAGCACAGACAAGAATGCACATAGATAAATGGCCTTGATGTAAAGGACACCAAGTATGCCTGGATGGTTCACAACAGACCTACTATCAAACTTTTTGCATCTCATTCTGGAGCCACAAAAGGCCTTGTATAACTTTTTTCAACATGGAAACCAGTCAAACTGTCTTTAACTAACTACTGACTACATACTGGATGTGAAAGGTAAAATGGTAAAATCACAGGGGATTAACATTTCTAGAGATTTCTAGGGAGTGAGTCTTTCAGCTTAATTTTCTTTCATGCACTCTCACCAGCATTTCCAGATGGAGCAGGCTGCTGCTTTTAGTGAAAAGGGAGTCTAAATTAACAAATAAACCCACACAAAGTTAGGGGACACCAAACAAAACAGACTGAATGTTGGATTTACAGTCATTAGGAAGTCAGAAACACAACTCCAAATGAATGCTACCGTTCCCCTATGTCTGCTGAAAGTATAAAACGGCAACTGCTTGATTACACATCACTTAACAGGGTCCCAATATATAATTTAGTGCTCTTTTCCGGCTTGATATGGAAATATTACACAGTAAAAACAACTACTTCAGGTAAAATGAGTAGCCAGACGGTTATCTGGTGTTGCAGAGAAGCAGGAAAGTACAGTGCTAAGACAATCTGACTAAGAATTTACACCCACACAGGGAGTAAAAGCTCAAGATTATCTCGGCATATACTAGAGACAAAATACAGCTGTATGTGTTTTTCCAGGGCCACCAGCGAGAAAATCATTCCCCTTTAAATTCATACCTGTGAAAACCCAGGCACCCGAGAAAAACTACAATCATGGGCTTTGGTATAAAGCATTTTTTTTATTTTTTTCTAGAGGATAACTAGGACAGGACAGGCAGACAGAGCCTCAGCTGGACTCAGAAGGAAGTGGATTTAAATTCACTGCACTGCTGGAAGGCATGCCATGTATTCGATGCACAAGCAGCACCTGGTACAGCGACAAATTCTCACTTGAAGGAAGAACGCCTCCGGTTGATGATTTGCTACTTAATCGCCTCGCTGTTATCTCACAGACGTTGTGGTGAAAACACATCAGCTTAGCAGGCGCAAATTTCTAATGTTCAACATTCCGACTTTCAATTTATCTCTGTCAAAGATCAAATTAATACAAGACGGTCTCTAACACCGCAATGACGCCTGCAATAAGCCTTGCAATCCAGCCGCACACACATGGGCGCGCACACACACACACAGATGCAGACACACACACACACACAATGTAATTATCATTTGACCCAGTATAACAGCAGTTGGATGTGTCCAGCTTTTCACTTCCACTTCAAACAGACCACAGATACTGGTTAGCTTCCTGTAATGACGGACAATTTATCTTCTTCTTTCTCCACATTTCTCTGTTTTGTCCTTATTTTGTAACAATGAATGAAAAAATAATTAATGATCAGCTTTAATTGCTTTTAATGAGCTCTGATTATATGAATATGACCAATTGTGGATGTCAAATGTACCAAATATAATTCTGAAAGAGTTTAGCACACAGTGTCCCGTGATAATGTTTCCACTGGGTGCCACAGGTTTAAGTTTAATCTCCTGCAAGAAGGGAATTTTTTTGGACAAAATTCAAAAACAATAAGGGCACCATTTCACCTGTTCTCCTCTCAGTAATCAGGCATGAGGGTGCAGTCACTTGCGTGCACACATACACACAAACACACAGGCGCATATGCACTCACCCAGGAGATGAGGTGAGATATAAAGGAGCCCTCTTAGATGGTTTCACTATATTAGTTTAGCTACAGGGCTTGAAATAAAGGATGAGATGACTCCTTGGGGATGTTTTTTTGATGACTTTGTCCCCTCCTGCTCTTTACCAGACTGGCATTCCGAGTCCTCTTTTTCTTCTGTGGTTTTATGATCACTTTAAAAATAGCCGAGTCCCAGCGACCATCTGCGAGACCAGACTGCTTGCATGCTGTCCGTCAAAGGAGATGTGTTCAAGCATGATTACAGTAAACAAGAAGAAATTAAACATTCATGCATTAAATTATAATATAATTCTTGCACAAAGATGTGGTGGAATGAATTCTGATGCATCAAAGTACAATGTGTATGTATATATAGGTCGGTCTGTAGTGGGAGGGCAAAAGCACAAGTCTTTCTGAGTGAGTTGAAATGATAAAGGATGCCTTAAAGTTGGATTAGAAAAAATAACACTGCTGCTCTCAGCACCAACCCCGCATCACACAAATACAATAATCTGTTAATCTGCATGCACGTCAATATGCCATTAGTGTCGTTTGAAATGAGAGGGAATAGGTATCACTCCTATGAGACCATCATCCCAGCAAAGGCTTTAGGCAGATTTGTATGGGCTTATCCTTCCTGTTGATGGAGAGACTTTGAGACGGAGGAGGCAAGAGAGTTGGAGTGAAAGGATCGTGGGGACTCAAAGAGGCGGAATGAGATAGAGTTTGGATGGGATCAAATGGGAGGGCCTGTGTGTGAGGCATTGCTACCCGACAGGGAGCATGCAGAAAGAGTGTTGATATCTGGAGAAAAAAACAAAAAAAAACAGGCTTTTCCTTTTATATTTATCTAATGTTGTGGTGACTTGACTTCCAAGAATTGCAGCTAGTGCCAAGGCAGACTTTGCCAACGTCTTGTCAAATATGATGCACGACTATACGTAAGAAAGAAACATTAAGGTGAGTTTTATTTTTGTAAGCCAGATTATTTATCTTTTAATTTAGCTTGATAAGGTTTGATAAAAGGCATGAATTCTTTACACCAGATGGCACAGAGCTTTTCCACAGAGGTTCACACCACCGCCCAGTGCCTCCCTCTGTAGCTGTGCATTAAAGATTTTCAGTCTAAATATAGCATATTCTTATCCCACTTTGTTAGATATGTGGCCTTTTCTCAGAAGACTTTTCTTCTTCAATTAGGTAATATTATTTATGTTGGATAAGATAAATATGTAATCCTATTAAAATAAGTCTTAGCGGAAGATAGCCTCACCGACCATCCACGGTGCCACCAGGCCCTTCTTTTCACCTGCCTCCCAGTGAAAATCAATTGTTTGTATGATCACACAGTCCTCCACTATGATTCAATAGTACAACCATGGGGAGTATTTCCGTTTGGTTGATGTGACGAAGACTCGCCGAAGGGAGAAAGAAAGGGATTCTTTTTTATCTACCACATTCAACCGCAGTGTTTGTGAAGCTGTCAGTGACTTTCACTATTATTTACTCTATGTCTCTGAATAAAGTCGAATCAGTAATTCCATGAAGGAGTTCTGGGCTGCTCCTTTGGGGTGATTTTAATATGGCTGAAAATCCCTCTTATCGTTTTCTTTCTTTACCCTCATGTAAAAAGCTTGTTGCAGGATCTATAGAGCTATCTGAATGGCTTGCCCTAAGTTGCTTTTGTCACAAGTAAACTTCCTGGAGCTAGATCACTAGCTAATTGGCTAGACAGTCCTGTGAAACGGAGAGTCTGAATATAGTGGGAGTGACTGGGGCACCGAAATGCAGCATTATCTGCCGCGAAACTCGTTCATTTCACCAATATTTTGTCATGATACGCTAGTGCTATTCCACGTTATATTTTTCCGATTCTGAGGTTGTGGACAACAACTTTGTTTATGATGGACATCCTTACCGTTTTGAGCCAGAGTATACGGATGAGGAGCTCGTTGAAAGGAGGATGCGGAGGCAGAGAGAGGAACAGCTGGCTAAAGAAAAACAAACCGCCGCACGTCTGCGAATAGATAACAGACTCAACGGGGAATAGCACTAGCGTATCATAACAAAATATTGGTGAACTGAACGAGTTTCAGGGCAGATAATGAGTTATTTAGAGGCCGCGTTTCAGTGCCCCAGTCACTCCCACTATATGCATATACGTGGATCTAAATATCGTCCAGGTTTTAAAAAATGGTAGTTCCCCTTTAAATGTAATGTAAGTGATGAACTGAATCAGATGGGAAGTTTACTTTTTTTTGTTTAAAGTAGTTGGTGTTGAGAAAAACTACTGTAATGATAAATGACAGCCATCTAGAGGATACTGGTGGTATTGCTACATAAGTTGAATGGAAAAGAAAACTGTCGTTCAATGTAATAAGACAATGTCTTGTTTGCCTGCTCTTAATTTACCCACTGAGCAGTTCATTGCACGCTTTCCCTGAGAGATTGGGTGGGAGCCGCCGCTGGGACATGACGCCAGCCCAGCTTCCGAGCTTCAAACACTGCGGAGGTAGTGCCCGTGATTTCACTGCTAAGAACTGAACCGAGGCCCAGTCTTGCATCAAACTGTAAACAGGCAGCGCTGCACTGTTTAATGTTTTACTAAATGTATTCATTTAATTAAGACTTGCACCTCTAAGAGTCTCAAGCTTTTTTAGAATGCGAGTTCTGAAAGCAGCAATGACCTTCATATTAAATCCCAGATTAAAGAACATTTTTGTTTGCTTAAGGTTTTTTTTTTTTTATGGAAAAATAATGGAACTTTTCCTGCTTATTGTATTGTAGTTCAGACCAGTCTATTTATGTGAGGCCACTTTGTGTAGTCTAAAACAGTGCGGATGGTGTGAAACAGTGAATGACGTGTGAGCAGCTTTGGGACAAGAATCAGAGAGCCAGAGACGAGCTGGAGCAGCCGTCCTGCTGCCCAGCACGCCTCGGCCTCATTAGATTCAGCAGCAGCCGTTTGGTTTTGAAGCGCGTGTGTGTATGTGTGTGAGAGTGTGAGTGTTTGCTTGCACTGGCTGGGAGGCCCAGTAGGCAGGAGCAGATGCTCCATCCTCACACTCAAAACTCCCCCAACAGAGTGTGTTATCGCTCTCCGAGTAAGGCTTTTGCGTGTTTCCTCTCTTGCTCTTTCTCGCTCCCACTTGCCCTTTCAGCCTCTGATACTCTGATAAATATGTACATTACATAGTACCAGTAGTACAGCTTCCACTTTAGCAGTTCAAAGCCCGTCTATGCACAGTCAAAAGCAACTCATATCGTGCCTTATTTGTATGTTTCTACACTATTAAGCTCATATGTGCTACAGATACATTTATTGCTCTTTATTTTACCGGTACGTTGGAAATGATGTTTAATCAAAGCCATAAAATAGACACTGTTCATTGACAGCTTTTTTGCAACACACACCTTGCATTAACAGTTGACATTTATTTTATTATTTAAAAAATAAAAATGCCAAAATGTGTTGTAATTTTCTCCATTAGTCTGTGTTTTGAATCCTTGCAGCAGACGCCTATGCACTGACCCACACCGATATGGCTGTGCTGCCAAACGGAGCCAAATCGTGATTATCCTTGGCAAAGCATGAGTGGTGCTGACATCACCGTGACCTGATTGGCTCTACATCAACATGTGTGGTCAAGCTGCTGACGAGAGGAAATGTGCTATTTTTAAAGAGGTTGTGTGTCACTGGCGTTATTTACACAATTCGCCCCCTCTGTAAATGGCTCTTTCCTTTAGACGTCATTATGTTCTTAATCTGCGCTCTTCTCCTTCTGCTTGATTATCAGTGTTACACAATACTTGTGTTTCTGCTGATGCTTTGCAGTAAACATATCCCGATGGCAAACCACAGGAAGCACTCTTGGAATGGCTAAGAAATGTTCGGCACAGGCTGAAATGTCTGAGCAACTATTAGAGAGATCGCTATGAACTATGAACATGGTCCCCAGGGAATGTATTGTAATGACTTTAGTGAACAACTGATTGTTTCCTCCTCCATCGGGTCAGTGTTTTCACTTGTCCTATGATATGTCTTTTCATTTCATAGGATACCATTAAAACGACCATAAAATTGCAGTTTCTGCTTTTTATTGCAGTACATCTTGGATGTATTCCTGCAGAATCACATGGTCTTCGTCCCTAGATAACATTTCAACGCATGCTGAGGCTTAACACAGTGTAGCTGCTGCTTTTTAATCACAATATTTTAAAGACAGGAAAACAGGACAGGAAGGAAATAGCATGCAGTGACGAGGCAACTGTGACATAGTGTAGATGGCGATCCAGGAACCCAGCAGTTATTGTCTGATGGCTTTGTCTCTGAGGGCAACTGTCAGTGCTTCGGGGCCTCCAGTGTAGCCAGAGAAACTTAAACTTCCTGTCCTGCGCACCTGTCATTGTTTTGACTAGAAACCTTAGCTGGGCTTGAGGGGGAATGTTTGCGAGCAGACAGTCTACACTCAGTCAACGGTTTAAAAGCAAGGTATTCGCTCGACAAACTACATCCAGCGGCAATGTTGGGGTCTGAAATATGAAGCCAATATGCAAGTGCAGTTCCTCGAATGACAACCTGAGGCTTAGTACAAAAAAAAATCAATCCCCATAGACCTTCATGTTTACAGCAAAAATAAATGTTTAGAGCATGGTACAAACATGGTTTTAGTTTCTATTACTAATTTCCCATTGAAATTGTACCCTTTTTTACCTGCATGCAAGCAAAGCCCTCTCAAATCTGATTGGTCAGTACTACTTACAATACAAACAGAAACCAGAAACCTACCACTACCAAACCCTTGCTTTTATCTACATATTTCTATGCTAAACTACGAGCCTCCATCTGATCACGTTAACACCACTGCCAATGCAATCAGTGTCATATGAAATCCTTCCTGATGCTCTGCTTGCAATTTAAGGCCCAGATCACAGTTACTCACAGTATGACACCTCGCTATTCTGACAAAACCAAGTGAGAGATGTGCTTGGAAATGCGATTACTTGACCAACTTTATTTCTATTTATTCCTGGAGGTGTCAGTTGATTGACAGCAACCCTGGAGTGATATTGACAACAGTCAACCATGCACCCTGAAGGAACAAGAATGAAAACAACTAAGAAAGACAAAGACAGTTCTATTTAAACACAAGAAACAATTCTGGATGATTGGGAATACAACATACTAAATGTGACTGCCACGACCTTGAATAACAGCCTTAGCTGTTTGGACATCCACTGAAGTTTTGAGTCATTTTGCAAAAATGTTGAAAATTCTGAGGGGTGCAGATACTTTTAAGCGTCACTGTATAAGCTTTACAACACAGGCCTCGCCCCGGGCCCCTCATTGAGACTGCTGTCTCGTCCTTATAGTCTGTGTGCCTCCGGTTATCTCCAACAAGAAGCTTTATCATTTTGTCTGAGCAGCAGTGTCAACAACCCAAGCTAAATGGCATTTCCAGGACCCATTTGGCTCCACATCGATTAAAGACCCTGCCACCCTGATGGGTGATAGCAACAGGAAGGGGGATCTGTCAGCGAGGAGGCCCAGTGATAGAGTGACTCGGCTGGGCAGAAATCTAAACTCAGGTGTAGTGGATGGGGACAGTAACAAGAGGAAGGCTGCCGAACCTCAACACCAGTAAATACTGGAGGGAGGCTGTTTACTAACCTGTCACAGAGCAGTATTGATTTTCCCTTGTGTCCAGCCTAAAGAGGTAAACAAGGGAGTGGGATACATATGGTGCCATGCCTATGAGACCTTGAATTAATATGTGCATGGAAAAAAACATTCTTCTTTCACCTGGAAATAAATGGCTGAGCAGAAACTCATGTCAGTGACGGTTTTATTGTCATATTTATGCAACCACTCTCAGGAACCCACTGAACAAGTCGCTATCAAAGAAGATATATTCAGATACAACACGGAATCCACGATGTGGCCCTCACCTCAGGGGTCACCTGGCAAAAACATAAAAGAAAATCACGTTATGCCATTATTTGACTGAACTGAGACAAAGACACAGCCGAGTGTTATGGTCCTTACATTGTGAAATGTGTCCAGCATAAATCAAAGTGTAATCATTTGTCAGAATCAACCTTTTAACTTTCTGTGGTTGAACATAATTCTGTTTGAAAAAAATAGTGGAACAACCTAATAACTAATGAGGTCTAGCCTAGCTAAGCTAAGCTAAGCTAAGCTAAGCTAAGCACCTCTTGACCATAGACCCATACATGTGTGAGATCAAAATAATGTTGAAAAGAAAGTCTTGCTACACTAGACTAATCACTTTGCAACTGGAGTGTCTTCATCATTTAATTGTCGGAAAGAGTAGTTGAAAGAGTAGGTATGCATTCTATGTTCTATTTTTTTTTCTTCCTGCAGCCTCAGAGTGAGGCATTTTTCAAGGAAAACTAGACCCAAAAACTTCTCCATGCAGATCTGTCCTGCTATTGTTAGTAATGGCAATAGTCCCATTTTCAGGCATCAGAATGTGTGAGACTGCAAAGCATGACCTGAACAGCAGTTTGATGCATTTATGTCGAAAGCATAGAAAGGCTGCAGTTGGAGCCATTTATCCAATTTGAATGTTTGAAAGAGCACAAAAGTGAGTATAAACAGACTGCGTTTCCTACTGGATGGCATCTGCCTTTTTCTCCTCAGAGAGACAGGTCTGGAGGGTCTGTAAAAACAGGCCAAGCTGCTCTTAAAATGGCCACCAGCGTTGGGGATTTATCACACCACCTGCACACTAGTAAAAAGAGATCATTTGCTCCCCTTCCTTCATACATAAACCGGTATGTGTTGCCAGGGGGTATCACATTTATCATGGCACACTTTTTGCCACTTCATCCTACCCTCCGTGCGTGCCCACACACGGTGTTGTGTAGTTAAAGGAAAATGTATTGCTCAGGTTTATGCATCAGTACAGATGCCTTGTCAGACAGGAGTCACGGTGATGGCAAATCGTATAATGCTCAGTTACAGTTTGAGATAGATTTGCATAAATGTGCACAAGTCAGGTTTATGTTGACTTCAGGGAAAAGCACGAAAAAAAGAGGTAATTCTGAACACAGGCGTAGTTTGGAGGCTCATGTGAGATCAAGCAAACGGCAGCGGACAAGCTATCCTAAAAGAACACACAAAATATCACAATACCAATCCCGCAGGTTCAAAAACTGTCTGTTCACATTTTGTCCATATGTCCCCTTCAGTGTGTACGACACGAGGGTGGACTTTTGTAAACGAGGCCCTCGCCGCGATGTTTTGCGGTAACGCCGATATTCGGCAAAGCTTGGGTTTGAGCGTGTCAGCCTTAATTTAGAGTTTAGCTCGCGCGGCATACTCGGGGACTTCGCCAGAGGATGTAACAAATCTGCACGGCTGCAGTGCAGGAGAGAGGAGAGCTCTCCAGCTGCAGCCGCACCAGCTTCCGGTAGTTCTTTAAATAGAAGTACTTGAGTTGTTTTAGACAAAAGTGGGCCTTGACATGGTGTTGAGTGTGAGGATACACACACACGCACTCACACACACACCAACACATACTGTACACACGTCACCTCCTTTTTTAAACACACACACACTCAATATCCTGATTGAATTTGGTTCACCCCTCCACGCTCCCTGGGGGTCCTGCTGATTGTGCTTGGCAAACACAGTGAGGTGTGTATGTAACAAAGAGAGGTTTTAAGGGTGTGTGTTTCTCTCATTGTGCACGCGGCAAAAGTGGTGACTCTGAGAGGCTGTCTAGTCCCTGGAGCAAAATCAAGGTGAATGTTCCCCACCCATCTTGACCAATCACTTCTCATCTAAAACCTGTCCAGAAACCCTGACTGTCAGCAGAGGAAATCGCCTTCAGTTTATGTATCCAATTAATCTGGTGACACATTGTGTTTGAGATTGACTGTTAGTCAATGGATCATGAGCCAGCTGCGCGTCACCCATCACCTCTCCTGTCTATCTGTCTGTGGAGTTAAATTATCGGTTAAAATGATCGGAAATCCTTCAGAAACAAGTGAAGTCAAGAATCATGTGATTTTATATCTAAACAAGAGTCTGGTCATACTTGAATGAAGACGAGGGAGCTCACTTCACCCACTGACTGATTCTTCCAGTCTATTTTCAAATGAGTTTGGTGTTGGGAGGCTCCAGCTCCAATTTTAGTATTGATACAGTGGCTTTAAAAAGAAATACAAAGCACAATGTGTCATCTTTGTCCCTTTGGCTGTGTAATGTAACAGTTTTAACATGAACAGAGAGATAAAAATGAACAAATAAGAGAAGAAATATTGGAGAATCTGTGTGTCGCGCCCTCTCTCCTTCTCTCCCTCTCTATGACTTTGCACTTTTCTCCCTATTAGTGGAGGCGGACCTGCCAGGGACCTGTCGGGGACAGCAGCAGAAGCAGCAGCGACGGCGGCAGACCCGAAACTGTGGCCAGAATCTCTAATGAGAGGTCGGGAGAGATAATTGATGGCAATTTTGAATTTGCTGGCCATTATACAGGCTTTCAAGGCTTTGGTTTAATGAGAATTAAAGATTCAAAGGCAATGCATTTTATATCAATCAGGCAAACAAACCATGGGAGGGGAGCAGCACAGAGCTGAAATCAGCAGTGAAGAAGGAAAACAAGATTAGTCACCGCTGATGATAATTATGGATCTACTGCAGCCTAAGTTTTTGGCATGCTTAATGCTGTGCTTTGTTTTGTTTTTTTTCTGGATTAGTTTTTAATGCAGCGTTAATGTTATTTTGTGACAATAACACGCATTAACTGGAGGCAATTGTCTCCCATTCTACAGGCAAATAATTAGTTTTGAAACAGCATTTGCTTCGGTACATTATTAAACAGATCTCTTCAGTTCGGCTTTATCAATTATAATGGATTTTCAGTTTTTGCCAACAATTTCTTTTTTTTTTCCTAATGTTGTACTTATCATGAATGACACCATTTCCGTCTAATTTATATTGTTCAGCTATGAAAACAACACATGAACCTCAGAATGTGTCGTCCTTGTCGTTGACTGAACTTCAGTGTGACTGCACATGTAGGTGGTCTCTCTTTTCATCAGCCCTCCTGTATGAAAAAGGAACACGATGTCCTGCTGCCAGCCTTCAGGCAGACTGGGGAATGTCAACTCAAACTGTCACTTTGAGGAGTCAAAAATGGAAGAAGGATGATGTGGAGGCACAAGGGGAAGAGGAGGAGGAGGAGGAGGAGGAGGAGGAGGAAGATGAGAGGGCGAGGATACAGCGATCGCTCCGTAGGGGGGTGGTGATGACATCAGAGAAGCAGCGGGGACAGCCCGCTGACTCTCAGCATGCGGAGACAAGGTGGATTCACCCACAGATGAAGGCAGAGCGGGCTTCCTGTGCACACTGGCACGCGTACAAAACGTCTGGGACTCCCCTGGACAAAAACAATGTCATGATTTCTGTGACCTTCCTCCGTTTCCTGCTTTATTTTGTAACCAGTTTTCTTGTTGGATCTAAGTTTTACCTCCTGTCTTTATCTGCTTCCACTCACCTGTCTTGCCTTGTGTCTTTTGCCTGCATGCTCCTCCCCTCGGTGGTCTCACCTGTCTCTCATTATTCCATCAGCCTGAGTGAGTGAATATATATCCTTACCTTTCCCTTCCTTTGTCAGGCCATCTATGATGTTACCCCTGTTTACCTTTAGTTCAGTTCCTCGAGTTCCTGAGTGCTTGTCTTGGTTTTGGACTGTTTTAATTTTGTGTTTTTTGAATTTTACCTGCATACCCTGCAGCTCCTTTGGTTCCAGATTTTGTGAGGTTGTATTAAAGTCATTTTGTTTCCTGGTTCTGGTTCCCTCTGTGTCCTGAGTTTGGGTCCTACCTCAAAACTCAGAAACCTAAGAAATGGCATATCTTGAACCTTAATAACGGAACAGTAATTGTGGTGTGTCTCAGAGCATTAACTCATATGGACCGTAACTGACTTTTTAGGACTTGTACAAAGGTAAATAATTGTCTTCAAGTGCTCTACAGTCGCAGTGAAGCATCTTCCCATTCGTTCACAGACGCACATACCAGTGCCAAGCACCAGGGGCAACTTGGGGTTCAGTATCTTGCTCGAGAACACTTTGGCAACCAGCGCTACCTACTGTGCCACTGCTCAGTGGCAGAGTATGATCAGTTCTTTGATTCTTCCTTGAACCTTGTGGTAACGCTCATCGACCATGGTCTCCACTTAGCAACTGAGGACTGGAAAATGAAGTTAACTGATGCCTATAAAGCAGGGGAAGGCTGTTAAAAACATTTTCTAGCTTGCAATATCCACCATCTGAAATCATTAAGAAATACAGTATCACCTAAAAGAATCTGTGGAAGTCAAGAAAGCCTCTAATAAGAATTTATCTGCGGACAGAAAGTCAATGCTCGTGTTGTATAGCGACATTGCATTAGCCTTACATGTAGTCACTAAAAACATTTTATATATGAAAATACTGATTGGGGTATATAATCTGCAAAGTAATTAGAGACTTGCGGATATACTGGGCTTTCCACCTTTCAACATTTGGTTTCTGTGACATTCAACGCTGCTTTTGTTTGAATGGATAATCTGGGCTCTGGTGAGAGAATCAAAAGCATTTCTAACCAAGTTCCTGAGCTAAAAGAAACCTAAATTACTCTTGTGACCCGACGGAGCCCACTTTGATAGATTATTCCCTTTACGTAATCATCTTAACATGATTAATGGACTGTGAGAGCCGTCTAAGAGGTGACTTTTGTTAACCTTTTATGGGTATTTCCCTCTAGAGGAGCTATAAGAGGCTTGACTATTGTCTGTACCACCATCGAGGCCAATGCAGTCTGCCAGTGCTGATATGCCTCTATGACGTATTGCCTCTTTCAGAGGGAGGGGGAAATGAAGTCCATAAACGCCAACATATTTCCCAGTTAGCACATGAAAAAAAACAACATAGCTGGTTTATTGTCCTCAAGAGGAAGTTTTTGCCAGAGGTAGGCTCGCAAAGTACATGTAGGAGTGTATGCCAAAGACAAACATATATATTTGTATAGATGAAATGGAGCATATATCAGTACAAACACAAGAGCACACACACGCATGCCAGTAGTGCAGGTGCACAGGCATACACACTAGCGGGCTGGGACAGCAGCAGGTATCCAGTAACAGTGGAGGCCTGGGTAGTCACTACTGCAGAGGCCATCTGACACCTCCTGTATGGAGACTCAGACGCAGTGCTCAGGCAGCACACTGAGACACAAACTCAGGCTATCTGCACTACATGCTTTACAACATTATAGCATTTGTTGTAAATGATTGGCTTTAAGGCTAACCTGACATCTTTCTAGGGGTTTGTATGTAACCTTTTCCTCACCCTGCACACACAGATCTTCACATACTGTATTTTCCTTTACTGCATAGTATGAATTTGAAGGTAAATCATATCCCCAGCCAGTGTGTCAGTGTGTGAGTGGTGGCAACAGTATGTATGCTTGTTTTGAATTTGTGTGGACCAATAACACGATTCTTCAGTGTTAAAACTAAGAAATGAATTCCACATTTCCACATTACTACCTTAAACTCCATCTTTTCAGGCTAACTGCTGATTTTATTTTGGTTTTAGACCATCTCATTTCTCTAGTGCAAAATACTTTTTCTTTTTCAGACATCATCTTAAATGGGAAAATATTACATATTATTAAATTTTCTGAGTCAGTAGTGGTCCAGTTACAGATAAAACAAACAGCTGTATGTTCTTAAGACTGCTGACATACACTGATCAGGCATAACATTATGACCGCCTTCCTAATATTGTGTAGGTCTACCTTGTGCCTCCAAAACAGTTGTGACTCATCAGAGAATGGACATGGGCCTTCTGAGGGTGTCCTGTGGTGTCTGGAAACAGAATGTTGTTAGTGGGGGCCTTTGGATCCTAAGGGTTGAGGGGAGGGGCCTCTGTGGATCATCCCACAGACACTTGACCAGTTTGGGATCTAGTGAATTTGGAGGCCAGGTCAACACCTTGTGCTGTTCTTCATGTTTTTTGTGTTTTTGTGTGTGTGTCTGTGTCAGGCTGTATCCTGCTGGGGATGGCTGCTGCCATCAAGGAGTGTCATTGCTTTGGGGTGGGGGTGCCTGGTCTGATCTAGGTAACATCCACATGAATGCCAGGTCCAAACGTTTCCCAGCAGAACAATGAATTGTCACAATGATTTGTTGGACATGACGCTGCGAAGTCACACACATGCTTGACCACCAATGCACTCACCCTGTCAATATGCTGATGATATTCACATCCTCTCCAGCACACTAAGACAACACATACTTTATTAAAAAGTGCAGTCAACATGTCCACACCCACATGCCTCACAGAGTGCACCAACATGATGCGGCCCTGCTAATCCGACTGGTCATCTCAGGGGTCAGGGCTGACACGCATCTCCTGCATTCTGACAGTGATTTCCCTTGTGTGCTGTTATGCAGCTGTCACCTCCGTGTGCCCCTGCCCCTCCTCTACACACTCAAAAACACCAGACAGACAGCTTGACGGGTCACCATACAGACAGACAGGCAGACATTCCTCTGCCTACTTCTACACCTGCCTCTGTAGTGTTTCTATCCTTGCCTTGCTGCCGGCTCAGCTGGCTCCTGTGTTTGGATAGCTGCCTTGCACACTATTCAACCCCTAATTGTGTGGCAGGCTGGCTTATCTCTCAGGCTTTCTGAGAGACGTTATAGCAACAATCTGGTGACTAAACTTCTTAACAACCGTTTGGTTGCTGACTGTCTAAACCCCCCTACCTGCCTAACCAACTCCCTGCGCATCTCAAGGAATAAGTGTCTGTGTCTGCGTCTGCTAAGCCTTCTCCCTGCACAGGGACCTGGGGAACGCACAGCACTGAGTCCTTTTAATAAGAATATTCAGACAGGCACCTTCAGAGGCAGCTACTATGAGCTACCACTGGGCCTTTGGGATCAGGGAATTACAGTAGTGATGGGAGACACAAAGCCGCTGACATAGAGGTTCTCTCTCTCATACACACAAAGATCATTTAATTCTGCAACACATTTATTCCTTTAAGTAGATAAAAACAAGAGGTTATATTTTAGTCATGATAACATTATCAATCCTAATTGATATATATAGTCATGACATGATTTGGTTTGCTACTCTGTCAATGGGCCCAGCTTTTTCTGTCCAGAATGACATAACGTATCACTAGAACTATGAACATGAACATGTTTTCAGTTAGATGGTGTGCACAGTAGGAATGCCATACATGCTTCACATCTGCATGTCAACACTGTTATTGTATGTTAGCATACTGATCTTTGCATTTAGCTTAACTGTAGCCTCAAGTTGCAGTTTCCTTCATGATGCACTGTGAATTTGACGTTTGACCTTTTTTAATGTCAACACTGGATCATTGTATTGTGTTAGACGTCTGCGGCAAATTTTGTCACTATTAGTCATAATGTTGAGTTAAGGCCAAAAACGTATTTTGTCTCCGACCTTCATCCATAAGTGCATAAGGACGTTGGTACCAAAGCTGAAGAAATTTACTATAATCTTTCCAGAGATGTGGCATTTACAAGAATGGGACAGTCGAGGGGTCACCTTGCTCTGAACCGAAATGTAATCATTATTTAGGTTTTCTTTAGTACACTCCTGAGAGGAACAGGGCATACATACGTGTACAAATGTATGGACAACTCAAAAATCCTGCAAAGGATCAGGCTAAGGCTACTGACAAAATTACATTTCTATTTTGAAATCACTACTTCCCTCCGTTATACACAAAATGTCTGCTCTGTGTTGACTACACATCTACATAGCTACACATTATCATCCGGTATACCATACTATACAATGGACTTTAAACATCATAATTTCTCCATCCATTTTTATACCATTGGAACTGTATCCATCTCAATACATTTCAATCCATATTATATTAGTATGAGTTTTAGACATGATGTCAGTGTAAAGGAATTGCAGAATCTGTAATTTGATAAACAAGGAGCACACTAATGATGTAAAAATCTCATTTGTATGATCTGAAGTTTCTTGTGTATTTCTTCAAGACAAGAAAAGGCATTTGCCATCGTACTTATTAGATAATAATGGATTTGTTGTTTTAGGGCCTGATTTAGTTCGATTTCGTTTACCTTGATCACAAGTTGAGAAAGAGAGACACATTTTTTTTTGGTCAGTTTCCACTGAACCAAGGAAACAAACATCCTGCCAAGTCTATAAATTGGATCCAAACAGTAACAGTTTAGTGCAAACTTTACACCCTTGCTGAGCAGTAACATCAGGCCTCAGGTAGTAAGTCACTATCCAGGATGAGAAATCAATGGCAGACTGCAGTCTGGTTTCACTTGGCTGAGAGGAGAACATTTAGGTCTGCTTCGACAGACGCTATTGTTCACCACCAAAGTCCAGACACTGACACAGCTCACAGCTTGTTAGTGTGCTTCTCTAGAAACTAGGAGGTTATTTGTCTTGTCTTTTTTGAATTTTGCCAACTACATTTTAAAACGCCTTCTTGGAGAGGGTTTGGCGTTGGTTATTTGTTTTTGTTTTCTGTGCTTTATGTAATTGTGACCCTTCCACCTGACTTGAGTCACAACAGTGCCTTTAATTAGCCTTTTCCCTCCACTTATCACAATTTATTCATAACCTTGGGACGATGTGAATGGCCAGTGGGCAGAGACACTGAACAAACTTAGACAGGCACAAATACACCCTCCTCCAAACACTCAAAAGGTGAACAAATATTTTCCTCTCTGTGAAATTCTATTTAGTTTTATGAAAGTGAAATGAAACCACATACACACACAAGGGGATGATGAGCCAATATTGTCATGACTGGGGGGATCTGTATTTAATAACTTACTGAGGGAAAGTGCTTTCATAGGTGGGCGGTAGCAACTTTCTCAGTAAGCCGTGGGTGGAAAGATCAGTGGCCTGAAGCTTCGCCACAGAAAGAGGGAGAAGTAAGGCAGAAAGACCGGGGCTGATTGGCAATGACTACAGAGAAATGAAAGCATGAAGGGAAGAAATACTGATCAAACACCACACCTAATATATCCTTTCAAAACAAGTTGCTACAATCTGTACAGAAACTAAACCCGTGTAAACACTTATTTCCTCCTCCCCGCTTACAGTAGTCTTCAAATGCAATAAAAATACTGCGGAGTAAGTAAATGTGTGAATCCAGTCATCGCCTTGTGGATCTTTTCGACAGTGTCACGACATGTGACCCGCAGTGTCCCCCCGGATCAAAGAGAGAAGGCAGAATATGACAAGTGACACAGAGGGCGCTCCAAAAGTCCCACTCACCATGACTCATCCCCAACTGCCCCTGAGGTTAGCATGGCTGTCACTCAAAACGTTTTCCAATCAATGCTACTCCAGCAGACGTACTTGATTATCGCTTTAATGAGAAAGCCCCGATTGATTTTCATTCGTTTATCACAGCCCTGGATATCTGTGGGGCCTGCTTTAATTTTCTTGGTATCCATTTACCCCCAAAGCTGGGTCGTAACGTGCCACTTACTGGTGAATCATTGTTAGAGTCAATGTATTGGGTTGGCATGATTAACTCCAGCGATATCTGAGTTGCTAGGCAATAGCAGATATTGTATTATATCATAACACTTATAAATTGAACGCAAAATGAAGACTTCTCACCTGTCCCTAGTCTCTTCAGCTCAGCACGCTCATATAAATACACACACAGATGCCTATTCAATATAAATGTAATATTCCTTTGATTAGTACCAAAGCCTCAAATGCTCAGCAGACAGTAAAGGGATATTACATAAATAAAATAAGTTAACTGAGCCAAACAATACAGCAAACCCTCCTCTAACAGTGTTGGGCAGTAGCCATAGTGTAATTACCTTGTAGCAATAACACTGGTATAGATTTTATTAACATTTGAAATTTAGTTTTTACATTTTGTCCACTAATTGCAGTTGTCATTTTTAGTGATGAGACTTCAGTTGGTAAGTATGTTATTCTGCTGTAAATTACACCGACCAGCTACAACATTAAAACCACTGAGAGGAGAAGTACTTTTGGACCTGGCATTCATGTGGATGTTACTTAGACATGTACCACCCACCTAGACCAGACCAGGCACCCCCACCCCATAGCAATGACACTCCTTGATGACAGCAGCCATCCCCAGCAGGATGCAGCCTGACACAGACACACACACAAAAACGCTTTAGGAACAACTAAAAAAACACGAAGAACAGCACAGGGTGTTGACCTGGACTCCGAATTCACTCGATCCCAAACTGATCAAGTATCTGATGATCCACAGATGCCCTTTCCTTCAACCCATAGGGCCCAAAAACGCCCACTAACAACATTCTGTATCCAGACACCACAGGACACCCTCAGAAGGCCCATGTCCATTCTCTGATGTGTCACAACTGTTTTGGATGCACAAGGGAGACCTACACAATATTAGGGAGGTGGTCATAATGTTATGCCTGTTTGTGTATATACCATTAAATGCAGTAGCTTAGACAACCCCCGACCATTTCATACTTCCATTGTTGATTTAAGGATTCATGATTCATCTTAGGAGAAGAGTTTGAAAAGGCTAATGTGTGCATTTATAAGAATATGTGATTTGCATACTACATTGGCACATATTACGATTTGAACTCTGATTCTGTCTTGAGTCCAATGATTAATTCAATCTGTCACTGTTTGACGTTCATAGTCCTATAGAAGCACAGTGCATTAGCTTATTACCTCTGTAGCTTTCTACTTGCAACAAATGAGCTTCTAACTAAGCTAACCGTCAGTAAATGCTGTACTTCCAAATGTTAGGCAGGTATCTCGATAACCACACAATTACTTCCATATGGACCCTAGGATTCCACTAACAATCACTCAGACTGGTAGGGGTGATGTAAACCTTTGAATATCCATTCAATAGGAAAAGTTAGCTGCTAATACCCATGTCGGGAATAAATATATTATTTCTGTGCACGTTTGCCCCACATAGAGTGAACATCAAGTGATCAGTTTCCAGGAGGAACAGAGCCTCCGGAGGTAAAAAAAAAAAAAAAAAGAGTTGTTGAGACGAGACAAGTTGAAGTTGATGTGGCCAGTGCAGAAGAAAAAGATTCACTCTGTTGAATTAATTTAGAACCGCTAAACACGTGTATCCTTCTTGGATCATTTTCTTTAGTGTTTAGCGACATTTCGATCAGGTTGAAAAAATGCTGTAAATGTGAGGTCGGCATTATCTCATTTTTTATCTCCAGTCCAGTGAAATGCATTTTTTGGAGGGACAGAACTGCCTCCTAATATCCCGTTCAGATTACTTTTTCAATAAATAATTATGTAACAATCGTTTTTAGTAAGTAAGTAATGAAATTATGTTTTCCAGTGGATAATATATTATGACATATTGATTACATTTCCAGGTTTCTTGCCCAGCACAGTTCTCACATAATATACTCCTCCTCCACCCCCACACTAATGTCCAGAGCTGTGAGAGAAGATGTGAGCCTACATATCATCCCCTCTCATCATTCGTTCAGACTCCTAGCCATTGTCCTGACTGACTGCCTTGGTTTGCATGTTGTTTATTTGCTTAACAATACACATGCCTTGTCTGCATAAAGATGTACACATTATGGGTAAGTGTGAGCATGTCAGAGCGTTTGCACTTACTGTATCTGTGTGTGTGTGTGTATTGTGTCTCTTCCCACTGCATCACCACACCTACCATACAGACAACCGTTGAGTTAGAGGGCTTGCAGGCAGACCTCTGAGTGCTCTCAGCCTCCTCCTCTGTATCCATCCGAGTTGTGATAGAGAGCTGTGAATTTGTCTCCTTCACTCAGATTTATCGAAATGATATACACTCTGCTGTCTGCTCTTGGCACAAATTCCAGACTGCATTTTAAAATAAGCGCAGCACTTTGCAGCTTGAGAGGAGCAGAGGAAATATTGGGGAAATGTTGCATGAGGAGTTCAAACCTAGTATTAAATACACCGCAACAGATAATCCCCGTCTTCAGAAAGTTACGGTGAAGCTTGATAATTACAGCCCTGATTATATGGGTTTGTGAGGTTCACTTCGCTCTCATGTGAGTGACGCTTGCCCTTATAATGCAGTCATTTACATATAACCTTAAGCTTTACAGGCTCACTTTTCATAGGTGGTTTATGCTTGAAGAGCTGGCTTGGTGATGGGAATGTCTGCATCACCAAGGACGGCTCCGGAGTGATGTGGAGAGAACTATACAAGGTTAGAAGAAGCGTAAAAATTGTATTTATTGATTATGTTTTTAATTAGGCAATTTAATTAGTAACAAATGCTTTAGAGCAAGGCCTTAAAAAGCAGAGAAGACAAAGCTAGATATTTTACAAAAAACAATGAACCGAACATAATTATGGCTGAAAGAAAGAAGGAAGGGATTAATTGCGCTGCAAAATGAGTTCATTATTTAGGCAGTACCTGTGGCAATCAGGCCAATTCCAGAATGTATCAAAGAAGATGAATGGACTGCAATCAGAAATTTAATGACTAACACAACAAAGGACCATTAATAACAACGAGAAGAGACATTTGTCTGCCTCTCTCCATTCTGTCTTTCATCACAGCATGTACCTTACATGTGACAAATCGTCTCTGACTCATTTCAGTTCCATCAATTCACCAATGTGCTCAGCAATAGGCAAATCTGATTATCTGTAAAAAGTTACTTTAAAAGAGTTTTGTGTTTGACACAATTACTGTTTAAAGACACAGATATAGTCTACAATAAAATGGTCAACACTTGGAATTGTATTGCAATCCCTTTTTGTTTTGATGTTTTTCCACTTTAGAAAAATCTAATTTAATATGTGGGTGCATATTTTGGATCTGTTTGTATTGACAACTAATGGAACCAGCTTTATAGATCACACATGCAATCAACATACTCCCACTCGTCCAACTTTAATGTTAACTACAATAGCAAACCTTTCTCATTATCAATACATCTAATCCATTAGCATCCTGATTGTCCTAGAATCCCCAGTGACAGCAGGATTGAGACAGTTCTTGTTCTGACCAGAAATTACCCCTTCCACCTTACCCGATTGCTCTTTAAGCTCCGAGTGGAAATAGGATGTGATGAAAGTGCCTTCAGCAGGTGGTGCAGGGGTGGAGGGAGTCAAGGTTGCCACAGTGTAGTGTCAGGACCCTGATTGCAGCAGACAGGCTATCTAGATGTGCCCCTCAACCCAACCTAATCTGTGATTGGTTAAGAGTTGCTTTGTGGCTGTTGCAGATGGGGTCATCCTTTTTCAGTTGTCACCTAAGCAACATCATCCTCTGAAACTATACAGACAGTAATATAATAATAACAATACAATAGTATAATTAGTAGCAGCAGTAATCAATCAGAGTAAACATAGGCTCAGGGAATGACTGTATCAAAATGAACAGTGTATGGTAAAAACAGGAGGGGACCAACAATGGATCCTTGAGGAACACCATGTCTGTTAAGAGCAGGCAATTACTGACCTTTTTAAGTAAACATACAGATGTTGTTAGTATGTACAGTTTATTTTCATCAGTTTGTGAAGGAACAACATGTCCACTAATTCATGCAAATCAATGAAATAAACAGATGAACATTTGTGGTTGGTTCAGTATAAAAGGCAGAAACTGGAACAATTAGCATTCTGTTATAAAGTGGTCTAGATTAGAAACTAAGACAAAGGCGACTCCTAACAATTGGATGAAAGCTCACCATCATTATTGTTGTTGTGAATTATCCCAAGGCGGCACAGTGGCGTGGTGGTTAGCACTGATGCCTCACTGAAGCAAAAATCGACTGGGGCCTTTCTATGTGGAGTTTGCATGTTTTCCATGTGTCTGTCCAATTATATCCTTAATTAATCCAATCATAAACAAGATGCAAACACATGTTTTTTATTTGCTAAGAAGCTAAAAGCCCAATTCATTAATAATAACGCTGAAAAACAGAATTAATACAATTAAAGAGCTGAAATGTGTACTTGAAAAAAAAGACTGAAACAATACATGGATTATTGAGTTAATTGCTGGTTCAGTTTCTCTGTTTGAGAAATTAATTGGACATTACATTGTCTGTGGAAGTACTTGAGCTGTTTTGAATGAATGTGACATAGAGAGCTCTGTAAATGGTGCCACAGTGTTTTCTTCGTCTGAAGCAAAAATACACTGGTGAGACTGAGTCAGTGCTTTGCCCTTTGTGTCTGAGGCACCATGTCCTAATCTTCCTTCTCCTCATCGTCAGCCCACAGCCAGCTCTCATTACCACACAACACACTCCCCACTCGGCTTCACTCGGACAGAGGTCACACTTAATGAGAGCATGTTTCAGTGAGCGTTTTACGGCTAAATACTTAAATGCAATTTGTTGCAGGCTTGAGTTATTAAAATTATGTTTTACTTTAATCATTTGTCTTCATTAGCAGTGTTCCTTCCACTTTCTGAACAACTGCAGCTTTATTGACTGTTTCTAGAGAAAAAAATAAATTTAGCTTTACGTGCAGGTAATTGGCTGCACACAAAGCTGTGCATCTCACTCTGCTTCAGTCACTAATGATGGGATAGTCTCTTGTTGTGTACTTGGTCGCCTTGTGGTGGGAATTAGGTGGATTTTAAGTCTTTGAAAGGTTGTAGCCACTGAAATTATCTGTAAAGATAAATGACAAGGTGAATTTTCCTGTTAATCTTGACAGCAGAACTGATTCTTTTCACCATCATATTTCGTGGTCAGTGAGAGAGAAACAGCCAGAAACAGCCATTTTCTGTCCACCCACTGAGCTCAGCTTGGACCGTATTGATTTTTGCTTTGGTGGGCGAGAGTGAACTCCCACAAAACAAATGACCAAAAGAAAAAGAATATGGTGTTCGGAGGTAGAAAGGTGATTAAGGCCGGGAGAGATTGGCCTTGGCCACATAGGTGCTGGAGCTTGCTCAACGAAAGTACACTGTCCCACTCAATTAGAAATTAATCCACAACACTTTTCCAAAAATACATTCCCACCTTGTTACATAGACACAGTAAGGGTTTTGTCAGCACATCACATCACCAATTTAACACTATTCTATTTAAAAGTTACACACTATGTTTGCATTTTTATTGCAGCACATAAAGAAATAGACTCAAGTGAAATATCTTGTTGTCATATAAGAATACAAATGAGTTCTTTAGAAAAAAAACACATCTGCAGGAAATGAGTGACATATCATGTTGGAACAGACTGGTTCATATACATGCATGAGGAAGCATGTACTTCAAAGCACAAGATAAGGCCACATTTGTATGTTTTAATGCATTTTGTGCATATCTGATTTTATACCTGTGCTACTGTATATGGATGAAGAAAAAAAGAGGACATTATATTCACAATGAAATCCTATTTTACGGTGCAGAACGTTCGTCTCACAAGTTTATCTTTCGCTCCCTTACATGTATCCTGTATTTTTCCTCTTTCCAAATAGTCTTTCCCTTTCCCACCATTCCACTCCTATTTATCTCGATTCTCTATCTTCCTCCAGCTAAGACATCCAGTCCAACACTTAAATAGAGGAAACATTGTGCATTCTTCAGAGCCACAACGCACCAATCGGTCCTGACACGCACATAAACACAGCCTCGTTCTGACGGGGGCGAGGAATTGCTGTACCCTCCTCTCTACCAGCAAGGAACCCTGCTCGGATGCAAATTCAAATGTCAGCTTACTTTCTCCTCAAAGGCAAAGTCAGCTCGGTGAATGAGTGGGCTCTTAAAGTCAGGTAATAGTTTTTGGCAGATCGTTGTATTTACTTACTGTATCCAGTCAGCCAAAGCCACTGGAAGGCGCACACTAAGAAGGAACAAACACATACAGATATGTGAAAAAGGTGTGCAGAGGAAAAAAAAAGAAGACATAATGGTTTTTGTCTTTCCGAAGCTTTTCGTGTGACTGTAAGGTCACTGCAGTCACCCTGATAGCATATGCTGTGATTGTGTAACAACATTTCTGATAAACAGGGCTTAGTTTTCTTTATTATTACATTCAACAAATATGTCGTTCAGACCAAATCCTATAATAAATCCATCCTATGCCTCCCTACAAGCTTTAACAACTATTAAAAACATGCAAATGAGTCACATGGTTGCACTGGGTAACTTTTATTTGTTTGCATGCAGTGTGTTTTGAGCTCATTGTGTATCATGTTTTGGTCTTGGAGTCACAATTATACTAAACACCCCGAAAGATGCAGTTCATAAAATAAAATATACATTGTTGGTATATTTGTTTGACAGGGCGTAGGTACTTTCTAATGTTCAAGATTAATTAACAGTGGCTTGATGGCTGAGAGCCACTTAAAAGGAAGAAAGTTGAGAGATGGATTCATGCAGACTACATCACTTATCTCTACAGTTGTCACACTCATATCTCCAGCCAGTTTGGAACCATCAATTAACCTAACATGCGTGTCTTTGTACTGTGGGAGGACCCACACAGCCACATGAAAAACATACAAACAAAGAAAGGCCTAAGCACGACATCACTTAAAACCCCCTCTGTCTTCCCAGTGAGATATAGAAAGTTTGGATTAGAGATTACTCATGTACACCTTTACCTAGAGGCCTCCAAAACCTAGGATGGCAGCTGTTTGGTGTTTTAACCACGTACATATCAAACCTAAAGATCTTGAATATTCAGAAGTCAGTAACCTTTGTATATTTTTCTTCCTTTCATCAATTGTTTTCCTTTCACTTCTGTTTTATCATGCTGATCAGTTTTAGATTTAGAAAATATCTCAAATATCTCAAGTACAGGTGCTGTTGCTTATTTATAACTGGAAATTACTTTATTTCAAGTAACAGAAGTTAAATAGAAACAATGCACCCTAACCACCACCCAACAGGCACACAATCCTTGGAGAAGAAAAAAAAAGGCCCTGCATGGTTATGCACGCTTTGCTTTCATCTCACTAATAAACTGGATTAATATCATTTTGTCAAATACAGCCATGCTCCCCATGTCATATCAAACCATATATCACCTCATCAATTTATCTCCCCCGGTAGTGCAGCAGACAGGTGATGAAGTTTGGCCTCTCTCATAATCTTATTATTGCTGCACTTCCCTGCTCTGGACCAAGGCCAAAACACATATTACACAAATAAAACAAGAGACAGACAGACTGGGGGTGGAGGTGGAGGGGTTGTGGGGGAGCAAGGTGCCTGCTCCAACCTCTGGCTCGCTCCTCACATAACGATCTGTCACTGAATGCCACTGAACAAGATGAAAGATAGTCCTTGACATTTATGTCCAGATCTGGTGGGAGCCAAATGAGTTCAAAACATTTGGAATGGTTGAATTTCTCAGCTGCGCGATGATTCAGTTTTAACGAGAGACGCAAAAGTGCTCACCCGACAGTTTCTTAGCGGAAAGGATTTTTGTTCTTTGTATATTCGGACTAATTAATCAGCAGCAAGTGAGGCATCTATCCCACCAGTGTCATTTTCATTTGACATTTGTAGTTACTGGCAAAATAAAAACGAAACATTTTTAATATTAAACAACAACCTGTCATGTTAAGAGTTGGTATTTCTGTAAGTAAACAACTTGTAAATCAATTTCCGGGTCAGCCGAGACAGTGTATGCTCGGTACACCCACAGGAAGGGTGACAAGTTCTCCAGGATGCTTGAAACAACCTACCAGCCATAAACAAGGAATGTTGCTGTTTTAAAGGTAAGGAGATGTCACACATATTATTGGTTCAAATATTGCACTTTGTGTGAATGTACTGGATAAATAAACTGGATAAAAGCAGCATTTTTGAAAACGTCCTAATTTTACTTTCACCCAGACCTGCAGTGCATGTCTTTGACACGAAACATGACCTCCACATTTTCACTTTACACCTGGCTACATAAAGGGCACTCTGGTTCTAGCACTGGCATCGATCGAATATTGGCACCAAGGTGCAGATTGATCCCTGTATCATTCCTCTCTGTTTTTCATCACAGCATAAAATCTTATGTGCTCTTCTGTATCGCATACAATTAATCATTTTATTCTCAATGGAGTGTGACATTAATCAGTGATACTCGGACCTGGAATAAACCAATATGGAAGTAGTTTGAGGGATATGGGCTCAAAAACACTTAACTAACCATACAAGACACATAACAGGTGAAGCTTTAGGTTTATTGTTATATCTCTGATGTGGATGATAAACTTCAACGCTAACGTATGGTATAATATGCTTCTCAGGGAATTAACATGAACAGAGGTTAGAAAGTTTCTGTGCCAGCTGATTATCACAGTAATGGAGGGAACCTGGCCTTGGGTGTCATATACTCATGGCAGGTAGGGAAAAAGGAAGAAAGATGGCGATCCTCAGAATGAGCTCAGAGAAAAGGCAGTAGGGGAATGAAGAGAGCCGAGGGCCACACCCTAGATTCACACAATGTGCGCTTAAATGGACACAGACACGCTGATCATAGAGACAAAGGCAAAAACAGTAATAGTGGAGCAGGTGCAGACAAAGAAGAGACTCACCCTGAGAGAAAGCAAAAGACATGACAAACAATCACTAAGGAAGACTGAAAGACTGGGGGGCAAAAAAAAAACAGGGCGTGGGGCGGGAGGCACTCTCCATTGGTGTGGATTTACGGTGGCATTTTGATGTCATCTGCTAAGGTTAGTGTTGCATTGCTGGCAGCAGCAGTCTGCCGGAGTGATCACAGCTCAATCAGCCCAAGCTCAAGCAGAATGTCACTGCCAGGGTCCAGCCATTCGTTATGGCACCCCTAATGGATCTCTGGGCTGCATGGCAACCATAAATTACTATTACTCCTCCCGGTCCTCTTCCTTCATTTGCTATCTTTTTTTTTTGCTCTCCCCTCTCTCCTTTCTGTTTGCTTCATCTCTCCTATGCTCTCACTTCTCTTATTTTTTCCACAAATTGTACATTCATTATTTATCCCTTCATTTTAACAGAGTCTGTCATTGGCTCTCGCTGTATGTGATTCTCTCTGTGGCTCCTGTTTGATGGCGCAGAGCAACAGTGGATTCATAGATCACCAAGAAAAAAAACCATAGGAAGTCAGCGCACTCGGATGGAAAGACATTGTCTCTTTGTGTCTCCCAGGAGGTTTCGTCGCACAGTCGATATGTTATAACTGCCCTTTAAGTACTGAGTAGCAAGGATTGGAGAGGCTGCCTCTGAAAGCTGGCCTATGTACAGGTAAATCACATGAGCTCATCACTCCAGGGAGAGCAATACTGTGTGCTCATCAGAAAAGAGCCACATTCCTGCTTTATTGTTTCACTTTTCATTTTGTGTCTACGTGTGCGTCACACCAGTACAGCGGGATTCACTTTTACTGTACGTTGAGGACCACTAGAATGAATCTCATCAAATGTGACACGTGCAAGTGTTTTATGTAATAAACACGAATGCACAAATGCACACAAATGCACACAAATGCACGTGCAATCTGTGCAATGTGGGCATCGCCAGCCCAGAGCTCAGTGCTGCTCTGTTACATGTGGGTCCTTAATGCAGCAGAGCGTGAATCATAGTCCAGCAGTCAGGTCAGTTAACCCTCTGTGAGTCCCCCTACACATGCATTCAGACAGACAGACAGACAGTGTGCTGCAGCTTCACTCTATAACGCACAGTGATCAGCCACAACATTATCCACTGACAGGAGAAATTCTGTGTGGAGTTTGCATGTTCTCCCTGTGTCTGTGTGGGTTCTCTCCGTGTACTCCATCTTCCTCCCACCATCCAAAGACATGCTCATTAGGTTAATTGGTGATTCTAAATTGGCCGTAGGTGTGCATGTGAGTGTGAATGGTTGTCTGTCTCTCTGTGCTAGCCCTGTGATAGACTGGAGAACTGTCCAGGGTGTACCCCGCCTCTCGCCCAATGACAGCTGGGATAGGCTCCAGCCCCTTCACAGGACAAGCGGTTACAGAAAATGAATGAATGAATGGATCTTGTGACAGTCCAATGTTCTGCTGGGAAACTTTTGGACCTGGCATTCATGTGGATGTTACTTAGACATGTACCACCCATCTAGACCAGACCAGGCATCAGCACCCCATAGCAATGACACTCCTTGATGGCAGCAGCCATCCCCAGCAGGATGCAGCCTGACACAGACACACACACAAAAACAGTTTAGGAACAACTAAAAAAAAACATGAAGAACAGCACAAGATGTTGACCTGGCCTCCAAATTCACTAGATCCCAAACTGATCAAGTGTCTGTAGGATGATCCACAGAGGCCCCTCCCCTCCCCTTATGCCTGATCAGTGTATTTATTTAAATGAGAAGTAGTATGCCTTCAATTAGCTGAAATTATGTACATTAACCTTGTGGCTACAGTGGATGGAAAACACAATTATTCCGCCACTTTTCATAGATTATAGGTTGTAAAAGTATTCACTTCTTTATTTACAGTTGAAATATCTTAATGCTTGACGCACTTGCATTTAAGAGTGTTTCATTTCCAGCTGTATTTGTTTTAGAATAAAGCCTAATCATTCTAAGGTTGTAATTTACAATAAAAGTTAATGCAATCAACTGACCTTTAAACTGAAAGGTTGCTCCAATCAGTATCAGTAGCACATCACTTAAATGAGTCTGTTCAGTTACAAGAACTGTGCGCTCAGTGGAAGAACATGTATAAAGTTGTGGTTTTACTCAATAATCCAGAGACAAATGGAAAACTTAATTGCAATTCTTCTGCATGGCTTTGACTGCATCATCCCACACGTAGTCCAGAGGCCTTGTTGAATCAGAATGTCAGTCAGGGTGACGGAGGCATCCGCATTTACATGCGCCGTGGCGAGCGTCCATACACAGCACTGAGTCACCATTACATGCCCCTGAAGAGGTATTGTTCATTCTGTCTAGTTGGGAAACATCTCTCTAGAGACGTGACCTTAGCCGCTGACAAAGAATTTGACCTTTGCATCATATTGTTTGTTAACACATCACACACTGCTCCGTTGTACCATGTTACAGTGTTAAAGAGGGAATGTTCTACTAAAAGCAGCTTTCCTGTCACTATAACACCGTATCCCGTGTGAGATTACTGATAACAAGGGATACAATGTGCCATCTGAACTGTGCCTTGTCACACTGCAACTACAATATGTTGGTGTTCATAATAAAAATGGGCTGCTGTTACCATCTTTGTTTGCTCAGTCTCTGCTTCTGAATATCTTTGTGTAGCACACTTGTCCACAAGAACATTGTGTTTCTCGCCCCTGACTACCTGCCAACAGATGTTTTCTATAAACCTGTTAATACATCGACACATCACATTAATTCACACAGCACAGATAAATTTGTGAATGAGGCTGAAGTTCTGCCTGTTTGCTTGTAATTTAATTTGCAGTTTGATAAGGGTCAGTACACTCGACTAATTCCCCACACAGACTGGGTTGTAAGACTTTTTTAATTGGACTTATTTAATTAGAATGTGTATGAGCTTCAGTCTGCCACGTAACAACTTCATGCATTTCTGGTTGTGCAATGCTAACCATGACAATGTTAATGTCAATGCATGCTTGTTAATGCTAAGCGGATATACTGTTTGCCCCCTCCACTATGTTAGCATATTAGCATGTTTAGAAAGCCGAGGCTATGGGGAGGGTATTGACTGAATAAAAGGGTTGACCCAATGATGGGGCTACATGAAGAGTCAGAGTTCACCAAGGCTGTTATCCGTCCTGTTGGGGCCATGCGATTAAGGCCATTCTAGCTGTTGACTAATAGTGGTGCTGCAGAAAAGATCCAGGAATCACCAAACTTTGTAAAAGTCATCATCTGGCAATAACAGTGCCACTCTATCAAGGAGAAATATCTAATATATCTCACAATAAGTGAACATTTTGAACTAATGGTTCTAGAGGAGGCGCCAAAGTCAGTAGGACCTTTGGGAACGATGAATCTGACAAACTATCCAATACTTGTTGAGTCTGGCTAAATCCGTAAGCTAAACAACAGACAGACAGAGAACTGACGTTGCCATCCCCTGAGCAAATGGTTTTGCTCTGTATTCAGCATTCAGGCAGCTGTGAAGAAGCAGATATTGTGAAACACCAACAGACTGTTACCAACTGGTAAGTCTTTTAGAAAGTAGAATCTGTTTTAAGGCACATTAGCCGGGACCTTTCTGTTAAAGCTGGGCCATTACCATATATCTGTTTGCAGTCACTGGATGGCAGGCAAATATAATGTCAAGTGACGAACTAACATAAATCCACACTGCCAGAGACATTGTTACTCACTGCTGACTGAAGGAGTGACGTCTCTCCTCGCTCTGTTATTGCTGTAGAGTTGTGTTTTATGGGGATGACGTGGCAGGCAGGAACTCAGGGGCTCGTCCCGTGTGGCCTGTGATTGATTGTCAGCTTGGAGTGCTCACCTGTGCAGCATCCAAAGATGCTGGTAGATAAGCATATTCACTTCTGCCTCTCTTGACCTTTGCACAGTAATTAAAGGACTGAGCTCGCTGAAAAGAGCTGAGTGCTCATGTGCTGCACAAAGCTGCACCGGAACACTGTGAGTTTTCCACCTCACAGCTTGAAAGCAGGTTTTTGAATTCAGCTCTATACGCTGTGCTTGTTACTGATGCAAAAAATAGCCACCTTTGTGTAAATCTCATACAAATTCTCAGACACGCATGAAGGAAAAAATGGCATGTTCCTGGAGTTTGCAGTTTGCAAAGAGACACGGACTCTGCTGAGAAAGGTCTTCTCTGCTTCTGCTCTGACAGCTGTGACCCCTCCAGTGCTGCGTGTGCTTAATCAGTGTGTTTAACACTCACTCTGTGTCTCGCTCTGACCTTATATGTGGACCATCTGACAAACCAAACAACTAAACTGGAGCCGACACACGCTTTGTGAAATAATGTACACTGATCAGCCACAACATTAAAACCACAACGACATTCTGTTGCCAGACACCACAGGACACCCTCAGAAGGCCCATGTCCATTCTCTGATGAGTCACAACTGTTTTGGAGGCACAAGGGAGACCTACACAATATTAGGAAGGTGGTCATAATGTCATGCCTGATCAGTGTAAATGGCACCAATAAAACTGAAGTCCTGTCAGTGAAGCCACTCCAAAGAGATGTCTTTGAAATGGCGGTTTATTACTCTCAAAAAATTGTCCAATCTGTGTGGAAAGCTACAGAAACATGTCTGAAGCATGAAACACCTGTACCTAAAGAGCAAACAGGATTTCCAGAGTGTATTTCTGCCCACAGGTAAGTAGGAATGATGTTCAAAATCCTCTTCTAAGGATAGATTCCAAAGGTTTGTGCCAAGAGCTACTTCTGCCACCAGCACCAATAAATCCATTCTTTCCTTCCCTTCACACGGACTGCTATGTCCATCCACTGAATCCCATTTTAACCTCAGCCCTGTTCTGTTTCTTTACTTTTAAGTGTAACATCAACTAATGACCTTCACCTGACCTTCAGTAATTACCGAAGTAATTAGTGACCACAGCTTTCTCTCATTAAGTTTCCTCTGAGAGGCTGCTGCTGAGTTGCTCAAAGTGATGGGTTTAACAAAGCAGGTGTTTAAAGCAGAGAATAATATTGTTTAACTACTGGATTTCTTTGCTTGAGTGAGATCACACCGCTGCCAGTTTAACTGAATTAAAGCCTTCTGTTGGAGCATCAATAACTCTGCTCCAGGGGCAGTAGTTTCAAACGGAACAACGGAGCAATATGGTAAATCAAGATTACTATAATGCATCCTGTGCCAAACACAAATTGAGTTGGAGTAATTATCTCCAGGTTCTATGTAGTCCTGCTCTGCTGTGAGTCCAGCAGGATGTGTTTAGACAAGCTGTTCCAAATAGATGATCTGATGAGCCCAGCCAGCTTGGGCCACTGCGCTGAATAGACATCTTGGCTGTTTATCAACTCTAAGTACACAAACTTCAGACTTGCATACTTGATGGTTCGGACTTGACAAGTTTGACTCTGAACTACAGAAAGGAAGATGCAGAATGATGATTCTTTAATTGTACTTGGTCAGATCTTAGATCTGGAACAGTACTAGTACACTAGTAGAGACAACAATTCGTATTAATAAATGGCCCCTGACTCATCACTGCAGGAAAAGCTTAGATGTAATTGATAACCTTAATGATGGCTTAGTTCCAGTATCTCTTTAACCTATGTCAGTTAGAGCCTGGAAAGAGGTCACCTGAATGGAATGCAACCGATGTCTCTTTTATAGGCGGTTTAGACTTCTGCGCTGAGTTGTGACAGCGCAGACCATACGCAGACCCTGCACAGAGCCTAACGCCGTAACTGACGTGCACCTCCCCAGAAATGTAACTATGAGCAGCGGCGACGCAGGCTGCAAGAGCTGTGATTGGACCGCTTGGTTGCTGTGTGTTTCCACTTTAGTATTTCCAGCTGCTTCTCCATCTCTGCAGTTTTCAAATTGATTGTTTTGGATCAATAAAGACGGAACACATCGAGGAAAGGTTAACTGAGGAGGTTCAGAGACGCAAACATTTGAATAACTCGTCTTCACCGAAACTAAAAGTTTCAGTCACCATTGTAACTTAGTAGAAACAAAAATTAACCCAAGCGAGCCAGACTGATGAGCGCACAAGTATAAATGGTTTGCACCGGCGCAGGCTGCTTACCTCTAGGTCCTGCAGTATTCTAAAATAGCCTTTATGAGTAAGGACTTTGCTTTTCCTTCTCTGTTTTGGCAAAATATCTGGCTGTGAAAATGGCCTACAATACTTTCTCCTGTTAAACATGACAACAAAAGAGCAGGTGTATAATACTAATAACAATTAACAAATTATTATTATTGAAATTATACCTGTGAGCATGCTAGAAGATGCTGATCTAACTTGCTTCAGCTTGCTTCTTGCAAACTGAACTATCCTGTGACTGAGATCTGAGTTGTGCTACATAAAGGAATGACCAGAGGCAGCTGTGAGAAAGGTCAAGTGTTATTGTAGCGTTTTCAGTGTTATAACACCTTGATGACCTTTCTAGAGCCCTGCACCTGCACCGACTGCTTGCAAAGTTTTATTTGCAAGTCACCCTACGTTTTACTCTTAGGGCCAGTAGCCCTCACAAATTATGCAATGCAATTATAGGACATACAGTGGCTTCACAATAATTTGCCATGACCCTCTTGTACATGTAAATTTTAGTTCATTCATTCATTCATTCATTCATCTTCTGTAACTGCTTATTCCTGTTAAGGGTCGTGGGGTCTGCTGGAGCCTATCCCAGCTGTCGTCGGGCGAGAGGCGGGGTTAAATTTCAGTTCATTGTTCCAAATTGGAATATTGTTGACAAAATTTCTGATGCTCCGGTTTTTACTTCAGACATACTATACATCTGTTATTATTATTATTGTAATCACTGCACTGTCATCTCATTTGTGCAGATTCATTTGATGTTTGTGAGCAATACGTAGGGATTTCAGAGTTTTCCATTTTTTAATAGTTCATAAATTACGCTACAATCCAATCAGGAAGCAATTTTCTTAAAAATGAAAGTAAAAAAAATAGGGACAGAAATTCGGAAAAATGTAATGTTAAAATGTGCTATATTCAATAAAGGCATCCATTAAACAATGTTCCCAAACTCTTGTTAATAAGTTTCAGACAGTAAGTAGTAGTCATTAAGAGTGTAAATGTATCCAACAACCCGCCCATCCAGAACAAATTACCTATGCAAAAAAGGGTCTTCAGAGAGAGAGAGAGAGAAAAGTGCTTTTAATTTTTTCCAATTTACTGAAATTAACAACATCTCTGATGAAAAGGAGGCTTCTTACCAAGTAGTATGAGTCATCTGGCTAATAGGGTCAGGAAGGCTACGAGGCCTACTTGAATTTTAGTTACTGCGACTCCATTATACCAAAGAGTGATACTGATGCAACTGGATCAATAATAAACATATGGGACAGTGACTCAGGGGCCTGCTGGCACCTGTCACAGATCAGGTTAATGTCAGGCTAAATCCGTGAGCGTCTAAGTTTCGTCCAGTGAGTGTGGTATACGGTTTTACATAGGATGAGACTATGTTTAGCACACATAGACGTAGAGTGGACTCAAAGAAGCATATCGTCCCTTAGCTAGCCGGGCCTGTTAAACTTTTAATTTAAGGTTAGAATTCCTTCCTAATTCAGACACACTAACTATCCTGGGCTGACTTTTAAGCACCGGGAGAAGATTAAGCTCTTTACTTGACTGAGTTACAAATCTAAAGTGGACTATTAAGCTGAGGTACAATTACAACCAACAGGAAAGATGCATCCCACTGGGTTATCTTACCTCCCCACTACTTCCTTCCAGAAACAAGCTAACTGATAATCTGAGGCGGACTGAATATTGTTTTTTTTTGTTCTTTCCTTGTCTGTTGTTTGTCTAAATCCGTGTGACTGGGCGGAAAGCTGAATGTGATAGCCAGCCAGCCTGGGCTGTTGACCTTGGAGAACTACCTTCTGGCAACAGATCTGCTTCCTGCATTGATTTTTATTTTCATGGCTGGCTTATTTGGGTTTCTGCCCTCGAGTCTCAGCTCGGCTGCCACCAAGGTCAGCTGGGGAGACAAGGAATCTGTTTTTGTCTCCATCAGTTTCACACTGAAAGTAGATATGGATGTGTTGTCAGAATCTCCATATCGGTCCATCTGCTGTTACATCCACAAGCTCTTTACCGCCTTTATTTGGTTTGTACTTAAAGTAAACACATGCACAGTAAATCTTCTTTACTTACCAAACTTGGTTAGTTTTGAATCTTATTTTGGTGTATTTTTCTTTCATCAAACCAAATCATTATGTGCACATGTCTCACATATCCAAAAATGTGTTTGGATTATTTGGAGATGTCCCGTATTAGACATGACATCATGGACCACTAGCCAATCAGTGTCATCATCCAGATCTTATATCTTGAATTACACCAGAGGACAGATCTGACCGGGTGAATGTGCACTTTTAAGCTTTTGAAATACATTAGATATACACCAGGAATTACATCCAGTGATGAACAACAAGAATGTAAACAACTGGATTTGATTTCAAGGCTCAGGGCCGTGCATGCTGTACCTGATCAATAGAATGGATTTGTTCAAAGTTCTCAGTTGTTTTCTGGAGCATTACACGCCAGAGAGAGAGGAGAGATAATGATACAGAGGAGAATATTGCAGCCATGTCTGTATCCATACAGGCACTTTAATACCTGGTAATGTGCTACCTACAATCTGGGCCTGAAGATGCATTGCACTAAGCGCCTGCAAAATGAAACTGCCTGCTTTCATGATTACAGTATGAATTCAGCCTGTAGAAATGAGAGATGTATGTAACACTGTCACTTCATCTGTGCCCCCAATACACACGGACACACATGCAGCCCACTGTCGTGAGAAATTATGTAAAAGGCTTTTGATTTAGGACATACAGCCGTCTGTCAACATGGGAATTAGCTTCAGCTGGAGACTCAGAGTCTGCATTTAGAAAAGTGATGGATGAGGAAACCGCTGGACAACACACGATCTGACTGAACGTTCTGTCTGAGGATGAATGCATACATCCTGTGCATCCAATCAAAACCCAAGGATGATGAAGTGACCTCCTCCCCTTCATAACTCACACACAGGGATCATAACTCTTAATAATGCCAACTGGATGGACTTGTCTTGTACCTCTGACCTATTTCCACCAAGATCCACCACAAACATCCCCATCCCTCTCCTTCTGCTCTGTCCAGTTAAGTCTAACCTCCATTTTCCACCTGAATAAAAGCTGCCTGGGGCCTGGAGAACTAAGGGCTAAGAAAAGATCAAAGAACATGCTGCACCAGCAGGCGTAGTCTGACCAGAGAACAAGACGCTGAAAGACCAGTTTCTGGTTGTCAGGCAAATTAATATTCAGCCCAGGTCAACTCCAGTTTTATTTTGAAGCAAAAACATAATTTATATGATAACTTTTGAAGATTTTTGAGGGCTAAGAATGAGGTGTATCAGCCTTCAGGGTTGTCATGTCCAATTTTCTCTTCACTCTCTCTATTGAAATGTATCTGCTTGTATCGGGATGTTTACCTTCTAAAATCGCTTATTGATCCATGTTCTCTTTTGTAACAGAATCAGTCAAAACACGGTAGCCAAAGGACATAATCAATAGTCTTTATACGATGTCTGTTGTAAAACAAAGTTTCTCATTGACTTGCGATTGACCTTAAACAATAGTATCTCTGTTCATCACTAATTGCCTTATTGTGTTGTGAGAGGCTGCAACGTCCCGGTACACTGGACAGGAAAATACAATCTATTCTGACAATTATTGAACATCATTGTTATGTATTTGTATGTGTGTGTGTGCGTGAGAGAGAGAGAGGGTGCAGGGGGTGAAGTGACGCGTTGCTGACTAAGGCACAACAGCAAATGCTGTTGCTTCAATAATTAACAAGGTTCTAAACCTTCAGTTGGTCCCGCAAGAGCTACTTTGCAATGTGTCTCTCTTCAAGCTGTCCTTCCCAACTGTCACAAGCGCTCATAAATGCCACCTCTTTCTCCATTGCTCAATCTTTTATTCTGAGTAAGGTCTGCATTATAATGTTTATGAATGGATCCATCCAAGCATCACCCAAACATCCATCACGATTTATGGGAGCTCTCCAACTCTATATTGTGAATACATGTGCAGATGCTGTAATGGAACAGTCACACACAGAAAAATTAGCCCACCAAACTGCTAAAACCTGCACTGTACCATTTATTCGTGTAACGGATTAACATGCATGCATGCATGTGCACATTTTGGGACCTGAGCCATAGTTTGTCTCCTTCTCAAGAAAGTCCTTTGCTCGCATTTTTCTTGTCAATTCACAGAGAACACAGACGGAGCCAAGCTTGTGGGGACAGAGGCTGTCTCAGTGCAGAGGTTGTCACTGTGTTATTGGCATTTGAAGTTTGGCTCGAGGTGAATTGCACTACCACTCCTCAGAGACATCAGCTAAGCAGGATCAGCCATCTGATGCTGTTTGGAGGGGAGGATCAGCCTCTCCCCAGGGTCTAACCGACATAGCAGTAGTGAGTAAACATGCTGCCATCTAGTGGATGCAGAGCACCAAGCACATTTGTCACTTCTAAAGCGGCAGAAATCAGTCAGAAAATAATGCAGTTTTACAACGTCAATGGGTCACAAGTATGGTATCATATTCTATTGCTGAAAGGGGCCTATGTGATGTAATAATGAATAATAAATGGATTTTATGAGTGTTGCAAATAATATGACAATATTGTTATGTCAACTCTTCCTAGGTAATTAAACATCCTTTTTAACTTATGTATTTTCCTTTCAAGCACTTTCAAGGGAAGAGGACGGGGGCAAAAACAGTCCCCCCTCAACAACAGGTAAGTACCCAATCGTTAATGGAAATTAGCTGCACCGGTTTCTGGTTGTTAACATAACAAGCAAGTTTCAGGAGGAGTTTCTATTTAAACCTCAAACTTCCCGCCAGTCCCCTAGAACTGAAGAAGCTACTCGGATGAGTGGTGAAACGTCTTCTCAAAAAACTCTACAAGTCCAGTTGCCTTTTTTGAACCTTTTTTGGATATACCATGACCTGGATGACTGAGAACCTTCACAGACTTTCAAGCTCTACTCACAATTATTTGTCATTATATTGCTGCTTACTGCTTCAGTGAAACCAGACCACTTTAAAGATAATCTCGAGGAGAACTGTCTATTTATTAATGCCTTTCAATCTAAAACTGTGGACTTCAATATAAAACTGTGGAACTGATGACATATTTATAAATAATTAATCCAAGATCACAGTGTAATCTCTTAATTACATGTGGGGTGTGATGGCAATTTGTGTGTTAGCATGCTTCTTTCCTTTAATTAGTATATCCGGGATCAATAATATGCTGTATTTGAGATATTTATCAACTCCATTGTGTAACTGCAATTGCATTTAGATGTCAGTTGTACACAAATACTTCAGAGAGGGGCAACTCTGCAGCCAGGACTCCAGAGACTTACTGTATACTTGATGGAGCCTCCAAAATGTGAGGGCATGTCACCATTAGGTGGCACTACAGCAGCATTACACATGAACTGAGTGATACACTAAAAATGTATCCTCATGTCCAAAACTAATAGGGTTGATATCTAAACATTTTCTGCTGTTCAAATTACAAATTCAGAGATTTGTATGGATACACATATACAGATACAGTTACAGTATGCACGTACACTTCAATATCACAAACTTTGTGTACAGTGGCGTTATTAACTGAGACTTTTCAAAGATCCTGGTGTCAAACTTATAACTGGATTATGTCTGATACTGATAACGTCCAGTATTCAATGTGTGACAATCATTAGCTGAAAAAGTAAAAAAGCTGAGATAAAATAATAGCTGAAAAACCTGTTGATAATTTTTCCATCACTGATCTCTTTTAGAGTAGTCCTAAGTTTGGGAAGGATTCCCAGAGGGACATGTTGTCTGCCAGGCAGTTCAGTCACTGATTCAAAGAAGACTTTTATGTCTTCTCGGAAACCTCACAGATTTTGCCTTCGGACCGTCCTGTCTTGCGGTTTTATTTTTGTTTTCCAAATTCTTACAACCACGCTGCAGCACAGTCAAATACCTTATGACATATGCATGCACAAGTAAATATATAAATATATTAAGATATATTATAAAATATAATATAAAGTAAAGAAAAAATATGCACAGTCACATGCACTTCTGTCTGTACCCGGCTGGCCTTAGGCAGATGGGTCCCTCCATATGAGCTGGGTTCTGCTCAAGGTTTCTTCCTGTTAAAAGGGAGTTTTTCCTTGCCACCGTCGCCTTCAGGCTTGCTCTGGGGGTTTCAGGCCGGGTTTTTGTAAAGCGTCTTGAGACGATTTGTATTGTTATTGACGCTATATAAATAAAATTTAATTGAAAATTGAATTGAATGCATGAAAGCAAGCTCCCATGGAAGCATACACATGTAGATGACATTATCCTCAAAAGAGAGATTTGGGGAATGGTGTGGTATTGAGTAATACTTTGACTGACAGTCTGCTAGAATTTGCTCTTTCGGGAAGTGAGTTTTGAGGTTTGTGATGTTCCTGTTTATTTACTGAACAGAAACAGAAGCCACAACTTTACATCCCAATTTTATTGCTTTGTTCTTCATCTCCAAAGCATCCAGAAACTTTAACGCTGAGATTTGTCTTATTGAGATTAATGGTGATTAAAATGTCCAACAGCATCCAACAACAATACACTGCACTTTCCCAGATATACAGCAGAGGGTGATACAGACCTATTTAGAGAGAAGGACTCACCATGGATAACATAGCTTATTTCCAGGCTCTTCATCGCACTGCTTTATTATTATTAACAAAATAATAATAATAAAATAAATAAGAAATTGAGATTTTGAGCTAAGTCAATCAAGCCTTTCTAAAAGAATGCAGTACAAAAAAAAAAAAAAAAAATCACCTAAATATTTCAAGTAATTTTTCCAGTCAATGCCGTGCCTTACACTGGGCAAGATTCTGTTTATGTTACAATAAACAAGAGATTCAAGATGTGTGTGTGCCACATGCACAGTAAAAACAGCAGTTTAGACCGTACAATGAAGTCCTTACTTTGCATGTGTCCCTTACTAACAACTGTAAATAAATAAAAGAAATATAAAACCTATAAAGAACATAATATGAAAAACAAGGTGCAAGAAAAATCTGTTAAATTAAGTGCTTAAAGGATTACAAAAGAACTATACAAGAACTTGAAACTGAACAATTATCAGTGTAACTGTGCAGAATACACTGCCTGGCACCAAAACAAAAGGTCCCCCACTCTAATATTTCATTGTACCGCCTTTACCTTTGATTACAGCACACATTCGCTGTAGCATTGTTTCGATAAACTTCTGCAATGTCACCAGATTTATTTCCATCCGGTGTTGCATTCATTTATCACCAAGATCTTGTATTGATGATGGGAGAGCCTGACCACTGCACAAAGCCTTCTCCAGCACATCCCAAAGATTCTCAATGGGGTTAAGGTCTGGACTCTGTGGTGACCAATCCATGTGTGAAAATGATGTCTCATGCTCCCTGGACCACTCTTTCATAATTTGAGCCCCATGAATCCTGGTATTGTCATCTGGGAATATGCCCGTGCCATCAGGGAAGAAAAAATCCATTGATGGAATAACCTGGTCATTCAGTATATTCAGGTATTCAGATGACCTCATTCTTTGGGCACATAATGTTGCTGAACCTAGACCTGAGCAACTGCAGCAACCCCAGATCATAGCACTGCCCCCACAGGCTTGTACAGTAGGCACTAGGCATGATGGGTGCATCACTTCATCTGAGTCTCTTCTTACCCTGATGCGATGGTTCCCCATTATCCTTTCAGTTTTTAATAATGCGTTGGACAGTTCTTAACACAATTTTAGTAGTTTCTACAACTTCCTTAGATGTTTTCTCTGCTTGATGCATGCCAATGATTTGACCCTTATCAAACAGACTAACATCTTTTCCACGACCACAGGATGTGTCTTTCACCATGGTTGTTCAAGAAATGAAAAGCTACTCATTGCATCATTTAGGGTTAAATAACTTGTTGCCAGCTGAAAGATAATCACCCATGCAGTAATTACCCAATAGCCCAATAATCCAGGTGGCGACTTTTTTTTTGGCCTGGCAGTGTATATTAAGAACACCATGAATACAGCAGGAGAAGTAGTTCTACTCAAGACGTAACCTTGTTGCATCAGGTTGGATTTCTACTCCAGCTGGTGGAAGTACCGTATCAGAGCAGCATCCTCCAATATACCCTATAAGTAATTATTAGTAATTATTGAACACACAGGCCTACACTTGCTTCCGTAGTCCAAGCAGAATCCACAGTCAGTATACATGGAAACACACACACACAAATAAGAATATAAATTTGCAGGCAACTGCGCCGTGCATGCTGATACTGGCACACACCGACAGAAAAATCTTGGCCCGGTTAATGCAGTAAAGGAACCAGCAGTCCCAGTGATGTCAGCAGGCCAACACACACAGTCTCTCTCTCTCTCTCTTTCAGTGGGACTGACTGTCTTTTATCTTTTATTTTTTATTTAATTTATTTGCTTCTTAGCCCTCGCTGCCAAAAGACACTGAGCAAAAAAAAAAAAAAAAAAACAGTTTGAAGACGGGCCCGCTTCTAAAACCTGCCCAGCTTACAGTGTCCATGACTGATCAAACTGTGAACGCATGTGTGAAACACAAGAAGACTACTGAAACAGAAACAGGAAATTACATCATCACTGGCTATGCCCGCTGATGTTCTCTGATGTTCAGGCTGAGATGGGGCCGCAAAGGCAGTGAGTGTGTATAAGTGTGTGCGTGCGAGTGTGTGTGTATGCGTAGGGTTGAGGAGGGCAGTGCGGTCACAGGTGACTGTCATGTTTAATAATGATTATCACCACGCACCTGCGCCCCCACGCTAATTAACCGGACGCATATGCAAATGAGTCCAGGGATTTAAAAAAAAATAAAAAATAACAGCTCGTGGAGTGGCAGTGAGCGGTTGTTCAGCTGCTGGATTTGATTAGGGTAATGAACGGTCAGCGATGGAGGCACCGGTGGTGGTAAAAGGAGGAGAGATAAAGGAAAAGGAGGATATTAGGGTGAGAGGGGAGGAAGGAAGGAGCACTAGAAAGAGAGGGAGTAGGAGGAGGGGAGAGAGTAATATCACCGCGGTAACATAATGGGAACAGGTGGACGAGTGGCCTGTTGACTGAGGGAATAAGAGGAGGGATGGAGGAGGGGGGCATGATGTTGTGTTTGTGTGTTTTAGTGCCACCAATTCAGGGCCACAAAGTCTTACGGCGTGGTGCTATAAAACATTGCACAATAGACGCCAAACGCTCAATTCTTTCCTTCTACATAGTATCTGATATCAGTTATTTGTTTCTGCACATGCTGACATATGCTTTTCTTTCCTTGTTAGATTGCTAACCCAGTCCCTGTTACAGACTCACTCGACTGAGGAGAGCGAAGATAGAGACAGGAAAAGAAGAAGCGGCGCCTTTGAACCTCATTCATTTACTGCAGTGCATTCCAAACACGCATTCTATATCTCCGTACTGTGATTTGGTCAGCGCATGCATATACACCTACCTCTAACAAAGCAAATTGCGGTTCATCCAACTCAATGGCCCCAATCTCAGTCAGGGGAGGCAGGCTCGTCACTCACACAGATAAGGGTGAATTAGGGTCTCGCTCTGGGTTTTACATTTCAATTTAGCCTCCGGCTTCAGAGCCATTAGGGGCCTAATCTAAAGCTTGGTCCGCAGAGTTCTCTTTCCGTACCAATCGCAATATTGTTTTATTAACTTTCCAGTATGCCGGAATGAAACTCCAACAGATTCATTACTTCGCATTAAGTTCATATTAGGGTTATTGGTGATAGGAAGACCTCTTATTTAAGAATGTGCATGTAGTCGAACGTGTTTATAACTCGGTGTTGCTGTATCACCAGCTGGTTCATTTGGGTGAGCAGAACAGAGCGTGTGACTGTAATTGCAAGTTGATAATGTGCCTGGGCATGCAGAATGACCAAGACGGCGCTTGCCAACAAAGCGTGGATGAAGGAGGGAACGCTGTGCAGGTGCAAAGTCAAAAGGGGACCGTAAGTCTCTCAAGATAACTCTCTGAAGACCAGGCAGTGCTGCAGATTGCACAAAAGACAAACTATTAAAAGCTTGGCTCTTATAAGCTTGATTTTATTTTTTATTTATTTTTTGTACATTAAAACATGAGGATTTTAAAAGATTTAGTCTTTTTGAAAGGAAAAAATTAGATATTGTCAATAGCCCTTTAAGAAACTCAAACAAGAGTTAACATGTATTTAATTATTCATTTAAAAAACATAATTTTAGTGAATCATTTCGTTACATCAATCTCCCTTAAACATCTCCAGAGCCTTTACACCGTCACATTTTCTGTATTTAATGCATGTAAAAAATGACTAGTTTATCAAACAGCCTGCATACAGTTTGAAAGTCTTTATTGACCGTGAATAGATAACATTAATTTGAACCCTCCACATAGCCATACAGTTTCACGCGTTGTTCTGTAATCATGCAACTAAAACAGTCTGTGGCTTGTCAACTGTCTTTAGTTCTTCCGTCGACTTCGAACAATGGCAGTTGTAACTGAACAGCTCATGTTGGAGTTGGAGCTAATAAATGTCACTTTTACTGGAATCAGTGAGAGGAGACGTCCGAGTAGATGTGTACAGCAGGTGTGTAGGAGGCAGCAGAAGGGTGAAATTGTGCCTGTGCCTCTGAGAGACGTGGACGTGAGAATGCATTTCGGACAGTTGTTGTGGCCTGCGTTGCTGAGACATACTGTTAACATTTCTAGGCAGGTGCTACTGCGGAGATTCAGTGCGGAAGCACAAATACACCCAATTCCAGTTAGTTGCTGAATGTGAGCTAGTGCACTAACTAGCCTTATGTTAGCACCCTTGTAGTGTTACAGAAGTCCTGTCCTCACTGTGAAAGCACAGGCTGCAAGCGTCCTCCAAGTGAGTCCTGAAAGCTAGCTAGTAGCCAATGTTAGCGATATAGCAATGGAAGAAGACACAACTTCTGGAATTTTACTCTTTAGTAAAATCTAAAAGTCTGCACATCTGTCCCTGTGTCAAGCTCCGAACTCATCTGTCACCTGAACACAGAGAGACAACTCTTTTTTCACGCGTTATCTAAAGCCATGCAAGCCAGAAAGACTATTCCCGAAAGTAGCACTCAGACAACACAAGGCGGTGTCTCCTTTTGTGTTTGAGGTAGGCTACGAATAACAGAATACAATCCAGGAAATGCAGTTGTGAGTATTGTATTATTGCATTTAAAGTCTAGTCAGATGCTAAAACATTTACATTCACAGACCGGAAAGTATCACAGCAGCATTTAAATCTTCATCAAGACAATAACAGGGTAAACTGCAGAAATACAGAAGACAGTGACGTACCAGACATGTGTGCTTTCACAGACTGTATTTGACTTGCCAATGCAACGCTGTGTTAAAGACCCTGTTTGATTCCCTCAATGGCTTTGTACAGTTTTTAATTCAAAACAATGCTATTCGTCTCCGGTCCCCGAAAAGTTCGGTAAAACCCCTAACATGGGAACTTACAAAGACACTTGCTTTTCTAACCTCCCACCATGGACACTTCTCCTTCTCCATTTCCTCTCCTTCTACCTCTCTTCCCTTCCTCTCTCCCCTGTCTGTTGCTGTTGCTGTTTATCTGAATAACTACACACACACACCTTATTCCCCCACTGTTGTTAGTTCACCCTTCTCTGGGATTTTCGGCGTCACATGTGTTACAGAGCCCAGCGTGCAATGGTGGCAGTGGGAGATGCTTGCCAACAACAGAACTTTGCATGAAAGCAAGGAAGAGTGGAAAAAGTGGTCCGCACACTGAATTACAGCTCCCAGCGATTCATTAGACTAAAAAGAAGCAACGTTCGACCCGTTCTTCTCCAGGCAAAATGAGAGAGAGCGTAGGAGAAAGGGGGGAACATGTGTTAGTAATCTGGTTGTTTTACTGTCTGGCTCTGGTGGTGAAAGTGTTGGGCAGGGGCTACGAGCGGTCTGGATCGTGTCAGAAGCCGCCGGAGTCAGGTTACTCTGACAGACCAGACTGGGAGAGAGTACAGTGGGGGGAGAGACGGAGAAAGAGAACGAGAAAGAGAGACAGAGATGAGAGGGTAAACAAGCGAATGAGAAATAGGATGGGAAAGTAAGAGAGTGAGGTGGTGGATTTGCGAGAGCCAACCTTCTGACTTTTTTCTGTCCTCCCTCAGGACATTTATATTAATCTCAGTGTGTATATGTGCGCCTGTGTGCAATGCCTCCGTGTGTGTGAACCCAGGCCAGAGGGCTCTAAAAGACAACCACTTGAACTAGCCCCAGCTGAGAAAACAAATGGCCTTGACTCTGTCTCTCCCTTCTCTTCTCTTCTTTTCCCCTCATCCAATTTTCATCTTTTTTCACTGGCGATGGGCATTTAATCAAGTAAGGGAGCTAATCAAAGCCAGAGAAAGACTCCTGAACCCTCAGCTATCTCCTCCCTAATCCTAAAGCTCTGCTTCTCATTTGCCATTGACCTCGAGGACCAGACTTGTCCGCTGAACCCCCGCCACCAAGACACAGGGGGAGTTGGATTGCTGGTTAGTGAAAGGTTGACTGTGTGTGTCCGCGTGTGCATGTGTATAAATCCATATTCTACGGCACAGTAAAATGAAATGTCAACAAACGTCTTCAGCGCTAGTGTATAAAACATGCGGAGGATGAGATGAATAGGGTCCAGGAATGAGGGAGTAGAGGGAAGAAGAGAAGGAGAGGAGCAGGGAGGATGTAGGAGGCATAAGGGGTCAGCGGGGTTGAGGTGATAAGTCGCCTGCTGGGGAATTAATAGGGAGCAGATGGCGCTACCTTTACTTAATGTAGGGGTGTGGATACGAGAGGGAGAGATTTATCAGTCTGTATAAGAATGGAGTCTGCCGATGGCTGGCGGGCCAACTCCCCCACCTGAGGAGGATTTAGCACATTCCTGCCTCACTATGAACTGGGAGGTGTCAGTGGAATGGCAGGAGTTTGATGTCAGAGAGGGGGATTAAAATAAGTAAAATGTTTTTTTATTTTATTTTTTTCGTCTTTGGACGATAAAAAAAAAAAAAAAAAAAAAAGTCGAGGGTTCCTGAAGGTGAAGAGGTTTGCTGTTGTCACTGCACATACCCAAGGTTCCTTGATGATGCGGTGGACAAGGTTACCTGTTTCAAGAGCTTATGGTTTGTTTTATTTCTGTCGTTCGATTCACTTGCATGACGTCCGTCTAATATTATTAGTTAAACTCGTCCATCTATCCAAGGATCCAGATCAAACAAGATTGTGTTCTATAGGTACAGTAGGTACAGTGTAACGTAAAAAAATCCACATTTAGATATTAAGTGCCAGAGCACAGTCTAACTAATAAAACGATATTAAATTCAAAGTCCTGTTGTTGAAGATTGAGGTTGAGGTATGAGAATTTTCCGCTTTCATCCTCTTAGCCCACAGTTAAACAGAAAATTGTTCATCCATTTGAAAAACTACATTTTACCTAATCACACCAGCCTTTTTTGGATATAAAAAGCTTAATTTCATGACCTGTATGACTGACTATGTAATGTCTTCCTCAACTTGACCCAGTCCCAGTTATTTCTATGGCTACAGCAAAAGGAACCAAAGGGAGCTGAGTGGGCCTATCACTCTTATCACTTTAGTGATAATGGCCGTCACATAAAAGATGACCCCGTGAACTCCACAAATGCCAGAGTGGCCCAATTAGCCACTATGCATTTCATACAATTTGCAAAGGGCAAATGTTCCCAAGCTGTAATTATGTACTCACATTGCCCACCTTGGGTGACCTGCCAACCAGTCTTGACGTCCGTCCGTTGTAGAGGTCGCCATGACAGCGCTGGCAAAAACACAGCGAAAAATGAGCTGCGGGGTCTACCATTGTGTCTGTAATTGGTCAAGTTGTGCTTGTTACCTAGTAGCGAATACATAATGGATAGTGCTGATTGCACTGTGAGATGGACGAGGAAATGTCACTGTGGGGGATGGATGTGGTGTTGAGTGGGATGCTGTTCGTTATGTCTACAGTTTAACAGCGCGGCCTCTTTCATCAACATCGATTAGCGGAGAAATAGGACAAAATTTATAAAATACTAATTTTATGACTATTGTTACAATGAGAACACTCTTTATCTCCTTCCTGCATGTGAAGGTTTGCCCTTCGGCCAACCACTGCTGTTTATCTTAGAAGAAGAACATCAGATCTCTACTTCGCCTTTGCAGACATTTGCCAACAGTTAGTCTCAAACCCTCCCGTTAAAGGTTGGAGCTTGTCCTACTGGTCTCGAATTGAAATTGTAGCTACCTCAAAGAATTCATCACTGAACGTATTAGTTTTACAATTTTGGAAACGATCTTGGAAACGTACACCGATCAGTCATAACATTATGACCACCTTCCTAATATTGTGCAGGTCTCACTTGTGTTTACAAAACAGTCCATCAGAGAATGGACATGGGCCTTCTGAGGGTGTTGGTGGGAGTCTTTGGGTCCTATGGGTTGAGGGGAGGGGCCTCTGTGAATACTTTTATAACCTATAATCTATGAAAAGTGGCAGAATAATTACGTTTTCCGTCCACTGTGGATCATCCCACAGATACTAGATCAGTTTGGGATCTAGTGAATTTGGAGGCCAGGTCAAAACCTTGTGCTGTTCTTCATGTTTTTTGAGTTGTTCCTAAACCTTTTTTGTGTGTGTGTCTGTGTCAGGCTGCATCCTGCTGGTGATGGCTGCTGCCATCAAGAAGTGTCATTGCTATGGGATGGGGGTGGCTAGTCTGGTCTAGGTGGGTGCTACATGTCTAAGTAACATCCACACAAATGCCAGGTCACACAAGATGGTCACTGTTATTTACTTCTCCTGTCAGTGGTCATAATGTTATGCCTGATTGGTGTAGGTAAATGTGAATCTAGAGGCAGCGGCTTAAGAGGACTGGAAACAGGAACACGCAGCAGCTACTAGTGCTAGTAACAGAATTACTATTTAAAGTATATAATAAGTATAAAGAACATTTTTAACCACTTTCCCCTTGTTTACAGTTTTTATGCTACGCTAATCCAATCAGTTGGTTTTCTTTGTATTTATGAACTTGAGTATTATTCTATAGCATAATTAAAACCAAGAAGTTAAATTCACAATATGTAGAACTATTTCTTTAATCACCAATGACTTTTCCATATGTTCTTTGAACATTTCTTGGACATTATTTTAAATCATTTTAAGTGAAAAGTCTCTTTATAAGCATTTTATTGATGACAGTCCAAGATTATAAGCAGTTCCTTTAACAATTCAGTGAGATGACCTGTCTCAGCCTGTTCCAGGGACTCCTGGTGCTGAGGTGCAGCAGTGCTCAGTAGATGCTGCTGTGAGGCCGGCCCTCCCTAATGTCTCCATTGCCTGCACCTGACCCTGCAAGCCAGCAGTGGCCAAATTTAGTTTGGAAACGTGCCACCATGGGAGACCCGACAGGCCCATTAATCAGCAGGAGTCTCCCCCCTACTCATCCTGCAGGTCAGAGAAGGAGCAGCATACACACAGGGAGTGCAAACGCACACAGACACATCCACTGCCTCCATGTACAAACACAACACATAAAAGAACACACACTGACTTAAACAAATGATAGCTGAAACTTTAAAAGAAATCTGACAGCAGGCGCTACTCTTAACCCTATCCTAAATCCTCCATCACCTCCTTTACACACACACACATGCATGCACACTCGTGGCCCTTCGTCACCTCTTTTCCTGTCTGTGCCAGGTTTTCTGGCAGACAGCCCCTGGTCATGGAAGATATCCACACAATGCTACCATTTGCATGCGCTCCATGTGACGGGAGCAACACACATCCACACGGGCGCGGAACCAACACACACAAGCCAAGGCGCAGACACACACTCACAGTGACCCTCAGGAACACAAACACACAGATGAAAAACTCTTGGACACACAGTCCATCTGCAAAATAAGACAGATTGATGCGTTAGATCAGAGTTGGAGAATCCATAGTTTTGGAAAATCAGGATGGATGCGAACCAGGGAAAAAAAGAGTCTTTGAATATATGTGGTGCAAGGCCAGGTTGAATATGACATTTATTATCATGTCTGAGGTGAACTCAAAGTGCTCTTGCCTTTGGGAATATGCACAGAAAATCAGTGAACTTTTTCTGTAGGATTCCTCACATCACCTGTGTTTGGAAAGCGAAACTGCAGCGTTCTGTCTGAAGCAGCAGTTAATTGACTTGTAATCAGTGTTTACTATCTCGCAATTAACACTCGGAGACAATGAGATCCGGGGATGTGCCACCAGCAGAAGGCAGTCATTGGGCAATATCCCTAAGGTGTGTGAAGATGCCAGAAAGTAACCGCAGAGAATGTGTCTGATAACTAGTAAGCATTTATATGCAGTGTCACTGGTGCACTTATCCTTCCTAATGTGAAACTCTGCAGGGAGATGAATGGTGGGATTGGGCTAGATTAATGAAGGTTACCAAAGTCCCCAGATGTTTCTGTGGTAATTAGAGCCCTTTGTTTATCAGGAAAACAAGTCACATCAAGAGCAAAGCATTCATTATAATTTTTCATAATCTTAATAATTCAAGTGTAGCTGCTTCATTTTGTTCCCAATTTATCATGCTAATGTTATGAATAAATCTCCATAATTTTAACCCTGCCTGTTGGATGAGCTAGCAACAGACGTTGATAAAGCCAAATATTAAATTTGGACGTTTATTCTCGATGCAGTGTACAGCACATTCATCAAATAAAGGGGTCAAAGTGAGCGGAGGGATGACGTCATGCAACAGCTATTCAAGAAGTGCATTACTTTATAGCTGTGTCCACTTGGTAAGATATAAATAATTAACCCTTCTCTGCAGTCACCCTTGAAAAGTTGAACATCCGAGGACGGTTTCTTTATAGTGTTGCAGGTGGGACACATAAAGCAGAGCACTAAAGTTTCTTGTTGTGGCAATCCGCTGGGTTTTTCTGCCTGTCTCAGCCATGCTCTTTAATAACGGGAAAGAAAATACATAAAGAAATCCCACTTTACTGATATCGTCACATTACTGTTAGCACCTGAGAGCTTTGTTCTAAAAAAAAAACAAACTTGAAACCGCTTAGATTTTCAGGACAAAGCTGATGAATTTCAGCCAAAATAGCTCACAATTAAAATACAGATTCTGATTTTCACAAAGCACCTTCAGTGCGTTTTTTTCTGTCAATACGTGGACTCGTCAACTGAGCTGGCCAGCGGTGGTTGCATTTTGTCTCGCCCCAATTGTCTTGTCAAAAATCAATTGGAGATCACAACGTGGTTTTGCAGCAGGAGGTCAGTCCTCACTACAGCGTAAATATTTCATCCCGGACTCACGTCAAGGGGCTTTTAAAGATGTGTGCTGGACCATGCTCCCCTTTTGCTGCCCTCTGAAAGTGACAGGGCTTGCGTTTTAGCCCACTTCAGGACCAGGTTAAATCAATTAAAATCTATTATTCATATGCCAGTGCAGTGACCTCACTGAAAGCCCTTGTAATTTCAGAATAAAAAGGAGAAAAGGAACTGGCACTGAACTTTGGCTCCTCAAGTTTTCAAGAGAATACAGAGAACAAGTGACCTTATTTTAAAACCCGGGCCTTGGAAATAAAATTGCTGCTTGAAACACGGTGTTCCAGGACAAGACCTGAGTCACAGGCCTAGGAGTGCCTATTCATAAGATGCTTTTAGCTTTAATGTGGAACATAAATGAATGCAAAATTGCATCGCAAGGGCTTTTGAGATCTGGACCTTATGTGCATGTGCAGCAATCACCTCATGCTTATTTGTAAAATTGCCTCCCCATTTTGGATTGCAGATAAATACAGTTTTACTTAGGCTGGAACATGTCATCTTTACCACCAAGGCTAAAAAAGACCCTCACAAGGTCACTTCTAACAGCTGTAGTTGTGCTCTCAAGGCAAAGCATGGCAAGCCTTCAGCTATTGTTCTGAAAAGTGCAACTCTCTTCCTCTCTTTGTAAAGAAGACTTTCAGCTGTATGGCTTCCATAGATGTCAGCATGCTGTTTGGCTGGATAATAAGCAGAGAGGAGTCAGAGGGAGAGAAGTCATTAAGACCTGCTCACATATAATCATCCCAATGGCATCACCATCTCTCTCTTTTTTTTTCTCAAAGGTCTCTCCTTTTCCTCTCCTTCTCCCTCTCAGATGAAAGGGCTTTCTCAGGCTGCGCGGTGAATGAAAATGATGGAGAAGCTGATAAAAAAGAAAGAAGGAAAAAGATGAAAAGTGGTTTTGAAGTGGTTTGCCACATTAGTCGTCTCCCCCCTACTGACCTTCCAATTTAAGCAAACAATATATTGACTCTGAGACACGCCAAGCTTGGGTATTCATGGAGGCGGGAGAGCAGCTCACAGAAAAAAAGGTAAAAATGAGATGGGTGGACAGGGAGAGCAGTACATGGATAGATGGGCTAGATAGGGGCTGGACTGAAGAAATAGTGTTTGAACATGTGCATTCTATTATATAGTTGTTGTTGTTTTTTATTTTAGAACAAGGCAACACATTTGACCACACATCATGGCATGCTAACATCCCAATGTCAGCTTGCAAATATGTGGTACTTTGTGGGGACCATTGGGAATGTCTCTTAAAAACAACACAAAGGCAAGGACTTGTTTGAGTTTCGTCGCTCACCCAAGTAGCGTCTGCAGTCCTAGATGACTTGTGGGGAGCCTGTTAATGACCCAGTACTCACCTGCAAAAGGGGTTTTCTAGTACTACCCAGATTAAATGTGTTTAGTATTGGAAACGGACAAAGGCATATTGGTCTGGAAGCTATTAGTGCATTTTTTATTTCCAAGGGAATCGATTCATCAATTTGTGCGGCCAGAATTCCCTTGGACGATTGCGTAAACCTGCAACCAATCAGAGATACAAAACATAGCCATTTTGGTTGATTAAAAAGTGTGAAATTAGTCGCTGAAATTAGTAGGACTTATCTTGTGAGGACCGCTGACGCCATACATTTTTGTGTGCTTATCCATGGTCAGGTTGCGGCGGGAACAAACTGAGCAGGGTAGTCCAGATATCCCCATCCACAGCAATGCTTTCTTGTTCCTCATAAAGTACTAGTACCAACTGTTACCAACAGTACTGCAGGCATTATACCAGACCGCTGTTTGGGTGGCTGTGGCTCAGTAGGTAGAGCGGGTTGTCCACAAACTGGAGGGTTGGTGGCTCACTCACCGGAATGTGCCACTGGTCACACTGAACCAGCATGGCTACCACAGCATCCTGCCGCAACATGCTATCCCATCCAGTTTGTGTTTAGTTGGACCATCATTTATTTTTCAACAGGACAATGAGCCCAAACACACCTCCAGGCTGAGTAAGGGCTATTTGACCAAGAAGGAGAGTGATGGAGTGCTGGGCCAGATGCCCTGGCCTCCACAGTCACCTGACCTAAACCCAATCCAGATGGTTTGGGATGAGATGGACCACAGAGTGAAGGCAAAAGGGCCAAGAAGTGCTCAGCATCTCTGGGAACTCCTTCAAGACTGTTGGAAAACCATTTCAGAGGACTACCTCTTGAAGCTCATCCAGAGAATGCCAAGAGTGTGCAAAGCAGTAATCAAAGCAAAGGGTGGCTATTTTGAAGAATCTAAAATATTAATCATATTTGGAGTTATTTCACACTTTTTTTGTTTACTATATAATTCCACATGTGTTCATTCATAGTTGTGATGCCTTCAGTGAGAATCTACAAGGTAAATAATCATGAAAATTAAAAAAAAAAAAACATTAAATGAGAAATGTGTATATTTTTAAAAACACAAATCACTAGCTGCCTATATTGCGTCTTTGAATACATACCTTGTTTTATATATGCAGCAGTCTTTGTCTAAGGCAGCATCAGTGGGAAACTGCTGTAAATGGACTCTCTCTGTCATTTAAGATGGTGTAACACATCAACCAATCACATGATCCTCTCCCCCTCATACCCTCTGGCCTCATCTGGTACCATGGCATTATCAGAGGAGCAGAGCAGCCATTTACACAAACATACACACATACTGTACATGCACCACCTCCCTCATATGGCTCCAGGGCCATTCCAGGAATGTCAAAGAAGGTTTCACCCTTTGTATCTCCCTTCTTTCACCAATGCTGAATGATGGTGGTCTCCACGGTTTGAGATTTTCTTGCCCCAGAAATCCATTCTGACTGACTGAGATATAATAAGGCCATCTAGCCTCTGAGGTAGAATATGATGCTAGTTCAAAATGTAAGTCAGATCCTACTGTGATGGTTGTCGCTATCAGTGAAGTGAGTGAATTTCAAATTGGTGCAAATAAGCTGAAAGACGCTGTGTTGGAATTTAAAAGTATAAGAGATACAGATGTCGTATGTTGGTTTAGAAATTCTCGGATTCAAAGCCTCATTTCATTCCAGCTCTAACCTAGTATCGCTTGGCTTTCTCTGCTTAAAAGGTACTATCCACTTACTCCAGTAGAGTAAGCATATTGTTTCTATCTAATTGACACTAAGCTCATGGCTATTACCATGTCAACACTGGATTACTGCTGCCTTTGAGCCTGTAGAGTGGTTGACTTGGCCCACATTCAGGCCTTGTTTTCCTTTCCACTCTGTCGTCTGCTGCTCACACACATATAGCTGGACAAGCTCACATGCTCACAGTGCCACAAGGGCACACACACGGAAGCACTCGCTCTCTCTTTCCCTTGCCATGTCTTTATTTCCATCCTCTTCTCACTCCCTCTTCTCTCCTACACACACACTATGTTCCAGCATTAGACAACTGTTCCAAGGCCAATTTCACCACTGCTAAAAGTCCCCTCTCCCAGAAGCCCCTTTGGTTCAGAGGCTAGACCGGCGAGCGATTGGCCGGTCAGAGGCTAGTCTAGTTGGTGATTGGCCAGAGAAGGCCCCTGGTGCACGGTGACAGCAATTAGCACACGCCAACCATTAACAAACACAGATTAGGCATGAACCCACATGGCATTCTGCCATCGCCATGGTGTGTGTATGTATGTGTGTGAAGAGTGGAATTCCCGAGTGTGTCTGAGTGGGTCTCATTTTTGTGGTTGGTGTTTGTCTGTAGTCAAGATTTGGCATGTGTGAATATGTTTGTTGCTGGTGCATGCATACGCTTATGTCTATTTTTCTATTTGTGCATTTATCCGGCCTGCTCGTATTCACAAGTTTATGTGCATTCACACGTGTGTGTCAGTGTGTGTGTGTCTGTTTGTGTTCAGCCTCATTTCCTCTGTGCCTGCTGGTCAATTTTGGCATTTGGAGAGAAGGACGCTGTGCATTCCCCACGGCTCCTCCGCTTCCAGCACTGAATTAGAGATGGGGCTATGATATGTGGAAATGATTTTTTAAACGCCAATCTCTGTTTCTCTCCCTTGCTTTGTTTGACGTACTTTCTCTCCCTCTCTTGGTCCAACCCCCACCCCACCCCTCCCCTCCTGGCCTAGTGAATCCGCCCTGCTGTGTGCGCTTAATGAAAGATAAGAAGGGTCCTCCACCACTGACACTGAGCCATGGACCCTCAGAGGACTGCACTAATCTGCTTGGCTCCTAATGGGGGCCACTTTGTGTCTGCCGAGGATCATTTCATATCAAACAAATTGTGTCCTGTGAAACCCATTACATTTTAGGCCCTTTGGAGATGCTTCGCCCTTAGCTGACACATAGAGGACATCTTCGGCCCGACTTTTGATGCTGTAAATATTTCTTAAGATGGTCTTAAATTGAGCATCCCTTTGCTCGTCAAAGACGGGCTTTGTGCATCTTTAAAATCTGTCCACTCTTTCATTAAATAGAGCTGGGCAGGGTGAGCGTTCAGACAATAAATGAGAGGCCGGGTGAGGAAAAAGGCAGTGATAAGAATGTGGAAAATAGAGGAAGCAGGGATAACAGAGGAAGCAATAAAGAGTTAATGAACTCTGATTCTCATCTTACATGTACTTAGTTTCATAACTGTCTCTCTGCATTCAGTTTCATAGCATGTGCTGCCAGCTCCATGAAATCTAAATATGGTTGAACACGTTTAAAAATACCTTTATTTACATGTGATGATGGGCTTGCCCACAAATCATGACTTTTCAGCTTCAACACGGAATGCAAGTTGTTTTAGGTAAGGAAAATATGGTTAAACGTAGAATGAAATTGCCTACATGAGTTGGTGTGGAAACACCATCACAGACAACATGTTCCTAATACATCTCCCCTCACCCTGCAAAGCACAACTGCCAACGTAAGCAGCGGCAGCTGCGACACATGTATAGTAAATTTCTATTTGTATTGACAATAGTGTAATCTGCTGGGACAGTGTCGCCCCTTGTGCAGGTCATCACTCTTAATGTTTATGTTATGTGTCTGTCTGTATGCATAGGCGTGTGCCGCTGTGCACATTGTCCAGTGTGTGTTTTTTACGTGTGCTTGTGTCTCTAAGTGTATGCCATCAGCTCTGCAAGGGAGAAAACGGGGAGGGGGGAGTAGAAAATGATCTGGGGCCGATACATATGAAACAGGAGGGCTCATACATAAACATAGCTCCAAGGCCCCGGGGCCAGGCAATCTACGAGGCAAATTGCTCACCAGTCAGCCATGGAGGCCGCACTGTTTACTATGCATGAGGTCTTGTGACATGTTTTAAAGCCGCCCCTAAAACAGGATGACTGGCCCAGTGGTAGCGAGGAGTTGGCTTTTTGTATTGCCACGGTATTCTTTCCTGTGAAAAATATGTAGCGGGTGGAGAACGGTTCATCATTTTACTCTGCAGAGCTACCGTGTGTTGTACAGTTGATGCTGCATGAAAAGCAAAATAAGGGTGTTATGATGTGCCCCTCTATCTGTGTATCTGTGTGCGTCAGTGTGTTCATTTGCCTCCGAGTGTAGAGTGAGAGGCAATGTTTGTGATAGAGGTATGAAGGCATTTCACCCCTTTGTGCGGTTATTTTTGGGAGCATTTTTAGCCTGCGCATAGTTATAGTTATAAAACCTCTAATAAATATCTCACACCAGATTATGTATACTGAAAAACAAATACTGCAATATCAATGACTTAATGATCAGAGTTTCATCAAAATATAGCACAACATTTAGGGTTTTCCAGCAAATTGTCAAAAAAATGTGAATTATTATGGATTTCCATCACTGTTGAAAATATTATTAGTACAAAGAGATGGTTCTATTTCAGCTACCATCCAGCCATTCCAGAGGAAGAACGTGCTACGGGGTAATCTAATTTAAAGTCAAATTGCACTAAGTGAAAAGAACATATTGTAAATATGACCTATGTTTTTTTTTATGTATTAATTTGATGATCTCTTAAGAATCTCCTCATTGCTCCACACAGATTTGATGATTTCTGCTTTGTTATACAATACACTTCCTGATTTACTGTTTCTGTTGCACTTTATTACTCTTCACCAGCTCATCCTAACTTAGCATCTTGGGGTATATTTGGACTTTTCTGGTGCTGCCACAAACAGACAGATGAAAAAACACAGTCAAAACATGTTGTTTTTTTTATTTTGGCGAACAAACCAAGTCAGTGTTTCCAACCTTGGTATGCTTTATTTTCACACATAATCATTTTGTGAGAATGATAGATGTTTTGGAATTCCCAAAGACTTCAAATAGTGAGTGAGAGGGTTAACTTCAATACCCCATCATTACACGTGAACATGAATGAATACAACTGAGGAGCACAGAATAACACAGCCAAATGAGAAGCTGTGTTAACATGTAAACAAGCCACCGGGACCACAGCTGCTCCGGCCTGCATTTACCAGCCCAGTATCCCAGGGGGAGCCCTCCTCAATTCAATTTCAATCTGCTCGACCCCGAGGGTCCAAGTTCAAGTTCAAAGTCAGGCAACCATGGCACCAACAGGAGAATTGCCCACCCACGAGTCCCTGCCCAGAGTGAACTCTGACTATAGATTAGATCAAGACAAATCCAATACAAGATCTATTCAAATGTCCCTTTACAAGAATTTCTTTCCGTGAGTGTGTGTGTATGTGGAGGCGTGGGGGAGACTACTGTCACATTACAAGCACCTTTGCTGCCGCTCTCTTTTCGTTCCTCTGTCTATCTATCTTTCCCCCTCTCTCTCACTCTCTCTCAGGCTATAATTATGCTAATAGTATGTATATAGCTGTGGCCCCGGAGGCTTGGGGCGTATTGAAGGCTCCCAGGTCTTTCTCTCCTGTAACAGTATTAGGGTGCTATTGAAAAGCGGACGGAGGGTGAGAAGGGGGGCAGGATAGAGAGATAGCGCGGGGTGGCAAATGGGACATGACCACCGTGCTCTCTGTCACGACGCCGCCCATTGTCTGGCCAAAGAAAAGGGCCTCCGCCGCCAGTGGGACAATAATAAAGGAGCAAGAATGGGCCGTGCATATTAAACAACACAACGGACCGAGCAGACCAACCTGCATGGGTACGATGAAAGGGGCAAGAGGAGGAAAACAGACCAAGAGAAGGAGGCGGGTATAAAAGAAGCGAAGAGGGAGGAGGAGGAGAAAAATGCACATAAAGGGGCCTAGGCGGATAGATAACTGTAAAAACAAAAATGTTGTTTTGTTCCTTTAAAGAGATGAACCCGGCTAATGTCATAGGTCCACTTCGGCGTACAATAGAGGATTTAAGGTCTTCACGCCATTTCCAGGTTATCTGCAGTACCGTCACACCAGCAGATGACTCAGTGTCAATCTGAGATTTTTTAAAATCAATCTGAATCTTCTAAACATGTTCCTGGGCCTCCTTAACCCTCATTTTTCTTCTGGGGGTCCTGGAGTCTCCGGGCCCTCTTTATCAGCAAAAAAAGACTATTCCATCACCTTAACACTTAAGGATTGCTCTACATAAATTGATAAATGACTTCTTTTCACGGCCGTGTGTAAATTATGTTTAACTCCAGCGGATTTTCAAATGTTCTGTATATATATGGCGCAGAGGACACATTGCTTCCTCTTCTGAATCAGAAAGACATCTCTTTGGATTTTTGTCAGCAGGGATTTATAAAAGGCTTCTCATTAAAGCTTTAACACGGTAACAGACTGAGGAAATATTGCTTTTTGTAGCGCAATGCAATGTCAAGACAATAACATGAAAACATCAGTGTTTAGTCTCTGTAAGAAAAAATATATATATATTTTTTTGTTTATGATTTTTTATTTTGTCACACTCATCCTTATATGCAGGCCCAGTTCTTTCGTTCTTTCTTTCTTTTCCTTACTTATGCTTGTCTTTCAGGAGTTTGTAAAGTCAATGTCAGAAATGGTTATGTCAGCCTTGAGTTTACAATATTTTATTGTCTGAGCTCAACAATGTTCCTCTTTTACTCTAAGAGTATCTTCTATAGATTCATTGGCCAGCCTTTACAAACCCTCTGCACCACTTATGTTCTACTATGCTGTAGTGTGTGGACTTTACCTCCACAACTCTTAGCTGTAATGTCTCTGGTGTTTAGACCAGCCTGTCCTGCAACTTTTACCGCCACATCCTGTCTAGCTAGAGGTTTAATGCTTGAAAGTGTTGTGCTTGTGAGAATTTTAAGTTCAAATTTGCGACCCCTCACTCTTTAACTAGTGATAATGACCTGCAGGATTTTTATCCAGTTTGAGTTTTTACAAATATCTGTGTGTGGAAGTTCCAGTATCACTTTCTTCTCAATATCCTAATCTCCCCTTGCTTTACACATGCAGAGATGCCCGACACTAAATCAGCCACACTTCTATAATCCAGTACATGGTGTTTAAAATCCAGTGTCCTGTCCATGTGTCCTCCTCACCCCTCCTCCACCCTCCCACCCCGAGTATGTTGAGAGGTGTCAACTGTAGAGGCGTGGGTGTGGGAGGCTCCACCATGGTTCACGGCTATCGCATGTGCCTCGGCGGCTATGCAGCGTGGCTACCATCTGTCCGCATGTCACACAGTGCGCTGCTCTCTCACTTTCTCACTTTCTCCCTCCATCGTTCTGCACATCATTTTACCCTTCTCCCATCCCCTAATCCTTTATCTCACTTCCTGTCCTCTTTTCATTCCTCCTCGTAGTCCGCGTACATGGTCACTGCTGCAGCGTGGGGTTATCAGTTCACTAAGGAGGGACACGAGTGAGCCGTTATCTCAGACAGGCAAGACTTTGACTTTTGAGAATACGACCTGGACACCTTTATCATGAAGAGCATACACACACCTGACAGGGCTTTTTTGTCTTAAATTATTTGACAAGCACAAAAAAGAACAGAAAAAAAGAACGGATAGATGCACCTACTGCATGAAAATAAGATGCTGTGAGAAAGATGTAAGGTAGAGGAGGAGACACAGCAGCACCTCTCACAGACCAGTGAGTGGCAGTGTGCCACAGTTAGAGTAGAACAAAGTGTTGTGTGGCTAGTGAACATGTGTCTCTATCTGTGAAGCTGCTGCTCTTAACATTTTTAAACGTACTGATGTGTGTAGACTACAAGAAGGGGGGGAGGGGGGTGCACCTAATATGTGTGCATTCTTGCATATATATCCTAATTTGTGCATGCATATGTTTGTGCTTTGCATGTGTGTATTTGTGCGCACCTAGTCCTTCTTAGACAGACAGGCAGACAGAGTAAAAGCAGTAGCCAACTAACCATAATATTGTCATTAAGGAATTCAGCAGATTAATAGCCTTAAATACCTGGAAATGTCCTAAGATCTAGTGTCTTTAGCTTGTAATTTCCTCTCCAGGTCCTAAGCACTAAACCCGCTGTGTTGTTCTTGGCATTCCTCAGCCGGACCAGAGAACATCGCACGGCCACTGATACCTTCCTCTGGGATCCATTCTTCTCTCCATTTGATGGAAACCAAAAAAGGGCCTTTGGCCAGGCAGGTCCCATTATGTCTCAGTGACAGAGCCTGGGGGTGAAAAATGCTGGGTTCTTTCCTCAGCGCACCTTTGGGTCTCAACAAGAAATGACATATGCCCTGATGAACGGTTAAGGGGGTGATTTGCCTGCCAAAGTCAGGTCAGGTTTGTTACCGGTCTGAACTTTGTTACAGCTCAAAAGTGTGGTGAATAATGAGAGCCTTTTTTTTTCTTATTACTTTTTAAAAAAAATAAATCTGCTCTCTTATAGCTGAACACCTTTGTTTGAACAAATGAGCAACATAATCATCCTTTTATTTTGGTCTTTTTCATTATTTTAATGATTCTTTAACAAACCTCACAATAGAAGTGGTGCCACTGATCTCCGAGTCCAGTGCCCCCTGAGCTCCCTGTCACATTCCCACCTCATGACCTCATGACTAGATGTATGCATTAAACAGATGTGGTTGGCTATGAGGGGGTTGAAACAGGATAGGACAGCCTATAGCCTCTAGACTGGTCTTCTCTGGCCTTGAAGCCAGGGGCCTCTGGGTCCAGAGGACAGGAAAAGTAGTGTGCGTGTGTGTGCGTGTGTGTAGAGGTTGTGTGTAAAAGAGAAATAGAGAGAGAGAGAGAGAGAGAGAGAGAGAGAGAGAGAGAGAGAGAGAGACGCCCCTTTCCCACATGCAAACCGTTAATGTTCAGGCAGCCGGTGTCAGCGTCATGTGAAAACACTGAGTTGCTTTTCAGTGTAAGATGCTCGGGCAATTTGCTGGCTCAGAAAAAAAAAGAAGCAATGTCTTTAAACAATTTTATTATGCTAAAATGTCACAGGACACTCAATCTGTTCATCACAAATAAATAACACACTGACTCTATGGCTCCGCTCTTAGATGGGTAATGAGGATCAATTTTTTTATTTTTATTTTTTTTGGAGGCCGATCCTTAAGTGGTTCAGAAACATAAATGTGCTGCCTGTGATGTTTGCCACGTGAAAGCGTCTTGCTCTGCGCTGAAAATCTGTTCAGACCAAATAATATGGACCCTGTGAAAAGGAACAGCCACCGTGGATGGCTTTTTGCAATAAAAGAAAAGATCATTTTAATTTAAAGGTCAGGATTAACTTTTTTTTGTGCTTGCGGCTAAATGTCCATGCATCCCTTTGCAATGAAAGTCTATCTTCACGGTTTATTTCATGTTAAAGATCTCCTTCTCTTGAACGACTAAAAAAGAGCATTATTGAGATTTGTCGTGTTAAAGTGTCAAAAAAACAACAACAATGAAATCTAGCATAGGAGATGGGGACCTAAGGCGAAATCTGTAATAGTTAATGAGAACAGACTGACGCTATAACATTAAAAGACTAACAGCTGGCTCCATGACAAAGTGATGAATTTTGTTTGTGATAGCTGCACCCCTGGAGAGGACTGAGGTGGAGCATCACTCTAGCTTCTTCAGACGACACCGGATAGACACTATATTCCACCGAGTCAAATAAAACCCACAAAACACGACCAACGTGGAAGATGGATAATGTTGCACAATGAGTGCATGCAGAGCAGCCACACACTGCGCCCTCCTGCAGCAAGTTCTGTTGCCGTGCTTGCACGAAGAGCCGCCATTAGTGAGGCTGTCACCGACCCAGGCGGTACACTCTGACTGGCCCGCAGCCTCAGACCCATCTATTTTCAATATGCCACATTTTTATTCGTTTTTCCCAAAACCTGACATGGCAATCTGATGATGAACCAGCCCCATTATTTTCTGTACGCCAGCAGGAAGAGATAGATCCCCAAACGTTGTGCCTTCATAGAACCAACATTATCCCTCTATGTCAGAGGTGGGTAATATCCTGGCGGTCTGGGAGTCCAGAGGTGCATACAGAATGATGTCATTAATCCTCCGGGGCAATCTCTTTCTCTCTACCTTGCTCTCTCTGAAAAACAGAGCCACATTTGCATGCTGCATATGTTGCCAGGTGGCTCCGTAGGCTCTGGGTACAAATTAGATTTTCCGACAACAAGGTGTATGAGAGGGAGCATTCTGATTGTTTGTCTTTCTTTCTTTGTTTCTTTCTTTCTTTCTTGTTATGCTTGTCTGTCATTGTTCTCTATAGTGAAGTACCAAGAGAATTTTGCCCTTCTTCTTCTTCTCCTCCATCTCCTCCTCCTTCTTCCTCTATCTTCTTGGTATGAGGTCTTTGTGAATTATTCATCGGTCACGTTTTCACTAAAAGGTGACCTATTGATCTGATTTGGAAAAATGCAGCTATATAAAATGGTGAGCCTCAGAGAGAGTGAGTGAGACAGAGAGAGAGAGAGAACCAAGGCCTTCACCTTGACACTGAGTAAGGATGGGGGTGGAAGAGGAAGAAAACAACAGTGAAAGGGAGCTTAAACTTTTCAGACCAGACTTAAAAGCTGTGAGCTATGTGCCTGTCTGGCCTGTTCATACCCCAAGGGGTGAACACATTATTTGTGCCAGTCGACCTGGAACTAGCACGGACGCTCCAAAATGGCCTTATTGTCATTGTTTACCGCCACCTCCTAACATAAGGCAGGAAGCGGTGTCTAGGTTGAGGATGACATTAGCATTCCTTTAACTCTTCATGTTGCCAAGGCCTTGATCTCTCTGGAGACAATGAGAAGAGGCATCAAAGCGAAGACGATGTTCATTTGAGTGTGTCAGCACGCTCATGCATGTGTGCTTGGTCTTATTTTGTCCACCGATATCAGGCGGCGAGAGCCTCCCGCCTCGTTTTCCCCAAATTCAACATTCCGCCATCATTGATCCGTCCCTTCAATTAACGGCCAGGTTTGTCCCCAATCAATTCCCATCTCACCCTCCCGTCTCTGTTCCACTATCTGTCTGTCTCTTTTTCTGCATTTCCCTTTCTTTATTTTTCACATTACCTCCTTGTGTCCCCCGTTGCCCCCCTTCACACGTTCCTACCTCACACCCGAAGGTCTCGGGGGTCACTCCCACCAAGGTGATTCGTAAACAGCAGCTTGCAGAGAAATCAATACTTTATCAACAAGCCACTAGGGGCTTTTGCACTTATCCTATATGATCTTTGTGGTAAAGGCCTCTGAGCATCCATCTCCTTCGCTGGTCCGCTCCCTAAGCTCTGTTGCTAAGACAATCAGAAGAAAGGAGAGAGGGATGAAGAGAGGAGGAGGGGCCAAATGAGGGAAGGAGAGAGGCAAAGGGAGAGGGGATTGTGCGGGGTCTAGAGGCTCGCTGTTAGAGGAGGGATTTGCTGCTCCGCTGCTTTTAGCTTGATCTGCATCTGATTAAGGAGAGAGGGCAGAGTGTTGTCCTTCACCCCAGTGCTCCCCTGTCCCACCATTATGTACCCTGGCACTGAGATCCATCATCCACCTACCACAGGCCTGGCTGCCATAGCCTGGGGACTTATTAGACCGGCCCTGCTCTGTTCAGCACAGCCCCATGCTGCATACCATTGAGAGTAAAAAGCCCCCATTTCTATACAATACTGTATATTTACCATGCATCCCAATGACTCATATCAACTGAAAAGAACACACAAGCATATCAGTATACAAATATGTGTGTGCACTGGATGCATCACATTTGCTCAATGCTCTGGATTAGTTAAAAAAAAAAAAAAAATCTTTTATTGGTTATTGATCACGTTATTTTGTTCATGTTTCTTTTTACCCACCATAACCAATCACAAATACACTGTTGAAGTTTTTTTTGTTTTTTTTCTGACACATTCCTCTTTTTGTTCCTGTTTATATACAGGGAGAAACTGAGAAGATATACACTTTATCAGTCAAGAATAAATCACATTGCCACAATCATTTCATGAGAAAGAGTAAAAGATATTTCAGCTTCATGGACTTCAGTGTATGACTCCATGAATTTCTGTCATTGGAAGTATATTCATAAGAGTTCAGAAAAGAAAAGATATGTTAAAGCAAATATGGTCCAACATGCAACCGATCTGAATGCAACTCAAAGCCTTTTGATATAGTTATAGACAGGACTGAGCTGCAGCCAATGGTCACATAAAAATTTCAGCACTGCTCATTAAGTCAATGGTCGCATAGCGTCTTTTGGCCGTGACACACCAGGCCAACAGTTGGGCAGTCAATCAACACCTCCGTTCCTAGTTTTAGCTCCGTGTCCTGTACTCTTGTCACTAGTCAGACCTCTGACTGCAGCATTTCAGCCTATTCAGCACCCTGCATCGGCGCAGAGCACATCGGTGAAAGAGAGAACTTTGATTGGCTGTTCAGTCTAGTGAGCCAGTCCCAGGAGAAGAGAAATGGAAGAGAAAAAAGTAAGAAAGAACTAAATTGAAAGGGCACAGACTTCATCTCATATGAACATTCAAATACACACGTATGTCCATATGATAATATAGAAAATACTGTAGGCCAAATGATTAGCATTAATCAGGAGAGGCCAGCTCTGTTCACACACTGTAGTTGTTTCAGATAGTCATTTGTCTCCCAGTGTCCCCTTTTAAACACAGATTAATGCCACCTGCTGGTATGAGAGTTACTGCCTCTCACTTACTGTATATGCTACAGTAGCTGCACTCCTTCCGGGTGTTCAAGTGCAACTTTTTGGTCCAGACACAGCCCTCCTCACTAGAATCCTTACATATATCACACAGTGGAAGTGTGTGTTGAGATTATGGTGTGATATTGAATTTTATATTGTGACTCCAGTTCTGCCATTATTCTGAAAAACATAAATCTTGCTTATCGACCTTACCAGTGACACCTTTTGAACAAGCTTCTCTCTGGGGTCCCGAGGATGACCGTGGCAAGTGTACAGTCTTAATCTGCGTGGGTAAGTGTGCCGTTGATGATGCAGAGGCCCATTTATTTCTCCACAGTGCTTCTCGGATGCTTACGTGTCATAATAATCTGATCAACGCAGCTCTGCTCACTAGACTAGACTAGTTGCCTTTCTGATGGGTCAATAGGGGATGAAAGAGGTCACGCTGACTGATGATCTTTCATTACATTATTTTTCCCAATCTTTTTATTCTCTTCAGACAAATGCTGTGTTGCACTTACAGATGGTAAACTGACAAACTCAAACAAGATGATACATTTTCTTTTTGTAAATGATAAAACACCTTAGCCCTACCATGTAGGATTACACAGCGTGGCTTTAATTATTAATTAACACATATATCATATAAAATGTGAATATATCCCTCGGTGCAATGCTTTATAATGATTCACACCATATTTATTCCACTTCATGATGGAATTGCCTTAACCCAAATCCAGATTAACAAAGTCTAAAGGGCTCCAGTAAAAGCTTTTCCACTGGCCTCTAACAGGGTACTGTCAGAAAAAAAAGAGAGAGATAAAAAAGTAGAGAGAAAGAAAAATATGAGGAAAAAAGGGGGGAAAAGGGCTTGATTCTGCAGTTACATACACAGCAGTGGAGGAGGCCCAACAGCTTAAAAACACTCACACCAAATGTGAAGAACAAAGTGGTGTGCTGAGATAAAAGTACAGCATAGCGATGTGATATACTGTAGGATGTGGCCATGTCAGTACGTACAATTTCAAACCCAACCAGAAGCTGTATACTTAACCTCCCAAATTTATGCATTTTTGAATGAAACCCCTTTCTGTTCTTCACCCAAATGCCTCCCTAAAGATTAAAACAGTCATTCAAACTTCTAAAATACTTATGGCTCCAAAAACTAAAAAAGGAACTGACGCAACTAGTCATTGCTTTTCACAAGCATTTGAATTATGATGATAACTCTAATTTGGCTCGAAATCACAAGGCTAGTCTCTGTTTTCTGAGCTGTCTCGCTCCTAGTGGGCCTCGTCCAATAAGCCTGCACCAAACCCGTCAGACTGAGAGTGAAAAGTGGAGGAGCCCGCCACGTGCAAACATCAATCCTAAATTTCCAGCCTCAATACCATCATGACCTTGGTTTGGAATGACATCTATTTGCTGGCTGGCTGCACACATCTCTTTGCAAATTGTATGGGCCAGGCTAATTTGTTTTTATGCACGTTTAGTCAAGAATGTGATGCCACGTTAGCTTTTGGGAGCACTGCCAATGTGGTGTGGGGTTGAGAGTGACAGACAGAAAAAGGGTGATTGAGGATGATTGTTCTGTCCGGTTGTGTTGATAGATGAAGAGAAAGACGCACTGCACATCCTGGAATGGGTTCACAGCAGACAGGAGTCCTTCTGGGACCATCTAAAGCTGAATATCATCATCTGTACACAGAAATAAACAATGACCTTTAAAGCTCAAATACTAGAGCGAAGACAGGTGCTGGGTAGTAGCGTAGCAACTCTTGAAGTGAAGTGCATTCTGGTGAGTGATAAAAAAAGATCCTCAGAAAAGAATGGATCACGAAATTTATAGACAAGGAAATGTTCATGAAAAAAACTTGTCATGCTCGTCTGCAATACCCTCCCCTGACCCGCCTGCTTGACAATCGCGCTGACTAAACTGAAATGTAAACACGGTTTATACAGGAAAATATTTGCCTTCCTCATAGCCGGACTGACCTCTCAGCGCTACTCAGTCAACCTTAAGCTGTTGTTTCATTATCTCTTCAGCGCAAAATTGAGTCTCAGGTTCTGCTACCTTCATACATGCTGCCTCATTACCATCATTAGATTTTCAAAGCAAGGCCTATGCAGAGTAATCAACACAATGGGTTTTTGTCCACAAGGAAGCATAATGAACCCCTACACATGATCTGACCTCACGGCAAATTGAAAATGCGCAGTACACACGAGCAGCCAAACACACAAAGGTAAGTCTTTTTCATACACATACGCATACTGTATACACGCTCTCTATCTGCCCACATATCCTCCTATGACCGGGGCACAGTTCACACGGCTGACAAGAAGCAGTCTTCATATTACTTGACAGAAATAGTCCTGGTGGCCCTCACAAATGCATGCTGCAGGGTGCTGGGACGCAGGTAAATACTGTCCATAACCTGAGATGCGTTCTCTTCCACATGTGCTGCACGTATGCACACAGTTTAGGGTGAGCGGGTCACACACACGTCTGAACCTATCTTTACACACACACACACATCTAAAGATAAGTGCACATACACTTTGTGATAGCGCACGCTGCAACACACACTTTTGTGCTGTACTCTGAGGATCGTGTCGACATGTCTGCAAAGGTTACATTCCACAGACATAGTTCGCATATGTCTTAATATATGACAGGAGTCCACATGCTGCTCACCGCTCCGCATGCCCCACACCGACAGAGCGGATATAAAAAGACGGCAACGGGTTTGCTCTGGTTGTACGTGCGGAGGGATGTCAGCATCTGAGACGTGTGCCTCTGGACAAAATCATGGATTTCAAAGGAATTCTGTTTGTTCTGCTGAAGGCTATATAAAGTTCAAAATATCTCTTCATAAATAATATTCCTGGGGATGCTGTACAAGCTTTACCGTCAACGTGTTTCAATGTGTTCATTAGATTCCATTTACTCCTATTTTGTGGGAATGACAACAACATAGAAATAGGAAACACAAGGGGTAAGTGAATGTATCTGCTCTTTGTGTTGCTCCATCAAACAAATTAATACTATATAGTATGTGAATCCAAAGACCCACAGATAAGAAAAAAATGCTATGTCCTCCTTGTCCCAGAGACTACGCCAAAGGTAGCAACTGCACTCTGAGAGAAAGTAGCTAAACCTTCTGTTCTTATAAAACTACATTTGACCGTCATAGTATCCTGCAAACCAATATAATATCCACATAATAATAATCCGTGACTCTGGAATTCAACAGGAATGTGCGATTGCATGTCATCGCATGCCATCGTATTTGACTACAAGAGACACAGTTTTTGGTCCTGTTTGAACTGTCCAATGAATTATACATGCACTGATCAGCCACAACATTAAAACCACTGACAGGAGAAGCAAATAACATTGACCATCTTGTGACAATTCAATGTTCTGCTGGGAAACTTTTGGACCTGGCATTCATGTCTGGTCTGGTCTATATGGGTGGACATGTACCACCCACCTAGACCAGACCAGACACCCCGACTCCATAGCATTGACACTCCTTGATGGTAGCAGCCATCCCCAGCAGGATGCAGTCTGACACAGACACACACACAAACTTAAAAAACATGAAGAACAGCACAAGGTGTTGACCTGGCCTCCAAATTCACTAGATCCCAAACTGATCAAGCATCTGTGGGATGATCCACAGAGGCCCCTCCCCTCGACCCACAGGACCCAGAGGCCCCTACTAACAACATCCTGGTGCCAGACACCACAGGACACCCTCAGAAGGCCCATGTCCATTCTCTGATGGGCATAATGTTACGACTGATTTTTTTTTGTCGGCGTGTTTAGGTATAAGACTGTAAAAATATGCAACACATCCAAAATTCATCATTGACTTCATCATAAATTATGACAAAGTAGGATTTACTACAAAATTATTAACATTCTATGCATAATTCATGGCCCAATTCAAATGGAAATGAAAACATATTTTTCTCTTCATATTGACAACGGTGCATATTATATATATATATATTTTTCCTTTTCAGAAATATAGTTCCATGACCTTCTGCTTTACTCGATAAGTACAATTGCACAAGTTGTCACAATAACTTGAATGCCATATTCTCTTGTCCGTTTTACGAAACTGTTTTTCATTAATTGATTCCCTGCCCTGAAGTAAAGCAGCCGCTCTGCATAGTTCTTGCCTCTGTTAAGCATTTCAGTCTTGCCCAAGGAGTTCCTGGGTCTATAATAATGTTCCGTTGTACCTGTAGCAACACGTCACACCAATGCAGTTATTTGATGCAGTACAAAATCCAACAAACTTTGATCATTCTTTCTCACGGCTGTACGCAACTGCATCAAACACACCACACTGCTGCTAGCACGCCTTTGATCTTGGGCGTAGAAATAACTACGTCTCGCTACACCATAATGACGTGGTAATTTTTACTCGGCATCAGCTGACCATCAAGTAGCGTGCCTGATTTAATCCTGTCTTGTACCCTTTTGTCCTTGTGTGTGAGAATCCAGCATGCACTCAGGTCCACACATAATAGATGTCCTTTCATGCACAGGAGGCCTGATAGCCACACAGTGGCCTCGCACCCTCAGACTGCCCAAGGCTACTCCTCGCCGACATCAAGTGATACGTTCGACCAACATTTGATTGAAACTGGAATGGAAAGATACAAGAGCATGTGATATTGCTGCGGGGATGGAGCACAGTTTCGACGCAATCTCCCAGACTGAGCGCTATCAGAAATATCAGGTATGCTTGTACAGCCGGGGGTTATTCCATAGGATTAGAAACCAGCATTATCTCTCTGCAGCTTGAATGTGAAAATACACCATGCAGGGTTTGAGTGTGTGTCAGTCGAAACACACTCAGGTATGCCATCCATCAAAGGCCATCAAATGCATCATTTAGCATTCTAGGAGTCTTATGCAAAACATACGTACATTGACAATATGATTCAGTGCTTCTCCTAAATCTATATTACTGTTGAATTCACATACCTGGGTTACATTTTTCCACAGGTTTAGGAGATGATACACTATGTTTGAGTAAGAGGAAAAACATATATTTGCCCTGGCAAACAGCAGGTGACCTAACTGCTTAAGCTGCTGTGCTGATTTGCACACGACCACAAGTCGAAACCTGTTTCTCGGCCGAGGATTAGGAGCATGAACACCTACAGCGCTACCTGCATCTGTGTGCTGCGCTCACATGGAGAGAATAAATCGAGTCCATATGTTTACCGGAGTACTCTGTCTGCTTCATCCTCACCTGTGGCCCAGCAGGGTCAAAGGTCATTTCTACATCCCTTATCAGCAGCTGAATAATCACACCTCTCTCTTTTTTCTCCTCTTCTTTTCTCTCATGCACCATCTTCAGTTCATATTTTTTCCCCTCTGTTTTTTACTTGCTTTCTGTCTCTGTGTCTCCTAATTTTATCTTCAATCTTGACATCTTTCAGCTTGTCACTGATTCATGCTCACCTCCTCCCCCGACCCACTGCCCCTCCGGTCCCTTCATCCGTCACTCTGCTGTCCCGAGGCGAGCGGGCAGGAGCTGGGCTGACTGAACAAGAGGTCTTTGGGAGGTGACCACTCCCTGTTGTCTGCTCAGCGCGCGTGTGTTTGATGGCACAACGGCCCATTTTAAAGGGAAATTGCTTGTGTGCGCACAGCACAAGGCGACATATTATTTATGGTGATCTTTCTGCTGTAATCATCAGAATTTATGAGAAGACATTAGTGAGTATCAGTCAAATTGTCTGAACGTACAGTAAAATAGCAACAACTTGCCTGCCTTTTCCACTGGTCTCCCAGTTTTTCCAAATGGCTCGCGAGCCGGCCAGATTAAACAGGAAAAATATGTAACTCGCATATTTTTTTTTTTTTTTGTCAGTGTCCCAAAGAGGTCATCCACATCTCAGCTCAGAGACAGAGGAAGGCATCTTTCATCGCTCACGGCAGATCCACAGGTCAAGAGCAAGGCTTTCTTTTTTTTTTCAAATCAAAATATCTCAATACAGTTTCTCCTGCTCGTGTTTAATTCACCACTATTGTGTTTGGAAACTCTACTGAGAAAAAGATTTTCACCTTTGCAGCCGCGTGTTGAACTTAATCAGGATGGTTTTGAAAGGGTTTAATTCATTTTGTCATCATTCAGTACATTTTTAGTATAAACATTTGATTACAGCTGCTTCACAGAAAGGTTGAGGAGAAGTAAAGGTTTCCTTATGTTAGGGAAATATAAAAAAATAGTATAGTATGCTTCAAGCTCTAAAGGACTTGCTTATAAGTAGTAGTTTGAAGTGCTTGTGCATATACTACTATGCATCGCAACGTAGTATTATCAGCATTTGCAACTACTGGTATGTTCATTATGGCATTTCCAAAGTTTGTTGAGAGAAAGCATAATCACAGCAGTTTCTTTCAAAGTAAATCTGGTGTAGAAAGGGAATTTTCTTTATTAACATCTATTTTGTGAAGTGTTATCGTTACAGTTCTAACAGAGATTTTCTCTTCAGATCAGATGTTAGGGTCACACTGATGCCACCTCTGTGGCAGTGCTCTTTGAGAAAAATTTATGAAAAATGTCCAAATAACTTTGTTCAGTATAACCTGTAGGCATACAGTGTAAATATATATTTGCTCTCTACCTGAGTCAAGTACAGTTTCAGGGAAATAGAGTGTGATTTTACTGCCTGTCTTTTGACAGCTGATTGCTAAAGCTGTCATTGTCGCTTTGGTTGACCTCATCTGCTTCTTTAGTCAGAACCTTTTAAATCATGGTCACAGCAGGAATCACACAGAACGCAAAAGCAGTGAGATTGTTGGGGAGCTCATATTCAGATCCGAATATCAACAGAGCCGGCTTGTGCTTAACAAGAGACTGTAGTATGTAGTATGTGCTGTTCCACTTGGTAGAAGTGCCTTTTAATAGGCTGCTTGAGCTGCACCTGCATGTCTTGCAGGCAGGAGTAGGCTGAAACGGAATGTTTAAAACCTTTTCATGTCGGACTGCGACGGCATTTGCAGCACTTCTCTGAGCCGAAAGACTTTCGGCAACGGCCAGATAATCTGCACTCACCAACACTTACCTGTGCAGTCAACTAGATGGTGAGAGGTTAGCATGACATTGCTGTAAAATCGTATGAGGTGCAGTTGTACTGAAGCGCACTCCATACTGGTATCAGTGTACCCCTAATCAATACAAATGAGTGAAGCTGGAACTTCAAAACCAACAATTTGTGTTAATGATCTGAGAACACGTTATGAACCATCGCGAATTTGAAATACATAAGAAAAAATAATATTCACAATGATGACTATGAAAGGTAGCTGACTATGCAACGCGTAGCGAGACGTGCTATTTAATAAGTGTCTGCTCCACACATAACTCGTCTTATCGTATGTCTCTTTGTTGGACACAGCCATGCATGGACTGAGAGTCATTGCTCAATTCTCCATCAACTACGATCACACGTTTTCAAACACACACACACATGCGCACACACACACACACACATATCTAGGTCAAGGCAGCCAGGGGTAATAGGAAAAGCCTGGGGCGTATCTGCCAGGCAAATGATCTTATGAAATGATTAAAGAGTGGTTTCTCTCACTGAAGGCGCGGATAAAACAAGACTAGTGGTGCATATGCAGTTTTATTTACATGTGCGCATGTATTTGGACTTGAAAGCAGGGCTGATGCAGGCTCTATACTATCGGACCAAAGACTGGGGAAAACATCGTGGTGTAGGGTTTGGAACTTTTAATTTAAAAACATAGGTTAAAGCTACGTGTTAAGCTAAAGTCCTTAAGGAGGACAAAAAAGCATAACCAATCATACCCTGCACCTCTATAGCCTTTCATCAGGATCCTGGATAACCACATGCACTACTGTACCAGGGAAAGTAGAACAACTGTATTCATAACATGACAATGACATGTTTAATACAACTTTTGATGCATATAATATAGGGCAGCTTCAGCCTGGGGGAGATAGCCTTTTTCTAATGTCCACACTTGAACGTGAATGCTTTTTAACCAGCTTTATACATTTTTCAAACTCTTTAATGAAAGAGTGCTGAGGTGTGAAGACTAGGAGGGAGAGATGACATTTGCGTTTATGACATAAACAAAGAAGGAGGAGAAGATATAATTCTTTCCATTCTTATAACAATAGCAAAACAAAACAAAATTAATGATTAAACATCATTTCAAGATTCCCCTTCACTGCTTTTGTCTGACTGGTCTGAGAGAGAAGTTTGAAAATGTTGAACGCCTTTTTTTTTTCAAAAAAGCTTCAGTGAGCCAAGCTAAGAGTGTTACTGAGGTGTTAAAAAAAAAAAGAAAAAAAAAAAAGAAAAAGAGGTAAATTTGCCACTCACCTCCTGTGCAATCTAGCCATGTGGCACCCTTCTGCTCCCCTACTGGTCATGCAGTGGCGATGCAAGCGTCTTTGGCACAATCTCAATCACACCTATTTGCCAGGTGTGGATAAAGGGCATGGCTGAAGGGGCCTGACACAGCATCAGTCTTCATACATTGCCTTTTTAAATTAATTATTGAAATCCACCCTTTATTCTTGTAACTCTGATGTCTGCCTCTGCTTTGCGTTGCGGCCCTCAAGCAGTTGCAAGCAAAAGCTGCATTTCTGCCTCTATATGTGTAAAATCTTCCTGCACGTGCTCTCGTCTTTTAAGTTTCTGTGCACACGTGTCCTAAACTGAGAATTCCTTGTGCAGACACATTAAATGCAGCTCCAGAACGGAAATTCTAACTAGAAGTAAGTAATTAGTGAACGTACTTACAGCACAAAAACTGATTATCTTAAAGATTATCATGTTAAACTGAAGCAAACTCACCGAGGATGGTCGTAGATGAGTTTGAAGACTGACAGTGATGCAGATATTTTTACTCTGAGCAAACTTATAAACACTTTAAACCGACTAGTTTTTATTTGTTAAAGGCATCGGCTCTATTGAAAAGTGCTGACAAACATGCAAACAAGCCGAATATGTGTTAATGACTGCCAGCTTAGTGTGTGAATAGCAAGGTGTTGATTAGTGCTGTTGCAAGCTGCTGTAGCCAAGACGAGCCTGGCCCACCGCGGTGAGTTATAGCACACTCCCTCAGCCAACAATAACTAACTTCTGTTTCCATCAGCAGGCCTCCTAGTCACTTCTGCTCTCGTCCTGACAGAGGCGATGCTGTCTTATTGCACAGCCGAAGTTTGCCCCGTGGCCATGTGGGGGAAGGAGGGGGAGGATAAATGAGACCCTTTCGGACAGCGGTGAAGTGACCCACATGTTTTCTCTGGTCATTCCTCCATCTCTCCTCTTGTCCTCTCTCATTTTTGTTCCAGTTCCCTGCTGGCCATCTCTCTTTCTCTCTCTCCTCCTTTGCCGCCGCACTAATGCCGATGCCCCTCATCGTTAGTGTTTACTCTGTGACAGCAGACAGATGTTTGGTGCCACTTTTGTAAAAGGACCAAACACAGGAAAGGACATGCAAATTTCTATACTACCGTAACACATGTACTGCACTGTGACAGCTGCACCGCGCTGTCTTTGGGTATCTCTGTTATATGCAAAGCACTTCAAGTAGCACGTATACCCGCATGCACTGACAATTCTGGTGGTCACATCAGAGGAGAGATGCTGTGTTGTTTGTTCCCGGTGTCACAGGATCGCTCTCGCCACAGATGACAAACAGATATAATCAGCTCTCCAGAGACCATCCCGCTGCTGCCACATTCATTACAGCCGAGCTAATACATACATCAAACAATCAGGAGTCACTGACCACTGCACCATACGGACGCACAAGCTCGTATCGGCATATACACTATATTACCAAAAGTATTCGCTCACCCATTCAAATGATCAGAATCAGGTGTTCTAATCACTTGGCCTGGCCCCAGGTGTATAAATTCAAGCACTCAGGCATGCAGACTGTGAAACAAGACATTTGTGAAAGAATGGGCCGCTCTCAGGAGCTCAGTGAATTCCAGCGTGGAACTGTCATAGGATGCCACTTGTGCAACAAATCCAGTCGTGAAATTTCCTCGCTCCTAAATATTCCACAGTCAACTGTCAGCTCTATTATAACAAAATGGAAGCGTTTGGGAAAAACAGCAACTCAGCCACGAAGTGGTAGGCCACGTAAAGTGACGGAGAGGGGTCAGCGGATGCTGAAGCGCATAGTGCAAAGAGGTCGCCGACTTTCTGCACAGTCAATTGCTACAGAGCTACAAACTTCATGTGACCTTCAGATTAGCCCAAGTACAGTACGCAGAGAGCTTCATGGAATGGGTTTCCATGGCCGAGCAGCTGCAGCCAAGCCACACATCACCAAGTGCAATGCAAGGCATCGGATGCAATGGTGTAAAGCACGCCGCCACTGGCCTCTAGAGCAGTGGAGACGCGTTCTCTGGAGTGATGAATCACGCTTTACCATCTGGCAATCTGATGGACGAGTCTGGGTTTGGAGGTTGCCAGGAGAACGGTACATTTCAGATTGCATTGTGCCAACTGTGAAATTTGGTGGAGGAGGAATTATGGTATGGGGTTGTTTTTCAGGAGCTGGGCTTGGCCCCTTAGTTCCAGTGAAAGGAACATTGAATGCTACATTTTGGACAATTCCATGCTCCCAACCTTGTGGGAACAGTTTGGAGCGGGCCCCTTCCTCTTCCAACATGACTGTGCACCAGTGCACAAAGCAAGGTCCATAAAGACGTGGATGACAGAGTCTGGTGTGGATGAACTTGACTGGCCTGCACAGAGTCCTGACCTGAACCCGATAGAACACCTTTGGGATGAATTAGAGCGGAGACTGAGAGCCAGGCCTTCTCGACCAACATCAGTGTGTGACCTCACCAATGCGCTTTTGGAAGAATGGTCAAAAATTCCTATAAACACTCTCCTCAACCTTGTGGACAGTCTTCCCAGAAGAGTTGAAGCTGTAATAGCTGCAAAAGGTGGACCGACATCATATTGAATTCTATGAGTTAGGAATGGGATGGCACTTCAGTTCATAGAATGAGTAAAGGCAGGTGAGCGAATACTTTTGGTAATATAGTGTATGTGACTGCTACATAGTTAACACACATTTCCATGCGCACGCAGTTATATACACATAATTGCACGGACTGTCAACGCTTGTCGTCATCACATCAACACATATCTCATATCAAAGGAATTATCTCTTTGACCCTCCATTGAACATAGACCAGAATAATCACATAATCTCCAAACTAAGGAGCGATATACATATCTAAATGACGGGCTAGGCCGGCCTGTCATTCCATCAGTAAGGATTTGCATGTGTGTGATGTAGTTAATACTTTCTCATGGCCAATCCAGCACAGCATAATAACGCAGCATGTGAAAAGGCAGACCTGAAGCTGATTTATGGTCTTACCCTGCCTGGAGGCTCCGTCTGGGCTGTTTGAAGCGACGTGAGTGTGTCTATGCGTGTGAATTTGAAGCACATAAATACAGATATAGGTGTTTATGCATGTGTCTGTGTGGGTGTGTGCGGGTGTGTGGGGGTAGGCGAAGGTATATCTGTATGTGTCTGGGGGGGGGGGGAGTCACTCGTCTGATGCATGTCGTCTAGACAACATTAGCGCCCTGCGTCCGAAAAAGGGGTGATTGTCTTATGCAAATGAGGCAACGCTGGCTGTGACATATCGTCCAGCATGTGGGTCATGTGATGAGAGACCGGGGCCAAGCAGTGACGGTTGATAGCCGGCGCGTTTTATTTATTGTTGTGGACATTGTTCACCATAACCTTCAGACAGAGAAGACATGGGGTGGTATTCAGGCCAAGAGAAAGAGTACAATGTGTGAGCTGTCACAGCCTTTCAGTTGGTATATGAGCCCAACATACAAAACATTTATACTTACTATTTATAGAAATGCAAATGAATCACACGAGGAGTGTTCAACAAATATTTTAAACATTTAGTTACCTCCTTTAGTGGTATCTAGCTATTCAGAATTATGTTTGTGGAGTTCTATGGAGCTCTATATGATTTATACCGTTGAGTATGGATTTCAGTATAGTACAGATAAAAACAAATAAAAATAAAAACATGTTGTAACACAAATTGATCAGTCTGTGTTCTGTCCAGAAATGTTGCTGTTAAATATCTGTGAATGTCAATTTTCAGGGCTGTAAACCTCACAAAGGAAACATTTATCTCAACGTCAGTGAGGGTGTTCAGACTGGGGCCTATGAGATACTGAAAACCTGTTGACCTCTAATCAAATCTATCTTTAAAGGTTTAAAGCTGCCTACAGTATGCAGTACAATCGCTACTAGAACCACCAGTACAGACACAGAGACATACACCATGAGAGAATATGTTTTATAGTAATCTGGGTGAGCTGGTCCTTTTAAAGTACTTCTATTTAACTAGGACAATATGCGTCCTTGTCTATTATATCCAAAGCAGGCACTAACTTTTACAGTAGTGTCCGGGGCAAGATGTGGGCAGCGTTTGCACATAATGACGGGGTTACATGTTCAGAGATACAGCTCTTGTGCTTCCATTCATGCTCTTCTAGCACTTTCCACCAAATGTGGCAGCCATTTTCTTGTAGCTCCCAGTCAAAATGCCCTCTTTAATTATGGGAAGCCAGAAAGGGCTGCAGTGGAGAAAGAAAACCCTGTCAGGGTTGGGAAATGGAGGGGGTTCTGGGACGGCGGAGAGCAGCATGGACTTGACAACCCAGGGCATGAATCGTGTAAATGGATTTCAAAACAGATGACCTGCACGCTGATCCCATGATCTGTGCCTTCTAGTCCTTCCTAAATGCAAGCTTTTTACTTCTCATCTCTCTCATCATTCAGTCTGTTTTTCTCTCCTTCTCGTATAGAAACGCCGCCCCCCCTCACCCCTCCCAGTGCGCACACACATGACACAGCCCGGGGTATTATCATAAGATATGTCCAGAGGTCCATGCTGACCTTTAGCCTCAGTCTCTAGGATAGAAGGGGGCCCCGTTCTCCGCCTGAGCATGAAGAGTGGCGGGGCCAACGGCAGTATTGTTGGAGGGGGCTGCTGACTGACAGGTCATTTTTCACCCATTGTTTTTTTTTTAAACAGCAATTTTATCTTGCAAAGTAACGCCTTGGCAACCATGAAAGTGTAGCTTCAATGCGCTTGTTATTGTTAAGTGATGATCTGATGCCATTCAGAGTATAAAGGTAGTCAAGGTTTTCTCCCATTTTAAAAAAGGTTTCTAGTGTATTACCATGTGCTCTCATACTGTTAATGACGGGTGGTTTTAAAAAGGAGCAGACTGAAAAGAATGACACCAGTTGGGAAGTACAGTATGTGCGCAACGCGGTTAAATCCAAACGAAAAAGTTAACCGCGCTGCCGCAACACGACGTGATTTTTTGAAACGTGTTTGTTTACTTGAGGTGTTCGTGTGTTTACAACTGCTGGAGCAGCGTAGGCTCCGTGGCCGCGGCTCTCCGTTTTCTGGTGGTATCTGGCGCCGAATCAAAGCCGGGGAACGAGACGCACTCCAAGTTTTAAATTGAATTTCATGCTGGATTAGTGGCACTCCTCTGAAATGCATGCGAGCCTCCCCATAATGTCGCGCTCATCTTCGCTCTCTGGAGACGTGCGGTGGATATGTGTATGTTTCTCTGTCAATTAGTATAAGTGGCACAACAGATATGTTTGCCTTATCAGTGGAAGTAATTACTTGTTGTTGTTACTGCTGGCAGGCTTCTTCACACCCGGTGCATATAAGGACAGGGAATGATTTTTGATCTAACAAATGCATTAGAATAGAATAATAAATGTATTCTTTAACCTGTGCTGACAGTTCTGTTTGGAGGACTAAAAGTTTTATGAACTTCGATGCTCTAAAATTCTTCATATTTGCAACAAATCAGATGAAAGTCCATGCTTACTCAAGAACACTCATTCACTTTCTTGTCTTGCTGCCTCCCTCCTCCCTCCCTCCCTTTTCCTATCCGTGGCCAGGTCTGATGGGGTCCAGGCAGCCTTGGGTCTATCTGTCCTTTGCCATGTGTCCTCTTTAGCACTGACCCATGCTGGAGGAGCAGGGACTGGGGCCTGGGGGCTGAGGTGGTAGGGGAGGGAAGCAGTGTGTATGTGAGGAGGGGCGGGGGGTGGCCTCTGCTAGAGGCAATGGGAGAGCAGAGGGCAACAGTGTGGGGGTTGAATGTAAGCCACGCAGGCCTCTCCTTCCCTTCCATCCACCACTCCACCCCTCCCTCGTGATCCTGGCCTGAATGACATGGATGAATAACAGAGATGTGCAGCGGTACAGGCTGCCCTGCTGCTGACCCTGGCTGCTCTGGCCAGACCAGGAACGGTGTATGTGTGTGTGTGTGTGTGTGTGTGAGCATATGTGTGTGTACGTAGAAAGTTTAATACCTCCTTTCATCTCTGCTTAAACTGTGCATTTACACTGTCTAATATCCATGTGTGTAGGTGAGTGTTCACACATCCATATGTGTCTGTTCATACACTTTTACTGTATGTGTGTGGAGTGTGGCCAGCAGGGAAAAAATAAACAATGTGCTCTCCTTGTCAAAGGCAAGGCCCCAGGGCTGTGGAATATCTCGGACACAGCTCACATGGGGAATGAAATCAGGCAAAGTAAGAATGAGAAAAAAGGGAGCTTCACTCCATATGGCACATGGAGTGAGGCGTGTCATTGTTGTGTTTGCATGGCGTGCATGCTTGTATTGTTTGTGTGTTTGCAAGCAGATATTTATTTTGCATTTAGAATACAAGACTATATACACTGATCAGCCACACAAATGAAGTAAACAATATTGACCATCTCCACCTGCCATGTATGTGGATTTTACGTAGGCCTCGTCCACACATACGAAAACGATCTTTTCCCTCTCCATTTTCGATGCATCGTTTCAAGAAATATCCGCGTCCACACAGATCCGTTTCAGCACGACCGAAAACGCTACTTCATATTCCAGGCCTATAGGTGGCGCTGTTTCAGTTTCAGAAATTCACCAAAAACGGAGAGGAAGAGGCGGAGCATGCGCATAAAGCTTGAGCGCTGTTTACAAATCGGCTTTAGAAGAAACCAAACTCAAGGAGAAATTATATTTTGCCCTGGTAACCCTAATAGGCTCAATATCTTCTCCAGCAGGAACATGAGCATGTAGTCCGCCATTGTTGTTGATGTTGTTATGAGACGTCTCTCGGGAGGTGGAAGGCTGCTCGAGGGTGTGGCGATGACGTCAACGTTTTCTCCATTTGTGTCTGTCCACACAGAAACGCAAGAGGTGCGTTTGCGAATTTCTCCACCCTGGGACCCGTTTTCAGAAAAGTGCGTTTTAGGGCAATGTGTTTACAGGATACGTGTGGACGATCGGCCAAAACGATGCAAAACTTCTGCGTTTTTGCGTTTCTGTGTGGACAGGCCCTTAGACATGTACCACCCACCTAGACCAGGCACCCCCACCCCATAGCAATGACACTCCTTGATGGCAGCATCCCCAGCAGGATGCAGCCTGACACAGACACACACACAAAAGCAGTTTAGGAACAACTCAAAAAACATGAAAAACAGCACAAGGTGTTGCCCTGGCCTCCAAATTCACTAGATCCCAAACTGATCAAGTATCTTTGGGATGATCCACAGAGGCCCCTCCCCTCAACCCTTAGGATCCAAAGGCCCCCACTAACAACATCCTGGTGCCAGACACCACAGGACATGAGAGTGAGATAACAAAGTAACATGTCACAGCATTTATCAGTACTAAATAACTTCATATTTGCATGTGTGCAGTATATTTATGCAGTATATTTATAAGAACTATTTTACTGGTTTGTCCCATGTCAAAATGTGCACGCAAGTGTGCACACGTAGATTTACATGCAAGTTCATACCCTCAGCTGTTAGTGTCTTGTAAAACTTTCTGACAGCTACGATTCTGAAAACTTTGAACTCCCTCTGTGTGCTATGTGTGTCTCCGTGTGCTTTCATCTGCAGATATGCAAGTGTGAATGAAAGTGAGAATGTTATACAGATGTGTGAATACACACCAAAGAACTTGTCACATCATCAGATCATATTTCAAGATAAACAGGGATGGAAGTATTTCAGCGTATTTAAGTTAAAATAACACCTTCACACTGTGAAAGTACTACATCACAAGTGCAGCCTTGAAGTAAGTATTGAAACTATATTGGTGTAATTATCAAAATGTGCTTAGAATATCAAAATTGGAAGTGTTGCATCAGAAATGTTACTTGATGCTGTAGGCGAAGACTGTGTAAGTTGCTTTTCCTGTCAAAGTTAGTCACTAATTTAACTACTTAAGGTAATTTATTATATCTAACAGTATTTAACAGTGCATATGGTGAAGGGAAAATATATTTGGGGAACAGCTAGAAGGAGTCCATCTAACCTAGGTAGTGATTAACCAGGCTTTAGGTACAAGAAACATGAAGCTGCACGTCACTTTTAATGAGTTCTTGTGCTCCTTTTTCATTTTCAGGAAAACCACAGGCTACTACAAGCACTTCATAATTCACTCTGCGCTGGTTCAGAGAGTAGTGAATGTATATTAGTATTTATATTATTTGTAATAATACTCAGCTATAGTGTGTTCTGTTTTATTATTCATTGAAGTTTACCGCTTGCTACTGTACTACAAGGGTTATCACTGTAAATCCTACTGTGTGGTCTGGTGATTAACGACACAATAAAGATGGACATTTCCGACAACTGTGGCAACACGTGCGACAGTAACGATGCTATGCAAATTTGCGGCAATCAATCTTAGCGCAGAAGTGGTTAAGTTTCAGAGGGAGGTGGAACAAAAAGCCGGCCATATTGGCAGTGCCGTGTGCCAAGTGGTAGTCATGGCCTCTGCCCAGCCTTCCTATTATGAGGCTGGCAATAAGTTGGCCTGCCCGCTGGGGAAAACAGGGAGCTGACACCAGGAACATATGCAGCAACACCTGATTGCTGTGCTGCTGCTGCGGACCTGACTGCCAGAGACCACAAGAACAGCGCATCTGGAACGAACACACACATATTATGATAGCAAAGATGAAAGATACTGCAGCGTTGTAATGATATATAAATACAGTTTTGAGGAATACACTATTGAGAAACCTAACATACATTTTTACTCATCCCCACAAATGCTACACAGCATTAGGTCCACAGAGTGCATGCATACATAAACACACACTGACTTACAGAGCAAACCCACTGGGGATTAATTTCCTTATTCAGAGAGTGTGTATGCCAAGCTTGGCTGGTGTGCCAGTCGCCCGCGGTGCACCACACGTTGCCATGCTGTGCCAGCAAGCAGCACTGATGCCCTCCATTTGCAGTGTCACATATATCAAATGCATGCTGCTATCACTTAGCCCTCAGTAGTCTGAACCCTGCCCGCCTCGCTGTGCAAATGTGTACGTGTTTGTGTTTAGCATCTGGTTTCATCCTCCGCCGTGCACTCCAGTGAGTGTGATTGACGACAGTCCTGCTTAATGCCATGATTGATTGTGTGAAAATCGGAGTGAATGAAAGTGTTTTTGGGGATTATCTGTGACCAGACACTCACCCCCGCTCTGCCTCAACCCAAACTGACATTTCTTGGGATTTTATTTGCCACCATTTTATAGAACTTCGTTCCCATTTGCGAACCCATGACCTTCTTAACAAACCCATACACATGCGGACGCAAACAGGTTTTGCAGAAGCACAAAAATCGCATTCAGATTTTCTACCTCTCTAGCTAGTGAACCACAGTCAGTGCATCATTATGAACCTTGTGTGGTGCATGGAAGAAAGCTTGAGAGGGTAGGAGGAGGATGGGGGGGGGGGGGGTGTTAGAGACTAGGCCTGCATTGTCTACAGCCTCTCAAAAGGTTTTACTGTTGTTCATGGTCACGTTCTGAACTGGATGCGACCCTACAGGTGTCCCTGCTCTCTAAATGTGTTCCACAGACCCTTCACCAGCCCCCCTCAAGCCGCCCGTCTGTGACCCCTGACCCCACAGACCCCGGGAAGCAGGGTAATGGCAGGCTTGTCAATAAAGTCCAGGGTCACTAATAGACTAGCTTTGTTCTGCAATGTCAGCTACTAAAAAGGAAAAGACGGGCAGGAAAAAAAAAAACTCCCTCTAACCCACCATCCTTATAACGTATCTGGGTCTATTCAAATTACAAATGGGTGCTTTTGATTGTATGCCTACAGCCCACCACCACCTCTCTCTACCCCTCTCCTGCCTGCCTGCCTCTCCTCATCTTCTTCCGTCTCCTTGCCTGGCTCTTCTCGTCTTTAACTCCAAAGAGGTGCTTGTGCGCTGGGCTAAAAGGTCTTAATGTGTCTGCATTCATGGAGCCAGACCATAGAAGGCTGTTTTTAACCCTGTTTACGGCCTTGCATCCATTTGGCCAGGAGTCCTTCACTCCTTGTCCCTCCCACTCTCCATATCTCTCTCCATTTTTCAACCTCCTTCACTCTCTCTTGCTCTCTTTCTCTCTTCCACCCACATCCCAATCCTTTTGTGATAGGATATGAATGCACTTTGCTAGTTGATAATTACACTCTCCTTCTCTGCCCTCCTCTCCCTTTCTGACAGTGGGATCCACAGGCAGTCCTTATTCAGCCAGTAATTTGCCTGTCCTCCTCATTCATTGAGAAGGTACAAATTATCCTTCACATGGGCACTGGCTATTCTCCCTCTCAGCCAGCGTGATGAGGACTGCACTAAAGAGAAAATAGCCAGGAATATGCACTTTGCATCTGCTCTAAGTGTTATCTAAAAGAAGAGATTTGTGTTTCATTCAGAAAGTACAGATTTCTTGTTAATATGGCCGGCAAATGGAAAGAAGTAATAATGAACACTCCTAATTGTACAACATTTTATAGTAAAATTTGGATTACGATTATCTCCGAATAAAGAATCTCAGATGATTTGTTTTGAATGTTTTGACCATGTCAAATACAGAATATTTAGTTAAGCATCATAATTTGCAGCCAGCACTACAGTTGGCCGTCTTGAGATAATTCACCGACATGATATCTGGCATTAGTGTCCAGACTTGGACACATTTGGACATTTGCTCCTCATTGCCTTCTCATCAACACCCATAGCTGAGGTCTCACCACGAACCCAACTGTGTTTAAGCCTCATCCAAAATAGTCCAAGTGACAAACAGATAGTTAGCAAATGAAAGGATTCCACGACAAATTACTTACAGGACTCTGGCTTCTTGTGAGCACATGTGTCTGCAGCCATTTATATCGCCTTTATGAGTGTATAGTTTTGTCAGGATTTATGGCTGCATATGAATTGCGTACAGTATAACACCCTTCCAGGCTGGAGTGTTTTGAATCCTTAGACGGGGTGGGTTTACTTCAGCATATCTGTGTGAATTTAATTACAAGTGCTTTGCTCAGTTAAAAAGTGTGACAGCACCACGGGCCATTTTGGTAATTTATTTATGGGCTGCGTTGGCAGCGCCGAGGAACCTCATTGGCTGAGAGCAGGGTTCAAGCAGCCGGTGGCGATTACAGGGCAAACGTGACCACTGGATAGACAACAACTGGCCCTGGGAAGTCAACAGGAAATACTTTTTTAAAGACCATAATCATGTTTTGTGAAGTAATTACAGAACGTGGAAGAAAGTACGAAAACACATGAAGATAATGGGACAGAGCATTGATCATAACTGTGCTGAACAACTCCTGATGGCCATAGAGGGACAATGGAGTACAGAGACACCCATTGTTCTTTGACTCAATGAACTATGTGGCTCGTTAGGTGGAGCTTTCCAAGATTAAAGAGATGGATATGAGCGGAGGAGTCAAGGCCCGAGGTTAGAACTGGGGGCGAAAATCGACACTCTGCCACGGCAGAGATGATCCAGCTCCCCAGCCCCTGACCCCACAGCGGGCTGCAGCCTTTGATTCATCTCCTCCTTTTTTCATCCTCACATCAAGAACACACAATGTTTCATCCCTTTGCATATTATCAGACTCCTCCCCGCTCTCCTCATCTCTAATGAGTGGCCGTCTTCTTCCTCCTCTTTCCCTTCCTTTTTTTTTTTTCTTTTACGACTGTTGTTGACTGTCGTCTTCCTCCCTGTAAGGGGTCTGTAATTGATGGATTTCAATGAAAGGTGTAGGTGTTTTATGTATATCTGCCAAAAGCGCTATGCCATTGATATTCTCCCCCAGGCAAAGAAGGAGAGAGGGAGAGAGACAGAGAGGGAGAGAGAGGTGACCCTGCTGGCTGAGTGGCAGTGGCCGTCATGCATAGCATCTCTAAAATGGGGGTTGGGGGGGTGAATGTCACTTTCAAGTGTCTCCTCGGCACTCTCCCTTAATGAGAGATGGGTTCTGCTCCACAGACAGCCAAGGGGACCAAGGCAGGGCCCTCCCCGCTTCCTCCTCATTCCTCCCCTCCACCTCTCAGATCTCCAATCCTCCAAGGAGCTGACAGCTCGAAGATCCGCAAGCCTGCGTCTCCTTCCACCTGCACAACCTCATTTCCCAATCATAACAACAACAACAAAGGTAGGGAGATTTCTGTTTACTGGTACTCTGCTTGTCTTCATGATGTGCACATTGTCCATACATCAATCTTAATCAAAATGACCCTCACATACATTTTCCCAGTGTACTGTGTCTCGGCTCCCTATCTCACTCTTTTCTTAAGTGAGGGACACACTCTAATGCTATTTAGCTAGCCCGGCTAGTGATTCATCCATTCCAGCTGAAGGGAAAGGTGAGAGGAGAGATCTCCCAGGACTCCTTGCAGCCCCCATCTGTCAGACGCACCCGGCCCACTGATTTACATTTACCGCAAGGATTTATGGGATGCCCGCCACAAAACGAGTCGAAGCAGCAAGAATCATGGGGCGAGAGACAGAGCGGGGAAATTATTCAAAGCAGTGATTATTTTGGGACGGCCATTACGCATGCACACCTGATCAGGGGGTGTCACCCGTGACTCCCCCCATCCACCATGATGGAGAGGGGCCTCATCCGTGGTGCGCTCTTATTTTACCTGGCTTGCATAAAGGAGAATTCTCTTAGGCACCAGGAGAGCCTACTAAGGCTAAATTAGGCCCCCGGACAGGCAGAGGAGAAGGGAGAGAAGAGCAGATGAGGCAGTTATGTATGCACAGGGGATTGAGATGAGGGATACTGGTCAAATTCACGATCAATCTTAGACCCAATGTATCGTGGCTATTCGCAAATGCACATTCGCTGCTTCCTGTATGGGTGATTGTTTATTAGGTTATTTCAACATACTAGGTCATATTATCCTGCTTCATAACAGAGTACATTATTTAGATTTCAACTTTAACACTGCGGTCTGGCAAATCAGTTTAAGCAAAAGACAGCATATGATTATGAATGTGTGAATTTCTTTATGTTTAACAGGTGACATTTGCTGGACCACCTGTTCTCCCTGTAATTCAGAAGCCCAGAAAATGTCACAGTGACAGCCCTCCTTTCAACATGGCTCTTAAAGCTCTGCTCACTTGCCACCTTCAGTGAGGATCATCACTTATAGTCATTACTTACAGCACTTTGCAGGCCGTAGCTGAAAAAAAGGGGGTAGTGTAGCCAAGTTGGAGCACATGCTCATCTGCTGTAGCGTTACAACTAAGGTCAGCTAAACTGCAACTCTCAGCCCTCCTCCTCTCTCCCCCCTCCTCTCCACCAAGTTCATTACCAGTGGCCCCCAGGAACGACCTGATTTCAATTCAGGCGCACTTTGTTCAATTGCCCTACATGGAAGAACTTGCCAGAACTGGGCCAGTTGATTATGCTCCACCACCACCACTATGCTTATTTTATTTAATCCTCCAAACAGCAGATCATTTTTAAAATCTAGGGCAACTAATCATTTTTTACTTCTCCATATTCCATTTGCTGCCTTTTGTGTGCGACGTATCCAGTGCTTTCCCATAGTGTTTCAAACACCGAGGCAACGTGCTGAGAAACTTTCATGCCACACTTAGCAAATGTCAAAGCGGTGTCAGAGAGCGGCTGAGAATCGGCGATTAGCTGTCAGCAATTAACTGACCGCAAGATGAAAGGAGTGAGCGTATGATCTTAGTCGCGGTGATGGAGTCAACATCTCCAGCATATGTTTTGACCTCAGGATGACAAAAAGATGACTGCAAATCTACATCTGAATGACAAGCAGCAGGCTCAAGTCTACGTGGTAAGTTGGCAGACACAGCGTTTCAGAGAGTCCTTTCAGCATCTCCCAACCTTTTCTCGGGATATTTTGTGAGTTTGATTATTGAAATTACGTCTCTGGCTTGAATCATGTTCATCCATCCTTTTAAATTACATTATTTTTTTTTTTATTTGCAGCTCATTTCCTGGTCTACATTGTTTTTCACTTATGATCATTTACTGTATTTTCGTTTTGTAAATTACTCTCAGTGCGATAGTCTTCACTGTTAATGGTGCAGTCTACCATTCTGGTGCTAGATTCTAATTACATACCGTAGTTACACATGAGGGATGCACCAGTTGCTTTTTCTGTAACATTTCTGACGAAGTAATGTATGCCATGCCCATAATTCTGTGATTTAACAATGAGCTGTTGCTAAAAAAAAATGTACAACTCTTGAAAATACATTTTTGGTTTTATTGTATTTTTTCAATGATGGCTCAACCCTTAACTCAACCAAGTCCTTACAATACAATAAAATCCCTCAAAATGTTGTTTTTTGTCTCTCTTAGCAGGACCTACAATAGAGGAGAGGAACTTGCGTGTTTTATTGTGCCTCTCCGGCCAAGGTTGTAATCCCTCTACCTATGAGACACATTTACAGGCATTACAGAACTGGATCAAGTTCAACACTGAGCAGTGCAATATTTCTGTTTTACTACACACTCTTTTCACTGCTCATCTACAGCCTGACTGCTATATAAGGTTCTTTATTGAGATGAAAAGCAGACCGAGAGTCACTGCTTGAATCCGATTCAAAGAGTCTTATTCGTGCTATGATTGTCTTTTTCCTGGCAGCGAATGATCAGCTTACTAAAAGCGGCCCGCGCTTTGTGCCAGCTGATCCTGAGATGATGAGCCGTTTTCATCGGGTCCAAAGGAAAGTTGATTTGCCCCCAAAACACAGAATCCTTAATTTGTCTGTTTGAAAGTGGAGCACAGGATGAGAACTGACTGTGGTCCATTTGTGGCACACTAAGTCTCACAGAGAAACTGTAAGGCTGGAAAGAGGCGGGAGGGAGTAAAGCGGCTTGGATGGAAGAAGCGCTGGACTAGGTGTGCAGATCCCGAGAATTTGTCAGAGGGATGAAGATGGAAAAGTCCGCTCTGCATTCTCTAATGTCGCTACTGATTTATTCCGAAAAAATCTTTCACACTGACAGATTGCATCAACACAGTGAACTAACCAAAGTTGGAGAAAGCAAGGTTTAAACGGTTAAGGACACTTTTCTGGCACTAATTAGCATACTCCTTAGAACCCGGACCCCTCATGCCATTGTCTTTGTCATGCATTCATACAAATCGGTGGACATGGGGATGGTGATTATGTGGCATAACATATGTGGGAAATATTCGGAGGCTTTTGTGGCCTGACAGAGGAACCACCTAATCTGTGGGATAGCTTTGCCTCAGATAGCAGGTCTAAAAGGGTGTTAAGAGAAATAGGACAAAGGGGCTCTTAATTTCCAATACGGCTTCATCGGTTGTCAACCCAATTAACATATTGGAGGGGATCAGTCTGTGACAACTGTCAGAGCACAACCTCAAGACAAAACCACTATTGTGTCTGAAGGAAACCTACATGCCCTGGTCAGATAGACAAGTAGGGAATAGGTGAGACACAACACGGGGTGAAGAGCCAGAGTGCGCATATGTGAGCCTGCAGGTGCATTTATTTCAGAAATATATCTGCTGTCATATAAGTGTACATGTATTTCTGTCTGTGTTTGCATGCACACTCATTTAACTTCTTTCTGCAGCAGTATGTATAGAGGACAGTGTGCCAGCTCCACTGATGGTATTAGTGGCAGGTTTGCGGCAATGTTGAGGCTAAGCGCTGGTGACAAAGAGAGATGCCTGGAGGACTCTTCAAACGTCCATCCTCACACAACATGAAGCGGACAGATCCCGCAGTGGCTTGGGGACGGGATGCCAGTCTAAGCATATGTTACACGGGGACAAAGCACAAGGGAGAGACATGGGGGTGAGATGGACACAGGGAGACAAATGGGTGACACCACAAGGCATGATGAGAGAGACAAACAGACACGCAGACACGCAGACAGACAGAGGCGTGTGGGTGAGAGAAATAAGAAACGGGGAGGAGGAGGAGCGGGGTGGATGTTGAAAGGGACAGAATGCATGAAAGGAAGGAGAGAATCGGGGGGTGAAGGCAGGGAGGGGTGAAGAGTGAGGGAGAAGTTTGAGGCAAAATGGTTGGGACATGTGTGACATTGGGGCCCTGGCAGGAGTTGTGTCATTGGTCCATATGACTTATGTGGAGCCTGGGTGAAGTAACGCGTTGTAACAGTGGTGGAATGGTCACTGAATGTCAATGACCTTTCCATCAGCCGCCCCGTAATGACATGTCAAAACATTTTGAGAGGCAGCGTGCTGCGATGTCGCTGATGACTAAATGTCTCTTGACTGCTTTGTTTGGTCAAGAATTCCCTTATTTAATTTAAATAGTGAGAAATCTATAAGAAAATACGTCTTCAAACATAGACTCAGCTTGTATCTAAAATAAAAGCACAGGCTCTCGGTGCAATGAAGCTCTATGGATTTAGTGGCTGTGGCCTGATGAAACTGAGCAGAGTCCTTCAGCCATATAAACAAAAGAGAAAATGCCAGCGTACCCCAGACCCCCATACCAAGAAATAAGACTTGACAAGAAACAGACACAGGTTCAAGCCTTGGCCTCCAGGCCCCTCCGCATTCTTCACCGCTCCACAAAACGTAACGTGATGAAATGTTGACTTTTTTGTCTGCATGGCACCAAAGACTAGTCACATATATGAAAATAAAAGGTCATCTTGGATTAAAATTCACAGCACAGAGTAGGAACTGACACATATGTACATGAGTGTTCAACTGTATCTCTGGCAGATCACTACTGCAAACACTTTTCATTAGAAATCAAGTTATAGTTGTATTCATTTATATATATAATGCCCATAATTGTTAATGGTGTCTATTATGAATGCAATTTTCAGGAGACTGAACTGGTTTATTCCAACAGGATAAAGCATTATAAAATAGAATATCTGCCTAATAACACTTCAGCACAGTTAAATTAACACTTTGGACACCAATTGTACACATGGTGCTAATTCACTCGTCATGAGGAGTACTACTCAGCTTGTGAAAACCGAGGTTTAATCTATTGCTATTTTGGCTCTCGAAATGGTTCCTAAAATTATCGAGGAGGATTTTTAACGGAAAGCCTATGAAAAACGTGGACAGGTTAAAAATTCAATGGTTTTAGAACTTTAGGGATTGAGGGAAGTCAGCATGATTCACCTTTCTCAAGCTTTCTAGTTGAAGTGCGCTTTAAAGTATAAGAAGATGCAACTTGTTTCTGTTTTTGTGAAAATTCATCTTAATTTATCATATTACATTATAAAGGAGAAGCTTTTTAAAAAATGGCATTTCTGTTTCAGTTTTGGGAAACGAATGAGAAGGAAGAAACAAAGCTCTTGTGTATTTAAAACAGCATGAGATTTAGAAAAAAAAGAAAAAAGAAAATGTGAATATTCCAAACATTTTGACACGTCAACTAAAATTATCATTCCCAAAAAAAGTAAATCATAGTCCACCCACGACACCATATGGATATGTTAATCTGACAGTTATTCCTCTGATCAGGTGACAGTCTTTGTTCGTAGCACTGGCAAATTTATTCATTACCAACGCTGCAGTTATTTCTCTCGACGTCTTCAAGCAACAAATGATTAGATGCAGCAATGAAAATTAGCAGAAATGGGAGCAGTAAAACTAAAAGTCATTCCGAGAAATGTAGGCGGTAAAGTAAGGAAAGTAGACACCACCTCAAATTAGAGAAAAGAAGAAGAAGAAGAAAAAGAAAAGAAGTCGATATGTAGGTAGCAGGTTATGGCAGTTAAAAGAAAGATACTGTCCCTGAAAATAACTGCATTTGATATATGCCATTTTAGAACTACAGTTGTAAGGGTGGTTGTTTGTCAGTTTATTTGTCAGAAAACATGATTAAATGTTGAAATTAATATGACAACCTGAGCATCCTTTAAAATGCACTGTTTGCAAACCAACCATAGACTGACAGATAAACAGGACTCACGTTGTAAATTATAATAAAACAACCGAACCTGGGTAGTCCCAAATATGTAATATAGCGAGCGAGGCACAGATAAAAGAAAAAACTCTTATAACTTGAGAGAACACTCACCATGGGACTTCATGAGGATTAACTCTTTGTTCCCCCAATACTCAATCAATAACTGACAGGCCCAGACATCTTTATTCTCAGACAGCTCAAACGCTGCTCCAAAGGAGGTGAAAAGAACCCCCTATTCTACTTTCTCTGTAGGTTTCAAGGCCCAGTGATATCCCTGTCTCCCTGTCCCTAATCTGACCTGAATTAAAGTTTGCCTTCTTTCTGTTCAGCATTTTTCCGTGCCCGTGTTTTTTTGTTTTTTTTTTAAATACGTGCTGCACCTGGTGAGCAGCGATCACAAAAATGGAATAAATGTAACAACAATTCACATGTGTTTTAAATGGCACCAATAGAGAAATATTTACTTACGTGGACTTAAGATACACCTTTAGAAATATCATTTTTTAAAGGAACAGGACAAAATGATGCAAATAATCAGGCGAGGTGAAAGGAGCATTTGGAAGTGGCAGATAAGGGATGACAATAACAATAGAGAGGTGCTCTAAACATGTGTTTGCCTCCATAATCCTGGAGCTTCACTCCCACATTCTGGTTCCTTAAGGCTAATCCAAATGTAAACAAACAGTCTTAGCAAACACCTCTAATTATTAGAAATATGGCAGAATAAGAGAAACCACACAATAGGAAAAAAACACACTGTTCCTCTTAAAATGTGTGTCCTCATTCCTCCCTCCCCGATGGTGGACTCCCACAGTCCTTGGGCCTTTGTGTCTGTCTCCTCTTTATGAATAGAGGCTTAACCATGGCCTGAAGCTATGCTTCTTCTGCTCCCTCATTGATAGCCAATGCATTATTCATTTATTTTCATGATATCATCAGATGTGCAGAAGCTTTACCCGGTTAGTTTCTGGGAGCAATATTTGTTATTATTTTTCCCTTCATTACTTCTTAGGGTCTCACTGAGCTCATTTATACTATTCAATCAGTCATGGCCTCTCAACTTTATCAAGACCCAAGCTGAGATGAAACCTAGTCTTTATTATTGATTATCAGAGGGATTAGCTCCCAGTGAAAGTTAAGGTTAGCCCCCCCAGTGCTGCTAGTCAATGGAAGAGAGCCCGTCCTTTTTGTAAGGAGAGTGTCGCTGCACGCTACCCTCTTATGTGCAGGTTAGACGCTTTGTGTGTATGCAAAGACAGGAGAAATAATGTTCAAATCATACATGCATTCTTAATGGTCTCATTCTTCTCTTCACGTTCATTCAAACTCCACGCACCCCTGCAGGCAAGCAATTTTTTTCCCATCTTCAGCAGACAAAACACGAGCGAGCCAGTAGGTAAGAGGAGGAACAAAGAGTTGGAAACCATATCCTGTGTCCACAGCCCTGCGTGTAAGTCAGTGCCCTGGACCAATTATCCATAGCTCCTTCCCCTACCTTTCTTTGCATAGAATGAAAGACAAACAAAACCCCAAAAGCAGCTGGCTCGCTTGGTGCTTCTTTATGAAAGCATAGCTTCTCTCTCGACCCTCTCTTCATCCAGTGCCCACAAGTCTCCAGCCTTGACCATACATTATCTTTCAGGCTCAATGCTCCTCTTCCTCCTCTCCTTCTTCCTCTTCTCTCCTTTTTCTCTACCTCTCCAAGAATAAAGCGCTCCTAATGACTGTGGGCTCTCAAGGGCCTGCTGGTGCCCGGGTACTCGAAAGTGCGGCGCTGTGGAAAGGGGGGCACCTCCTCCTTCTCTTCCTCCTCTTTTATCACAGGTGAGAATAGAGGGTCAAGAGGGGTTAATGTGCTGCTGTTGCACAGAGGTTTGGGCTATCACCATGGCAGCAAGCATGTCGAATACCAAGGTGCATTTCCTTCCTCCTAAGAGAGAGGTTTGTTTGTAACTTGTTTTTGTGGCCTTCGGGTTCAACTTCATTTTCAGATTGCAAGTTGAAAAGATTTAGGTTTGACTCTTTCAAGTAAGATAGTTTGAAAAGATGATGTTTTAGTAAATGTGAAACTGCTGTTGAACCACTACAAGGGTAACTTCTCTGTGTCTGTGTCTGTGTCCAGCAGATCAACCCAAAGCAAAAAATCCACAAGTTCTTTTTTAAACACCAGAACAAGGCCTCTAGACAGCGAACAAAAGGTCACAGTGTCAACGGCTGAGGTCACCAGATGGGTTCAAGGGGACATAACAACTGGTCAGTTATAAGGTTCAGTAAGAAACAGTATTATACACACACAAACTGGCAGTGCAGAAAAAAATTGAAAAAAAAAAAAATGCTTTGGGCCTTGACACACATGGCACAGATATACACTTGGCTTTAATTGTGGGAAGCAGAGAAATTGTTTTGCATGCTGAGAAAATTAATCATTAAAACCCTGTAAGGCTCCATGTGCTAAATTAAATTCCACTTCTGCAATAAATTAGCTTGCTCTTTTATTCTTTTTTTCCCTCAAACTTGAAACAAATGCAAGCAAATCTAAAATAATTAATTTCAAAGGATGTGAATTAAAGAAAAATTCCATCTAACCATTCTGATGCAATTTGCATTTTGATTTCTGCGATTTCTGCACTTTCTTTCTTTTGCTCCTTCACCCTCCCCTGCTCTCTCTCTCTCTCTTTCTCTCTCTCTCTCTCTCTCTCTCTCTCTCTCTCTCTCTCTCTCTCTCAAGGTTCTCACTTTAATATCAGTGCGGATCAAAAGCCTTTCATTAAGGTTTTCTTCTCTCCTTCCAGCATTGTTTGGCTCCTAGGATAACAACAAAGTGCTTTCCCCTACTCCAGGGCCAGGTTAGCAGAGAAGAAAGGAACAGTTATTCCTGGGCTAAGTTCACATCAAACACAAGAGGCTCCAAGTGAGAGAAGATGAAAGCAGCAGGCCTGACCCGGAAGATTAGACCAACACTGCTGCCAGCTCTGTAGCACCCAGGGGCCATCCTCACTCCGGGATCCTACCCCTCCTCTTCATACAGCACAATGGACTTTAGCGCAGAGCAAGCCTAGAAGAAGAAGGAGAAGAAGGGAGTAAAATACGAGGAGAAGAAGCAGACAGAGGAGGAACAGAGAAACAAAGCTACAAAGGAGCAGCGCAAGGCAGACAAAGAAGAAGAAGAAAGAAAAATGAAATATAATTTCAAGACTGAAAAAATGCAGACTACCCCAACCTACTTTTCTCGCCTCTGCTGCCGCCTCCTCTGACAGATAGCGGTGAGGCTAGGAATAATGCCGATTATCATAATTGCTTAAAGTGTGTGTGAATATTCATGATTTCTCCAGCCTTATTATAGCAACAAATCCACACCACAATGAATGTAAATGCATTGTGATTATTTTACATAGCGCAGTGCCCCCAATCCTTCTCCCCCTCAATGTGTGGATGTGTGTGTGGACTGCAGCTGCGGGTGTCAAGGTTGGGTGCTATCTCTAACCGGCCCTCATCAGCTGGCCGAGCTGTTGCCATGCATCACATGCGGAGGAGAAGAAAAAAAAAATCTGTTAGATGAAAGAAAGATGAAAGATGGTGGGAAGTAAGAAGTGTGAATTGAGGAGGGGATAAAGCGGCAACAGAAAGAGGGTGACTAAGAGTGTAGCAAATAAGGAAGGAAGAGAATATGTGAGAAAAGTGATAGGAAGGAATGAAAAGCAGGAAAGGAAGGAGGGGTCATCCATTCACAGAAAACTGCACTTTCCCATCATAGTTAGGAGTTTAGAGGAGTGAAAGGATGAAAGACAAAGAAAAAAACAAAAGTGAATGAAAGAAAACCAAGCGATGTTGAGGTGCTGAAATGAGTCGTACATGGGGTTGGGGCGCAAGGATCATACAAGGCACACAATGTTGTAATATTAAAATACAGAACAACACACACACACACTCACAGGCCTCCTCCTGCTCCTTTGCCCATGCGTATGAGGTGCCAGATGGCACAGGGCAAACGCTCCTGAGGGGAAACAGCATGGTGACCCCTCCCTCTCTCGCCCATACTTTCTCACACATTGAAGACACACTGAAACGGAGATGGGTTGGGCGAGGAGGGGAGGGGTTGAGGTTATCGATGAAGCCCATCAAAGCATCCACACACACGCACAAGCTATGCGCCGACTAACTCCCGAGATGCAGCGATATCAAGGCATGCCTTGACATATTCCGAGGCAGGCGGAGGATCTGAATAGCCCTTCAAAAAATCTGGCTAGCCTGTGGGCCTGCTGCACCGCCTCAAGGACAGTGCCCTACATCAAACATTAGCTGCCTCCACTGTGTCTGCCGTCCCATGCCCTGCTCACCGAAGATGCTATCTCGCCTCCGCCCGCATTGGCACGGCGTGACCCACCCCCAGACCTCCGCCGCCGTGCAGCAACAGGACCCGTGAATCCTGTCCAAAAACCTTCATGAGGAGCAGCGGTGGTTCCGGGTGAGCGGTTCAGAGGCAGAGAGAAAAAGATAGAGGAGATAGGAACTTCAGGAATGAATGTGGGCGAAATTTCAAGAGCCGAGGCATATTATTGTTGCTGCTGGTGGCCATATTAATCAAATCGCCACATGTCATGCATGTTTTGGCTGTGGAACAGTTTATTAATTTGCTACGTAACGTAAGCAAACTACATTTCTTACAACCGGTGCCTTGTTGTCATACCTTTGACCATCATTTCTGTCAGTAATGATAAAATACTCCAAATTGTCAGAGGAGGTTGGTTTTCTTTTTAAGGCACTACAACTGGAAATGCAACCAAAACTAAACAATTTACAAATTTCTGTAGAAGTGAAAAGTGCTACAGAAAGGTGCTACAGGGAAAGTGTGCACACAGCTAGAGGAAGTACAGCAACATTAACTTACGAACATGTAAACAGTTACATATGGGCAATAAGGTTTGGCTTTTAGGTTGTGTTTTCAAAAAGGTTCTCTTCAAAATATTCCCCCGTCCAAAGATTTACTGTAACAAATTTATTGTCCCTGTAGCCAAATGAGTAACAAGCTAAAATTATGGTAAAACTAGATTAATGCTTGTGAACTAGATCCATGCAGCGCCTACGCCATAGCCTCCGTGTGTAGTTTATACCACTGGGAGCCTTTATACTTTTGCTCCGGCACGTTGGCACCGCGTGCTGAGTTTCTCTGTGTCTACTTCAGACACGGGGCTGCTGGAATTGCATTTCACGTAGGAGTTGGATTTAAAAAATAGTTTTACATTGCGTTTATTGAAATCACTGCAATTCAGAATATAGGTAAGACACCAGAGTAGATGGCGTGTGCAACCGCCGGGAGAATCTTCCATTCTTGTCCGGCCAAGGAGAGACGTGGACCAGGAAATGTGTTGTAGCTTCGATTCTGAGGACGTACACTTCGGGCCAGGATGATCTGACACAGGAGAATAAATCTATCTTAAGCCAGGTGAAGCTTTCCACATGACTTTGCTCTGGCCATACAGACATTTTACATTTACCTCCTGTTGAATTACAAGGCATGTCGTTTTGTGCTAGCTCACAGACAATTTTAATTATTACACTTATTCCGATCTTTAATTCCCCACACATTCCAGCAGTGGTCAGAAACTTGAGTCAGTGTAACAACTATACTATCTCCGGAGCTGTTCAGTGATATTTGGCCGCACTTACATCCGAAATACCTCTGTCTTTGTATGCATAAAGAGTGACCTATTTGATTTCGTCTCACTCCTCTCACTGCGCTTCGGCTTGGAAGAAAAAAACTGCACTGGGAGGACAGGCCAAGCCGTCCCAGTGGGCTCCACCACTTATCACCAGTCTTCTGAGATTCCACCAGGATTCGCCCCCTTATGAATAATCTCACCCACGGGCTCAATGGAGCATTGGAAGGGAAGAAAAAAAAAGCCACAGATTATTTAGAAAGACACAGGGAGGGTTGTGGATAGTTTGAGGGGGAATAAGAAAGAAAAAATGAGAAAGCTGAAGAAGGGGAGACAACAGGGAGAGATGGAGAGAAAAAAGGAAGATAGAGAATTGTGGGAGGGGATGAAGGAGAGAAAGAAAGTGAGGAAGTCTTTTGATGTGTTTCCCTCTTAGAGCAGGCATCAGGGTGGATGGTGGATCCAAAGCTAGCCTCGCTGCTTGAAGGGACTGACTGGTTTATTAAACGCTCCCACCGCCCCCATGCCTCCGAGCATGATGGGATTAATGCTGGCATAACCCTTTACTTAATTCATTACAGGGGGACGCTGGCTAATTTGATTTGATATTATTTTAATAAAGTTCTGTGATGATTTGGAAGATTGTTTCAGGCTATCAGAAATAATTTTCCAGTTATTACTGCCGTTCAGGCAAGTCCTTTGATAGCGGCAGTCACTCTCGGTGTGCGCGGAATACATTAGCCATAAGTGCGAGTACTTTAGCTCCAAAGCTACTGAAGAAATACTAATAATGAGATCACTCTGAATTGCTGAGTGTTGTGAAATGATGTTCCGATGTGCTGTGGGCAGGCGCCATGTAAGACAAACATGACACAAGAGGAAGAAGAAAAGGGGAAAGAGAACAGAGAAAGAGACGGAGCAGTGGAGCGATATTTTGTATGCATTGAGCTTACACATGTCACCATTGTTGAATCTCCCAGGGATACATGGTTGCCTTTCAGAGGAGCTCCAGTGCTTTGTGTTATTCATGTGATTATTGAAGAGACTACTGCTAGCGTGGGTGTCTTAGAACAAAAAGATTGTCCAATTTCTTTTTTCATGGCTGCGGATGGGTTTTTTTTCCCAGTGCGCAAACGGCACGATGCAGTCTTTGAAAATATATAACATATACATTTTACATACTTCTGTAGCATTCGGAGCTGTTTTATTTCCAAAGTCTTTTGCTCAGTTGCTACCGTAGTTTCAGTATAATTAGGTTCCAGATCCATCTCAGTGATATATTGGCCCTTCAGTGTTAGAATAATCCTGTTTTCCACCAAGCCTTTTGTCCACCTCATGTCATGAGCCATTGCCAGTTGCATATAATCCCACCACTGTCTCTTCACCTATTTACATATTTCTCAAGATAATTGGAGACACTGTAGATGTCTCACACTATTTCCTTAAGCCTGCGTCCAGACCTTGCAAGTTTTGGAAGAGAAGGGAGAGAAGTGAAGGGCCGGGGGTTTGGGAGGGGGTTGAACTGTATGGTAGTGACAATGTTTTTGTTTTGCTTTTTCCTTAAACCCCAAATGACACACATTTCCCTCTGAAAAGATAAGCCCTCAGTCAAAGGCCGCGGGAGATGTCTGGGACCCTGTGAAAGAAGTGGGGGAATTACCTACCAGGGGTCTGGCATGAAGGGAGGAGTGGGTGTGTGTGAGGGGAGGGGTGAGGTTGGAGAAAAAGGTTGGGGTGTGGGGGGGGGGGGGGGGGGGTTTACCCTTATTCATTAGTCCGTCTGGGGTCCAAGGCAGGGTCACACAATGTGACGGTTGTTCTCCAGACCCCCAGACCCCAGCAGACACGTTTAATGGCCACCGTTTCCTCTCCAGACAGAGAGAGAAAGAAGGGGAGGGGGACGGAGTTTGGAGTGAAGGTGACAGGGGGGGATGGACTTTGAGAGAGAAAGAGGATAAAAACGAAGAGAGAGGTAAAGAGGAAGAGTGAAAGTGCTTTAAAAAGAGAGAATGGGGGGGGGGGGGGGTGCAGTCTAGAGAATGAATATTAGGGAAGGCGATTCAGGTGGACCAGCATGAGACGCTGTGAGGTTCTCACGCGGGGGCATGTTAGTACCTGTCCTGGGAGAGAAACGGCACCGCATTCCACTTCTGGAAGCATCTTTCTTTCTTTTTTTTTTTTTTCACAAGCTCAAAGGATCACGGGTCACAATTTAGAACAATTATTGGGGTCAGAGTTCATGGTTATCGTGAGTAAGTGGAATCACACAAACGTGGAATTTCTCAGCTCGCAGCAATTGTCTAAAAAAATAACTTTCGGAGAGGATAGTTTCCCCTTTACATAAATACTTCAACAGGAATTGACAAAGGCAGCTGTAAGGTCCAATTAAAACTTTTACTTAATGGTTGACATCAGCACCTCAAACTGAAAGGGGTGATGTGCAACTTCCTTTCACTTATGAAAATCTCATGCAAATCATATGTATATCACCCTGTATTTCTGTTCCATATGTGCGTTTTAACCAAGGCATTTGATAATGTCAAAATGTCAGAGGTGCCGGTAATAGCTAGCTTTCTTTAAGTTCATTATATCCGCTGAGATACGCTGCTCCAGGTTCAGTAGTATGGCCCCGGGCAGAAATCAATGTCCACAAAAAGGTTTTTTGATACCACAGCAAGTAATCAAGGTTATGGAAAAGGGCACGCATTAACACACTTTCACTGAAATATGCAGAGTTCATGTGCATATGTTCCGAGATTAAATCAGAAACTCAAATGTCAAGTGTAAATGCATGCAGATCCAAGCAAATAGAGCAGTTTCTGATATTGATACTGTGACTTGTAGGCTCAGTGAGGCAATGCGAATGTATTCTACGATCAGTCAGTGAATTCAAATTACAAGTAGTGAATGCAGAGGCCAAATAACAAGGATTAGTCATTTTTGACTAATGCTTGTTATTTGGCCTCTCCCGACAATCAGTTATTGGATTAATTATTTCTATTCGAGATACAGAATTCATGAGAAATTACTTAGATGTCAGAAAGGGAATTTGTTTTTCTGGAGAAGACTGAACTGTTAGATAGTCATCAAAATTAACACCTGCTTGAACACTCTCTGGACAAATCACAGTGGATAATGGCAAATGATTTTAATCTAATGGGCTGTTTTTCTACCATGTACAATGGGGTTTAAGATGGAATTAAAAGATATAGCATTAACTACCTAGGTACCCTTTCCTACATCCATCTCTAGAGGTTCCCTTTTAGTCCCTTGTGTGAAAGGTAGTAATTTGTCACTTTACGCTGGCTCCAATTAGATTAATTGCATTAGACAGGCTAGTTTAGTGAAACCCCCTCCTCAGGAGCTGAGGGGTTTTCTGTCTCCTTTTCTTCTATCTGTCCTTAATACGCTGTTTCTATCCCCATGGGATTTAGTCATGATCTTGAAAGATTTTGTGATCCGCTGTTGATTTATTTACCGTAAATAAAAGCAGCGAGGAAGTTTATTTTGAGAAAACACGCTTGTTCCCGCACGATAAATAGTTTTTCTAAGTGTAGCTAAACATCCAGGAAATTATTAATTTCCTGGAATGATGCCATGTTTGCGATATTATTTTTTCCCTGTGCATGAAAAACAGCAGTAAACGCCACAAAAAAAAACATACCTGACCTACGCACCTACACGTCTCAGCCATGCTAAAGGTGCGCAAATAAGAGCTTGCTCCCCCATAAAAGCCTCCTTGTCTGCACCTTCCTCTTAAAGGTCTGGCGGCCAAAACACATGTTGGTGCTGCCAGAGCCTTAGTTAGTACTCTCCGTCCTGCTGACTAGAGCAAGAAGATTAGGGGTCATGTCAGCTCCAGATTATTGGAGGATTTTACATTTATAAACCTGTGCTGGCTCTAATTTAACTGCACCTTCAGGGACCTTAAAGTGCGGCTGGAATGAGAGAAACAGATGTGGGGCCCTGTTAATGGGGAAACAGCGGCAGTGGACACAGAGACAAGGCCAGACAGGCTCATTCATGCTCCTCTCCTCTCCTTCCCCGTCCCTCTTTTTCTGTGCTGATTTTTTCTTTCCACTCTTCCATTCTGTCTCTCCCTCAATCTCTTCTTTCCTCCCTTTCCACCGCCTCGCTCTTGCCCTTTATCCCTTGTGCTCTTTTCTTAGGTGGAGCTTCGTGAGACGGGGCTGGGGTTCATGCCATGTACTGTTTAACGGGTTCCTTGCCAAGCGCTCGGCGTCCAGGGATCCTCGGCTGGCACCGGCACACCATCCAGGGCCAAGCCTCTGTAGCTTGTGCTGTGGTCAGCTGGCAGTTAAACACTTTGGACTGAGAAATCAAAGGCACTACAGTGACTTGACTTGTACGATCTTTGCAGAATATTATGTCACCAAGCCCTTAAGGGAAGACGGATGAAATGGACGGAGATTAAGGGATGTGAGGTATTGAATCCTGGTGCTACTGCTGCACATTTCAGAATGAGAGGTTTTAACCACAGAATAGTTAGAAAGCAGATTACTGCAGAGAGCTTAATACTGAAAGACCTGAACATGACCTGGAAGAAAGTGAGAACTTTGGTGGTTAACAGAAGTAACTCGGTGGTTAACAACCTGATTGTGCTTTTAGTATACTGGTGCTTATGGAACACTGAAGTCCACTTTTTCTACTGATACCGATCTCTAATTTTCTCATCTTCTCAACCTCTCTCCCTCTGCATTTTTCTCTATTTGCCTCTATTTGGGCTTTCAGCCAGAAGTGGGTCAGAGTTTAAAGGGATCTGCTTCCCATTTAAGGGCCCTCAGCCGTCACCATGCCTAATGACAGACGGCACTGGATTCCTCTCTCTTTCTCAGCCTGAGAAATCTCACCATGGAAGGATAAACTACCGCAGAGAGGCCTGCGCAAGTGCATATTGGCGGGTTACAGAGCCGCATTCATGATCCATGCAAAATAATGAGCCGTAGCCTGCCGTGTGATATGTCAGTTAGAGGTACCCCAAAATAGTAGTGTTTACATCTAACGTCGAGACCGAAAGAAGATTTTGTGCTTCTCAAACAACATCTCACAATACGAGATACGTAATGATTGTGATCAAATCATTACCTATTAATTAATTAATGTAGTATCATTAGCTAAGTAATTATTAGATATAATGTAGTCATTATTATTTGCTATATATAAAATATATCCTGAATGATTCCTCACTCATTCTTTATTAACCACACACCATTACACAGTTTTGTGTACCATATTGTAATATACCTTTACTTTCTAAAGCATTAAATATGTGGTTCAGTGAATTAACAAATGATTTATTTATTTACTCTTCAAGTGTAAACGGAATTACACTGTCCTGCAGACATATGACTTCATCTGCAAAAATATATATGGCACTGACCATTATAACTGCAACAAAAAGTAGTGCCAAACATACGACACCCATAAAGATAACCAGTTTTAGGTAGAGTTAGAGACCTCTGTCCAGAAATTCTAACCTAAAAGCCAAAGAATGGAACAATACTTTGGCTCCCTACCTAATGAGGAATGATAAACATTTGACCATTTCATATTCTATAACTCATAAGCGTGTGCTCAAGCTGAGCAAGTTACGTAGGATGTGCGAATAAAATTGATAATAATTGAATAAGCTGTCCCTTTAGATCAACTTACTCTTAGTGATTCCTGCAATTTCTCTTGTTTCTCTAGTGAATTATCGTCATCCTCATTAAATTACTGCCATAATTGGCCCAAGTGAACACATATGCAAGGACAGGGACAACCGCGCTTGTCATACAGTGGCTTGGTGTGAGAGGGGCAAAGCAGCGCCTTATCAGCGGCCAATCAGCGGTTCTGTTCCATATGGCACAGATCGAGAGGCGTCACATGCTCGCCCAGGCTTCCCAGTCTCACTGCCAGACGAGCCTGTTAATTGGGCGACAAGATCAGAGGCAATATTACAAGCCAATTAAAGCGATTGGGACAGATTGCCAAGTGATGAGCTCCACTGCGTAATTGAGAGTGTGAAGTGCTTGTCACCTCTCTCTCCTACTCTCTATATCCATCTCTTTCTCTCTCCGGCTCCACGTGAATAAGTGATGAGACTGCAGAGGACTGAAACTAGTTAGCGCATTAGTGATGTCACTCGAGGCCCCTTCATCATTACTCTTAGAGCAGGAGGCAGTGGATTTGGGTTAGAGGATTTGCTGCACCGCCTCACTTTTGCCGTTACTGTAGTAAGTGTGCCCACGGCACTGATGTACCGACATCAGAGCAGACATTATTCAGTGGATCCGAGGCTCTCTCTAGACCCATCAATTCACATTTGAGAGATCTGTTGTTTCAAGAATCCATCTTTGTTTGATTTCTGCCATTCTCCTGCGATTTGAGATCGGCTGGGCTGTTAGTTTGTTTTTGGGGTTGATTTTATTTTCTTCTGTGTGTGTGTTTGAGAGTGAGTGTGTGTGTGTGTGTGTGTGTGTGTGTGTGTGTGTGAGAGAGCGAGCGAGAGAGAAAGAAAGAGAGGGGAGGGGGGAGTAAAACAGAAAGAGAGAGACTGATCCATACGACAGCTACTTTAATTTGTTCTGGGAATATTGTTGTACTGGTGCAGTCCATTGGGTAGCACCTGCATGCCAAGTTTGCTTAATCATGCAAAAAGAACAGAAAAATGCATTACAGATGTCAGACTGAGTCCCAGTAGAGACAGGGATTTGACAAACACCTTGAACCCTGCGAGAACAGCGGTGCAAAATTCATTTTTGTAGTGTTAAGGTAGATCCGGCCGTCGCCACAATACACAAGAGTTGTGCAAATGATATTTTGTACAGTACATTGGTATTCTAGCACAGAGTAATTAATCATAATTTTTATGTTCTTATTTTATATGTTTTATGCATATGGAAGGACTTCTGTATTAATGGAAATTCAAAAGCAAAATAAATGCCCTATAATTGATTTGTTGTTCTGACTAATTTATGAATAAAGAGAAACTGCGTTTGTTTGACAGGCCTGTGAGAGACAAAAAATAAAAAATAAAAAATAAAAATCAAACGATAAAGTCCTACTTGTGCCCCCAAAATATCTTCCTAATGCATCTCTGTGGTTCCTTTCCTCTCAGCCTGGTGAACATTGCTTTTTTTCTGCCTGTCAAAGACTGAAAGTCTCATATCTTATTTCTGAGATAACCCCAATGACATCACCATGAGTTCATCGGGGTTAATTTGTCACTGTTGTCACAGGCTGAGTGCTACTATGAGTAATGTCATGTTGATATTTTTGGCTTTCAGAAACAGTAAATGGAAAGTTGTTTACTTGGGTACGTCCAATAAGTAAATACCAAATTAGAACCTATATATATGTTTAAAGCAACTAAGCATTATAACAGTTTATCCAATATCTGCCTGTAGCCAGTGACTGTCAGTGTTACATGTAGAATGTGACTGAAGCAGCATACAGAGCCACAAAGTCTGCTTATGTAGGAGGGTTGCATTAACCCAACAATGTGTGAGACCATTGCTTATTATTCCATTTTGATTATTATTTTTATTTTCAGTGTCTGTTTGCACACGATCAGGCATAACATTATGACCACCTTCCTAATATTGTAGGTCTCCCTTGTGCCTCCAAAACAGTTGTGAATCATCGGAGAATGAACATGGACCTTCTGAGGGTGTCCTGTGGTGTCTGGCGACAGAATGTTGTTAGTGGAGGGCCTTTGGGTCCATTGCGTGGAGGGGAGGGGCCTCTGTGGATCATCCCATGGATACTTGATCAATGTTATTTGCTTCTCTTGACCGTGGGCATAATGTTATGCCTGATCGGTGTATGTATGTTAAGCCAGCTAAATGTCCAAACCAAGTGTTTTAGAAAAAGATCTTGTTTTTGGCAAAAAGAGACACTTTCACATTGACGTCTCCCACCTGCAACAAGAAGAGATTGAGGGAGAAACAGAATGGAGTCCCACCCCAGCTCGGAGATTTTACATGCTCTTACTCACAAGGCTGCAGAGGGTCGCATGGTTGTCAACACGCATCATTGCAGTCGCCCGAACAAACTGACCACTTTTGTCATTATTCTGCTGAGGCTTAAAAAGACACTTCCTCAACTGTTGATTTGTTAATATCTCGCTAATGTTGAATTCGTTTGGTCAAAAGTAGAGTAACAATTTTTACTGACTCCCGAAAACGACTGATGAAACATAGAAGTTACCGAGACACGTTTTCATAAACCAATGGAAAGAGAGCTCATTTAAGCTCCTTGATATTATTTTATAACACTTATGCCACTGAAGACTTATCTTTGGCAATGGTTCCATGTCATGTGGCGTTTGGAAGTAGGTGGTATTTAGCGTAGCCCAAAACCGAAGTCTGTGCCCTCTGCACTCTGTCTCTCTCTCTCTCTCTGTTTCTGTGTCTCGCTCTACCACTCGCTGTGTCTCCCTCAGCTTCTCCCACATCCCTCCGTAATACCATGGCAGCCCTTTAATATCCAACGGCTGTGATTATCCAGTCAAGTCAGAGTTTTTCTCTGATATTTTCCATCTGATTTTTAAAACTAATGGGGTGTTGTTGCGTGTTTTGTGCGCGATACACATTTTAAAGGATGGCAGGGGCTCTTTCTGAAGGCTCAGAGCCATTGCAAATAGCAGCTAATGCTAGACTCAAACGGCTTTGTTTGTTTTAAAGAGGGGAGAGTGACATTTAGTGGCTAACCGAGGGGCGAGAGAGCGAACATAAAAGTAAAAGTTACGTTTTTAAAAAAGAAAATGCCAGCCTAAGGTTTCAGTTACAGGCAGGTTGTCGTACCACACACACCCGCCAAAGCCGCACACTCATGCATGTGCACACACACACACACACACGACTGCAGCCCCAACGACCATTTTCAGTTTTCCCCATCAATCATAAATGTTCTGCAAGGTGCATCCTCGTCACGTTTAAGCACACTTCTCTTTAAAAAGGGCCATAACTTTAAAGGGAGCTGACACCAACTTCCCATTACAAAACACAGCTACAACTTTCACAACCTTTTTTATGAGCTTTATTGACAACCCTCCCCTCAATGCTGAGCAACGGCAGTTCAATAGTTGAATTGTCCTTTTTTCTTTTTTTCCCCCCTGGTTGCACTGCTGATGTTGTTCTAGTACTACTTGGGGAATAAGAGACCTCACACTATGGGGACTTGTAAAACCACTGTCATGTTGATGGGGAGACTCTGAAGTCTGAGTGTTTGCATGCGTGTGTGTGTGTGTGAGCGCACGTTTTTGGATGTGTGTGTGTGAGCACACTGCAGAGACCAGTAAAACGCTGTCTGAATGAAGTCCCAGTGCAGCAGTGGTGAGTAGTGTTTGATGGCCATGTGATTTGTTTGTTCAGCCCCAATGGCCTTTTCTCCTGACTGAGACAGGGAGCGAGAGGGAGGGAGGGAGAAAGAAACCAGGAGAGAGGGAGGGCTGATCGCTTCACACCTTCTCCCCTCCTAGCCCCACCAATGAGCCATTTAATCCTCCTTCCTACAGCTAAATCAACACCTCTCACACACTCTAAGCTGGTTCGGACCACCACTGCCGTCTGTCTGCTGCTCTATCTGAGCGGCCTGTCCTGTTTGGATTTCCGTTGTCGACAGCTTGTGTGCACATTTCTAAAGTATCTGTTCTCTCTTCTGCTATTGTGACACAGCAGTACACGTAATGGACATATGTAACTTCAAGATCTGGTGCCTCTCTGACCTTGATGCACCCATTTCATCGCCTTTACCGTGTCTTGAAATGGGAGCTCTTATCTGACACATGATCTGGAGCCTTAATGGAGGAGACAAAGAGAATGAGAGAGTGTGTGAATAAGATGCAGTAATAATGGAGAGAGAAAGACCAAAAGCATAAGAGAAAGAGAGGTTTGGGGAGGGTATGGAAGGCATCTGATGGATGCTGTAGCATGTGGGCGGCATGTTTAGCCCGGTGTGATAATTGTGTCTCTGGGGTTAGATCCTTGGACATGATCCGGACTGAGATTAGAGAGCGAGGCAGATCACTACAAGAAAGAGAAGGAAAATGAGACCAGAGGGAAAGTGTATGTGCTCGGACTCATTATCAGATCATTATTGTTTATTACAATTCTTCTGAGTGTCAAGGTTTCAAGATTGTAGATATCCTTTACTGCAGGAAAGCTGCAGCCGGTGATCCTCTGTGCAGACTTTACTACTCATTGCAAAGCCTTTCTGTCTGCAACCGCGCGATTTCTGTACTACACAGTGACACACAATATAAGAATGCTCTCCACCACACACCTGTAGAATGATGCGAGGACTGCAGTATAAAGACCAGCTCGCTTGAGCCTGCTCAGGAAGTACAGCCTTTGATGGGACTTCTTCATTATGCCGGTGGTGTTGTTGTGCCAGCTGGGGTTTTCGGTGTTGTCACAAATATTTAAAGCGGGCAGGGGGAATCCTACCAACTTTCCTGAAGTCCACGATCAGTCATTTTGTTTTTTTGTTTTTTTTTTAACTCACATCGATGCAGAGATTGTTGGCTCTGCACCAAGCCTCCAGCTGTGCCACCTCAAGACTGTACTCCGTCTCGTTGTTGCAGGAGATTAACCCCACCACTGCTGTGTCATCTGCAAACTTGACTATGTGGGTGCTGGGGAATGTGGCTGAGCAGTCAGCAGCGTGTACAGCAGGGGGCTGAGGACACATCCCTGAGGGGAGCCAAGAGAATGAGAGAGAGTGATGGGATGGGAAGTGATGTTGTGGATCTTGACAGTCTGGTTCCTGGTAGGTAGGAAGTACAGTACCCAGTTGTGCTGTTTTAAAGAGGTTTGTAAAAATAGTTATTAACAATATCAACAAGCCAGTTCATATAAATTAGATAGCAAGATCCAATCAGAACACACGCAAGGAATAATGATGAGATTAGATTTATCTGCTTTGGTTTCTCCGTGCTCTTCATGCTGGCTCACTGTCATGGCTGACTGGGATGTTTTAATAAATCATAGAACAGAGCCTTACTTACAGATATTAGACATTCTTTTCCTGCTATGACAAGTCAAACATGTCTGCTGTGACAAAGGACTCTTAGTAACCTGTAACATTTATGATTAGTTATTTCGGTTAAGTCCAGGTCTGGGAATGTGGCAGGTTTCCTTAAAAGAAGTTAGACGATAAAATTGACTTAGACAGTCCAAAACAAACCCCAGTTTTTTACTTGTTTAAACTTTTTTTAGAAGACAAAGGAGGACAATATGACTGTCTTAAAATGTCACTTGTCAACATTCACTGTGGTTCACAGCCTGACGTTATGGCGGGGTTTCCTCTACAGTCTGCCTGGGTTTACCTCAAACTTACCAATCACTTACTGGTTTTAGTAATAGTCTAAGTTACAAACACCGTTATAATGTGCACCTGCATTAATGAAAGAGTGTCAGTGACCTCAAATTACTGCTATTAAATGAGCTGTAGCAATTAAGCAAACCAAACAGTAATGATTGAGCGAAGCATCTGCACTAGCCGCTAAAATGTAGGCTATGACGGAAAACATCTGTAACCTGTAACATCTGAAAATCTCATTGACTATAAGGTAACACTTGTCCTTTCCAGCCAACATCAAATCAAACGTGTCCAGTGCGTCTCTGCAGCTGCCAGCGCGCAATAGCCAACTCATTCTCTCCTCCTGCAGACGAACTCACTGTGTCGCCTTAATTCAGTTCTTCTGAGAGAAGCCCCCTTCTTTGCTGACATGCATGAAGAGGGCAGGGCACAGTTTAGTTGTGCAGATTGTGGCTCAGTAGGGTAACACTTGGCTGAATAAATAATTTTGCAAGCTGCAGCATAACTGTGTAGCACCGCCATCAATGCCAGTGCATCTTTGTTTGAATTATTATTATCACACATTTAAAATTTTGGACTGGCAAGTTTTAATTTATCCTTGTTGTACATGACCCTAACCTGAACCGGAGATGCCATAAATGCATCATCTGCTCAAACTAAAGGTGTCAGTTCAGCTATAGACACTGTAATCACTATGAAAAAGTTTTATTTTTTGTTTTGTTTTTATTTTGCGACTACATGCAAATAGCGCTCGGAAGTTTTGACTAAAGCAGGGACACTGGCAAATAGGAAGAACGAGGGGGTTTCCTGTTTTTCTCATCCTGTCAACATGGTGTGAATGCAGCACACACATTCAGAAACAAGTGCTTTATACAGGATAAACTAGATGCTGTTTTCATCTTAGTCTATGCAAATCTAACAGTTTTGCCAAATTTGATGGACAAAATAATAATTTTCTGATGAAAGAATGCCAAAAGGAATTCTGCGGACATATATCAGGGCGCATTTAGTGCCCATTGAAAGTTTTCCACAGATTAAAATGAGATAACTGGATAGATCAGATTAGAAACCACACATCAGGGTTGCTGGATACAAAATCAACAGATAAGTTTCTTTTGATCATGACATGTGAAATGAACAATAGCAAGTTAATTTGAATGCATTGCCAAAAGCTTAGTGCACATTCCACACTCAGCTAATGTGTGAAAAGCTGTTCTTGGCTATTTTGTTGCAAGTCAGTGTACAGAGGGGCCACTACTTTGCTCCCTGCTGAAAGACCAACATACTCTCGCGTGAAACACCTCCTTATCTCCCTCTCCCAGAATGACCAGGTTTGTTTCCCTGCAGGTCTACTGACACACACACACACACACAAACACGTCAACGCATGCACACTCACACGCCACCCAGGGAGGACTGCCCACAGACACATGCTGATGCTCACATAAAACTGTGCATGCAGCCGGACAAATTCAGACACACAAATGTCCATGGGCTCTTTTTCCTCTCCCTCTCTCTTTTCTCTCCCTCTCTATCTGGTGGCAGCAAGAGAGTGAGGGGAAACATGAGCGTTGGCGGTCCAAGTGCCTTGGTGTCGACTGACAGATATAATTACAGGAGCGGTCTCTAAAACCTCACCCTTCCTACCCCCTCCCTCATCTCGCCCTCCTTCTTCTACCCCCCCTCCTCCTTTTTCCTTTTGCTACCTCTGCACTGCCCCCCCACCCTACCCTCCAACGCCACTCTTACCCCCTCAGCTCTAACCATTATTTATTTTAGCAGCTCCAGCCCGCTTCAGAGGGCTCAGCAGCACTCACAGGGCCCCTGCCAAAAAGTGGCTTTCTGACTGAAAGCTTTCCAAACAAGCTCCGCTGGTCCATTTGGCCGAGCTCCAACACTGTGCGGTCTCCCTACTACCGCTCCCTCTCTCTCTAAGAAACGAGGGAGCAAGGGAGTCTGGTTTGCATTAGGGTGAATATGTGTGTGCGTGTGTGTGTGCGCAGCCACATGTACTCCCATACCTCTGCAAGTTTATGTGTGCGTGTGTGCGTATGTGTGTTTCTGGCGATCTGACCCAGACCCAGAGTGATGGTCCCTGGAACCTGAAGCCACACCGCGCTATATAAACAATGAGCAGTGTATTTACACAGAGCTAAGAGAGCAGGAGACTGCGGCTCCTCCGGTGCATCACAGCAAAGCCATGTCTCTGATACTATGCAGACAACCTGTTTATGGTCTTCTATGCGTATGTGTGAGTGAGAGAGAGATACCCTGCCTAGACCGAGCTCCAGCCTGCCTGCCTCCCTCCCAGGTATCTTATCACCGCTGGGGTAGATAGTAGTATGTGGAGAAGCTGCAATAATGGCCCCTCAGATAAGTCTGTGTACAGGAGAGAGAGGTGGGCAGATAACATGTGATTAAATTATAAATGGTGGTCTGACACTGGGATATGATGCGTTCAGCACAAATATATGGAGAAGGGGCTGATGAGCGGGTCTGAATATCAAGTGAAATTTCATATATGATATGATATTTTATTTGATTCATTTGATAACAGAATCTTTAGAAATCTCTATGTTTTTTCTTTTTATTCTTTTAGCACAAGAAGCAGAACTTTTCTGACAGTAGGTATATTTTAAAGCAGGCATACATCAATTTTCATTAAATAAAACTGCGTTTGTTTGGCAAAATTTGGATTTAAATCTGGAACTTCGCAACGTAAATAAGACGTACCATACCAAGAAAGTATGTAAATGCGAAATCCTACCTTACTTCAGTCCTATAGAAAAACAAGACAGTGAGAGAAAAAAATTATTAATGAGTACGTGTGTGAGTTGTGTGTGTGTGTCTTAATGTGGCATTTGTGTGAGACGTTGCAGCTGTCCACTCTTCCAGGAATCAGGAACCAGACCCAATCTCACCTGACCTCCTGTGAGCTGCGGAGTGTGACCAAAAACATGCACGTACGCGCACGCACGCACACACACACATGCATGCTCGCACGCATGCACAAGCCCCAGAGGAACAGAGCAACAGGACACACACTCTTCCCCAGGCCAGCAGAGAAGGAAGGAAGTAAGGGCTGGTGGTCACACAGCACGCCAACGGTAAACCTGCCTGTCACACACTTCAAGCTGCCATCTCCTTTCACAAGCACGACCTTGGAAATGAATAGAAGTTGGAACGAAATATGTGGAGTTATTCATTTTTATTCCTTTCTTAATCAAACATAAACGAGCTCTATTCACCGATATGAAAAGCATTCAGAGCAGCTTTTCAAACAGACCCACTGTATCTGTGATACTTTGACTCTTTATGTGGAAACTTCAAATCTCTTTTCAAAAAGCATTATTTAACTATGACTAAACAATACATAGGGAATTCTGGTATGCTGGCCTCTGAATGTGGATGGAAGAACCTTATCAGAGAATTTAAAGTGATCAAGGTTTTTGTTTATTACATCAAAATTTCCTGAAAATCCACAGCCCAGTGGTCTGATTTTTTTACTACAAAATGCCTTTATATCAGTAAATGTGACGTACCATAAAGCAGCTGGTACAAGGGACAGAATAAGAAGATGGAGCCTCTCTGATGTCACCTACAGGATTCCTGAAGGGTGGTGTGGTTGCTCCAGTCCAGCCTTTGCCATCTTGACAGTGCCTGACTATGAAATACACCAATCAGGCATAACATTATGACCACCTTCCTCATATTGAGTAGGTCTCCCTTGTGCCTCCAAAACACTTGTGACTCATCAGAGGATGGACATGGGCCTTCTGAGGGTGTCCTGTGGTGTCTGACAACAGAATGTTGTTAGTGGGGGCCTTTGGGTCCTATGGGTTGAGGGGAGGGTCCTCTGTGGATCATCCCACAGATACTTGATCAGTTTGGGATCTAGTGAATTTGGAGGCCAGGTCAACACCTTGTGGTGTTCTTGATGTTTTTTGAGTTGTTCCGTTTAAACCGTTCTTGTTCGTGTGTGTGTCAGGCTGCATCCTGCTGGGGATGGCTGCTGCCATCAAGGAGTGTCATTGCTATGGGGTGGGGGTGCCTGGTCTGGTCTAGGTGGGTGTTACATGTCTAAGTAACGCCAGTAATGCCAGGTCCAAAAGTTTCCCAGCAAAACAATGTACTGTCACAAGATGGTCAATGTTATTTACTTCTCCTGATGGCTCCTGTTTAGCCATCGGATGCATTGTAAGATAATCCAGTCATTTAGTTTGTATTGTATGATTAATTTATTGAGTAGTTAGGTTGTCTGGTTACAGCGTAATAAAATGATGCTCGGTGCAAATAGTTCCTTATGTTGGCTGGAAGGAAAGGTGGGTTTTTGAAATTTAGTACAAAACCTAAATAAACATACTGCCTAATGAAAAAATGATGCAAAGCAGAAATGAACTAAAAGCTAAACATATGTAGAGTTCCATTCAGGTGCATTAATGAGAATGATTCTCTGGTTTTATGGAGTCCCTATAGAGAAAAGGTTTTGTTTGTGAAAGGATTTAAATGTGATTAAAGACAGAGTTAATTTCATGTTTTACTGCTCAGTATATTAGGATTTAAGTGCTGCACCTTTGTGTGAAATTCCATAATTTCAAGTGAGCCCGTTTGGTTTAATGATAAATGAAAAGTTTTCATTTAGAGCTATTTGGCAAACCTTTAACCACTGCGCTAGTACTTTCGGTCTCTAGTAAGTCATTGACAGTAGAGCGCTTACATGTGCATGACATAATAAAATTATGTGGTAATGAGCCGGTTTAAAAAAAACTAACTAGTAACCACAGAATACTCATTTGTCATATTAGGATCTTCATGCATTCCGCATTTCAACCTATTAATTTAGAAGAAGAAAAAAAACACTCGTCTGTAACATAAGTTGTTACATGAGAGAGAAAGTGAAATGTAACTGTTCACTCCGCTGACTGTCAGATAACAACAGCTATTTGAAAAGACTTATGACACCAACAAGAAAAAAAATGCACTAAACTGGAGCAGCTGGTTTTATGTACGCGAACACAATGTCTGTGTTAATAACCAGCGTTTACAGAAGCACTGACTGAGTGATGTCACATAACAGAGAAGTGATTGTTCAGCTTCTTAGTTTGCAGTTGCTGTTTATCAGAAGAGGTCAAGGCCGGCGGTTATTGTTTGAATTCAGCTCGTGGTCCTGGCCTGCAACTAGATGACTGTAACGAGCTAAAGGTTGCCCTCGCTGATAACTGTCAGCGAACGCGATGCCACGGCTTACATCAATCATTTCTCTGACTGCTCAATTCACCCCTTTGTGTCCGTTCTTTCTTCCTCTCCTCCCTCGTTTTCGTCCCCTCTTTTTTTTTCAGTCTTTTTATTACCCTGCAATTACAGCTTATCTGCAGTGGTAAACTTGGCCCCTACGCTTCCTTATCTTTCTGGCCGGGCAGAGCAAGGGTCTCTTGAGTAAGACGCCCGGGCGGACAGAAAGAAGAGGAAGAGAGAGAGAGCTGAGAATAAGCGAATCCGTGCAAAGAAGGAGACCTCAAGCAAATGAATGGGCAAGTTGCTGAAAGGAGGCAGGCTTTGCTTATGAATTCCTACACTCCCTTCTTTTCTAACACTGGCAAACTGATAAAAGCAAATAGTTGGATTACAAGCACATTTACTGAATAATGATAGCCGATGAAAAATGGCCATGATAAAAAAAATGCCCTTTATTAACTAATCCACCAAGTTAATATTTGCATACTCAAATATTATCTCACGTTTTTCATTAGCGCTTGTATTCAAACACGCTTTCTTTTTTCTTTAAATGAACCATCCCCCATTTATCCCCTTCTTTCACTCTATCACCCCTCCTTGCAGAAACCCCCCTCTGTTGTCTTGGCTGGTCAGTGGGTTTGCGTGTGTATGTGTGTGCGCTCGTCTGAAGGGCCACTGGGGTTAGAGAGTAGACCATGGCCTTGTGGTTTGACCCCAGAGAAGTGACTGGTGTCTGGGTCTGAATGCCCTGTCTGACCTCCCTGTCACTGTGTGTGTGTGTGTTTGTGTGTGTGTGTGATTGTCCATCTAAGAGCGTGTTTTATGTGTGTGTCAGTGTGTTCTGCATATTTGCACCTTCTTGCTTGCATGCAGGCTTACGCTCATAAACATACACATGCGTGCATATTAATCTATTTTCATGGGTAGATGCATGGTTGCCTATGTCTTTGTGTGTGTGTGTGTGTGTGTGTGTACAACTCCAAACTGGCTTACTGTGTGGTGGGGGGCAGGGGAGCAGGGATCTGGCCAGACGAGACAGAAGTGACAGGTATTGATCATCGTTGTTCCAGGCAAGCAAAGACTCTCTCAAGCTTGTGTGCTTTGGGGAGAGTCCTGTCTGAGTCCAGGGAGAGGGAAGGAGAGAGGGAAAACTACAATCAATGTCTGATCCTCCTCTCGGAGCGGAAGGGTCAGTCTGGATTTACCTCTCTTTTTTGTTCCTGACGGACAGCGCTAAAATAAGATATGTCAGTAAACAGGCAGCAAAACATCCAAATGTCAATATTCATGTTTTTTCCTTTATGTCTTGTGTCAAAAAATATACAAAAAAGAAGAGTACTGCAGAAAGCAGCGATGACAGAATGTGGTGAACTTTTTGGTTCTTGACTTTTTATCATTCTAAAACTGTGATGACACAAACTTCTGTGTGTGCTAATTGGCCTGATTGAGAACTTCCTCATTTGCGAGAAATAATGCAAAGAGGGAGAGCCGCATACCTCAGGCTTCTCACCGAGTCGTCCTTGGTGCTGCACAATCTCCCATCCCACCTCCTTGCCCTTACCTCCTCCACAGACAAATTGATTTGCAAGGGTCCGGAGCTGGCGAGCCCTCCGAGCACCACCTTTTTTGCATACAGAGCGCTGAGGGGACAGCACAATGACTGAGTCCGACAAAAGATGAGAGAAGGGAGAGGGATGAGGGGAAAGAGGAAGATGGGTCTCAGCAGGACGAGGCGGCCTAACTGTTTCAGGGATCCGTGATACCAGCCAGCACACACACAGATGCAGCCATGTACTCACACGCAAATATGCACACAGGCGCACACACTCCAGTGCCCTCCTGCCCTCAGCCCTCCCTCCTTGTCCCTTTATCCCTGTCTGGTTGGAAAGGTCAGAGCATGTCTGGAAAAGGGGGTCCCAGAATCCCCAAACCCCTCTCTTCACACACACACACACACACACGCACAGAAACATACATAGCAGCCTACTCCATTAACTTTTACACAAACTTATCATAATTCACTGTATGTATGCAAAATCATGAAATTAAATTAAATACACAAACAGTACCGACCCTTTGGTTAAGCCTGGGAGGCAGGGTTTGAATGAAATTTATGTGCGTTGGTCAGCATCAGCTGAGCCCCCCCCCCACCCCACTCCACACACACACACACCCACACCCACACATGCATAGTTCACCCCCTATTACCCCAGCCCACTCCTTCCCTACCGGCCTCAGTGAAAGAAGCGAGTGAACACATTCAAATGGAAAACATAGTCCATTGTGACCGATGTTTTGTCTCCTCACGATGTTAATAGCCACACTGGCCAGCATTCAGAAATGTGCAGTTGTAGCAATGATAGATAACAACACAGCCCCTGTCAGTGATGTCATTATGTCCACTGTCATGTGACTTATGGTATTTTAATAGTTACACTTTTGCAACATCGCTTTTCAGCAGAATGTGTGTCTGTGTACATGTGTTTTGGCCTTCTGCCCAAGTGTCCACTCTACAGTACATAATCCTTACAATAGAAGAGCCAAATAAAGTGCTGCGTATATGCACCCATGTCTGCATGCATGTGTCTGTGCATGTTTGGGTGTGTAGTGAAATGATCTGCTGTCTGGCTCTCTTCCTTTTCCTCTAATGCCCTTGAGACACTGCCCCCCATACACACACACACACACAGGCTCGTATCCACACAGATATAGAGGGAAACCCTCCATATCCTTTATGAACCTCCTGACCTGAGGCCTACCAGGACCAGGGGTAGGCTGTATGAGGGAAACATAGGGAGATGGGGGAAGGAGCATTCTGAGGAGACTGCAGTCCCAGCTGGGGTGGAGGAGGAGCATAAAACTCTCCCTCCTCCCCTCCTCCCCTCGTCTCCCTCGCCTCACCCTGTGATCTCTGACCTGCTGCAAGGCAGAGGACTAGCCGTGTTTGGTCCACTTCATGTCTCTATGTGAATCGGTTAGAACGTCACACACTATACGGACGGGAAAACTTGCTCTAACAGGCCCGATTTTCACTACATTTCTGTCGTGGGTGCTGCACAGTGACTGTGTGCTGAGTTCCCAACTAAAGGTACCAACACTGTGCCACAGGTGTTTTTACTCTAAAGCTAGTTCAAGTGTTGATTCAACACCCGCTGGAGTGGGGCAGTTATATTTCATTTTAAGGTGACATTGATGTGACAGTTTTCATAGTCCAAGTCCATATTTTTCCAAGTGAGTAGTGGTAGATAATGATACATTTATTTAACTTAAATATAAGAAAGAGAATACAGCTGATTTTACTAGCGACAGTATGTCCTTGATGAAGGCATATAATCCCTAGGAAGTGACAAACAACAGAATACTCTTGGTGAAAGTCATGTAACAAAATTGAATTACTGTTGTTGTAAAATGTTTGTGAAGACGTTTGTGAAGACGTCTTTCCCAGAAAATTTTTAGTATTACTCTTGCAAACAAAACTCTTTGTGCTTAAAGAAAGCTTCTGGTTGTTGACTTCAGCTCAAGAGGAGTTGTCTCATTCTTCACCGCGATCTGAGAGCAGCTGTCTGAGGAGAAAGGCGTAGGGGAAAAAAAGCATACGGACAAAGATGCACAGACAAAACAGTAACAGGGACCCATGGCGAGGATAAATACACAGATAAGTCACAAAGAGGGAAAACAAGATTGAAAAAGCGAAGGTGAAGGTTATATTGTGTCTGACCATAGTGTTTGTCCGTGACACTAATGGAGTGCCATTGCTTTGTCTGTGAATTTGTGTGACTGTGTAAGAATTGTGTGTGTCTGCGCGTTAAATGTGTTTGTGTTTACGTTTTTATAGATCAGCACTTTTGGCGGCGAGGGCATGGGGTGGCCATCGTTCACTTGGTCTTAGGTCCCACACACCACGAGGATTTCTGCTGGTCCTGCCCCTGATCTGGGTCAGGGGACACCCCATTCAGGACCAATCCATCCCTCAGAACCCCCTGCTGTTTCTGTGCTCCATCCCCATCCCAGCAGCCTCTTACTCCTCTATGCCAGGGATTGTTTCCAAAGATTAGACTTAATATGAATATCCATAAACAGAATGGGACTCCCAGACTGTGAAAGCTATCAAAGACATATTTGCATCTAATCCTCAAAGAACCCCCTCCCACCCCTTACAGAGAGCTCGCTACCCCCTTTCGGCCCCCCAAAAGATCCTACTAAACCACCCCCCAAAAATAAAAAAAACTCAAACCTGCCATCCCCCAGCCCAAGAAACCCTCCCCTCTTGCCCCCCGGACCATCCCATCCATTCCCCAACCGTTGGGCCAGACAAGACCAGACCAATTCTGTTGGGGATTATTTGGCTTAGTGATGAATAATGGATGACCATCTCCCCTCTGGCTCTCCACCACAGCAGCACCTCTCAATTGGCCTTGGCATCGAGCCATTCACTGGCCTGTCTGGATGGCTGCTTGGCCGGCTGGCTGGCTACCGAGCCCATGAGATCTGCAAGGTGATTGCAATATTGGACAAGTATGGTCGGAATATTAGTCATGAGTATTGAAATAAAATGATGTGCGTTTAGTTACATGGGGTCAAATCTGAGTCATGTAGGATAAACAATCATGATAGGTACAGAGGCAAGTTTTATCAGTTTGGACATCTTTGGCAAAAAAAGTGTTTATTACAAAATGCTAAATTTATTTTGGAATCCCTTCTCAAGTAAATAAACGGTTTGCATTCGTTTCAATTTTCACTTTACACATACATAAAAAGTGTATCTCACTTTGAAGCATTTACTAGCTGGACGCCTGCTCAACATGAAATTGCTAAAGGCCTTTCAACAAATTAATATATAAACTGATTGTCTTTGACACTAAGTAGACCACGGGGGCAGAGAGAGTGTTGTACAGAGCGTGGGAGAAAGGCCTGAACATTGTCCTTGCCCTGAAAAGCAAGGAAGCCACTCTTCTTTTATTCCTCCTCTCATCCTTGTTTTGCACTTTATCTCTTTTCATTCGCTTCGCTTTCCGTCTTATTTTCAATGGAGCACTTGGGGCCAAAGAGATGTCAGTGCTGTGGATACACACACACGCAGACACACACACACACACACAAGGACACACCTGGGCATAAGAGCGCCAGCTGAAAGGAGACAAGTTCATCTAAAGGGCCTGGCTAACAGTAACACAGGAGGGGCCAAGTCCCTTTGTGCCACTAGTCTGCTCAGAAGCTTCTTACCCCTCACTCTTCCTGAAGACAGACTCCCAAGGTGCAATTGGACAAGATGGTTTTTGTACACTCATTATTTGTGACCCTTTTTTGTCTTTCATTTTCTTGTTTTACGGCTTTGTTTGTTTGTTTCTTTCAGCCGAGGGTAGAGTAGCCTTGGCTCTTTTGACGACAGCTGTGCTGCCGAGCGCCGCATAGAAACAACACAAGTTCAACACAATGACTGACAAGCGCTTTGTAGGAAAGGAGGCCCACAATGAATGTGTCTCCACTAAAGACTACCGGTTGGCCACATAAAGAACAGAATATTAGAGGCAGCCTGGTCCAAGAGTGTCAACTAGGTTAGTGAAACACCCTTGGAGCAGTTTGGACAACTGCAAACCCAGTCATGCAGGATCTGGACAAATGCTCTAAGTGTGTTTGTGAAGAGTTAACAGGAGAAACTAACTGAATTGTGATGAATGTGTATGTTTGAAGGAGAGTTATGAAAAATGAAAAAGATGTAATAACATGATAAATACAGGAGTGACACCAAATCCTTACAACTCCCACTCTCTGTGACACACACAAACACACTACTTAATTACTCAGTGGTGAGTTATTTTTTTTAAAGCACAAAAACTGTACTGCAGACAGAAGGAAGTGTGTATGGGTGTAGTAAGGTCAAGGCCTGCCAGGTCAAGCATGTGATCGTGGCCTTACAGTCCCCCTTCCCTCCCCTCTATCTCACTCTTGTTTGACCCCTGGGCCTCAGGAATGAACCAGGAATGAACCAGGAGTGAACCAGGAGTGGCGCGGCAATTCTCAGAAACTTCCAGAAACTTCCAGAGTCCTTCACCCTTCAACCTCTGCGGTCTTAGCCTCAATCACCCCTACAGCAGCTGGAGCTGCTCAGATAGCGCTGGCAGCCCCCACAGGGAGGGTCAGTACCACATCCACCTTTAAAACAGACGAATACATAAAAACAAAAATAAGAATATAGAATAGGTAAACATTGAGATGAACGAGTAGCAGTTCATCTCAATGAACGTGAGCATATGCAATCAAACAAGAACTGCACGTGTGAATGGGAGACAAAAATACCTGTGCATTTTTAAAACCTTATGGTTCAACCCTATCGACAATCATGTCTCTGGTTACTAAACAACCACAACAACTCTTGGTTAAGGTTAGCAAGTAATTAAAAAGAAAGGGGGCTCTTCAGTGATTTAGTATTGTGGTTCCGTAAAGGCCAAATTAATATTGCAGAAACTGAGGTATTTATCCTTTTAGTCCCATAATTTACTCCCTTAATTACTGGTGGATCTCTTGAAAAATCTGAAACAGAAAGAAAGAAAGAAAGAAAAGGAGATTGTGCAGATACTAAGCTAATCTTCATGTGTAAAATCTGGTGAGCGCACCTTTAATTCAGCGAAGCAATCCACCGCCTTGCCAATGGCTTTATGTATTGCCTAACTAAGGAGATGTTACTTCTTGCATTGGCCCTGACCTTTAGCAGTAGAGTAGGAGTCGTAAGATGTGGAATTGTTCAGTGCGGACTAAATCCTTAGTGATAATAGATAATAAATCACGTGTTCAAACTCCTCTTTCCCTTTCACCCGACTTGTCAGGAAATTATTAAAATATTTTTTTTCCATTAAACCATGCAATTATCTATGTGATGGCCTAATACTGTTTCACATCCTTATCCATACTGCCAGAAGTAGATTTATTTTAGTTGCACTTTATTCAGTTAACATAAACATTCAGTCTAAATTTTTGAGAACATACTAACTCATTTTCTGCCAACTGGCTGCAACCTCACATGAGCAGGACGGTTTGACATCGGTGTCAGTCTCCTCATCTCCCTCTGGACAAGAAGGCACATGAGCATATTGCACAAAGGGTCAAACCATTGCTACACAGATGTTACAAGCACAATGTACAGATCATCTTGGTGTCTTTGGAAGTAGGTATAGTCCTGGACATGACAAATCAAAGACAGGAAAAAAAAATATATTTAAGTTTGCATAACAAAGCCAAGATAAGTTTAGCGAAATATCAGCCACAATCACATCTTTCTGAAAATCCAGAGTGTGTGTCCACTGTGCCCGGGGTAACATAGTTTACAAGCTATAAATTATGTATTTGCAGAGTTACTGTCCGGCTCTAACTGACACTGAAATATAGTGGCATAAAGAGGCCAGAGGATGAACTTTGCCTCTTTATTCACAGGACAGTAAACAGGCGCCCTGCTGTCTCACATTGCACACACAGCATACAGCTCAGACACACGTAGACACACATGCAGGTGCAATGAAAAGCACACACAAGTCAGAGGGTACTGATAATATGACCCTGTTTTACTGGCCATATAAATCTTGCCAGCAGAGTTGCACCTGGAGAACACACATACGCGTGGAGACAGATATGATCATACGCATAGCCAGACATATGGAGGCGAGCGCACGCAGATCTATACTGTATGTCCACACGTAACAGAGCATGGCACACGCTTGGAAATGCACTGCTTTTGGGCATGACAGGGAAGCACAACAGTTAATACGCTGCGCTGCTTTGAGCTCCACTCCCGGGGGTTCAAGGTCAGATCAGTCGGTCTCTGGAATCCACTGCCCTTCCCGACTCCACCTCTCTCACCCCCTGACCCTCCCCTCTCCTCCAACCCCCCATGCTCTGGAATGAGGCAACCCTGCAGCGTGCCAAAGGAAACCCCTTCAGCAATGGACCAACCACATACTGATAGCGTACAGTGTGCTTTCACTGAAATAGTCCCCGTTTATTAGTGCACTCACTGTACAGGCTGGAAAATGACTAATATGCAGCAGAAGTTTTATGAAAGACAGTGTCCAAAAAGTCAGCGACAAAGCCAATCATATCTGATTGTGCGCCACAAAACCAAAAGAGTCCACCCAATTTAGGCCTGCAAGCTGTATTCTACACATTCTTTCCCCCTCGCCCCTCACCCCCTGGCCTTCTTTTTCACTCCGAGGTCAAAGTTTTCACCTTATCTGGAAGCCATCAGCAGTACCAGTCCCACCTCTGTGAGTCATTTAGTTGAAACTGTTACACGTCGTTAAAATCCTTCTCCCTAGGTCTGAAAAAGTAGGGGGGAAAAATCACACACACACACACACACACAGATGGACATTTAAAGCAATACTTCACAAGCGAGGTAATCCAGGTCTCTGCCAAGATTTTCCCTGCCAGTTACAGCACATATTGTCTAGCGGGCAGACTACGGCTCAGATGTTGTGAGGCAGAAAGAGGAGGAGGGGACGGGGGTTGATTCCGCTGTGATCCAGTTTACTATTTTGGCTGGGGCTTTCTTCTCGCTGTGTGGTCATGTGGGAGATCGGCGCAGCCACCAGGCTCTGAGGACACTGGCTGGCCACAGCCCGACACAGAAGCCACATGGTCAGAGGGAGAAGGAGACGGGGTTAAGAGAGGGAGAGGTGTAAGGGGAAAGGCAAGCAGAGCTATGGGGCGAGGAATGCGTGTGAGGTTATTCTGGTTTTCTCTTTTATGTTCTCACATTTTCTCACTCTCTGTCCCCATCTCCGCTTCCTCTCTCCCGTGCTTCCTCGATCTTTCACTTCAACTTCGGCCGTCTGTGCCTGACCAAACAGAATCCTTGTCCCTCCATCTATCCGTCTGTCCCTTTTTATTCCCTTCCCCCTTCTCTCTTCTCTCTCTCTCTCTCTTCTCAGACAGACACAGCTACCCTCCTGGACGTTTCCTTTCTGCCGGCCTGCCCCAACAAAGGTGCTCAGTCATGTGAAACCTAATCTCCAGCCCCCCAAAACCTGACCCTTGACCCCTTCAGTCTTCACACAGCCAGAGGGGGAGGAGAGCCAAGGCAGGAAAGGGAGGCTTTTGGGAAAAGGTCACATTCCCGAAGACACTTTTGTGTACACACGTGTGCATGTCTATGTGTGTGTGTGTTTGAGCGTACATGCACCCAATCCATTATGTGGTTTGTGTTCCAGCATAAGCATGTGTGTTTGATTCTGTCTGCGTACAAACATGCACAAGGGGAAATTTTCCTGTATACTCCTGAGTGCTTAACCGCCTTTTAAGTTTACATGTGTGCGCTGCTGTACAGTAGATATGAGCGTGCACAGGCACATTGTATGTGCATGTTTGTGGGAAGGCACTTTGAACCCTGAAGCGTAGTTCTGCCCATAGACAAAACACAGACTTTGTTTTTTAGCCGGGCCAGACCTGCAAGTCTTGTCTGGGCAGAGCTCCTCTCCTTCCACCCTATAATGGCAATCCTCAGATCTTTGTGTGTGTGTGTGTGTGTGTGTGTGAGCATGTCTATGAAACACAGTGTGTATATGTGTGAGGCACTGGGTGTCAGCTGTCCTGGGTGATTAGGGCTTTTATATTGTTCCAAGGAGCCCGGACGAGGCCCCCTCTTCACTGCACCACGGCACAGCTGCAGTCTGCCTCTTCATCCCTGCTCTTGAGCCTTCCTCTGCTCACTGACACTCGTGAGCCGGGCTCTAACCCAAAAAAATGATCACGAAACGGAGGGAAGAACTAAAGGAGGAGCATGTCAGAGAGCATGCAGGATATGGGAAATGAGATATAAAGAGGAATGATCCACTGATAGTTGATGTAAGAATGACACAGTAGGAACAAAAAAGGCACAAGGCATAGGAATGAGGGAGAGCAGAGGACAGGGAGAAGTGGCGAATTAGGAGGATTAGAGAGTCGATTCAACGCTGCGACTCTCGCCCGGACAGGATTTCCCCAGCTATGCCTGGGAGCCCTCCCCTGCTTCAAACACATGTCAGGACACAGAGAGAGGTGAAGTAGGTGAGGAAAAGCAAAAGAGAGAGACTTGGAGTGTTTGTTAACTGGTTTTGATTAGCATCATAAACTAATAAAGTATTGCCCTCCAACGGAGAACCAAGTCCAGCCAGAAATTAGCGTAACACAAAAATATCACTTTTCATTTTCTCCAACATCTTGTTTTGCAAACAATTTAATGGGGAAAACGTTTCATAGAAGAGCACTGTTATTATTTTCAGCATGACAAACTGAGCTGTGACTCGCTTTTTCGAGTTAAGGGCATATGTCTACACAAGGAGCAGGAGAAGGGGGGCAGGGGATGGTCGGCAAGGGCCAAGAGTCTGCCATGGGAAAAGTATGTCTGCTATGCATGGCTTGATTGGTGGCAGGATTTGTGGGCCAGTGCATTGTTGCTCTCCCGACATTGAACTTGGGTGATCTTAGGCAAGTGAGCGGGGGTGTCCACCCTCCGAAAGATTTCAAGTGTGCATGTGTGAGAGAACACACAGACTCACAATTACCTTCTCCCAACACCCACCCAGCCAGCCCCACTTCCTAGCGACTCTGCTTTATCTCAACTGTCAACACCTGGCCTAAGCAGGAACCTCTCTCTATCTGTGAACTTTAATCTAGCCCTGCTAGGCAAACAGCGCTGGGCTCGGACAAGGAGAGCGATTAGTCTGTCACGTTGCCCTCCAGTGCTCCAGGAGGGATTGGAGGAAACGGAGAAGGGAGCGGTCGGATGAAAAGAAAGAGATTGGGACATAGTAGGACTTGCATAAAGTTAGATAAATCATCGTGAAAAAAAAGAGACCAAACATGAAGGAGGAAAAGAGACACAAAGGGAGGGCAAAGGCTCGGTGAATGGTCTGATAAGAAAAAAAAGAGAGAGATTAAGGGCAAGACAAGTAGAGAGGCAAGAGATGGAAGTTTGCAGGAGATATAACACAGATGCTTAGCTGACCTAACAAGGCCACAGACCAGAGATATGATGGTAAACTTCCACCCCCGTGACTGGAAATCAAGCGGAGCCATGCAAACATATCTGAGTGAATGTGTAAATATACTCACAGTGCATCTAAGTACAACATAGAACATTTGACTTTCTTTGTGTGTGTGTGTGTGCGTGTGTTCTGGTGTTCCTTTGTGCCTTGACTATATTTTTAATCAGAGAGTGAGTTTGCAGACAATAATAAAAAAAATAAATTAGAAAAGCACCAAATTCAGATATGTATGTATTACTTTTTATTTTTTTTTTCAAGACAAAATGGCTGAGTGAAGAGAATAATGCAGAACACAGCTGAAAATAGAGTGGCATCTCCGTAACTGAAAAATAACAACAACTAAATCTGTAAGTCGAGCAAGAACTCATAAATGTCGGTCAATGACCTTTGGTCATCAAACAGAGAAATTAAGCCATCACAATTCATCAGGAGGGAGGAAACTGAACTGATTGGTTTTGCCGTGACTCTGTTCTGAACAGAGCATGTGTGTGTATAGTCATAATAAATAATGTTGACCAATGCCGCAGGCCAACTTCAAGTTCAGTTCAGAACAAACAGCTGGAGAGTAAATACAGGTCACAGGATGAGAACAGGCTTAGAACTTAAATGTACCTCAATACCATCAGCAACGATAACATGTACCAAACTTTTCTTTTCATGATTTCGGTTCTATTTAGAATATGCCTTGCATATGAGATGTACCATATTTAAATTATAAAGCACCATGTTTCTTTTGGCAATGAAAAAAAAATCTAAAGAACAGAATAAAATAAAAACAAACTGTAGCAAAAAAAAAAAAAAGCTTTTCAGATTGATATTGGATTGATTGCATATGACAAAACGTCTTTTTCAAAAACAGCTGGAATGTTATCAGGTGGTACATGATCAAGGACAGTAAAAAGTTGGCTACCAAGAAAACCCAACAATAGCTTGTATTACTGCATATAAAATGGCAGGAGAGAAAAAAAAATATATAAAACAAACTAAAAAGATATGTACAACCACCTGTTTTTACCTCATTGTGGTCACTCCAGCGGGACTGCCAGAAAAGGCCATCACATGACCTCTCACCCTTGGGGAACACCACAACATTTCATTTTTCAAAAACATTCTTATTTTCAAGCATACAAATTATTCACACTATATTATCCTGCCAAATTAAGAAAATATACGGTGGCAGCTTGTTGGGATTTTTTTTTCACTACAGAAAAAAAGGGTACATTGAAACCTTTAAAGAGTACAGGCAAAACAGTTAAAAATACAGGCTCCAACATAAATACCATAAGTGCCTACGCTAAGTGAACATTAATTTCAAATACCATTCTAAATACAGGAAAAAAGTAGACCATAAATGTGTTTTGAACATAGGAACTTACATGAGTGTGCATTTTCCTATGTGTTTTAATTTCTCTCTATATATTTATATATCATAAATCTCTCCCCAATGCAAATTTTTGTTCAACCTGAAGACTTGTGTGTAGTAAAGGCAAAAAAGATGAGAGACGTGTTCATTTCAGTTCATTACATAGTGATCCTGGATGTCACCAAGAAGGAAAAGAGAAAGAACAATGAAAAAAAAAAAAAACAATAAAAAAATTAAATAAGGTTCTCCACTAAAGATATTGAAGTGTTACTTTAAAAAATCAACAACACATTTTACTTATCTTTTTTAAATCAAATTTGTAGAATAACATTTTTTTTTTTTTCTGTAATGAGCGGTATATTACTATAGTTGGTACGAAGCAGGATATTTCTATGGCGGTTCCTGCATTGATACTCCCAAGAGCTGAACTGATGTTTAGTTCTCAGAAGGAGACATGGCTGGCAACAGTTTCTTTATTCTTTTTTTTCTTTTCATTTTTTTTGTTTTTGTTTTATTTTTAATGGAAAGCAATGACACAACACTAAACTGTCAGCATAAGAGCAAGTTTTCCCTTGAGTGTCCGACTGTAAACTGGGAAAATTGAACAGTGCACGTAGGTCGTCCCAGATCTGAAATCCGGTCCTCATTTTATACTCAACCGACTGTACCTCCGATTAGAGAGACAGATACAGACTCCAAGGCAGAGTGACAAGTGCTATATCATCAACATGACGGGGATGGAGATAGAAAAAATCAGCTACCACAATGAGGTCTAGAGCATGTGAACTTAAAAGACCACAAAATGTGAACGTTTTACTCTTAAAATCTTGTCTGGAAAGGGATGTTTGCTGGGGAAAAGAAATGCTATAACTGAGTTCAAATTCTTGACTTTTGATTTTCATTTAAGAATATGTTTCAGATTACTTAAGGGTTTCTAAGATCTAACGTGGTAAAGAGAATTAACGCTATAAGGACATACACTTTTGAATTGTAGAGACGCCTGGTTAACCCAGTCCCCCCTCGCTACCCTTACCCTCACCCTCACCCGCCCTTATCCCCCTAAACTCACCCAACCCTCACCCAACCCTCACCCAAAATCTGCCTGGCGTACAACTAAATCCCACTCTGTGGTCTTCAAGTGACTGCTGGCTACACTGCCTGCCTGGCTGACACTGAAGAAACATAATTCTGTGCTACTTACAAAAAAAAAACACCTGCAAACTTTTAATTTTCAAAGAAAATAAACACTCTGGAAAATTAAGAGCTTTACGTTGGGTAAAACGACTCGTCAGAGTACCCTCTCAGTATGGTACACATGTACCGAAGAACATAAACACCTAAACCAAAAGTCTACACACCAAACTCCTACTCCTTAATAGCATGTACCATGCCAGTAAACAGAATTGTAATCTTGAAAATAACAATATACATGAGTCAGGCAGATAAATGATTTACCAGAGATACACATAATCTTTTTGTTGTTTTTTTTTTGTTTGTTTTGTTTTCATCATTTTTGTGTCACCGTGCTCCCTATGCTCTGCTAAGTCAGAAAAAAAATGACCGTACAGGTGCTTGATGCAAGGACCTGCTTATTCCGTATGTGCACAAAAATGTCCTGTAATTTTTTTTTTATAGCTGAAACTCTGAGCTTATAGCAAAAAAACAAGGATTAACTAATGCAGGTAAAATATCCAAGGCACTCTTTGTTGTCATTTCACACCATATTGTTAATTTCACTGACGTTTGTAAAAGAAATATTTAATAGCGCTAGTGCCTAGCATTTCATAGGCAGCCCAATTTATATATATATATCTCTTATCTCAATGTTGCATGGAAAATCTTTCACAAAGATCGTTTTTAAGTGTGACCCTGCTTTTCTCGATGTTTTGATAATATGACACTGTTCACCATGTTTGAACACAAAACTGTACATGATATGTAAAACAGTATGTACTGTATGCAGCATGGGTTTTCATAACTAACTTTTTTTTTTATGTTGAAGAAATCAAAAGTATCAACAGCAACACATGTACAACCAGACCCACCAGCCGGGGACAATTTTCTCTCTAAGTAGCCAAAACACACCTAGCATGCTGTCCAGTTACAAAAAATACAAAAACGTGTAAATTATTGCACAATAGAAAGGCTCAAAAAGTTTTACGTTTGATGCAATAGTATTGCCCCAATGACGGCTCATGCATCTAGCTTTTCCAGTCGGGGATGAGAACAGGGCTGTACTGTGTACTGGTGTCTAACCCTGTTGTCCTTTCCCCTCACTTATTGGCTAGTTAGCCAGGGTTGCTCTTTAGCCAGGGGAGCTGAGAGAGAGCGGCCAGCATGCTGCTCTTTGCCTACTCAGTCTTAATGTCATTAGCTAGAGGGCGGTCGCTGTGCCACTTCTTCATGTGTTTCTCCAGAGTGCTGTATACACTGAAAGGCATGTGGCAGATTTCACATTTGTACACGTCTTTGCCCATCTGTCCATGGGTCTTCATGTGGCGGGTGAGCTTTGAGCTCTGGGCGCACGCATAGCTGCACAGCTCACACTTGTAGGGCCGCTCTCCAGTGTGACTGCGGCGGTGCACTGTCAAATTGCTGCAGTTCTTGAACACCTTGCCACAAAACTCACAGGTGTCACTGCGGCGGCCATCCTTGGAGTTCGGCCTTCCATTACCGCTCCCACCGTGTGGAGTGCTGGCCCCGCTGCCAGTGCCACTGCGTCCTGAAGGAACCCGTTCCCCATCCAGCTCACCAGGTGGAGTGGAGAAGCGTAGGCTGCCGTTTTCTGACGAGTGCTCAGATGAGGAGGCGAAGGGCGATTGTCTGGAATCCCCACCTGTAAAGTTGATGAAAGGGTCCTTGAGTTGCCTGGAGGCCGCATAGCCAGCTAGCCACTGAGAGTAGACGTTCTCCGTGTTGGGGATTGTAGGTGTTGGGGGGTCCAGGTCCTTCTCCACCTTGATGCGCTTGGACAGGGGACTGAGGGAGCCAGGACTGACTCCTCCACCCAACAGCTTTCTAGACAGGCTGTCATTGGATAGAGGACCTAGGCCATTGATGGTAGTAGTGGTTCCATCTTCTGCCCGGTCTGACTCCATGGCAGAGTCCTCATCTATAGGATCCCGGGACACACTCCGGCGGTGCGGGTGTAGGGCCTCACTGTTCTGGTGGTGGCGGGCGCCTTCTAGTCGCAGACTGAAACGATATTCATTCCTTTCCTCATCTTCAACTCCAGGCTTACTTTCAATTTCATCCTCCTCCCCCTCCTCCTCTTCTTCCTCCTCTTCCTCCTCTTCTTCTTCCTCCTCTTCTTCTTCCTCCTCCTCTTCCTCCTCTTCTTCTCCATTTTCAGGCATAAGGCCATTGTTCTCACTCTTGAACTTGGCCACCACAGACTTAAGAGCATCTGTGGCACTGCCCATCAGCTCACTGGTACCAGGTTCAGGGGAGCTAGCAGTCGAGAGGCCATCGTCTGACTTGGCATTAAGCGCTGAAGACTTGCTCTGACAGTGCGTCTTCATGTGCCGTTTCAGTTTGCTGGCCTGAGTGCAGGCATGGTTACAGAGGTGACACTTGAATGGCTTTTCCCCTGTGTGGCTACGCCGGTGAACAATAAGGTTGCTCTGGAACTTGAAGGTCTTTCCGCAGAACTCACAAGACTTTGCCTTGAGAGGGGTGCTTGGTTGGACTGTGTTGTTGATGGGATTAGGGGTGGAACGTGAGCCAGAAGGTGACTGAGAGGTGGAGAGGGGTGGTGTAGCTGAAAATGGAGGCTTAGAACCTGGCTGGAATGGCTGCAGCAGCCGTTGCATAGGGTTGGGTCTGTTGGGGGAGAGAGGTGGGGAACCTCCAGTAGCATTGCCGGCCAGCTCACGTAGACGTCGAGAGAAGTCCATGGTCTGAGGGGGATCTAGTGGCACCGAGTTCAGCCTCATCACCCTGTCAAAAGCGCTGGGATGATGGGTGGCCAAGGCCAGGTCATCAGGGCTGAGGTGGTGGCGTGGTGGCGGACTGAACAGCGGCGGTGTTCGGGGGTAACGTCCTTCGCGGGGTGTCGACGCAGAATCCCGGCCAGACCCGGAGCCTGGCATCCTCAGGAGGCTGTAAGGACTGCCATCAGCCAAGTGGACGGCATGTAAGGGAGGCTGGGAGGAGGCACAGTCACCCCCCATCCCAGGACCTGCAGCCACGCGGGGGGTGAGGGGACTGCCAGGCTCGCTCTCCAGATAGATGCGGAAGCCGTGGGTATTCTGGGCATGCTGGAGCAGGAACCAGGCACTGGTGAAGGGCTGTTTGCACGTGGTGCAGGTGTAACTGCTGGGCTCATCTTTATCTGAAAATAAAGGGGAGAGAAGATAAATTAAAATTGACTGGATAAAATTATAAAATTACTGATTCATGTTGCACCAAAAGTGCAAAATAATTTTAAAATATGTATATGCTGAAAATGAGGTCTTAAAATGTGAAGTTCGTTGCTATACTCTGACTTTCAAAGTAAGCCATGATGTGTACTACATACATCGTTATATAGACTTATTAAAAAAGACTTGTTTTCGCCCTTCTTGACAACAGCCGTGCAAAACTGGATGAAAATAATTTTACCACACAATTTCTCACACAATCGAGAGCTATAGGTGAAAAATTAAATATGTATTCCATAGCACATAACAAAGGAACAAATAAAACACGATGAAAAGAGAATTCATAAGCATTTCACACAGCTGAGAAGGCAAAGAAATATTTCAAACAATGATTGACTTTCAACAGCACTTGCACACTGACCTGAGATTTGCCTGACAATGCACGCCTAATCTCGTTAAACACACTCATCTCCCCTCCAGTGCCTTGTTTACAGAATTAGTGCAGCTAAAGTGGGACATGTATCTGATGCTGAATATTAACACTGAATACAAATAAGGTTGTATGTTAATAAACTGTACCAGCATTTATCACAAAAAACACACATCCACCGCAAACAGAGGCGACGAGGAAAATTGTGTATGCATGTTTGTGTGTGTGGGTGGGGAGGCTCCTCTGAAAATGCGTTTCATGCATTACTTTTCTATTTCTGATATTTCATGCTTTATGGATTTATTTAAATCCTCTCAGGTGAATAGAAAAGGAGAAGAAGGGGAAAGCAGAAGTGAGAGATATGCAAAATAAGAAGCATCCGCCACTTGCAAATGTGCTCCCTCTTTCATCTTTTGGCTTTCTTATCCTTTCTTCTCTTTTTTTTCTTTTTTCACTGGAGGGCATTTTTCTGAAGTCATTTGCCGACACTGAACCCAATACCACGGCCATACTGCACTAGAAAGGGAGAACAAGGGAGCGGCAGAGGGGAAGATAGGCAGAGTGCGTATGATTGAGACTATGAGCGATCCCTAAGATGGTGGATAGACAGTTTTGCATACTTTAAGCCTGCTGTGGCTGAGAGACAAAGGGGTGAAGAAGGGGCAGAAAAAGAAGACAACTGCAGAGAAAAGAGAGGGATGTTGTGGATGAGCAATAGAGGGAACAGATTGGTGTTTTGTGGTACGCCTTTCTATCTCATGTGTCCACAGCCGCCGTGGCCCCCTCCGAACAATCTCACTTAAAGCCCAGAACACGGCATAAAATGTGCACCCAATCAAACCTCCACGCAAACCTTTTTCTCTTGACTGAGTTGGAAGGGGGTATACTGGTAAATTATGGATCATTACAATCTGCAAAAATTACAGTTAATTGCTGCCACCTGCAAGGGGCTTTGACCCACTATGGAATTTTTCCATCATAAAAAAGCCATTTGCCCATACACAGTTTTGCTCCCTTTCTCATAAGCACAAATAAAATGTGCCCATTACATTGGCTTTGGCTATATGTACGTTTCCTGATTATGTGTGTGTTTTTTATGGCTTTAAGTAGAAAGCCCCATATCACTCGTAAAACGGTTGCAGTAACCTGGCCTCTCCTGTTCACTTTGCTTTGATTTGCAAGCTATGCACACTTCCTCAGCCTCGTCTGAATGTGGGACCAGAGAGTGTATAGGCACGAGGAGGGAAATAGATGCATTTTTTTGGCATTTTGAAGGATAATAGACAAAAATTGGTGGGGTTGTCTAGAATGTCGTCTTCTCCTTTGAGATGTGGCTGTGTCTGTCAAAGGAAAGAAAGCACTGAGGGAACGTGGAAGTGAAGTAAGGCGGGAGAGAAGTGTGGCGTGAAGGGGACATTCCTAATGACAACCCAGCACGTTTCTAAAGGACACGAGAGCCACAACAAACGGCTTCAAAGCCAGTAGTCACTTCATTTCCTTATGTATCAAAAGCGGCATGTCTTGTGCTATGAAAACGCTAGTCCGTCTATGGACGTTTGACAAACTGTGCTCGTGTCACAAGCGGTGACGATAATTGTTATTCCAGGCAGCGGACACATTGATGGCAATTGACAAGCCAGACCAATGCATGCCCAGATTCACAACAATGGCAGAACAGATATCTAAATAAGCCCACTATTGTCCTTAATAGCTGTCCTCAAAGGGATGGAAGGACAGTTATTCAAAAGGATAAAAGACATTCTGACAAGGCGTTTGAAGGCCTTGAAGGTTTTTTTTTTAGCTAGTGTGAATGAGCAGAGAGCTGCGTGAGGAGGGAAGGATGATCTTATAAACGAGTGTCTTCTAATGGAATAAAGGAGAGCTCCCTCTCACTCTCCCTGTCTGTTTCTCCTTTTCTAGCAACTTTAAGTCTGTGGCGAGTTAGGGCTGGAGAGCAGGAGAGCTGAGGCTAATGCTGGATCTTCAGGTCCCTTTGAAATAGGATCAGCAGAGAGGAGAAAGCACACTGACAACCCCTTAGCTGTCATTTCATGGCAGGGGCTGAAAGAGGGGCCTGGAGAAGACGGAAAGTATATAGGAGAAGTGAGAAAGGCCAGGGGGATCAGGAAGAGAAAAAAAAGATAAGAAATGATAATCAAACAAAAGAAATATAAGGATGTAGAGCACATAGGAGATATACAGAACTGTGAAAGGAAGAGAATAGAGAATCTGGACTTTTCAGTGCCTTGCAAGACAAAGCAGTAGGGAACTACTATGGTGCTGGTAATGGACACTGCACTGCTATCAGGCGGAGATTTTGCATGATTTAGGGCTCGTACAAAAAACACTTGGTCAACTGACAAACGGCAGAAGGCAAATTACGGCGCCTTAAACAGCAGATAGAGCGGCCTCACACCACACTCACACCATCATCCCAGACAACTGTGTTGACCAGACAAAGCAACACACAGTCCAAGTCCAGGCGACTCAGGCATATACTTTGCTCACGCAGACTGCTCTATTGTTAGTGACCCAACCCCCAAACCTAGTCTCACACGCGCAGGGAGTAGCCATACCATCCCATTCCTCTTTATCGCTTCAGCCAAAACATAGCCACAAACACAAACAAACGAAGCAACAGATAGCTAGACAACCGTGACATTGACCCAGTATGGGTTAACGGTTACTGACGCCTTAAGAGGACATCTGCCGTCTCTTCCACCTTTCGGCTCCCTATCATAGACGTGCTCCTTCAAACTTTCTAGCCATGCACCGAAAAGTTAGCAGACTTGGACTGACCTCCGCTTTTATGTTTCGTCCTTGACCAACTGTGATAGTGGGCTCAGGCCGTCCTGGTGTGACCACACAGCTTTCACTGATATTGGTCATTTAGCTAATGGAGGAACAAGCTAACAGGATTAGCTCGCAGGCCTTCCAAAAGGAGGAGGAGGAGGAGGAGGAAGGCACAGAGGCAGAAGACGCGGGGGACGCAGCATGTCACCACCATTTTCCAGAGTTATCAGTGGCCATGGCTTGAGAGAGCACTCACACACACCTGAAAAGTGATTATGCTAATAGCAGGTCTTTGCCAATATTCATAAGTGTTTATAGGTGTTGGAGTGAGTGCCTTGGGAAGATGGAGGGTTGTCAATACAGTGCCTCTTAAGAGTGGCTCAGCCGTAACTGCCGTTAATGTGATTACTACTCTGTTTATGTCATTAGGGTATTCACAGTCAGGGATTGGACAGGGGTGAAGGGTGAAGCAGGAGAGGTTGAGGAAAAAGACAGGGGAGTCGCAGAGGCCCACATAAGAGCTCTTCTTCATTGTCCTGAATTTATTCTCTTGTACATGACTTTCAGTTGAATTAGGAAGGAAATGAAAAAAACAATGTCTGCAGAAGAACTGTAATTATTTGTCAGTATTTTTTTTTCATATTGGGATGTCTCATGCGTGTTATTATTGTACGTTTGCTCTAATGGGGCCCTACCTCTGTTTGTATTTGTGAAAATAGCTGATGGAGCAAACTGGCTGGCCTTGACCTTCTTCCTTCCTTTCGTGTCTCTGTCTGTTTGTCTGTGATTCTCTGCCACAGTCACACACACCCAGGCTCGTACACTCGGCTCTTTGTCCTGGACCAGGCTCGATGCGGTGCGCTGAGCCACTGGCTACAGACAAAAGGCTTGTTTGACCAACACTTGTTCCTGAGACAAAGCCGGATGCAGGAAATGCAATATACTAAACAGAAAACCAGCCAACACTGGCTGGCGTTGGAGTAACACATTACACAACTGGGAGAAGATGACCACTAGGCACGACATAAATCACAAGCAGAGGGAAAGAAAAAAAAAGGAGGGATAGTGAGGGGAAAAAAAAGAGAATGGAGAGCTAAGGCAGCAAAAGAAAGACAGGGGTAGAGAGGAAAAGTCTAGCTGGCATGCACAAGCAGAAAGAGGGAGGCAGATCTTCAGATAAGGATGCATGGTGGTCTTTGAGGGCCTGTGCCCAGTATAAAGTAATCTGCTGGCTGTGGCTTTGTTTCCAATCACACTTTCACACATCTTACCTTTCCTTTCCCCTTCTCCTGAAAGTTGATAAGAGCAACAGTGGAACTGAGGAGTTTCTCTGAGCCACTAAGAAACCATTATGGACAGATGGCACCCACACAGGGGCTGATGAATGCATGCGCCATACACAATAGACAAATGTGTGTGTGTCTGCTCAGAAGGCATTTGTTTTTCATGTATGTGAGTTTCTTTAATAGACATGTGTATGTACTGTATGTATCCCGACAGGTCAGTCTCCATGTAGGCATTTATGTGTGAGTGTCTGTGTCTTTGTGGATGTTGGTATGTAGTTCATTTTCCGAAATCACTCTCAAATTAGCATCTCCGCTGTCTGTTTCCCTGCGTAACCTTACTCCTTTTGATCTTGTCTCAGCTGAACTGTGTTTGAACTGACCATTCACCCACCCATCTATTTGTCCGTGCATCTTTCTTTCCCTCCATCTATCCGGCTATCCGCTCATTCCGAGTCAGCCCAGCTGGGCAGCTTCGTGCCTGGGTGCGGCTCTAGTCCGGCAGACCTTATAATAGTCCGGGCCAGCCGCGTGTCTGATGCAGATCATTATTTGCTCTCTGCTTACCCGCGACGGTGGGAGGCCGCGCACTATTGTTTCTCATCCTAGCTCTAATGGTACAGTGAAAAGACCTCTGGGCTTCTAAGCTTAACCAGTCTAATTAAATGGACCATCGCTTATGTAAGCATCCGCAGAGATTATTTATTGAGTTGGGATCCGCTTCACAGGATCAAACCACCGTCAACAAAAGCCAATGCTCAGTGGAGAAGGTATTAAATAAGGGAGTGGAATCAAAGAAACCGCAAACTGCCAAGTGTCAGTTTAAGCACACGTATCCAGGTACATAAGAAGACTTAATCAAGCAGGAGTATTTTTGGACTCGGGCAATATCCCAGATGGGCGAGAAGTCTCTGAGCACTTCAGAGGGGAAATGTGAAAAGTGTTCTGTCAAAGAAAAGATATGTCTCAATAAACTGCAGTTAAGGGGGAGTAGAGTACTATGGGCTAATGGAGACTACGACACATTTAAATCTATAAAACACAATGGAATATAAGAAAACACGCCAACATTCTTCTGCTTCTTTGCTATCAGCATTCAGCCTGCAGTATTCAGATGAGTGCATCTGTGTCTTTCCTTACAAGCATCATCCCTGTTTGAAGTGCAGTGACAAGATAGCCTCCGTACGACACGAGGCCAGCAGCCTCAGCTTTCCTATCTCTGCACAGCTCAGCTTATGACAGGCTGCCGTCCCTGCAGAAAGGATGGAGGGGGACCAGGGAGGTCGACTAGCTGCACATTTCTGCATAAATCTCCGGATAGATAGCATCAGGAAAAGAGAAACTGGGGAGGGAGGCAGGCAAGCAGCGGAGGATGATAAGGCCCCCGGGGCAGGGCATTCGACACTGTCAAAACTGTTTCGTCTCTGGCTATTGGACGAGTGGAGCGCGTTATGAGCCTGCATACCATTTGCCAGGACGACATTCGGCTTCACCGGAGCATACAGGGCCCCGTGCCTGACCTCTCCTCTTTTCCCCCTCCTTGAGTTTTCGCAGACATACAGGGAGATGGACAGAACATCAGAAACACCACAAGGAAAAGGGGTATCAAGATCTGAAGTAGGCGCTTTTGAGTCAAATCCTACAGATAAACAGCATTTTTACTGGTGAATGACCAATTTAAAATTAAAAACAAATATGAACATTCTCACCTTGGGCCAGCTAATATATATCAGGACATTCATCTATTTTTTTGTATCCCACTTGGAGTAAGGAGCAAAACATTTGAACTTCTAAACAGCAGTCTTGTAATTCCATATTTATTTTCTCACATTAAATTTGTATTTTATTTCAAAATACCAAATAAATGTTGTTTCGTAGTCTACTTTCTTGAATTAATACAAGCCTCAGTCGAGTTGTGACACCCTTAAATGAAGTATAAATTAAATCTTGCTCAGAGACAGTCACTTTAAGTGTGATTCTGGTTTTGGCTCAAAACTTATAGTAAAGGAAAAACTGAAGCAAACAACGGTTCCATTCGTTTGCCATTTAGCTAATTTAATGTCGATGTTTCTGCAGTGTTGTTAACAACATTAAGAGATAGTTTAAGTGAAATTGTATAGAAGGGAAAAAAGACTACATTATCAGGCAGAATCTGCATTCACACACAGCATGCACTCTAGATCGACTTGCAAAAATAGCTGTACATAAATAATAAATCAAAAGTAGGGGTGAAACAAAAAGCAGACTGAAAATTAAAATGAGTTCAGAAGGCACTGCTGAGCTCGGTGTGTTGTGTTTACATGCACAATATTTCGCTCTGGAAGGAAACTTGTCATGTCACATGATGCGTGTGCAGGAAGACTACTTATTTTAACCGGTGCAAAACGATTGGATGAAGTGCTTAGATGGATCAGGCCAGTCTGTTGTGTTTGTGGTGGTTTCATGCTGCATTTTTATTCTGATTATTAGTGGAATGCTTGTGTAAACGCAGCTTATGTTAAAACAGAGGGGTAGTCTGAGAGTGAGCCAAAGGGAAATAAAGTTAAAAAGGAAGACACACTGTGGCTGATCTACAGGCTCAGACCTGTAGTCAGGGTACCTCTAAGCTGATGGAAGTCCAGACATATGTACACGAACCCGCACATTGTAACACACACACAGGGAATCTGTGTGGACTGAGTAAACACTTGAGCCCGTCTGGAGGATAGAGTCGTTCCCTCTCCCTCCTGCTCTCTGTCCCTCATCCAGCCTGCATGCTCCTTCATTACTCCTCCCTCCGTCACGCTATTTCCTTGCTCTGATGACAGCACTGAGAGAGGTTAAAGTGGGTTTCACGATCATACACACACGTTAAACTACACATACTGGACATGAGCACAGTTTCTCCTTCACCTGTTTCCCTTGCCTTTCTTCTCTTGGCCTGTAACACACACAACGCAAGTAGTTTCTATAAATCCTTCTTGTCTTAAGCCCAAAGGGACACTCCACTTGGCCATGAACACCTGTGTCATAACACACTCCTCATCTTCTCCACTATCTCATTTAGTGGAGGGCAGATTTCAAAATGCATCCATCAGGCCAGTGTAGCCAAGCCTTTTTTTTCTTCCTACCTTTGGCTGAGGTGTTCCGTCACTGTAAATAATACTTCCACACAAAATGAGACACAAGTAGAAGAAAAAAGCAAGAAGTGAGATGGATAAAGATATTCATCATTATATGAATTACTTTGGGTGGAGCAGTTTGAGGGTCTGTGCAGAGGGATAACGGTAAAATACGTATTTTCTTGTGCTGGTTCTAAAGTGGGGAACTGTTAGGAAACACACAGATGATATGAGTTGTTTGTTCCCGAACACGCTTGCAGTAGCCCCAGAAGCTCTGAAGCGTGAGCCATCATTTAGATACCAGCGAACAAGGGCTGTTTTAAACATGCAGTTATTTTTCACCCTGTCCCACCACCTCAGGGTGAGAGGACCAGGGCATGTGAGCTCGGGCCAACCATAGCAGCTCGTTATGCATAGGAGCCTCAAGGCATTGTGGAGGGACATGGCACTTTAAAACAAGAGGGCCAGTGTGTTGGAGTGTCCCGTGGCCCGAAGCTGTGGAGGCTGAGGGTTTAACACGCGTCCCATCTGGTGTGTGTGACTGTGCACACGGTGGTCGAGTGGTTAAGGAGGCATCAATAGCCAGGCTTTAGATCGAGGGGGTGTCTCGGGGTCAGATGTAGCTCACAAATCCATTTTCCTTGGAAACGGAAAAGGTGGACGTCAGAGGGTGATTCTGTCACAAGTTCAGTGGATTTTTATGAATATCGCCGTCACATATCCTCCGTTTACCAAGCTGAATCCATTGCAATGAACATAAAGTTCTCTGATCATGTAATATGGACATAGCCACCGACAGTGAGACCTTCGTGTCCCAACTAACCAACATCCATTCATCCAACCCCCCATTCCTTATTCCATTATTTATTTACTGAGGAGAAAACTGGGCTGGGCAATGGCTCAAAAATTCCAAATCTTGATTAAAATTGCAAAATGGCCTCCTGTTCAGCCCTATTTCAGGACTTTCAAGACATTCTGACAGAGACAGTAAGAGAGAGGAAGTGGTCAGATACCCTGTATAACCTAAATGTGTTCCTCCAGTGCTCCTCTGCTCGGAGCTGGAACTCAACACTGTCTCTAGGACTAATCTTGAGGATTGATACCAACCAGGGGCCGCACCTTTGTGACACGTCGTTTTGGATAAATGCTTCAAATCAAATGAGTCAAGGTTGGACAGCACATTACAGTGCAGGATGCGGTTATCCAGTGACACAAGACTGTACGGTACATGTACGAGAGAAGACTGTAGGGTTAGAGGAGGGTGAAGGCAGCTTGGTAATGTACGTGTAACGTTTACTATCAATAACAGCCTGTAAGATGGATGGAACATATGCTTGGCCATGGCAGGCCACGCTCCACACAATTCTTCATCTTTGAGACTCGCCGTACCAGATTCCTGCCTACTAATTGAAGACATGTGGTCTGATCAGTCACTGCAGCAAAGAAAGAAAAATGGCTAAAATGGTGGACAATACGATCTATGCAGCAGAGAAAGGCGACACCGAGAACCCTGCTACCCTGTTATCCGACAGAAGCTGAAATTTACATTTTTACCAGTGATACTTTCAACTTGTTGCAACGTTAGTGCTTGTAAAAATCATCTGAAATCATGTTGAGCACAGCTGCATGTGTCCTTCCAGTCACATCCCATGCAGACTCACACCGTCAGTGGCCTGTTAAAAACACAGCATGCGGATCCTTCCTCTCATTCTCCCAGGAGGTGTGTCAGGAACATACATAGGTCCAAGCAGTACTGAGCGTGATATTAATTAAGGTAGCCAACCTGTAGGTTCCTTTGTGCCCAGCTGTAGAGCATAAATCAGGCTTTTAACGAGGCTAGGGCCCTAAGATCTCAAACCATGCTGGAATGCTACCTGCACAGCCATGCCAAAAATCTGTCTGGGTCTAGGGCTCCTATAGATCACTATGTTTATAAGGGGGGCTATAGCGACCTGCCCTGGGGAGGGAAAGAGGGAGGGCAATGCAGAGGAGCAGAAAAGGAGGGTGGCAAAAGGGGGACAAGAGCTATTTCTATTGGGTCATCAGGTTTATGTAAACATATGTAGTGCTCTTGTGCAAATGTGCACGTGTGTTGTATGTATATATAGTGTCTGGGGTGCACCACAACTCATCTCAGTTTTTATGACGAATCCACGTAACACCCAAAGGTAACCGAGGAAAATGAATATAAAACAGACAGAACTTATAATAGAGAGGGAGAGATTAAGACAGACGAGGAGGGTGGCTTTAAGACACAGTTAATACATGACTTAGAAGAATGTCAAAATGAGCTTCTGGACCTCAAAGAGAGTTGGTGAGCAGGACATGTGAAGAAAGCCTGTGGGCCTTTGGTGACAGAAGGATTTATTCGCAGACAGCTGCAGGACAGGACACACACATGTACAGACTGACTGACTGGCTGGCTGGTTGAACTCAGTCCACTTCCGAGCCACCATTTCTGCACAGAAAAGGGCCCATGAACTGAGACATTCCACACCAGGCACTAGCTAGACATACTTACACCCACCCACACACACACACACATTTATATATATAGTGAATAGGCAGACATAATGTAAAGGCACACTACAACACATGATGTAGCCTCTTTGCTAAAGCAATGTTGTAAACTGTGTGTTATTTATACTTTTGAATATATCAAATAGTACTGCAGTACTTTCCAATGCAATGTGTACAGTGGAAAGATTACCACCTATTAAACGATATCTGAATACGTGTGGAAGTGCAGAAATTTAGATTAATGTTCAGGCGATGGGGTAGAGCCTGTTAGTCAGACTGAACTCTGCAGCCCCACCTGAGATTTATGGGCCAGATGTTTGCGCCATTGCCTCTCTAACAGACTATGAAACTTCATTTACAGAAGGAAACAGTGGAGCACAGCATCACCGGCGCGCTAAGACGTTCCTACGCTAATGATCACAGAATAACAACTTTTCTCGTCCACTCTGGTTTTCCTCGTCTCTCGCGTGTCACGTATACAATCCAGGCCCTGACAGGAATGTAACCCTACTCCCTGCGAGCATGAACTCAGGTTCTAAGATCCACCCTGTCATGTTGAGAGGGGCTGACAACCCCTGACCGACACGGGGGTCACAAGGTCATTGAGCCCGGCGAACTGCTTGTGTTGCATTCCGAGAAATCAACTTTGTTTGCGTAAGGTCAAACTGTAAAGATCCTATATGCTCATTCCATACATGTCCATCTGATATGGCGTTTGCCCACAGAAAATCCCAAGAGGCCAGAGTGCCTGAGAATGCTTTAGAGACGACTGTTTCACGTTCCTTTGAAATTGCTCTATGGACATATAAAGACATAGGTTTGCTCTTAAGACACATGCCCTTTATCGCTATCGTCCAGTTTCATCACCTTTCCAGTACATAGAGGGGCAGCCGATGAAAAGAGGGATTAAGGGCAGTGAAAGAACAAGGATATTATCTGAAGAGGAAGGGGTGTAGCTGAAAGGTGTCAAGATGGCGTAAAGAGCTGCGAAGAGGAGAAGAAGGGAAAAACAAAAGAGTAGTGGACAGCTTTACACTGCAGCACCCCATTCTAGATTACATTAGTGGCAGCTGCTTCCTTTGTGTGGTTTTATGGCCTGGCCCCAAGAAAAAGCTGCTAAAATTTCATTTAATCTGCCGCAGAAACTCAAGTGTCTGTCAGCCACTCAAACAAGGGGGCCTAAAAGCACCGTGCTCTCATATAACTGAGGCAAAATAATGCTAATAATATCTCTCTCCGTGGCCGTACGGGCAGACATTTTGTGTAACCAAAGAGGGCTCGCCTGTGCCGCCGGTGCATGGGAAACTGGCCCGCACTCCCAGTCCAGGGGCACGGTCTTAATGGGTGAGAGAGCCAGACAACATCCTCCTTCTTCCCTCCTTCCCCACCCCCCCCTTTATCTTCACCTCCTGTTCATCCTTCCAAGTCATTAGCTTATGTTAATCGCTTAAACTAGCAAGAGTGACCCTCAATTTCATTTAGTATGCCACTATACTTAACAACAGATGATGACGCAGCTGCTGCAGCCGATTCATTAAGACTGCGTGGCCGAGCCGGTATTTTGCGCTTAACTTGTATTAACTTCTCACCAGACTATACAGAGAGCCATAATAAATAAGTAAGTTTTTACACATTCAATACTTTTTTGCCCTGCAAGGTTTGACCAAAGTCAGACTTTCGCCAAAAACTTTGGGACTTGAATAAGCTATAAAGAATGACCATTAAAGACAAATTCTTCCCAACTTCCAACTCCTGCAGCAAAAGACCCAGATACCTAAAAGTACAACACTTTTCTAGCTGTGCTGGCCTGACACAGGGATCGAGCTTTGACAGCAGTGGCAACTGACAGAAAACAGCAGTACAGGCAGCGGTTAGGGGCAGCTTCCTTCCTGGGCTTTGGGTTCACAAAATGACAAGACCACATACGTCCCATTACATATTATTCAGATAAACTGAAGAGAGGGGTTGGAGTGAGTGCGCTGTTTTGCTGTGTGATACCACTGTTGAAGCTTAAGGCAAAAAAAAAGGAAAAGGAAAAGGAGGAGGTTCAAGGGGGGCCTCTTTTCTTCAACCTGATAAAAAGATGGCAAGGGTGAGGAGAACCAAAGGGGGATGGGAGAGGACGGGTGAACTGAGAGGATACAGGAAAAGACCAAAGCTCAGAGCAGAGATAAAAACAGGGGGAGTGAGTTATAACAGCCATTCTGGTCAAGATCTCCTCTCCCCTATCGGACAAAAGTAAGCTAGTGACTTTATATCCCACAGGAGCAGGTCTCACTTGCTCAGTGCTCGTCCACTCAGGTTTGGCTTAGGCTTAAGAAACTGACACCACTGTGTGGGTTTAATGACAATGAAGCATGGCTCCGACATAAATGGAGAGTGATGTCGACCTTTCTCCTGGTCTTGCAAGACGTGCAGGTGTTTCTCCTCGCTGTCAAATTCACACAACTCAGAATTATTGAGATGCTCTGTTACTTGTTGAGTTAGTTGACTTAGTAGAATCTTTCCAAAGGAAAACAGCTGTAGTGTAGGCCACTAGTTATACTATGGGAGCTATAAACTCTGGCTAGAACTGATGTCAACTAACTTCAAAACACTTTATTCAGGGAAATGTGCATTTTTGCTGTCTCACTAGTTGGAAAAATTGATGCCACTGTCAGGCAATAGATATGCAGTAGTCGGTTAAGGTTAGCTTTCCTTAACATAGAGACAGGGATAGGTTTCTGTGGATCTATCCAAAAATAACAAAACACTCCTACTACCCCCTTTAACACACACTGTATCCTGATTAATCCATACAAAGTGTAAAAAACAACAACCATGTGTTTTCTACAGGGGGTTACTGCATGTGCCAGATAGTTTAATTGACTTCCTGTAGTTTCTGCTCGTAGTGACGACAGGCCTTGTGTTTAGCCGGTTCCCCCCCTCGTAAGTCTATAAAAGTGGAGCCAAGCTAAGTACAGTAATATTGATCTTCTCATCTAACCCTATTTCCCAAAATATCAAACTGTTCTTTTAATCTCCCGCTTCCTCGACTGAGCCTGCTCTGTTTAATCAAAGTGGGAGTGCACAAAAATTGATTGCTGACTTTAACACGAATTGCCCGGCCAAGGCCAGAAAAAAATAGACCATTGAGAACAATTTAATGAACACGCTCTCTCCAAAAATACTAATGGGCATTCACCCTTGCATTTTGCAAGACGCTGTTCGCAAAGCCAGCTAACATAAGGAAGAAAAGGAGAGAAAAGGGAAAGGAAAAGGCAATACAGGCACAAATGAGAGCTAATGAAGACATAGAAAGCTGTAAAGGGGGGAGGCGGAAGAGATGGGCGAGGGCAAATTAACCTTTTTAATTGGAGAGTGGTAGCCCTCTTTGGACCTTGCAGTTGGATCCAGAGTGCTGACAGATGATGAGAGGGAAATGGCAGGCCTATTACAGGCAATCTGGCCCTGCGACTTGGCAGACCACTGCAGTACCAGAGCCTGGGGAGAACAGGGCATGTCCAGCATGGAAAGCACTCACTGCCAGACCGCTCACTGGCAGAGAAGGGCTTGCCTCAATAAAGGTATAAATAGAGAATGGTTATCTCGGTACTTTGAACTATAGGGCAAAGGGTTGTCATAAGGGATACTGGTTTCTTGTCTGATAACAAAATACTACCTGGTCAAGAAAAAGGAGAAGGGCTTTGCTTCAATGAAAGAGAGAGAAAACCAGTCTGACAGGTATGAGAGAGGAGAATTTACAGAGAGGGAGGTGGTGTGGGGGTGAAGAAATGCACACTGAAACATTCGCACACCATTTTGAGTTCACCTGGCTTTGTAGCCATGCACACCCGACGCAAATACATCTGCACGGCGCTCGCAGAGGAGCCTGATTCAAGAGAAAAACATCAGAGAGGATAACTTCCTGTCTGTCTGTGTGTCTGGATGCGAGAGCCATGTTTATGTCTGGGGATACAAGGAAAACAAACATCAAGGTCAGAGAAGCTGGAGCCTGTCCAAGCGATAGATAGCCCCTTCTCAACAGGGCTGCAGGCCTGTTTTAACACACACCCTCGGGGGACACCAGGATTTAGACAGTGCCCTTAGGCAGGATTTCATATTGAATATCTGGACTCGTAACACCGGTCAGAGCTATTTCCCAAGTTGAATATTTCTCGCCTGACATCTGAGAGACACTTGTAAGTGAACAGCACGATACCAGAGTCAAAGATGAAATACAACACGCATCAAGCTAAATTTCCTGCCATGTTCTCCACACTTAGTCGACCTTCATTCATTGTCTCACTGTCCAGCAGACTGTTGCTGTAAACATAATCCTGATGCCCCATGTCTTTAATGCTGACCCCATTAACCAGGCGTCCATGGACATCTCGAGGTCAGCACCACTAAAACAAAGAATAGCCAGTCTTTATCGCCGTGCGTCAGTCTCTTCTCTTTGTCAGTCCATCGCTCAATCCACACATTCCCTTTTTTTCTTTCTATTTTTCTCCCTGTCCATCTGTCTTGAATTATGTATTCTAATGCAGTTAGAACAAGGCACAAAGTGGCAGCCCACACTGGGGTGCTTTTAGTCACGTCATGCTGAGCCACCCTAAAGGAGGACACACTAGAGTCCATCAGGTCTCACATTCTCCACATACATGTCCATGTATATGCATACACACATTACGCCTGTCTATCTGCCTCATCTGCCTGCATGTCATGCACACAAACTCTCGCTTGCAAATTTCTCCATCACTCTCTCCGTCTTTGTGTGTCTGTCCATAAACGCACACACACACACACACACACACACACACACACGTACACCAGACACATGGCCGAAGAGAGCAGACTACCATCTGGGAGTAGTGGCCGGCTTTGTCTGGGGTGGGGTGAAAGCGCCAACAAGAACCCCCCCTTAATACACACACGCACACACATAAACCATGCACACAACCCTTGCAGCAGCCCCCATCGCCCTCCCCGTCCAACTGCTCTAAGTGTGAGAGCTCTTCTCATACAATCTGCACATATACATATGCAAATTTGCAGGGGGCATTATAAAAACAGCCATCATCACACACACACACACACACACACACAGAAAGAAGCAAGATATTTAGTTAGGGCCTGCACTAAAGTAGCCACGCAAGAGTTTTGGAAAAGAAAACATGTTGCTGAGAAATGAGCAAGAACTGGAAGGCTGGGGGAAAAGAGGGATAAATAAAAAGAAGCCTCTTTATAAAAAAAAATAAAAACTAATGTGGGCATGTGTGAAATACATGCAAATGGGATTGCATGCATTTACACGCATAAACACATGCACGCACAGACACACATGATCTATTTTTTCCCCACAGGATGCGATGAATTTATACATAATTACTTGCATCATTATTTGACACAAGATGTCATCACATCTGTCCACCGTGCTCAGATTCAACATTATTTTACACATGTGTATACCTTTTGACGCGCATTGTAGACATTTATCACTCAAACCAAACTTCAAAGAGCGAAAGGAATTCACACAAATAAGATACAAGGTGAATCAGGTTCTGTCGGGCTTCACGTGAACTTCAAGTCTTTTGTCAGGTGTTCATTTGTCATAATCAACGAGGCCGTGAGCGAGAGCGGCAAAAAAGAATGGGAGAGAAAGACAGGCATGCAGAAAGAGAAAGCCACAGACACCTGCAAGACTAGCTAGAAAGGAGACACCTAATCCGCTCCTATTCTTACATAAACCTCACCATGGCTTCGCACAGCTTTTCACACAAGTTTCCCACTTTCGGCGAATCACTTTTCTCACCTCGGGAGTTCACATGTTTGTCCTCTAATAATTCTATGCTACTTTTTTCGGCTTGCTATTGTAATCGTGTTTCACGTTAATCAGACAGAATTGAATTAAGATGACACAAGATGAATGCGGTAGTCTAAAGAAGGACACAGACAGAGCGCTCCACAGTCCTAGAGTGATGAAGTCTCGGCTCCTTGAATTCCTTAGATGTCCATGATGTGACAGAGCTTTCTGATGTGCCATCTCGAGGCAGGTTCTGTGTGCGAGCTGAAAGCATTTGAAGTGGAATAGTGAGCAGCCTGCTCTCAAGACTCAGGGGACACATCCGAGTCATAATTAGGAGAGAGGCTCTGTTCATATTTTATAGCGTTCAGCGACACAAACACGTCCTCATCCACAGGCACGATCTCCATTACTGCCACATGTGTAGGTACACTGGCTGTATGAGATATGGTTACATGTGGAGCTGACACAAATAGGAGGCTTCTCGCCCACACGGCACAACAGTCCATTATGTGCATCTTCCATATCAAATTCTATCCCCCAGTTTTCACCACTCTCGTGTTTGCTGTAATGTTTTCAGTACACAATAGAGGCAGTGGTGTTAAGCTCATGTTGCCCCATCAAGAGGAGAGCACCAACAACAACCAAACACTTTTCCCTCCTCTTCCCACCCTGTTTACGACCGGATCCATTCGTCTCTCACTTTGTTCCCACGCTCCCTCGCTTCTTTTTTCTCTCTCCTCTGCATTGTCCTGTGCCCTCAGGTTAGAGGTTCTCTGTGATTCTACCACTAAAGCCTGGAAAACAGGGGAGGAGGACGAGAGGAGGCGAGCTGGAGAGAGAGAAGAGGGAGAGGAGGGCCGGGCCACAAGGCCTGTCCGTCTGCCTCCTTCGGCCTGGCTGCCTAACCGGTCTGAACTGGTTCTGACATAGGTGAACCAGAGACGTGTCCTCTTTCGCCTCTGGACAAAAAAAGGGCCATGGTGGCATTCCATCTACAGTCAGCAGGTACCAGGGAAGAGTGCATCTGTGTGTGTCTGTGTGTGTGTGTGTGTCTCCCAAGACCTTTGAGGCCTGGATCATTGCCAAGTTCATCTGTTAATGGACAGCTACTAGGAGAGCTACCCCATCCCCCTCTATCCCTCCTCTCTCTCTTCAGCAGCCGTGCCTGCTCACGACCCCCCCCCCCCCCCCCCCCTCCCCCTTAACCTCCCCAACCCCCCATCCAGGCCTGCTCCGATACAGACTCTCCCTCTTTCTCCACTCCCTTTCTCTCCCTTCCCCTGAAAGCTATATCATTCCCTTTCTCGCTGTCCTGCTCCTCCTCCTCACTGCCCCCCAACACTCTGTGCTGCTCCTATTCAAGATAAACAGAGTGCTTCAAGTTCAGGGGACACCCTGGGACCCTTTAACAAAGCCATCTATCATGCTGTCTGCTTGAGACTCCTTTGGCCATAGCGGGGTCTGCTGCTGCGGCTGCTGCGGCTGTTACGTCTCTCTCAGTCCATGTGTGTGTGAGTGTGAACACCCACAGGCTGGACATAGACCAGCCAGCCAGCCAGCCAGCCAGCTAACTCTGACTAACTACTCACACTAGCTGATCCCCAGCTGGACAATTTCCCCACTGTTTTTTCTGGCCCCTACAGCAAAGACTAACTCACCCCCCTCACCCCATCAGTTAAAAAGAGACAAACTCCTGACTCGAAGACACGCCGCAGAGAGAAGAACAGCACGCACATGCATGCCACTTTCTCTCCACACCTTGGAGATGGACTCCACTGACCCCCTCTCCGATACCCCTTAGGTCAAACTGCGGGACGATTAACCAAACTGTCAACAGCTTAATAGTCTGGGAATAAGAGACTGACAGTAGGCCTCCAAGCTGTATGTAAACACTATGGAGATTATGAATGGTGCATGACAGAGAGAAAGGGGACAGAGAGAGAGAGAATCCTTGTTCACACAAGGATATGGCCACATTTATGGCTCTAAGTATCTGGGTAGTCTATTATACAGATACGTTCTGATTTTCTACATTGTGCTGTATTCCATTGCTTTTTATGGGGGCAGCAATGTTGATCCATGTACAATTATATAAACTGAAACAGCTATTTGCTTTATATATATATCTATATATATATATATATATCCAATGCTGCACAATTTCTTGAAATGAGTTCCTGAGCAGGTACATTTCTCAATAATGCTGATAAAAAGGATTACAGGAATATTTACAAGTTAAGATGCATGCAGTTAAGGGGCCATAGAGAGGTTTTCCTGGCTAACTACTGTGACAAGAGCTGGCTAATCAACTCTTGACATCACAAGCTCACTCCAGGCACTCACGTCATGGTCACACAGACACTTATGCACTTTGTGTCCTCCCTCTCTTCCCTCTCTTTCTGCTTGTCCTCATGTATCTCTCCAACAAACAGCCACAGCGGCGGGCCCGAAAGCCCAGCAGCTGACGTCCTCTCCAGCCTCTTAGGAGAGCGGGGACCGGCCTGCAGGTTTTAGAGCGCTAAATTATCCATTAGATGTTATCAAGTTGTAGCAGGGCGATGCCATTCTGCTAGGAACCATCAATCTTTCATAAGTCCCAGACACGGCGCACATTGGGAAAGCACTACCAGAATCTCCCAGCACACCATCCACCCCATCCACCTCACCAAACTGCACGCAAACTATGTACCCACAGTCAAGCAGACATTCACACAGAGTCAACAAATACACATACTGACATAAATGCAGCCAGGTACACGCTCTTGCACTCAAGCGCCGCAGGAACAAGCCGGACAGAGTTTAGGGAACAACCAGTTCTACATTTCTTTCGTCTTTTACTCCTCTTCTAGCTCACTAGTCCACGCACAACATTTTGAGCCAAGCTTCAAAATTTACCTAAACTGTGTTTCACTACTCCCCGCACTATAGCTTCCCTTGCGCACACTTCCTTTATTTTTTTTTCATCTCTCTTTCCCTCCCTCTGCTTCTTGCCGTGGCCTGGCAGGCAGGCAGGGCAGACATGCTCAAAATGCGCTCCGGTAATGGGCTAATCAAAAATGCAAAACAATTGGCAATTACCGCGCGGGGCCCTAATGGTCATTAGAATTTACAACAAGGTAATGAACTGAGAGTCAGCTCAGTCCATGCATATTCATAAAGCAATCAGGCCTTTGAAGATTAAAGAAGCGCTTCAAATTTAAATGAGGGCGCCAGCGTGTTATCAGTGAGATTCAGGCCGCAAAAGTAAAGGGTGCCTGGGACAGGAGTGTGCATTTATTAGTGCGTGTGTGTGTGTGTGGAATGAGGGCTGCGGGTCAGTTTGGTGTGAGGGGAGGAGTGGAGGTGTATGTGTGTGAGTGTCTATGTGCATGCATCCATGCATAAGTGATCACCGTGTGTGCGTGTGTCATTCTCATTTTTGGTGCCAGCTTGTGTCTGCATGCTTTTGTCCAAAACAAACTGCAGTACACCAATACGACCATGCAGCCTTAAGTGATTCGAATAACTAATTAAAACTCTCAAAAATGAATGAAGTCGTTAACTTCCGATCATCATTTTCAAAAAGGATTATGGGATTTGAATCTAAGATCAAATGTACAGTTAAGTTGAGCTATTAGGAAGCCAGTGAGCATTTGAACATAAAATCCCCTGAGGAATGAGCAAGCTATTAGTATACATTTATGAAAAACTGCAGCGGCAGACATGCTTTGCATGTACATGGACAGCACTTTCAGACACACACCAACACATACAAACGGAGGACTGTGAGTTTTCACAAGTGTACCGTCTGACAGAGGGGCCCTCTCTGTCCCGTATCTCTGCTTGAGATAAGGCGGGCGAGACACAGCTGTAGACGACCACCCACCCACATACAAAAGATACAAACAGGCTCACACACACCCAAAGACACACAATTCTGACAGGGCAAGTCCGGCACACAGGCCTGCCAGACAGCAGAGTAAGGAACACTAGAGAGGCAGATAGTGACCAGGATCAGCAGGTTCAGACTAACGTGATGCCCCCGTCACGGCGGCTCTCCCATGGCCTCAGCATTATCAGCTTGGGTGTGAGAAAGACAAAGCAACAACCACAGCCTTAAACACAAGAGTCACAATAGATACAGCAGAGGTCGAGTTGACATTCTGAGTGTAGTGATTGTAACAGTGTGATATAGACTCTTGGATACATAAATAATAAAATCTAGATCAGTCTCTGTGACCTAAATGAAGACTTGCAGAATTATGACAAAAAGGACGGATTTGTTACAAAAACATCAAAAGGAAAATTACCTCGTCAAAATCTGTTCCCATTCACACACCAAACTTCCTAAAATAACACTTCTGTCCTTTCTGATTTGATCTGCCACTTCCTGAGCTGCAGCTGTATCAAAGACACTTTTTCGTCTCAGTTTCTGTTCTGTCTAAAAATAAAGTCATTAACCTGCAGGTGGTGAAGCCGGCGGCTGGCATGACAGGCCCTGACGCTGTCAGATGACCCCTGACCCCGTGATGAGACTGCCTGCCACGCTATTGACAGGACAGCGGCAGGACACGCTTATTTCTGAGGATACCTTCTCATCCAGCGTGACGTGGCTGTAGACAAACAAGGCTGTTTCTGTCGTATAGCTTGGTCTGACAGCAGGTAAAGGGCATAGAAAGGCAGCGTGTGTGTGAATGTCTGCGCTGGTGTCTGACTCGATCTGCAGCCAAATCTGTGAGAGCGAGAATGAGCTCTAGAGTGGATGTTGGAAGCCTTTTAAGAGGTGCAGACACGCTAATGTAGCCAAAACTTTCAGTTCCAGCCCCTCGAGACGAACTACTGGAGCGATGCGTGGAGGGAGAACATGAGCGAGAGAGGGAAAGAGATAGAGACAGAGAGAAGAGTACAGGGGAGAGTACAAGAGAGCGAGAGGGAAAGGGAGGGGAGGGGAGGGGGCTGAAATAAGGATCATATGTTTCTGACAGATCTCATCAACTCACAACACATCATGGGGCCTCTGCCACAACACTTTCATTACAGACAAAACACGGGTTCACAGGAGGGGATTTACACTATACGTGTGTGTCTGTGTGTGTGCCTGCAAAAGAGGGGGTGCATTGTTGCGTTCACAAAACAGGTGCGTGTCTGTGTACATTTGTGGGTGGGTACATGCATTTGTGTGAGCCTCTTTTTGTGTGTCCCCGTGCGGGTCTGTGTGAGTCTGTGTGTGCGTGCATACTTCAACTAGCCTCCACCTGAATGGCCCGAGGCTGTGGCGCAGGGGTTGTTAGAAGACAAACAGAGACACAGGAAGCCCAAGCCAGGAGCCCCCGAGGACAGCACACACACTCCACGGCATACCTACCCTTAAGTACACACACACACGGCCCCCGTTGTCAGTCGTACACACCACCTCGCCGTACGTTTTGCCTGCAAAACCCGCAAATCAGATACACCTCCCTTTTACACGCACGTAAATTAAGGCCCAGCCTGTCCCTCGGGCCCACCGCTGTGTGCCAAGTATGGCCTGGCATGGTCCACAGAGGGGTGTCCTCGGGCGAGGCTTGCCAAGTCAAAGACTCTTTCATGTTCAGCCTGCACACCCAGGCTAGTAAAGCTTTGACAAACAGCAAGACACACACACACACTCTCTCTCTCACACACACACAAAACTATAAACAGTTTAAGTGGTTAAAACCACGCTCGTACCCACATAAATGCACACATATGCACGTACAGTACATTAGATTACCACCGCATCCCCACTCGAGATGTAAACACTCGCTGGGCTTCGGCGCTCGAACGCAGCCACTAACACTTAATCCAACAACAAAGGCTGACGAATCTCCACCGACAACATTTGTGGGTGTTTAGAGCTTGGCTGCAGAATACAAAAAAAAAAAAAAAGGTCCTCTATGAAAAATTCATCCTTAAAACCATTCCTGTTCACCTTCATTAAAACTTAGTGGAGCCCACTGCCAGAAATAGGACAGATTTTTATCAGAGCCCAAGAGCGACTGTAGGATCAAATTAGACTCAATTCTTACAGACAATAGAGTGTTTCTGTTAAAATATTAGCTGGTGTCCGATAATAACAGCAGTGTGCATCTGTGCCTTTTCAGTATCAATTAAAGTGATCGCCGGAACAAAGGCACCCCATTTAAACTGAACAGTGACCCATATGCCTGCATACACACTGGACAGAGGAAAAGATATCACGACCAAGGAGCCTCTCACACACACTCGCCACACACTGCCCAGCCCCCCGGTTCTGCCTGACAGAATATGCCCAGTGTGTATATGTATGTGATAGGGGGGTGGAGAAAGGTGGCACAGCGCCAGTACGTAGCCTGCTAAATACCTTTGTCTCCACAGCACACGGGGAGAAACAAGACAGGCAAGCTGCGGCTGGAAGGCGCGCTACAGCCGTGGAGAGGTGTTACAAGAAATTCTCCTCTTCTGTTAGAATGTTTTCCTCCTCATAGAGGGAAAAGGGGAAAGGTGGCTGCCATAATTGACTTAGTATCGATTCAGAATCCAGGTTACAATGGAGGCTGCGCGCTGGAAGGGAGCGGGAGTGTGGGATGGTGGTCGATTTGCACGGCTACAATGGCCTCATTAACACACGTGGCTACGCTGGCGAGAATGCAGGAGGCGCTGATGCTGGGACAGATAAATACAGGGCAGGATAATTTAGCATTGCGAGCGCCAAAAAAAAAAAAAAAAAATTGTGGCACCTAACTCATACAATCTAGTGAAGACAAATGATTTGTAAAAAGCACTAATTATGGTATATAGGACATGAAGAAGGCAATATACAGTGGTGTGTATCCTAAATCATAAAAACATCTTGCTCCGATTATTCAGTGTAGGAAGACCAAACAATCATTTATCGCTATGATAACCATCACATTTAGCCCATGTAATAATAAATGTGAATGTAAGTAAAAGCAATGAATCCACTTCACCAGGATGCCTCTGTAATATTAAGTGTGCCCTATGAGATAAATGCAGTTTTACACTGCAGTAACATAGTTTGTTTGAGAAACCATCATCTGCTCTTTTTCTGGGCCATCCATAATCTGTAGACAAGCTACGATGCCCCTATGCATATCTTAATTTGTTTATCATGCAAATGACGGTACGCGGGCTGCTCTGCCCTCTCCTAACGGCCCACAGCTCCAGACTGCAGACCCCAACCCCAGCTGCAGTCATGAGACTCCCAGACGGCCTCAGCTGTCCCACAGACAGAGACCGAGAGGCACATCTCTAGTCCTGGGTCTATTGCAGACTGACCCCCCAAACTCCTCCTCTCTTTCCCCATCTCCCCCACCTTCAAGTTCAGCCGTTCAGCGCGTTAAGTCCCTTTACTACAGCAGCTTCCTATTCCGAGCCCTTGCCTTTGTAACCATCCATACGGAAATCCATTTGTGTCGAAGGATATTTCAGGAGATGGGAGGGAGCAGAGGGTTCACTTACGTTCGAGTGTTTGCAGATATAGAAAATGTTTAACGGTGAAACATACACTCCACTGCAACGGACTGGACATGAGGGAGGCGTAGGGACTCCATGTATTGAGATGCCTCAGCTCAGTGTCAGCCTCTAACTGAGCAGGGGGAGAGAACATGGCAGCTAGCATATGGAGTATGGGGTGGCGCGCTGGCACTGCCAGTCTGGATACATCAATCTTGGCCCGAAGAAAACAGAGGCGGGGGGAGGCTGCCTTACATGCATACAGTGTGTGACTGATGTATGGCTGCATCGGCCGAGTGTTTCTCCTTTTGATCATCTGAAATGCTGCCCTCAAACGTTACAATGAAATCATATGAGGTGTTACGACAGGACACCACCTCGCTCCACATATTAACCCAAGCAAATCCATTACTGTTACACAATGTCCAGCGACAAAAGGCCTATAAATAAAGCTCTGCTCACAATGCGAGTGACCTTATGATATCATGTGAACTTCGCTGCATGATGATCCAAATGAGCAAAGAAAAGCATGTTCGAACAGCTGACAGGGCCAAGAGGCATTTCAGATGTGCACGAGTGTGTGTTTGAGAGGGCGCGTGTGTACATGTCTTTTGCGCGTATGCGTGCGCAGATGTTTAACAAACTGCACGCTAATGAACAGTGGCCATTCTGTATGACAGCGGGCCAACTAACAGAGAGCAGATAACAGTAGCCCATCTGCAAAGCTGTAGCACTGACTAATACAGTAGAGCACAGCACTTTATTTAGTGCTACTCTCTATGCGTTTAGCCTGAATTGGCTTCAAATTAAATCACAACTGCCCAGACAATCAGCACAATCTGGCACACGCTATCGGATCCGTTGAAGGAAATGAATAAACATTCAAATGGGCTGGTCAGAATCAAACCCCACTCCATAAAACCAGTCACGAGGGACCCATGCTTGTTTGCACAGCAACTCATGTTTTCACTACAGCCTCATTTAGCCCCCGTGGACAACCAAAAAAACCAACCAGCCGCCTTAAGAAGTCCTTAATTACTCAAATCAAGGAAAACACTGACAATTAGTGGCCGCAGATTTCCCCAAATAAACACTTCTTCCTTGACAGATCAGCATAATTACATTCTCTTCTATCTCTTTTTAATTTTAGCATCAGAGTGAGCCTTCGCAGGCGCATATTTGAGGGTACAAGAGATATGGCGGTGTAATAAGCCAGGGAGGGATGGCGATACATCTCTCATCACCACATGAGAGAGAGTCTGGAGTCCACGGGATCTGAGCACATCTGTGATGCAGCAGCAAACCAAGAGAAATCTCTTCTTTTACTCTCTCTCTCTCTCTTTCATGATCTATTTCTTTGTCTGTCTGTGTGTGAGTGTATTTTTCACTGTCTGCAAATGTTTCCTTTTCTCACAATCATTTTTAGGACGACTGGTCTTCATGTGGGTTCATGACTCAACTAGGGAGAATTCACAGCTCCTAAATGTAGCAGCAGATATTTCACACCCTGGTTATGCAGATTGGAAGCATCCCCACTACAAGAAGCGACACCAGGAAATTCAGAGAGAGCATTTGTTCTCCTCCTGAAATAAACTCCCTCTGAACCTCAGAAACCGAGGCCCACTTGAAACAACTCTAGACCTTAAAGGCTCATGTACGTCACACTTTTTTTTTTTCTCTCTCTGCTCATCTGTTTACTCGTGCGTGGCAGCCATTTTAAGCTCCCGGGGTGTTTACCTGTGATATTCTCCTGCTTGGGGATTATTCCTTGCATGGGCGCAGATAAACAATCCTCATCCTGTGGCGACACCTGAACGGCCACCTCCACAGGTTGCCGCACCCTCCGCGGGTGCTGATGGTGGGTTCGCGAGTGTGAGGATGACGTGGAGAGGGGCGAGGCGAGCGGAGAGGACGGCGGCCTGTCCAGAGGTTTGTCCGTACAGAGGCTACCGTGGCACTGCCTCCGTTTGTGTTCGATGAACAGCAGGATGTCTGCCAGGGGGAAGCGGGAGTGGCACTGGCCGCAGGTCAGCAGGTCCTGGTCCCCTTTAAGGGGCTCACCCTGAGCCACTCCCAGCCTGGGGGAGTCCTGAGAGTCTTCTTCTGGTAAAACGCCTGAGAGCGGCTCAGCTGGAAAGCATACAAGAAAATGATTGTGTCAAACAGTACAGTTGCGTGAAGGCGGTCAACAAATGCTTCAAGAGATGCGGTGGAAAGGCCTGCGTCACACTGCTACCACACATTCTTATAGACATGTGAAAGAATAAGGTCAGGTTGTTAAAAAAATATACAACGTTTTTTAAGAAAAAAAGGAGGGAGTAGAAAGAAAGAGAGAAAGAGCACACAGACTGCTTCGATAAGGACTGACATGTTCAGCTTGCAGGCAGCAGTCAAACGATTAAGTTGCTTGACCCTCTTTATTGTGCTGCCAATCTCACTTTTTTAATGAACCTAACACCTCTGAGAATCAAAAAATAGATTCTAATTTGAGTTCAAGATGATTGGACCCCATTTCGTTAAAAGTGCTGGGATCTCGTGAACCAAGGTTAGACATTGAGGGGTTGGATGTGGAGTAGGTCCCTGAAGTACCGACAGAGAGAGACGAGAGAGGAGAGGGAGAGAGAGAGAGAGCATTTTAAAAGAAGTAATCTAGCTACATGGTAAACGACATTGGGCGCCCCGACTGGGATGTTGAGATAAGATGTGATGAATTCTTGCCGCTGGTTCAACCTTTAATTCTATATCGGGTCAGATGAGAAGGCGGTGAGGGACTATGCAAGATAGACCCTGTTACCTGTATGTTCAGCTGCATTAAAGATGAGGGAATTCGCCGCTATTTTACTGAAGCTTATCTTAACCAGCTTATGCCTTGGACATAGGCGAGGTGTGCGAGGTTGGGATGGGTGGAAAGATTTTCTTCAAACCAAATAATCTCATTTTGATGCCGAGGAAGAGCGATGTGAATAACTTTGAAAACTAAAATATAATCCCTTTTTCAGACATCTCACTGCGCCAGAATTTAAAGCAGTTTAGGCCAGTGTTTCCCACTGGGCTACAGCAGCAGGTCTGTTTCGGGAAAATCATTAGGCCTCTTAGTTTGCCATTTTTGATGATTATGACCCCCTGAAATAACAGTGGAACAACAATTTATTTTTTTTTCCCCCTCTCACTCCTTGAAAATTGCCAAAGGGACTTGTTTTTCATTTTCAAATACGTGAAAATGAAAAACAATATTCAGTATATCAACGCATCAAGGACTCTCTCTGCCCATATAAATGTGTAATAGCATTTATTTGCTCCATGGCAGCTTATGATAAGGCCACAAAGCCCAATTATGCAAAGTGTTCCTATGCAGTCTCAAGTATTCAAATTAAGTGATCAAATTAATAATGTGACCGGATATAAAAACACAGTAAATCTGCCAAGTGTAGAATTTATGTTGGCTACAAATGAAACATCTGACAGTGTAAACTAAAATACAAATACATGTGTTTATGTTTTTGTAAATGGTTTCATGAGAAAATATGCAGCTTATGCCTGCATTTAAACATCTTTACAGCTATAAATATGTTATTTAAGTACCTCAAAAAAAGAGAAAAAAAATACATGAGCATTACAGGGGACATAAAATATACAATCACTTATTTCTGCAGAAACGATCCTCTGCATGCGCTTGGTCAAGCAGCACAGGGATAACGTGGATCAAGTTCAAGTTCACAAGGGCCCTATAGGAGTACAATCGCATTGCGCCCCCCACTGGCAAACCTTCAGACAATTATCCCACAATTGAAGGAATACATGTTGCAAGAGCATAATTGGTTTCGACCGAAATGGCAACATGAAGCAGAGACGTGTTTACTACAAGAATGATTAAGACCAAATGAAACACCTTTACGCATTTAATCTCCAACTTAAACTCACACTAAAGCAACATGGATATTTGGAGACGTCTCCACATTCACTGACGCGCGGAGAGCGTTTTGGGAAAGCAGCCCCTGCTGTCAGCCGACGAATGCTGGGGAATAATTCACCCACAAACGTAAATGTGTCTCTGCAGTGAGGAAAACCTGCCGTTCATTCTGAATCAATGCCCTGCGTTTTTTACCACAGGCGCGCGTAAAACGACTTTCCTGCTTTTCTCCTCCGTGATCGCAGAGCAGTGTCGCGCACGGAGGTCCGTGTGTATTTATGCGGCGGATATCTTTTAATGACACCAGATAACCCACGGCTTAATGAATACGCGGTGTTTAAACATCAGCCGGGAGGAATTTGTTGCAAAGAATCAGCATTCCTTCTAGGTAACGCACACGAGGTCTCTGCGCTGTGGACAAGTGGATATGTAAACACCACTTCCCCGTGTCCAAACCGGCTCAAACCTCTGTAAATACATTGTTAGAATAATAATAAAAAACAGAGCAGATTGTAGTGGTAGCGGTTTCACAAGAGACACTTGGAAACTTAGCAGTGGACGGCAGCAGTTGTGAGACTGCACTGTCTTCATATAGGCAAAGGTCTCCGACCATAAAGCTCCTGCATGCCCTTTAATGGCGAGAGAAGCCTTGAAGGCTGCGTTATACAACGCGTTAACTAACATAAGTTGGAGCTCCAGGTCACGTTGTTTGGAAACTTTCACCGGTTTCGCCACCATCATTTTAGAGATAACCCGCAGTGCTCTTGGATATGTTTGCATTTTGTAATTTCGCTCCGGACAGCGGTGGGTCCGTGACTCTGTCCTACCTATTAAAATCCCCCAAGGAAGTTGCCCTGAACCAAAAGAAAAAAAAAACAAAAGCAAAACAAAAGGAGGGTCTCTGAGAGAGAGAAACAGACACACTAAGTCAAAATGCGATTAATCTTCACTTACGCGAAAACTCCCGTTTGCTCAAGTGCTGGGGTTTGCCTTGCTTGCGGCGAGACATGTCGATTCAGTGGCGGCTGTTCAGCTGAGTTCACATTGGGAAATCCGTTCCTACAAGGTAGACTCCAAATGAAATATCTTCATTGATGCGCCTGACATCCAAACTGGAAAAGGGGAGCTGCGGATCATACAGAGGCTGAGGCGTTGCGCGCTGCGGGCTGTGCGGAGCTCTTCATGACTTTTTCGCAAAGAGAGAGTGATGGGGGTACGGTGAAGCCCCCCTGAGCTGCAAGTTCAAGTGCGGACGTGACGTTCCTGCGAACTTGAACGTCAGGCGGTGGACGAACTGAGACATACAAAACATGGGCAGGGCGAAGCCGGCCAGTGGGAGGGGGACAAGACATAATAAAAACCAATGGACAGTCATTATGGACTACCTATGCAAGAGAAAAAAAAGAGAGAGAGACCCCGAAGACACCAATGGACGAAGGGGATCAAGGGGGCTGGGCTAAGAGAGAGAGAGAGAGAGAGAGCGAGAGAGAGAGAGAGAGAGAGAGAGAGAGAGATGTCCACCGAGACAAGCAGCAAGCAGTATGTATGCATGTATCTGGGATGTAGAAGAGGATATACCCTGCGCTAAGATTCATGTTTATTGGAGTTTATTCTCAGGCTCATATGAATATGCAGCATTTATGTAAATGTACAGCGCAGACTGGATGCCGTCTTACAAAAACATGAAGAAGACAGAAAGCCTTACAACACGTTGCCGTTTCATTACGGCAAATGAATTTAACGAAGAGTGGTTTTTCAAAGTATCAGATCCGTTTAAACATTCCTCTTTTCGGTTTTATTCTTGTAAGGGAGACTGAGGATGTGCTCTCACAAACGATGTCTCACTTTGTTTTAGTTTTTTAATCAGCTTTCATGCGGGGGATATCAGTGTCTTAAATGCCAGAGACTGAAATTCCGAGATCCCGTTAATAGTGTGTCTAACAGTCTGTTGAAAGACATATAAAACATTTCAATTAGAATCCTGAGTCTTTTGATCTACCAAATAATCTGATAATCCTGACGGTCTTAAACAGACTGTAGTAATGGTGAGAAGTCAATTACCTGAGTAAAAAGCACATGGGTCTATACTGAAAAGCTATGAAAGGAGACGTGACTAGACTTCTCCTCTGATCTCAGTGTTTTCGTCTGGCAGGTGGAATCAGCAGAAACATTTCTGTAAATGAAACGGCCAAAATAAGGTGCTACAAAAGACTAAAAATCTCAATCAGTGATGTATTGGGGTGTTAACAAACACAATGCGGAAGATTTACAAGATATACACTGTGATGCTCAGGCATTTAAGTATTGCTTATTTAGATTTTTTTCTTAAATATGTGAACTGCTAGATTATTTTTCTCATTTAATTACCATCTTCCTCTTCTCGCTTGTGAAAATGCAAGAATCGTTTTAACAAATGTATTCGTCCTATTTTATCGTTTGAGTGATATAACAGATCATCAATGTTAAGGTAATATAATAAATATAAAATGTTATATAAGAGCAGAAGTAAAAAAAAAAAAATTAAAAAAAAATTTAAAAATCCAGCATTGAGCGACACCACAGAGGATCAGTGAAGTGTGGCTTCACTTTAAAGGATAATTAGTGTGTAATAGAACCTCACAGGGGCGTCCAGTTAAAACAACGAACGTCAATTAGGGGTGGAGGGTAGGGTTTCTGTACTGATCTCTGCATCTGGTCGACCTACAGTGGATAGTGTTGAAATTGAAAAAAAAAAGAAAAAAACACAGAGATTGTTTTAAGTTTAATGTCTGGTTTTATGTCGCGATCACAAATTAAACAACTGAGCCTTTTATTGTAGTCACATAAAATCCCGCATATGAGGGCCCATAAACAACCCATGTTCTATATGGTTAGAAAAAATACATTCACCTAATACTTTACCTAAGTGTAGTTATTCTGGAAAAAAAAAAAAAGAAAAGAAAAGAAAAAGTTTTGTTCATTTTTAATTTCTCTTCAGTGCTGCTATTTTTTTTATTTTAGTTGTTTTTGCTGTTAGCCTTGTGATTATTAATTTATCCGTTTTAACAACTATATACGTACTGCCAGCACCTACATCAAAGCTCAGTACTTTGGCGCCATCTAGTGTTTCAATTTGAGATTGCCCTTAAAGGCAAAATTGCAAGAATAACGCAATCTTTTTTCTGTCCAAGTCGAAGTTATAAAATACTAATATACACAAAATACACTGTTCCTTAACTTCTTTAAAAGCACAGATACAGATATTATACCTGTTGCGCAACTAGAATACACATATTCTATTTTAAACTATTATAATCTCGTTACATATGTATATGCTGACTATTAAGCTATAAACAGACAAAATAATTACTAGTACCCTCCTATGATTGGAGTCATACAAAAATCCACAGTCACCAGTCTAATACGGGCCACTCACTGTTTGCTCTCAGTATTACATAACCTCATGTGCTCTTCCTTAATGAGCGCATAGCGCCACCGTGAGGCCAAGACACAGTAACGCTGAAGGAGACCTGGGCTGGGCAGCGGGCTTGCCGGAGCAGCAGCGCTGTTCATGATCTTCTACATGTCGGATGCTGATTGTCCGAAGAGTACCCGGTGAGATACGTTTATGTTACCCTGTTAATGTGTTACAGCAGGCCTGCTCTGATGCCTCTGGCTGCTTCCTCTGCTTTAAGGATGGAGACGATGAGATGAGCATCGCTGTCTGTGCGACAAACCCGTACGTCGTCCATAATGGTCGAGATCCGTGGGTGCACATCATCAGACTGGACGATGATTTAGCCCGCTTTAAAACATGTGATAACTACTTTCGTAAATCTGCCCGAATTAGCCCGTGTTTGGTTTAAGATGTGTGCGTAAAGGGATGCTCAGAGCGACGAGGATCAATGTACGCTTCAGCTGACAAGTCGCTAATTAACGGTAAACTCACTGAAGCTGTAGCGTTATTTATAACCTAGGCTATTGTAATGTGAATGATCCTCGTATATCATGAGGTTGTTTTAACCAACATTAGTCTGTATGAGCGGTATCCGTATTAAAGCGCTCCATGATAAACGCTGGACTGAGACACGGCCTAACTGGGCTAATTTTCCGTCTCAGTCATTGGCCGACTACAACCCATCAGCTGCCGCCGCTTGCAAGCCCACTTCATGTGTTGTCATTTGCAAAGGAGATTCATATCAGAGAGTGGACGAAGCCGTGCGTGGCCAAGCGCCTAAGGAGATAATCTGGGCTACTTGGAGGCAGGCCAATGGCTGGGCTGGGTGAAGCCCGTCTAGTTCTCCTCCATGGGGAGCGCGGGGGCTGTCAAGTCATATTGGGATTCAGTTGATGCTCCAACTGGAGCCCCAGTTATGACAAAGTGTGCGTAATTAAATCCCACTAATTCACCTATGGCTCTTCCAGGGCGTGAGTCAGCAAGGCCTGTGTGCAGATGATGCTGCTGCAGAGGGAGGACTAGCTGTTTGTTTCAATGAAAAGAGCTGTTGTGTTGTTTAACGTGCATGGGGATTTTGACGACTGCGTGGAAATCATATGAGAGAATCATGGGAAGCATAGCTGTGGGTTTTCTTGGAGATACGTTAGCATTCTCTTTATGTTCTTTGTCTCTTTCTCTCACTTCCTGCTTATTTCTGGCCTTTGTGTGCTCTGTGTGTGCCTGGCTCTGCCTGACTTTCTGCATTTCATCTGATTTAATTAGCATCCCTAATGCATGTATCATTACCCCTGCCTTTCTCTACCCCATGTCATGCTTTCTTCCTCCCTCTTGTTAAACAGTGTGTAATGTATTCTGTTATTTTTTGGCTTGGTTTATGCGTTTGGTGACCGAACGACTCTGATTGTCATTCTGTGAGTCTAGAAGAAGGCCTATTTTATGTTGTCAGATAGTGATTAGTAGAACAGCAGTTTTTCTCTCATGTTAGCTTTTCTACACGGTGTGGTATGCACATCAGTGTCCTCAGGTGATCACTTAAATAGCAGCTGTGCACATAACAGAAAAGCACATGCACTGATGCTGAAGTAATTTGTGCTGCCAACATATGCAGTAGCATCATTCAGCCCTTAAACATTGTTATCGTTTCACTGATCAAAACATGACTCACAAATGGCTTCATCAATAGATGGACAGCACTCAGCGGAAGTCTAACACTCTACTTGTTTTCAGCAGGATGCATTAAGGGTCAAAGGTGAGCTAGTGAGGCAGAGATGAGTCTGACTTCCTGGTTCCTGGTGAGCGGTGGGGGGACACGCCATCGTCTCCCCAGGGAGATGATCTTTGTGGGGAGGGACGACTGCGAGCTCATGCTGCAGGTAAAGCACTGCAAGACCACCAGACAGAAGCCTCGCGCTTCAACTGGCTGGATTATCATCTGAAGCACTCAGATTAGCATGGATTACAGTGATTGACTGGATTATGTATGATTTAGTCCCGCAGTGTGGACAAACAGCATGCTGTCATCAACTATGAGCCGAATACAGACGAGCATAAAGTCAAAGACCTGGGCAGCTTGAATGGGGTGAGTGCGATACTTATTCCCAAGTTTTTTAAGACGTCTCTCTGGCAATTTTTAAATTAACTTCTATAACGAGTACTATTTGTCAATTGAATTTATGAACTTTGAACCATGTCTTCTGTGGTTGTGGGAAACTTTGGCATGCCCGTGAATATAACAAGAACAATCCTAAGCCTGAAACTGTGTGGAGGATGAGGGCAGTGAGGGTATAATGATGTTGCAGCATGGGGAATGTAGGGTATATAGTTTTGGGGGTGTGGCTTATATAGTCAGGAAGTCTTGGCTTCTGTTGCTTCAGTTTTTCACCATCTGTATCTGTTTCTCCCAGTCCCCCAAATTTTATTTAAGTGCACACAATATTGATTAAATGTGCTTTGGCAGCAGCTTAATTTACTAATTGCAAAATTGGTCAAAACCCGTGTCTAAATACAATACTGTTGCTTCTTTCTAAGTAAATAATTTTGTCACATCGCATAAAGTTGCAAAACCAACACATTTTTATTGCTTGTTTAGCTGAGTATAGACATATGTACAGATGTTCCGTGTCTTCATGTAAAAGAGTCTGTATTTTGCCTGATACAACATTCAATAAATAGTTTTTGATTTTAAATTGGGACCTAACAATGTAAAGGCATTTAGACACAGTTTCTGTCCAAGCACTGGGCTTCAACACTCTGTGGACAAAGAACCATTGTTGCACAAACAATACCGAGGTTTGAGATGGATGTATGAAAAACAGTAGACAATCTCACCGTTCCTGTCTTGATCTTGACCACATTCTTTTGCATTTGTTTGCAGACATTTGTCAACGATGTCAGAATACAGGAGCAAATCTACGTCACACTGAAAATCGATGACAAATTGAGGTTTGGATACGATATCCTTTGAATATGTTCTTGCATCATCAGTTAAACCCAGTGACAAACAACACAAGTCCCCTGAACGTGGACTGTAACCTTATCTGTTGTTGAATAGCTGTGACTGCTCTGCCTGCTGCATAATAGATGAGACTATCAGTGCACATTTCACACCCCTGCAAAGAGTTTGTCGTCTTTTACCTTAACCTGCCTCACATACCAACCTGTTCACCGTGGTTCGAGGGGAGCTGCATATTCCTGAGGAGGCCCTCAAGGTTAGACCGCATTCTGTGAAGTGAAAAAATAGTAGGACAGGGTAATATGTTTGCTCAAAACAGGACAGCCAGAAAGCTCTTGTGTGTGTTTTCATTACTTTGTAAAAAAAAAGCCTGAGAGAGGTCGATTTTAGTCATAGAGATGAAAGAGTCCTGCTGAGCTGGGCAAAAAATACTTTTCAGGATTGATGAAGCTGCTCTTTCATCACAGCAAAATGCCCAGGTAGTTGCAGAAACTTTCATATTTCACTTCAATGTGTCGAAATTTCAGCATGAATATTCAGAAAGCATATTTTTATTCATTTTTTAACTCTAGCATCAGTTTCTCTAAACTCGCCTTGCTCCTCTTTATTTATCAGCATGAAAAGTTCAGCAGCCAGCTTCAGCTGAACCAGAAGAAACCGCCAGAGCCAGAACCGTGCAAACTTGAGGTGAAACCCTCCGAGGCGGCAGCAGCAGCAGCAGCGCCAGTCTGTGATGGGGCCACCGCTAAGGCCCCCGAGGGCAGCAGGCCAGACGACAAGACAACAGGTGAGCCAGAAAATTGAAAGATTTAGTGCACGGGACACTGAACACATTTTATATACTACGTTAGCATACTGTATGAGCAACAGAAAGTTAAGATTTTGTCTGCAGGCCAGAGGTCTTAAAACAATACTTTGGCAGGTTTGACTCAAAAGTAAGTTCAAATAAGTTACACAAGCAAATTCAAGATCTCATCTTTGGCACTGGAAAAGTTAAAAGATTTATCAGAAACAGATACATTAATTACGTTGTCACTTTATTGCAAAGTGGACAGTTAAGGGGTGACAGAAAAAGATGAAAATTATGTGCAACAATACTGGGATGATGATGGTCTGCACTTCTCCCTATGCCACCTTGTTTCTGCGGGTTGATCCAAACATTTTATCTGCGATAAACGCAGGTGTTTCAGCCAAAATAACAAGACTTACTAATGGGTTGGTTTTGCCAGGGGACATAGCAGTGTTGCACAGGGGTACCCCCCTTTATGGCCAGCCTGCCTGGTGGGGAGATGGAGATACTGCTGACCAACAACCAGGGAGGCCTGAGGAGAAGAACGCAGACCGGAAGCGGGTAAAAGTTGAAACAGGTGCATTTTTCACACATTTGCATTTGCCAATTTTCCATATATAATATGTTTAGTTTTTATACAAATTATTTACATTCAGGAGACTTTGAGGTGCTACATATATACTGTATACTTGCATTAATCCTGACAGACAACAAGAAAAGTGCAGAGATGCCAAAATCTGCCCAGCAAACGGCTTCCAATCAGGAGCCTAGCTACTTTGAGATCCCAACCAAGGAGACCCCCTCACAAGAACAAGAGGCTACTGCTTCTGCTGCTGCAGAACCAGTCCATGGCCATGCCTCCTTCACTATTGAGTTTGACCCTGGGGCATCAGGTAAAGTGACCGTCAAAGATCGAGTTGCAAAGGTTGGACCGGAGACCAGGCCACGCCCTAAACGGGCTGTTGGGGAGGAGCTGAGTCCACTTCAGACTGCCATGGTAGCAGCGGAGGTCAAAGTTGCAGACTGGCTGGCCCAGAATGAGCTGCCTTTGGCTCTAAAGGAGACAGTTGCAGAGGATGATGGGGAAAGTGTGAAGAGCGATGTTCCTGTACAACTGAGGAGTCTTAAAGGTGTGTGTATATAATACACAGTATGATATAATATGCATTGCAACATGTAGTGTTTAGTTTTTCTGACTTGTTTCCTTCCTCTTTGGCTTACACATGCCAGGCAGTAAACATGAGGACGGCACGCAAAGTGATTCAGAGAATGCACTAGGGGAGCAGCGCAGGGCTGCAGTACTGGAGGAGCGTTCGTGGGGACTTTGGAGCGGTACAGGTATGAAGATCAGAGAAGGTCGCGCCAACGTACCCGAGGGACTCTTTGCAGAGGAGGACAGTCCTGCACGCCGGCGCAAGTCTTCAAACCCCAAAGTGGCAAGTGGGTTCGCGGAGAGGCGGCGTGGCTCGGCACCACATCAGCAGAGTGGGCATGACGAGTGCTATCACCATGGAGATGATTATAGTGACAGAGGGACTTACACCATTGAGCTCGAAAACGGAGACCGTGAAGAAGAAGAGGCCAGAAAACTGATTGACAAGGTGAGGAAGACGAACACTAGAATATACTTACAGATCGTATGTTCACTTTCATTCATGTATGCATATGCTTGTTTGTTTGTGTGTGTGTTTCAGGTGTTCGGTGTGGATGAGCAGTCTGGGTGTGTGTCCCGGTTGGGTGTTGCCGACCAAAGAGAGAGGCTCACCTCCCAGAGACCAGGCACTGGTGACAGAGGAAAACCTGGACGCATGGAGACAGAGGTGCATATTTCTACTGGATGGCATGACGGTTTGGATTAACATTTACCAGGTTCTTCTGTTTAACTGTCTTATTTTCTCTTGTATCCGTCATTTTTCTTTGGTTTAGGTCCTGTCTGAGGAATTAATGGTGGGTGGTCCTCGCTGGGTGTCTCAGTGGGCTACTCTAGCTGCCAGCCACATTAGGACAGACCCTGAGGGATCTGGAGGGGACAGCCACGTCATGGTTACAGAAGACAGAGGTACTTGGTTTAGCCTTTTTAGCCTTTTTTTGGAGGCCTCCACTACACACGTTTCAGCACTAGTAAAAAATGACACCACTTCTTGGCAGTTCATTAAAGCACAAAGAGAAGTGCTGACTCAGAACTCACATTACTTATAAAAGATTTTCTCTTCTTTCAGCTGAAATAAGTGAATCCAGCCACTCAGCCTCCTTTGCCTCCTCTGGGTACACAGAGCGTAAGAGAAGAACTCTTCCCCAGTTGCCTGGTGAGGAGCTCAGCCTGGGAAGGAGGACCCCAGGCTCAGGGCTCCGTACAGATATGGGGGAGAAACAGGACACTGAGCTACAGGAGAAGGAGAACCAAGAGGTCAGGACGTCAAGGGGAAAGAATCCTCCTGGTCACGGCACTGGAGGTGTGGGTAGTCACACTGGCAGCCCCAGTCGCTCCTCACCAGCCAAGTCGCAGGACAGTGGTGGTGGGAGGTCAAGTCGGTCAGGTGTGCTGACAAAGCTCCCCCCTCGCCCGTTGACCAGCGGGGAGAAGAGAATAGAGGAGGCACGGAGGAGGAAAAAGGAAGAGGAGAAAGCTAGGGAAAGTAGTGGCAAACCATTGTTGAGGCAAGAGAGTTTTACTGTGGAGAAGCCAAGCTCCAACGTGCCCATTGAGCTCATACCCCGTATAGATGGGCTCACGAGCAGCAGAAGTCAGAGCAGGGAGGCTGGCATCGACAGCACCACCCTGCAGAAAGACTCAGAGGCTGTGGCAGCCTTTCTAGAGAACACTGTATCAGACCAAGGTGATCCTCCGAGTCAGTCCATTGAAGGCTCCATGTCACCAGAGTCAGATGTGGACACAACAAGCACGGTAAGCCAGGCTGATGGAGCGAGGAGAGTAGTCCAGAAACGCAGGACCCTCGTAGGACAGCAAAAGGAGAGAACAGTACTTTGTTCATCCAGCAAGGGCCCCGCTGCAGGCAGGGAGACTCAGGACAGGAGGGTCAAAAACAGAACATCTGCCCCACCCCAACAGAGCCGCCCCTGGACTTCACTGGACCTAACCGACGATGACGTCAACTCCAACTCACTTCTCTCAGACTCACAGCCCACCTCCACGCAAGAATCAAGAAGCTCACATGCTAAAGCCCAGACAGGCAGCACAACGGTAGGGGCCAGCACCAAGTCTAGTCGGGCTAAGGTCACCCAGGCCCCAGCCTCCTCTGCACCCAGTAAAACCACCAACGTACCCAAGCCCAGACCCACCAGGGCATCCATACTGAGGCGAGCCCGGTTGGGGGATTCATCAGACACCGAACCCGCTGATCTAGACCGGATGTCAGTGGCCTCTGAGGCCTCCACTGCTAGTTCCACATCCAGGACAGGGATGGCAAGAAGGGGAATGTCCAGGATAGAAGCTTTGGCACAGCCAAGGAGGCCTAGGGTAGGCTCCCCGTCTGCCCAGAGTGATTCTGAGGCTACTGTGACAAGGAGTAGAGGTCCGGGGGCCCGCAGTGCTGCAGGTGATTATGGCGTCAGACAAGGACTGAGAGGGTCCAACGTGACTTCAGTGTCCGGACCCAGAGCCAGAGCTAACAGCGCCTCCAAGCTGCCTGACAAGAGTAAAGGAACACATGGAAATGTCACACCTGCATGTAAGCTTTTAATAATGAATTTCTTTCTTTTGAAACGTTATATTACCTGTCAGACATTCTAGCCATGTTCTAAATGATGCTTTCACAACCTAAGCTCTGCACCATTACCTGTAATTATCAGAACCAGCTCTTAAAAAAATGTTGCAGCCGATAATATCATCCTGCTTTTTAAGCCATCTCATCAAATTCCTCCTCCACTCTGTCTTTAGCTGGCACTCGGTGGCGCCGCGTGCCTGTGGAGTATGCCTCCACCTCGGAGGATGAGTATGGTTCCAACCGCCACATGTCGAAGCAGGGTAACACGCGAGCATTCCCTTCTACTCGGGTAGCCCAGCTAGGAGGTTCAGCTCCAGCAACCCCAAATCCTGCAGGCCTGGCTGCCCTGAAGCAGCACTCCAGAGAACAGGATGAGTACATGAGAGACTGGACAGCACACAGCGAGGAAATAGCCAGGTATGTAGGTCAGAAGTGAGTCATGACAAAGAAATTCATACACACTTGTCCTGCTTTGAGAACAAGTGTCCTCAAAGCAGTTTCTGTACTTGTAATTTGACGGTTACGAGCGCCTGTATGACGTGTGGAAGATAAATTTGAAAAGATGAAAAGAAGAAAATGTGGCTTTGCATGTATCAGACAGCGATATAATGCTTGTGTTTGTTCATCAGGATTAGTCAAGATCTAGCCAAAGACCTCGCCATGCTCGCCAGAGAGATTCACGATGTGGCAGGAGAGATCGACTCAGTGAGCCCTGCAGCCACCGACCCTGGAGCTCTGGTACAGTCATTACATTAAACAAACAACCACAGCAATTGCTACAAATCTGTGAGGGTTTTATGAATTTGCTTTCTTTTAATCCTTTCTTTTGTTTCTTTTAATCCTGTTTTAGTTGGAGGAACGTGTATTTGACGACAGCTTGGACCTGGGTGGTCACTCAACAGAGCCCAGCGGCATGCAGGGGACCAACAGTCGGTCTGTGGAACTTCGACCCCGCGCCTCTGATGGTCAAAGCTCACGCTCCATCCGCCGACAGACATGGAACAGAGATGATGTGAGTCTGTGCTTCTGTATTAAAGCTTCCACTCAGACTTCAATATGCACAAGTATTCGACATACAGCATATACATACACATTAATATGGGATTTATATCATGCAACGTTTTTAAAACTGCCAACAACTGGAAATTGTTTCTGCAAGACTGAAACTAAGTTTAAAAGTTTGCATAATGCTTTGTTTGAGAAAATTAACTCTCCACAGAAAATTAACTCTCCACAGCTGCAGCACTCACAGTGTCTCTCCAGCACATTTTCAGAGTTCTCAGGTTTTCTGTGTATTAGCTTATTTTCTGGGATTAAAATCGTGTAAATGGTGATCTGAAAACTGATGTGCATATGTTTGTAAAAAGTTTTTTACCTCCACTTTGGGACTGGTTAATTGTGACAGCAGTTTACTGTTCACATACAGTGCATATCCCATAGTTTGTTAAACAACTGTACCAGAAAAGATGAACTTTTCAGTCTGTGCCTCAGTCTGCCACTAGAGAGAGCTGCCTGCATGCCAACTACGGTCACAGTCGATGATTAGGCTGGTTTTAACAATACCATTTAACAGGTTGAGGTAGGCTTTCTATCTGTGTGCATTCTCCAGGCACTGTATGCTACTGTTAAATTGTTCCTACGCTGATTTATTTAATTTTTTTTCACTTTGTATCAGGCGGTCTTGGACAGTTTGCTACTAGCTTCTGTGACTCAACTCTCAACCAGGATACGTCAGTCTGTCGACAAAACAACCTGCAAAATCAGGTGAGCGCGCTAATACATCACACAAGACATTGGTCTCTTACTGTTATTTGTGTATATTTATTTCGTCGGAGACTCAAGCTAGAGCAACATCAGGGTATGACCGTGACATGTGAACATAATATATAGTGTGTTGAGATTCCTGTGTTTTATGTTGAAACTGGGCCAATTAGCACCGTTTGAGTGGCACATCAGAAAGGTTCGCTCTGCCCTGCAAGCTACACATTTTTCTCATTAGGATGACAACTCAAGGGTCTTTTTTCACTCCTGCAGTCTGAACACAGTGGTTCAATGAAATCAGTTCAGCAGTCAGCCGATACTTCCATCAAGGCCTATATTAAGCATGTTTTTATGTTTTTTACTTTAATCTATTTTTTGCAACAACCCGGCCTCCAGGATGATCTTCAAGGATAAGGAGCGAAAATGGGAAGAGATCGAGACCAAACTGCAGGCGGAGCACGACTCCTTGCTGCTCAAGAGCTCCAACAAGGTGATAAACATGTCCACTTGTCACGCTTTGCTTTTATCTACTAGAGACATTTTTAACCACACAAGCCTCACAGGTCTGGGGCTGACAGCGTTAGTCATTATTTTGTTGGTGAGTCAGTCTGCCTTTGGCCCAGAGTGAAATATTTCAAATTAAAAAAGACACAAGAAAAGAAAAAGAGTGTATGTGTGCCTGTGGTCGTGTTTAGATAGATAGATAGATAGTTTCTTTATTAATCCCAAACTGGGAAATTTCTCTGTTGCAGCAGCAGTGTACAGGCATTCAACCATACATAAATATAACAAAAGCTAAAAATCGACAATAAAAAGAATAGAGAACTAAAAAAAGAGAACTGAAGAGAACTAAAAAAAGAACAAAAAGTATACACAATATTAAAACTAAAAAAAGAACAAAAAGTATACACAATATTTGTGTTTATGATGTTTGACGATGATGTACTGAATTTCTCGTAAGGCCACCAAACAATGACGAGGTGGTATTTGGTTGTATTTTGGCATAGATCAATACAAATGGCAGACTGAAAGAGCAATCTGTCTGCCATGATGAATTTATTCATTTATGTCATTAATCATAAAAACTTTGCACTGGATGATATTAATTCAAGACTGCATGAAATCTATTCCACACCTACAAACAACACAATATCTGATTACTTACTACTGCAAACAATCTCAGTGAGTGCTGACAGTATTACAACTGTTTAGGGATTGAATTAAATGTACCTCAGTCTTACTGTACGTGTGTCCTTTAGATTATTATCCAAATGTTTATTTTAAAGAAAAAAATCCCACCAAATAAGGTTGTTTTAATGGAGAAGAAAGACTTACACGCTTATCTCCACAAAACTTCTGTCTCTCTCGGGGACAGGGTCATAAATTTCTGCCTTTAACCCACTCTGGCCTCATATGAACTCCTGAAGAGATACGCCTGACCATGGCACAAGTCGCAAGGCTCATAAAGCATTGAGTAAAGGGCTCGGCTCCGAACTTATTCCTGCCCCAAAGGAGAGATTAATCGAGTTGATTTACGTGGTGCATGAGCTTTCACTTACTTAATCACATTCTCGTTCTGCCCTCATTTTTTATTTACGTTCTCTTAACAGGAGATTTCAACCATCATTCAAGATCTGAAGAGAGTGGAAAGACAACTGATAGGTATGGACCTGATGCTTCTGATGAGTTTTCAGAACAAAAACGGATGGAAGTCTTCGCAATTAAACAACCACGAGTGAACTGTAGTACAGCTGCCTGGCTACGCTCACATTTTTTCAACCAGTTGACATCATCTGAAAATTAGGATCTGATTAGATACACCGATCAGGCTTAACATTAAAACCACTGACAGTATAAGCAAATAACATTGACCATCTTGTGACAATAGAATGTTCTGCTGGGAAATCTCCCCTCAACTCATAAGACCCAAAGGCCCACACTAACAACACTGTGTTCCCAGACACCACAGGACACCCTCAGAAGGACCATGTCCATTCTCTGATGAGTCACAGCAGTTTTGGAGACACATGGGAGACCCACACAATATTAGTCATAATGTTATGCCTGATCGGTATATGTGTTTACATGGCACAAAACATCATTCAGAATGGAATTTTTTTCACATGCTCAAAGTGGCCCTGCCTTCAATCTGTGGGGTGTATATTCTGCTGCAAACATAGCAAGACGGCCTATGTATTTATTCCAACCAGATATAAACAGTTGCATCAAGTGTTCATCTGGTTATTAATAGATTCAATCAATCCAAATGAAAATTCCTTTTGATGGGTCCAGTCAAATTGAAGTGGTTACACAAGGCCTTTTTATTCTGACTGGGCTATTATTCTGATAATGCCTTGCGTGGCCAGATTCAATTATTATCAGAATATGAATCTAGTAACAAGTCATTTGGATTTCATTATGGAGTGTGTTGAAATCGATACAGAGAAAAAAATACCTCTGCACACAAATGGATAAATCTACAAGCAATCAGAGCCATTTTGTTGTAAACAAATTAAACTCCAAGGACATGTAACACTACATCACTGTTACTCTTCTGACATCGCCCCATAAAACCCGCCTCGACGATTTGATTGACCTGGCAGAGCTTTATTGGGGTAAAATCAGATCCCAACAGAGCTGACCAGGTTTCCCCCATGAAAATTTTATGAGTAGGGGAAGTTGTCTTCCTTCTGTCTTACATCTGTTTTGTTACTGTAGTGCAACATTTGGTGTTGACTCACTTCTTACATTTGTTCTGCTCCATAATGGCAGTAATCGACATGATGGTGGATCCAGATGGTACCCTGGATGCCCTGTCCACCCTAGGCATAACCAGTCCTCTGGCTGACCAGAAGATCAGCCCTGGGGCTCGGCAAAGGGAGTTGGCACTGCATCCTGGAGCTGAAGCTTTGTCCAGCACACAGTCAGCCTCCCGGCCTGAAGGACTGTCCGCTGAGCACCATGGATCCTCAGACCATGTAGAAGTGGGAGAGCGAAGCCCAGGGCACCAACAGAACTCTAGATCCTACAACTGACTCGCCAACTGAATAGTTCAGAGTGTATCCTTTATATCTGATATATACTGAAGCCCTTGGAGCAGACATTGGTGTAAGGTTAAATTATTTGTTTGGATTTGGTTTTAAGCAAGATGAAGGAAGGAGAGTGATGCCCCTTCCATGGGAAAGTCTGACTTCTCAGTCAGTCAAACTAAATCATATTGAGACTGATGTCTGACAAGTCAAAGGGAAACTTTTTGGATGACAGATATACTATATAAATACATTACAGTATTACTTGCTATGCTTATAAAAAAGCATAGCATCAAATACAGTAACCCATCAGTGTGTTTGTGTTGCAGCTCATTCTTATTATTCATCATCAAAAAACTTTTCAAGGAGGATTTCTTAAGACGTGATGTCAAAGCTTTCCAAACTCCTATTTTATTATTATGTTACTGGTTTTGGTTTAAATCAGGAAAGTTAGAACTGACCTTAAACTTGTTTGAGAAATGTTTGAGACTGACACAAAAGCCAGTCAGATTGAAGGCCAAAGCAGAAACCCAAACTTGGAAGGTGCAGTGGTGTCAAAAAAAGAAGAGTGCGTGAAAGGTGTTCCCCTATCCTGCCACAGAATTATTTATCAAAATAAATATATTTTTTTCCTGTTTTCAATGTCTCAGATATGACTTTCCTTCAGAAACGGCCGTGGTGCTTACCGGCTTGGAAAAGAACTGGGTGTGTACAGTATGTACCAGTGTAAATGTTTATTACAGTTAGATTTAAAACGTCCGTCCATGCCTTTTTTTCCCTTGTGCCAATGTCGTATGAGGCCAGTGTGTCAAAGATAGACCCTGTGTGCTAATAGAAACTATAAAATCAAATGTAGCTCCCAGAAAAGGTTTTCCTCTTCCAAATGTATTGTGTCACAAGTGCCCTGGATCAAACAATCATTACAGCTAGTGATAATGGACGGTGCATTGTATAGAGATGGGTGGAAAGAGGTGAAATCAGTTTCTTTGCACATTTCAAAGATAATATATGTCATTATCAATCTCTGAGGGACCAGGACATGATGTTCCCCTATGACCTTTGTCATGTTTAAGTCTTTGACAAAAAAGCAGGGTAGAAAGCCAGCTGTCTGTAGATGAACGATTGCTCCAAGTACTTTCACAGTGTTCTTTTTGAACCAGCATAGACGGGGGCTACCTCCCAGTCCTGCAGCTGCATTTTATCATTAACGATGCAATGGAACGGTCGACCGTGTAATGACTGTAGGTTTTCCGATGTCTTGCCTCATACCAATGTTTACACATGAATGTAACCTGATCTGAACTGTTGAATCAAATTTTAGCCAAAACAACTTTAATAAAGACAAATAATTGCATTTTGTTCTCAGCATACTTTTTTGTCTTTAATTCTGTTTGAGCATTTTGGAGAATTTTTATTTTTTTTTTGTGGATGTTTTGTATGAAGTTTTTCCTTTCTTTGTATTGATGTTAGGATAAATGTTGACCTTGCAATATCTGTGTATTGTTTGTCTCATTTCCAATAAAATGCATGATAATCATGAGCTACTCTGTGTGTGTTCGTTTTACATCAAGTCCACTGTAGTGCACGGTTTTGGATTGTACCACAGCAATTCACACTTCTGCTCCACAACAGATCTGTGAAATCTTGTATATTTTTTATGTTACTGCATCACTCAGATTCAAATTTTATTTGTACATTATGACAAGCATTAAAGGAGACATTTGAAGTTGTGTTTTCTAAGATTATGTTTACTGAAGTTGGCAAGATGCATCTTTTGTGTCCTTACAATGTTATCATTACTGTACTGTACTGTGTACTTATTTCCAAACGTTTGCATGGTCAAAGTTTGTAACCAAGTTTTACATTCATGTTATGTGACATACGTTTGCTAAAATGCAATATTATTTGCAAATATATAGGGAGAGACACCTTCAAATAGTTTGAAATCATTGATTGGAATGGATATCACCACAGCTGATCAACTGACCTCATTAAGGGAGGAGAGTTGAGGATGAAATTGGTCGAAGGGATAAAAAGGGCCAAGGGGATACTATAAGAGAGTACATGTACATGTTGAGACTGGAGATGGTCTCCAGATAGAGGAGTCCAGTGAGGGAGACTTACACTGATCAGGCATAACATGGGAGGTTATGGCAACAGGTGTCTGGCAACAGAATGTTGTTAGTGGGGACCTTTGGGTCCTATGGGCTGAGGAGAGGGGCCTCTGTGGATCATCCCACAGATACTTGATTAGTCTGGGATCTAGTGAATTTGGAGGCCAGGTCAACACCTTGCGCTGTTTTTCATGTTTTTTTGAGTTGCTCCTACACCTCACCTTTTTGTGTGTGTGTGCCTGTGTCAGGCTGCATCCTGCTGGGGATGGCTACTGCCATCAAGGAGTGTCATTGCTATGGGGTGGGGGTTTCTGGTCTGGTCTAGGTGGGTGTTAAGTAACATCCACATGAATGCCAGGTCCAGAAGTTTCCCTGCAGAACATTGAATTGTCACAAGATGATCAGTGTTATTTACTTCTCCTGTCAGTGGTTTTAATGTTGTGGTTGATCGGTGTAAATAAATACAATATTTGGTAAAGGAAAAATAATATGTATACATTAACTATATTTTAGGTTATTTCCTTATTATGTTTAAACACAGTGTACTGCAGGACTTTATAGTTAGAAAGAAAGAAAGAAAGAAAGAACTTACACAAAAGAAATACAAATTTTGAGTTTTAATTTTAGTATTACTGTACTCAGAAGTAAAAAATACTTCTTTCATACAGAATTTACTGTTATGATAATATAATAAATGATTCAATAATATTATTAAATCAGATATGAGGTCAAACACTATAGTGAAAAGCTAATTACTCCATTTAAGCTCCCACTTCTTTCATCACCACAGACTCTGATCTGTGCTACCATCCTTCCACTGCAAGCAGCCAAATCCTCCTCCCTGTCTGGCTCCTCTCTCACTCTTTGCAGAGAAAAGTACACACGACAAATGAGGTTTTAGGGGCCACACTGCCAGGGCTACTGCGCTGCTAATTGTATGTCTCCAGATATTCTGCTCCACTTCCTTAATCCTTTAAAGCTGTGTCAGGGTATTTCTCCCTTGACAACTCTCACTGCGGCTGCTGGTGCACTTCAGCGCTTCTCGTAGGTGTTCACCAAAGTAGTAGCCAACAGTTTGGCTGGATTGTTCCCACTTAGTTTTATTAAGTTCAGATTCCCTGCGGGCTTTATTACCGCACATACACCGCTTGTATATATTGCATACTATAAATAAGATATTCATATCACTGCGGTGTGTTTAGCAGGTGGTCCTCCTTTAAATGAAGTGTATTTGCTCTTGTAGACATATTAAAAATTCATATGAACAGAAATATTTGTCAAGTGATGCATAGCATGCACCCAAGTGTAGTTTGAGCTGCCGTTGATGATTTAGCACCCGTGCTGCGTCAAAGTGAACAAGATGTATGATGCTACATGGTGTGTGTGTTTGTGTGCAGGATACTGGTGACATTTACATATTCTGCTCCTCCTCATTGTAGACCTCATGGTCATAGGAGAGGAGAACAACAGATATGGATAACAACGGTTAAGCCCCGGTTTGAATCCGGTAATAACTGCAACCATAACATCAACTTATCTTGAATTCACTGACAACACGAGCACGCCTTACTTGATGCAAAGAAATCCATTGGTAGACAGGATGTGAGGGCAATGAATGTAAGGATGACGGTGTCAGTGGGATGGATGAAAAGGGTGGAAGAGAAGGGATGAGAGGGGCAGAATGCACAGATGGATGATAATAGAGGAACCCAGGGAGTGAGACCCCAATAAGGGTGGGGGCACGTCTCTGGAAGCTTCATCTCCTGTTCCTCTGGTTCCTGTAATGAAAGACGGGAAATGGAAGAGAAGTAAACACAAGAAAGGGATGGGGGTGGGTGATAAGAACTGAGACAAACTAAGAGGGACGGGGGTAAGACACATTTATATGTAAGAGAGGGAAATAGAATGGCATGTGTCGTGGTCTTGTTCCTGAATTTAAGTTATAATAATTTATTAGTTCATGTTAAATGTGTTTTCACTAACAAGACCCCGCCTTGTTCGTTACAGGGAAGTTTATCAATTGACCTTATTAACTGAGGAAAGATGGACAAGAAAGTGGTCGAAGGGATAGGAAAAAAGGGTCAGGAGGATGGGATAAGAGAGTACATGTACAGTAAGTTTGTACTGGAAATTACATTCAGATATGCAGTATATATGCGCACTGCTTCTGCATCCGCACTTGTCCCTTGATACACTAGAGAGTTTGGTGGACAGCACGTTATGTTGGACAAATTTATTAATTTGGACAAAGAATGGTTCACTTTTTCTCCCTGGTCCTCTTCTTTGTGCTAAGCTAAACTAAGCTGCCTGGCTGCTAACCATAGCTTTATATTCATCACAACAATGGCAGCAGTCTTCTTAAGTATAGCTGAGTTGTGTGGTCTCAAGGCAGAATAGATGAGGGGCAAAGTCGTTGTTTCCTGCACTAGCTCCTTTTTTATGTCAACTAACTGAATTATGCAGCCTATAAAAATCGTCAGTCATCTTGTTTGTGTGTGTATGTGTGTGCGCCCCATTTGCAGCAGGCATATGGTGCCTCTCCCAACCTGTACAAAAGGTTTCTTAAGGTGAAGCTAGAGTGCTTCAGGACGCTCTGTCTCTGCCAGAATCAGTGCTCTGCATGTGAGGTGTAAATGGGAGAAATTTAATTTCCTACACTTGTGTGAACGAGAAAGAATGTGTGTGCGTCCTCATGTCTGATAGCTTCCTCACACTTTTCTCAATCAGATTACAGATTACTCTCTGTCAGTGTCTGATGCTCTCTGTCTTGTCCGGTGGATCCATGCAGCAGCTCCTGTTGCACCTCCGCCCTGTCCGAATGACGCCCCATCGCCTGCCCCTCCCATCCAGCCTGGGAGACTGTACTACATACACACACACAGAGACTCATGCTCCCCAGAGACTGTGTTGGAGTGTGGGGAGGCTCTGGCAACAAACAGTCTGGGAACACACTGTAACTCATGCTGCACAGAGACCGTCAGAGGCTGATTCAGCTTCTGAAAGAAAGAAAGAAAAGAAAACAGGGAAGACCGGAGTGACAGCATCTCTGTGTGTGCTTGGCTGTGGATGTGTGTGTACATCTGTGAGTGTGTCTGCACCCCAGCAGACAGCACCAGCAGCCCGCAGGTCATCAATGGAACTGTCAGATGATCCAAGGTCGAGGGTGCAAGACGAGGCTCCCCCGGCTCCACTGCCCTGCGTGTCCCAGTTGAAAAGCAGCAGCTACAGCGCTGTCCAGCAGCAGGGCTATTCTGCATCCATCTACCTACGACGCAAAGACAAGCTGGAACGGGTGAGCCAACTGTCAAGTACGTCTGAAACATCATAACAACGGAGTATACTTTTTGGAAAGTAATGGGATGAACTTCACTGATTGAGAATTAAGTATCTACAAGTGCATGCAGAATTACTGTAAGCATGAGGACCTAGCCAGGAGAAATGGAGCATCGGTCCCTTGTCCAGTATGTAGTGTGTGGTTATGTAAGGGCAGAAGAGACATTAGTTCCATTCGATGGAAATCCATTCACTCTGCATGCCTGCGGTGCCTCAGCCTCAAGGCTGGAGGTCTGCAGGGAGAGAAGCATACAGCTGCTCTGGCGCCTCCAATGAGAATTGATGACCACTTTCATCACTGCTGCTACAAACCCTGAATACACACACAAGAAAGAAAACACCAACAATCCAAGATTCTGAACAACCACAACTTACTGATTTCTTCAAAATTTTTGAGCCTGAGTGAGTTTTGTAAACATTTAACCAATTTTACTTTTAATGTTGATTGAAGCAAAAGTATCTAAGTTGCAGATTAGCTTTTTGCATTTGCTGCAAGATACTGAAATGATGTTTTGTTGGGGCACTAGCATGGAAGTGAGCCATTGCTAATGTTCTCTTGTACATCTGTGTTTTCCCAGCTGTGGCAAGTCAGCTGAAAAATCGGATTCACCATTCACAGGATTTAAAATCATAATCTTATTATCCTAGACAAGATTTAAGGCTTCTCGAGTTCGGCCTTCTGCAGTCAGTTAATGCACTGCTAACTGTGCAGGACTGGTTGGGGCTCGCATTCACTGACTTTCAGATACAGGTAAAGAGAAGAGAACACTTTCCTCCAGTTTCCCTTTTCTTTTGCCGAAACACTTTTGCCAATTCCCTGTTTATTTCTATTTTTTGAAAAAAATAAAACAGGATGCAACAGCTGTTTTAATAGCATGTCATCATCTACGTTTCAGCATCAGAAACGTCCGCTTGTGTGTGTGTGTGAATATCACAAGTTTAGTCATGAACACGGCCAACACGAGACTACTGGGAGGCAGCAGTTGCCACTGAGATACTGAAATGTTACTGAAACAGAAATGGCAGGCATCACGCTGCGAATCTTACAGTAAAGAAGAACATGCAGCCTCATTAGTGGTTAAACTCTGTATGTGCCTTGCAGAGTGGCTCTTAAAGATGGGGACTATTAACTGGTCTCTTGTGTTGGAGCACTGTACATTATCAGATAATGATGCCTCATACAGGGAGTCAGTAGGGAGTGGAGATGAACTGTGAAGGCTGTTGTGACCTCCTGCAGACAGCAGTGTTTGAGATGAAGGAAAGCTCCGAGAAGGAGAGCTTATTGATCTGTACCCTAAAGAAAACTGACTGGTAGGCATTTCATAATTAGTATGTAGAGCTGGATCACTGTGGTGACTACAGTTTAATTGTTTAGGTTCTCTGACATGGCCACTGACCGTCAGCTTTGGATCTTCATCTTTTTTCTTGCTCAGCTAAAATTTGCCATGTGAGCCTGCACAAATCATAATGAGAGAAACTGAAAATCTAATCTCAGCCATATTTGTATGTAAAATACAAGAATGAGAGTGGAAACAAAATCCTAAAATGATTGAACTAGCTGGGCACATGGTTTCCCATAACTAATTATTATATATATCAAATCCTGCCGGACCCGAAGGCATTTTATCACTGCAATGTAATCTAAAGAATTGAAATGGTCATTACCATAAATTCATTGTAGAATCTGGAGACTGTGTAATAGTGGGAGTTTGCAGTAATTGTCTTTCTCCATCACATTCATCAGAATCACATATCAGCGGTAGGTTGGTGGACTGATTCCTATTTCTTTGTATTACACACACAATTGAAAAGGGAAAGAACAGAAGGAGAGAACTTGGCATCCGTTTCTACTCCTGTGGTCTTTTTAGATATGTTTCCTTTTCTTTCTTCAAGTCCAGCGAGCATTTAGCCACTGAAACAGTTGTTATCAAACAATCAGATAAACTTTTCATTCTGCTTGTCTCTGCTTTGTGGAGACACTTGCTGATAGAGTGAGATGAACTAACAGGATCATTTTTCACTGCTGGGTCCGTACCCCCACGCCATCCACATCCACATCATTCCTTTGGCATGAGGCCCGGCTGTCACCAGTGGCGCGCCGCCCAGTCAGCTTTCACTCAGCATATACCACCCTGACCGTGACGTCATAAAACGCCAGGTCCTGTGCACACTTGGAAACCTGCTGTTGAGCTTTTGGTGTGAAGGTGAAACACATTGAGGCGTCCTTCGTGGGCCCTCATGGGTTGGGTTTAGATGGGAGGGGAGGTCGGCACAACTTGTATAGGACAAAATAGCAACAAAATGTCATGTTGTGTAATGATAAATGTAAGGCTGTGAGGACTGGGTAGGTAATCAGTGGAACTTTTAGATGTTTTTAATCGTATTAAGTTATGTGAATATCTTGGCTGAACGCAATATGGTTCATGGTTTTTCTTAGGCACACACTCAAGCCTTCACCAGTATAGACAATTTTATTGTGATTTACTCACTTGTGTGTCTAAACTCTTGGGGTGACTCTTAAATAGGAAGAATAACAAATCCCTCATGTTGGAGAACGATGTTATTCACTGTCAGATAATGATCGAAGGAGTGAGCGCGGCTGAACTGTAATGGCTGCTACGACCTCTGAACCCTCTGAACTGAACTCAGAGTGTACAGATCGAGGGTCGCTACAGCTGGAAGATGAAACTGTGTTTTATGGATTAGTATTCATAGTTGTGACCGTACAGTTGTAAACTGTTTATGTCAACAGTTTCCTGGCTTGACCGTCACTGACCGATAGCTCGGGGTCTCATTCACGTCACTGCTCAGCTAAAAATTGTCTTGTGGTTCAGTTTAAGCTGAAGGTCCTTTGCTCATGAGGGTCAGGGAAACAGTGGAGGTCCAGTTCGATACATCACTATGTTTCTCCTGCTCTCCTATACTGTATGTGCAACTTTAGGAACATCCACTTCTCCCATGAGTGACTCAAATACTTCTGTCACCTCTGTCCCTCTTTTCTTTCTCTCACTGGCAGCATGGTGTGCAGAGGGCACCTAGACAGACACAGCAGGTTTCCCTGTGATGACTTTGTTCCTCTGCTGCCAAACCCTGGAACTTCACACCATGTTCCACAAACTTTCACATTCTGTCATTAGTTGATAATATATATTTAAATATATATATGTGTGTACAGTATATGTACAGTATATGTACAGTATATGAGTGAGTATATTAGTATTTCATGAGTAAAACAGAAAAATGAAAATATTTCTTCGTGCCTCGATCTCTTTATGTTGTATTTATACAGTGTACGCAGTGACTGACATGACTTAGAATTGTTTTCGTTTTGTCTTGCCGTCGACCATGTAACTTTTGTCCTCCCTGGTCAAGAATTACCCTGTTTGACCATTTATAAAGCCTACAGTATAATGTATCATCTAATTGCGTGACACACATTTTTAGCCAACTTCTTTACAACTAATTACTGTATTTTGGACACTTCTCTGTAGAATCTATGGGCAGTAGACCAGATTTATATCAAATGATATGATTTAGAAACATTCCAGAGGCCAACACAAAGATTAAGCTATTGTGGAAATGAGCTGACTCTCCCACACATGCTGATGTCGTTGTCTATTTTTGCCATCTTAATAGAGATGGTTAGCTTGCTGACATGTTCGCTGCGTCTGTCGTTCGGTGCGTTTGCTTGTTAACATCTGCTAATTAGCGCATCTCTGGTACAGCTAAGGCAGATGGGAATGCTGTTAGTCTGGCAGGTATTTGTTCATTAAACAAGTATTGTACAAATCAGAAATGCTCACCTGATGACGGCGCTACGTGAAATGTACCACTTAAGCTGTGGCAATCCTCCCTTGAGCAAACATGCTTGTGTAAACCACATTTCCTGAAAGTTTTTCCAGTAGGCTACTCCAGCCACACTATCGGAGACTGCTGCCACATGTCTATTTCAGGGCCAAGTAAATGAGTTCCCTCATTTCCCTCTTGTCCTTGCAGGTCATTCTCCTCGCTATACTTTGCTGGACTCATAAACACAGCAGCAGCTTGCCTCTAGTCAGCAGCATATGTTGTTTTCCGCCAGCGGGCAATGCTATATTCATTTGTGAGGAAGGGTTTGGGGCAAATAAAAGGGTGGTGGAAGAAAGGGTTTGCATGTTTAATATGTTTTCCCCTCAGAGGCCCTTTAATGTGCTTCAGTGCAATAAGAAGAGGCAGGACTTTAAGACTGAAGCTATGCAGTAGTGGAGAGTAGAAGTGAAACATGAATGTGCGCACAGGAATATTCTGCATCACTGAAAAACACATTTACTGCAATGATTTAAACACAGTGGGGATTACAGCAGACAGAGATGCTGACTTACACATGTGCCATCAGATGTTATGAATGTTACCTATGGAGCTACTGTGTATTACTTTACATATATTTTTCTGATTATAGTGGTGAGCGTGTTGTGTATACAGTAAGCAGATACGGCCAATCTACTGAGTGAAGTAAAATCAAGTCAAATCTGGAGTCTTGCTCCAGCTGTCAGACACACTAATGACGTATTACAGTTCTGTCGCTTCTAAGCCAAGACCAACTGCTTTCTGCTTGATTACTTTTGTTTGCAAAATAAAATAGGGATATACATACAGAGGGAAAAGGAAGAGAAGAGAGTAAAGGAGAAGGAGGAGGAGGAGGAGGAGGAGGGAGAGTTACTGGTGCTCAGAGCTAAAGCTCTGTATTGGCCATTTTAACAAGAGGGGTTGGTCTTTCTCCATCTCTCTCACCACCTCCACTAAAAAAGCAGAGAGCAGCGGCAGCACACACAGTCCCTGCACAAACACACAGTCCAAGGCAGGAGGAACCATGTCAGGACAAGTCACAAGCCAGGAACTGAGGCACACGCAAAGACCTTCCAGGACAGTGAGGAACCAGCGAGATGAAGGCAGTGACAAAGAGTGCAGACATCAAATTTGAACAGGCCGAGTGTGAGTGATGAGGACAGAGAGACAGGCGGAGATGTGCGACTGAGCTGCTGTCATAGAAGTTTGAAGGAGCGCTGCTCTCATGGCAGGACCGGTCACTACACAGCAGGAGCCCGTGAAGGTGATGTTTCCACCCCTTAACTCCACTGCCTTCACTCTGCATCCTATTTAACATTCTTTATCACTTTCGCTTTTTCTGTGAGTGGATGATTTCGTTACATTCATGTTTTGCTGTCTGAATAATGTAATTAAAGCCTGAAATTCATTTTATTTATGCCTTTAAAATGTGCTTAACCTAAAAATGCAAACGTGTGTAAGAAAATGAAGGCTTTCATAATGCATTTATGTCATTATCCAAAAGTTCAGAGACGTTTTTTTTTGATTAATTAGTCAACCTTTCAGTCTAGAAATTATCAGCACGCAGTGAAGTCCAAACTAGCATCTTTTCTAGCATTTTTCTTTGTCCAAAAATCATAACAGAATTCAAAAAATGCCTCAGATGAGTCTATTCATTATCGAAATTGTCGTAAATCAAATTTCAGTTCATCCATTAATCTATAATAACAATTTAAAGTCCAATAAGGTGTCTAAAAATTTATTGTTTTGAGAAGTTTGTTCTCTCCTAAACAGTTATATTGATTTTCAAAATCATTGCAGATCTTTAAATTGATTTGTTCTTACTGTATCGGTCGTATCAGACCATTTCGTTGCGTGCTGTTGTGTTTTTGAAGAAAAGCAAATATTGTGTCTTATTGCATCAGTAGCTCAAAGAGTCTTGTTCTGTGTCATGAAGCCTTATTTGCTCACAGCCATTCACACATCCACAAGTCAGACATGGTCCTTGAGTCTGCCAAGCGTAATCAAGAGCTCAGGGGTCTCAGTGGACGGCGGTGGAGTGTGAGGTGCATCCTGCTGGCACCAGTCTTTCAGCCTCATTGACCGAGGCAGCCAGTGCGGAGAAGAGTGAGGCAAGGGGCCCACAAACATGCTCCAGGACATGTCCTCTCTGTGAATTGGTGCTGAATTGCGCTTTTCCCTTTATGTCAATGAAATAATAATGAAATTCTAAAAGTCAGAGGTGGGTGTCATGTTTTCTGATGAAAAAAACTACTGATCATACTACCAAACTTGGCGGGATGCAACTCATCTGCCTGATCGAGCACAACAAAAGAGAATATGTAATGTGATGTTGACGGCTCACGAACCGACAAAGCTTACGGGGCACAGAATGAGATGGTGAAAATGTGCTGCTGTGAGCAAAACAGAAGTGCCTAACTGCACTTTTAAAACAGTGGAAATCAAAACTCCTCAGGCTGGATCAGGGCTGCTGCATTATAACCTCTGACCACACTGCCTGTCTCTCCACGCACACATCACAACCTCTACATGTACACAAATAGACCCTTTGATATTGCTCATCATAAATACTACATTTGCTGCATCCACCCTGGCACAGAGCTCATAAAGTTTATTTCAGATGGGACTTGCCGTGACAGCAAACCAGGCTATACGCACAGAAGCATAAACCTGAGATCCAATATTCCTTTTACATTAACTGTATCAATTTGGTTTCAGCCGGCGAGCGCTCCGCTTCACTTCTCCTCGGGTTTGCGCAACAAAGTAGGATTGTTGAAGCTGCCCCTAAATTCCGCAGCAGACTGAATGCCACATCGAGGGTTTCTATTGTCGACATAGTAGTTTTTATATTGATCATGAATCCTAACCTCTAATCAATGATATTGACTGAGGACATTAGCATTTAAAGGCTGATAATTTCCTTCTGCTGATAGTGTGGAGAAGAGTTGCTGCGGCATTCCTCACAAAAGCCCACTTATAAGATGGCACGTCCGACATTTGTTTGTGTCTCTGATTCGTATTTCAGACGCAGCAGAAGTGCATTGCCATCTTTGCCCTTCTGTGCTGCTTTGCCGTGCTGCTGGTACTGATCTCCTCATCAGTGGACATTTGGGGGGACAGTGAGGATGGAATCACAGAAGAAAACTGCAGCAGCAACTGCCGGTAAGACATATAGCGTGAAAAGGCAGGGAAGTATTCAAGATTGCATTTGTGTATGTTTGTTATATTTGTTTTCCATGCTATAATGAGTCATGAATATAATGTCACCAAGTCTGTTCTCTAGTAACTCACCATTATCAATTCATTCTACAATAACAACTGCACATTAGCAATTTATTAATTCATTTAGTTCATTCCTCAATTGTTTCTTCTTGTATAGTGTTAAAGTCGCCATATAATCATGTGTTGCACTACATGTTCTGGTCCTACATTGACAACAAAGTTGATGAGTTATCTTACACTCGGGGGTGGATACAAATTTTGTGTCCAATGAAACGCTTTCTCAAACGTCCCTCCCTCCCCCTCTTTGTCTCCCTTTCACCAACACTTCCTCATAAATGACAGACAGCAATGGGCCCTTTCAGAATGTTCAACAAAGCAAAATTCTTCAGTTTGAATTTCAAACGGTAACTATTTGTGAATTGGCGCAGACTCCCAAGCTCCATGTTTGACATGTTCTCCAATAGCCTTTTCATGGGGACTATAAAGAGCATAGGGACATATCTATACACTCTTATAACAGTGCACTGACAATTTAGCCTCAAAATGTATTATACAGGTGCATCTGGTGCTCCTAAAGGTTATATAAAACTTTATTAAGACTTCATTGTGTGGTTGGAGTTCTCATTTAAAACCCCAGAGACTCACAAAACTTGTCACTTTCAGCATTGTGCTTGTGGAGAATATCCCAGACGACCTCTCTCTCTCCATGGATGGTAGACTCCACCTTCCGCTCTCTGCTGGCTTTCACACGCTGTTGGACCAGGCAAAGTACTCAGTTGAGGTGGTGTCATCTGTCTGGGATTTAAACCCCTGGAACCCGCAAACAATACCAAGCACTGCCAAACAGGTACAAAGACACAGAACACAGTCCTGCAGAACATGAACCTACTGCGTTTCCCATGTGTTTTGCAGAAGCAAATCCAATTATTTTCTGGTAAATCTATACGCCATCTTTTAATGAGGTTAGCCCTGCTGAGATACAGGTGTTGCCCTTTTAAGAGACATCAGAAACACTGCTCCAATCCTCGGTTACAATAATACACAACGTCATCCTCTTCCTCAGGGTCAGCTTTTGTTCCAGAGACTGCTCAGCCTGAAATCTCGTGGGGTTAAATTGAAGATTGCCAGCAGTCTGACAAACTCCAGTGAACTGAAAAGCTTGGCAGAACACAGTAAGTGGCTGTCACATTTTTGTTTGACAAATGGAATTTGTTATGTCAGTGCAGCTAACAGTAATTTACATTCCTAAACGCCAACCCCCGTGACATCATTGCTTAATTTTCATTTCAAATGTGTATTGTTTCGTTATATGGTTTCTGCTTTAGTGAAATTATTTAGAAGACTATTTTTAGGCCAGCAGGACTACAGTGTACATATTGCACGCAGCATCCCTGATTTGCCCCAATGAAAACAGATGCATCACCATCCAGCAGCTCCACACCGTGTGTCAACCTTCAGATATGCCGTGCTTCACCATCAAGGTCAAAAAGCTTTGCATGTGCAAATGTACCTGACTGGTTTCCTGTCAAAGACTTCGCCTCTCAGGCTGTCTGCTCGGGGTGCCCACATGCCAGTCAAACAATCAGAGGACGGGGCAACTGGCCTCAATTCTCCATCTCATTCTTTCAGTCCTTTCACACTCTTAACACTCTGACTGTCCGTGTTTCTGTCAGGTGCAGAGGTTCATTTTGTTAATATGACGGCTTTTACCAGAGGAGGACTGCATTCCTCATTCTGGATAGTGGATCGGACGCACATTTACATCGGGAGCGCTGATATGGATTGGAGGTCACTCTCCAAGGTAACAAAAATGATCAACAACAGGAGCCTGCAGACTAATATTTAAATAAATGAGCTTCACCAGTCAGGAGTGGCCAAGTCCAGAGTAGCTTTTGGTCTTTTAGAAATAAAAAATGGGAATTCACAAATTGAATTAAATGATGCCTCTGCACCGCACAGGGGCCTCTATAAAATAACTCGGAGTGTGGGGTAGTTTCAGTGCACAGCTTTACCTCTTTATGCATTTACACCAGCAGTTTCTAATGAGCATCAGGGATGATTTAAGATTGTTGTCTAAGAGCGTCCAGAAAGGCAAGTAGCATTTCACTTTTCATTTGGTTTGTAATTCAGAACAGAGGAGGGACTGGGAAGTCTCAGCAAACCATAACCTGAAGTGATTATCCGGCACTTTTGATGCTTCGGCGCTGGCTGGAGGTAGAGCTACTGTTGAGTGTAATTAACTAAAGAGCCAGAGGGTGACACATACAGTATATGAATGTGTGCGCGTGCCCGTACGTATGCCAGAGAAGCACGAAAGAAGAGGGGCAAAAAGAGTGGAAGGGAGAAATTGACAAAAGATTTAAACCTTTGTGCTCTTTCTTCTGGGTCGTACACTAAAATAGAATAAAAAACAAAACTTGAATTTCTGCCACGTACTTAATGACCAGGAGAGAATATATTTAGAACAGCTGTCTCTTGTTCTCTTTTAAGCCATGCATAGCTAATACAGTTAACTCTTTGATGATTTCCCTTCATAGACTAGGTGCATACTGTGTATCCATGCAGCCCTGAGGATAAAGCTTATCGTCAAGACTAAATTTAAATTTTTAGCATGTTTGCACCTACACTGTCAGATACTATGGTGAACATAGAAAACATATCTGCTAAACATCAAGAGCTGCAGAGACTCTTACTTACTCTTCATGCAGAAATAAAAGTTTCAAATTTATTATTGTGCTTACCCATGAAGTGAAAACACCAACATTCAAGACTTCAACTTTTCTGCTGTGTCACCTCTCGCTGTGTGCTTCTTTCTAACCCCCCCACAGAGGAAAGAACTGGGGGTGGTGGTGTATAACTGCAGCTGTCTGGCTCTGGACCTCCACCGAGTCTTCTCCTTTTACTGGCAGCTCCACGAAAGGGACTACATCCCCTCCATCTGGTCGAAGAGAGTTACAGCCCTCTACGGGAGGCATGAGGCGCTGGAGCTGCAGCTTAACACCACCCCGGCTGCCGCTTATGTGTCTGTAAGGAACACCTCGGTTATGTTCCAGCATTTAGTGCATGTTAACACATAAATCAGTTATACGCAACATGCCAAAACTAAAATTGCAACAGCAAAGAAAATTTACAAACTACACTCTATGTAGGGCTAATATAATGTATTAGCTGGTTTATATTCCTCTTGAGGCACTATGCTGCCTGGATAGTGAATGTCTTTATAAAAGTTTTATTACAAACTAATAACAGACACATGCGGGGGAGTGGTGATTAATCATGTTAACATCGCGCTGAGGAGCATCTTGAGTCTGAATATCTCAGTAGCTGAGCCTAATTTGACAGTAATGAATCTTGTTACCCTCTAAGCGACAAGACGCTTATCAGTTGCATTGAGGACATTTATCATCCTATAGGAACTAATGGAGCCATGCTGTCACAGGCAGCTGGTAGCTCCAACCTGATCTTGTGCCTCGCTTCTTCTAGTGATGATACATGGCGGTGAAAATGTGAATTGTTGTTTTCTTACCCTTTGCTTTGTCAGAGTGTTGCACCGAAGGTTTTGGGAAAACATACACCCATTTTTCAGTGGAGTTAAATTAAAATATACTGTCTGCAACTCAGTCCAGGCCGACCGGGGGCCTTTCTGTGTGGAGTTTGCATGTTCTCCCTGTGTCTGCGTGGGTTCTCTCCGGGTACTCCGGCTTCCTCCCACCGTCCAAAGACATGCTTGTTAGGTTAATTGGTGATGGCCATAGGTGTGCATGTGAGTGTGAATGGTTGTCTGTCTCTCTGTGTTAGCCCTGTGACAGACTGGAGAATGAATGAATAAATGTCTGCAACTCCCCTTTGGTGAGTTGAAACAAACTGAACATTAAAGTTTGTCTAAATCCTACTGTAAGCTCAACGATCTTTATGTAATTATGTTTGCAAACGTGTCTGAGTGGTGTATCCTTCCCACAGACCTCTCCCGAACTCTTCTGCTCCAAAGATCGCACCAGAGATATAGATGCCATCTATGAAGTCATCCAGAGCGCAGAGACGTTCATCTTCATATCTGTGACAGACTACCTCCCTCTGGTGAAGAGGAGTTTCAGAGGAAACTCAATCACCAGGTGTGCGCACAAGAGTTTTGACACTCAAATCTATTTTTCGTGGCAGCGCTGAAGAGGTCAGTTCACGTTCACATGCGTGTCTGTGCCAGACAGCTGTGATATTTATGAAAAGTTGGTGACTACAGCATAGGGAAACTGAGCAGCCGAGTGTGCATGAGTACCCTTGGACTGCAAAGCTTTTCTCTAGTAATTGTGGTTGTATCCGTAGGTATTGGTCACCTATTGATGAGGCTATCAGAGAGGCTGTGGTTCTGAGAGGAGTCAGAGTTCGCCTGCTCATAAGCTTCTGGAAGAAGACTCACCCTCTCACCTTTAACTTTGTGACCTCGCTCAAATCGCTGTGCATGCAGCTCAACAACTGTTCCCTAGAGGTGGTGAGTGAATAATTGCCATGTGGTTTCATATCCACATTGAAGACGTGCTTATTGATTCACGCATGGCTTATTAAAATTGTTTTATTTTAGAGGTTTTTTAGTCAAAAGGAGCAGAAGGACGACATTCAATTTGGGCTCAACCACAACAAGTACATGGTGACCGACAATGCTGCCTACATCGGTAAGAAATGAAGAATGTGTTTTGCTTTTTTTGTGGATGTCATTTGCTGTACACATTTTATCTTAATAAGTCTTCAGTACATGTAGACTGTTATTTTAAAGACATTACTTGGTACGTGAACATATTCTGGACACCACTCTGTTGGTTAAATTCAAAGTTACAGCCAGGGCGTGTAATGTAATATACAGTTAACCCGGCTCTGTCCAAACGTACCTTATAAAACCTCTGAAGCTTACATGTTGTATTGGTTATTCTGTACAAAAAAGTGCAAAACAACTAGCCATGAAAATCATTGCCCAAAAGGAAGACTAAAGAAAAATGTATGTTGAAGCAGAAAGAGATTTAAATTTAGCAAAAAAATTACATAAAAATGGTTTTATTGACTAGCTTAATAAGTATGTAGACATGAGAGTACAAAAAAGAGAGGGAGGGAGTGAATGGAAAGGACAAGAAGGACTTACAAATGTTTGTAGTGAGTTCCGTCAGTCAGAGATGAAGCTAAACACAAAGATGGGGTCGGTGGATCATTTACACGCTACTTTAAAGCTATTGTACAGGTATGCACGGGATGAGTCCATATAAATGTCCCCCTTAAGTTGTATTCACTACCTAAAAATTCAGGTCATTTCCTGAACACCCAGAGTTCCCAGGTTTTGACGCATGATAGGCCTTCTTTAGAAACGGTGGAAGCCACTGAAATTCAAGTTAATATACTGCAATTTAGTAATACAGGGTTGTCTTTGTAATTTTATTAAATGTTGATATTCCCAACAGCCTCATCTTTTGATTATGCCTTTGCATTCGTATGTTACCCATTTGTTAGCTTGCTAAATCGTTAGCTTCTAGATGCTAGCTGTTGCCTTGCAGCCACATGACTTAAAGGGGAACTACTGTTTTTTACAACCTGGACCTTATTTCTGCCATGAAATACAATCATTTACTCACCCATATAACTTTTGTGTAATTTGTAGTCCTTCGGGAGATAATTAGATCAGCGTATCCATATAGTGGGAGTGACTGTCCTACAGACCTCGGATGATGTCACCCGCGACGGTTGGCTTGTTCACCTGTAATTTGCTACTGCTATGGTTCATACACAACCTCAGAATCGGAAAAATATTCAGCCATGTTGCAAAAAACTAGCAGTAGCATATTACAGGTAAACTAGCTGACCGTCGCGGGGGCTTGCGGCACTCAGAGATGACATCGTCCAGGTCAGAAGACATCATCTGGGGTCTGTAGGTCAATCTACAGACCCCGGATAATGATAACGGGCAACTCCGGACTCAAAGGGGAATAGCACTAGAGTACGATAACAAAATATTGTTGAAATGAACGAGTTTCGCGGCAGATAATGCGTTAGAGGCTGCGTTTCGGTGCCCCAGTCACTCCCACTATATAGACATACGCTGATCTAATTATCTCCCGAAGGACTACAAATTACACAAAAGTTATATGGGTGAGTAAACAATAATCGTATTTTATGCCAGAAATAAGGCCTACGTTGTAAAAAACAGTAGTTCCCCATTAAGCTCATCGTTACCACTTGAATGTCAAGCATTTCGTGTGCATGGTATCCCATGTTGTAAACACAAGTCTATCATTTCCATCTGCAGGCAGCATCTTACCAGCACATTGAGGTCGCAAAGAGAGTTACTCTTACTCATACACAGTATATACATTTTAAAAATGTAAAGCCCTGGAACCCAAGGCTAACTATCTTAAGATGTTGAATTGTTACAGGCTCAAAATCTGAAGTCACATTATTTTTTTTTTATTATTTTATTTGACTACAGGGAACCATGACTGGGTTGGGAGTGACTTTGCCATGAATGGAGGAGTTGGGCTTGTGATCAAGATGAAAGATGGGCTTGAAGACGAAGGAGCGACGATACTGGAGCATCTGACAGCTGCTTTTGAAAGAGACTGGAGGTCGCGTTACGCTAAAAACCTACAAGGAAGCAAAGATCAACAGGGAAAGTACAAAAACCTTCAACACTCTAAAAATCACATGGAAACTAAGAAGGAAGACAAATGGAACAACCCTTTACCTTTATAAGCACAGAATGCGTTTCTGCATCTTAAATGAAGCCTTGTACGCTTGAATGCTATAGATTTACAAACATGTACACAAATAAGAATGTAAACTGACACTTTATATAACAAGGTGAATGTTTGAGCTCAGCTACAAATTTCAGTAATAGCACCCAACTAACTAATTAAGACTGTTATTAGCATGTGCTGCTGCATGAGTATTGAAAGCAATATTCAAATACCAACTATATACTAGGACGAGCTATGTGATGATTACAAAAACAATATGCTCCGTATATGATGTCTATAAACAGTATATATCCTGTCAAACTCACCTAAACAGTTTACATTTACTGACAATGCACTATTTCTGTTTTCACCTGCATTTTATAACCTTTTTAATGCATTTGGATTTGCATAGCATTCAGAGGTTTTAATGTTATAGTATATTGCCTGCAATTGTAATTATGTCCATTTCTGGAAAGACGCACAAAGGCTTATGCTGCAGTTTTGACACGTGATTATCATTTTACTGATATGTTTTCATCTGTCTTTATAAAATGTTAATTTTTCCTAAATCTGTGTAGTGGTTATTTCAGCATGCTGAAGAGTATAGATCAGTCCACATGTTTACGCATATAAAGTAAGGTCAGGTGGTTCTAGACTGATGTAGCAGTAAGACTTTCAGGACTTTGTTTTATCCTTAATTTACTTCTTGTTTACTCAATGACATTAGCACTGACTGATGACGCACTAATCAACCATTATTCATATTTTTCAAGCTGCTAGTTTCTTTGCTGAGAGCCATTTCAAGATGAAAATAAACACACAATATTCTCGAATCATATTAGTTTGCAATGTATTTTTCAAACAAAGTAAGTAAAGAAAACTATGCCATACACATCACACAATAGGCAATTCTAATAAATTAATTTGAGAAAAAGTGATTATTTTTTAGTCTCTTTAGGCCAGTGTCTTTAAGTAAAATTTGCTTCCTAAAATAGCATTTTACGACTGAGTTGAAAACGTGAAGATTTGATCTCGCATGGTTCCCTTCACTTAAAGAAGGAGGACTCAGGATTAGTGAAAGCTAAATGATACACATTTTTTTGGTAAGTAACATTAAATTTAGATAATAATATATTAAATAAAATAATGATATTAATGTTGATAAACAAGATGTGACTTGTGCCTCCAAAATAGTTGTGGCTCATCAGAGAATGGACATGGGCCTTCTGAGGGTGTCCTGTGGTGTCTGGCAACAAAATGTTGTTAGTCGGGGCCTTTCTGTCCTATAGGTTGAGGGGAGGCGCCTCTGTGGATCATCCTACACATACTTGATCAGTTTGGGATCTAGTTAATTTGGAGGCCAGGTCAACACCTTGTGCTGTTCTTCATGTTTTTTGAATTGTTCCTAAACCATTTTTGTGTGTGTGTCTGTGTCAGGCTGCATCCTGCTGGGGATGGCTGCTGCCATCAGGGAGTGTCATTGCTATGGGGTGGGGGTGTCTGGTCTGGTTTGGGGGGGTGGTACATGTCTAAGTAACATCCACATGAATGTCAGGTCCAAAAGTTTACCAGAAAGAACATTGAATTGTCACAAGACGGTCCATTGACGGTATTTGGGTTAGCCTACTCCCACTTTTTAACACAAGGTGGTGCTATTGCACCACCACAAGTTCCCCTCTAGCGGCCAAAGTTTGGCATGGGAGTTTGGAGACTTTGCATCCAAACTTAAAAGCATCATTCGTTTTATGGATACCTGTCTGCATGAGACACTTAATTAATTTTTAGAGACCAACAGCTCTCCCTGAGATTTAGCAGATCTTTGATTAGATTACTTCAAACGAATGAAAATAAAAGTAAAACATATGAACACACACTCGTTTAGAACTTTACTAACAGTCGTTGCTATAGTTCTTTACCTTGTTTTGTTATGACATGTCCTCTCCAGCTAAGTGGCTAACGCTGAAGCTTTTCTTGTGATGTGAAAAAAAAAAAAAAAAAAAAAAAAAAAGCTGCTGATGATGGGGAGGGGTTGGTGCGTCGTCACCATGGCAACAGATTAGAGGGAAAGATATTTCAGATCGCTCTATTAGTACTTTTGCTGCAGTGGCTTCAAACTATGAATCCAGAGGGAAAGGTTATTACTATGTCTAGTTATTGTTGAGAATGGGCACATGATATTGTTGCTTTATTCGTTTAAAAATAACTGATACTTCGGAGATAGCTCATTCTGTTTGACGAGCAGGGATGCTGGTGGGAGGAAAGGAGGAGGAGGAGGAGGGAGGAAGAGGAGGGGTTGGGAGGATTGACGGCAGATGCCTTTGCAGCAGAGGACCACGGAGGATGTGTTTGTAGTGTTGCGGGACAAAATGCGGATATGTTTGAACAGCGACTTTGCGACATTTAAACTGGATGATCTGATGAGCGTCTGAGAGGAAAACACCTTGACTCAGAAAACCGCAGTATTAGGAGGACAGTCTCAACTAGTCTGGATGCGATGGATGGGACGGCTTGAACGGTGCACTTCTGCAAGACTGCCCCACTTCTGTGAGGGAATGTATTACCTCTGTCAGTCTCTCCTTGACTAAAACAGCCTGGCTTGATCTGTTGAAGTTGGTCACTCACAACTGTGGTAGCGATGGAAAGTGGAGTTTTTCTGCCCAGCCTGGATCAGTTCATGCTCAGCCCACTTGTCACTTGGGTGAGTAATGCAGAAGACTCTTGATTTCCTGCCAGAGCAACCATGCTATCAACCTCACATCCTGTGCTGTCTTTGTTATTTAGGTGAAGACGTTCGTGCCAAATGATGGGGGCATGCACTTGGATTTTTCTGAACTGCTGGATGGAGTCTTTTTAAATGACATCATGACTCAGATGTAAGTCACTTTTTTGTCAGTTTGATTTTTGCAGCCAGTGGTGTGCTTGTCACACATTTGCCAGTCTAGGTTGTGAACAGATGGATATGCAGATTAACTGCCTGTGTTTTGAAGCTTTTGCCTGTTAGAGATTTAATGCTGCATTTGTCATTAAGTAATGACGGATGGTGACATTCACCTGGATTTGGGTGCACGGTTAAAACAGAAATCATAGTCAGTATCTTTCTCACCTCATGCCATCTGTAGCAGCCACCGATACAGTATCATTCTTACCCGGGCGCCAACAGTACCGGCTTTGTCACTCTGCAGTAATAAAAGGGGTCTTTGTAGTCTGCAGCAGACTTTAACTGCAACTTCCTCATTACTTACAGGTTAGGGTTTCTCCCAAAAATATCTTTGAATTAGCATAAAAGTTATACATGGATGAGCAGAGAGACACCAGCTTGAAGGAAAAAATCTGACAAAACATGCAGGGCATCATAGATACTGTCAATGTGCTACTTAAGAGATTATCATTTGGTTGCCGTATGTTCTGAAGGAATTACCCTCATCCTTAAGAAACACAGACTGATAGAGTTCATGCATTGGGCCTTCATGCTAGTTAAAAAAAACAAACTCTTCAGACACTGACAGCAGACTGAAACTGAAGAGTTGCAAAGGAAGAGGAAAAACTGATGACCCAGTGCACTTGTGGATAATTCTGTCTATCTCTACAGTCTCCATTCATCCCACTTATCCCCCAGGCTCACAATAACCATCTCTAAACGCAAAACAATGTTGTGCTGATGGGAGGGGAAGAGGCGGGATAATCTCCTGGATTGGGAGACCCTCTGGGATTAGGGCCTAGTGTTTAGAGCCAGTGGGACACAGATGGGAGGGAGGAAGAGGACCGAAATGGGACAAATAGGGCTGAGTGGGAGATGGGCAGAGTTAAAAAAAAAAAAAAAAAGGATGCACAGGCCAATTTTGACATTTGGTCCATCCCATCTTCAGTCTGTTTCCTACAAACTCTTGTCTATGCACATCAGATATCCTGTCTTGAGCACCAAGGTGACGTCTGACCTATTTAACAGCACTGAAGTCCATGAGTGATAACACTTTGACAGTTCAACAACAGACTACAGTAGACTCTAGCCAACAGCCCGAGGATCCAGCTAAAGCATTTCTTTGAGGAGGAAAGTCTAATGCCACCCCATTTGGCTGAGAAACACTCCCGTTTGGTGGCTGAAAGAAATGACGTCAGACGGGCTAAAGTTAGGAATGAATAGCGACCTCAGACATGTTTTCATGCCGATCTTTGAGCCAAGATCTTTACCAGCTTCCTCTTCCCCCTGACTCCAGTGACAGCCATGTGTTTGTTTGGGAGTGGTAGAAACATCAAGTAAAATGCCTTTATGTTGTTTCCTATTTTCAGAAATCCCTCAGCTGCTCCTCAGGGTGCAAACAAAGTGAGCAGGGATCCTAGTCAGAGGATCCAGAATCTAAACTTTCTGGTCCAGCGAATCAGAACATATTATCTGGTGAGTTTCGGATGCTTCCTTCCCTGGTTTCCCAGCAGCATCACATCTTATATGCTGCATGAAATCTACAAGCTGCTAAGCACTCAATTCTCTGTTTACATTGGATTATGTTATACCGAGTTCTACTTTAACTTTCCATTATGCACGCACACTCTGGATGACTTGGTAGCGCTTGCGTCCCAGCAGATCAACTAGTTCTTCTTAAGATGCATGGCCTAAATATCGGCCATGTCAACATCTGTGTAATCACCACAGCAGCGAGGTTAGAGCCCAGCCAAGAGCCGCAGTAAAGCTGCAGTCAGAGCAACAGACAGACAGGCAGACAGACAGACAGACAGTGCTTTGGACTGACACATAAAGTCACGAGATTCTTGGTCAGACACCAGCGATGTTGGAATCTTGGATTTTCTTTGTGTGTCGCAGTAATTAAGTACAATTTGACCAAAACTTTCTGGTCCGTTCAAACGAGGACAGTCAAGTTCTACAGATCAGCACAGTGAAGGAACTGTAGCTTCTTTTTATCGTGGTACCAGCATGCTGTGGTCGTAACGGAATAGAAAGAGAAACAAGTGATCGCATTCAGGCTTATCTTTGAGGCAGACTGCGGCTCTTGCTTTCAGCCTTCCTAAAATGATTCTTATTAATCAAGCACTGTATATGTAGGGCAGCTGTTGAACTGCTGCAGTCCGTCGTTGTTATTTTTATTCTCAGGTCAGCTGAAGTACTTGACTGCTTCACTGGCTGAGAAACAAGTAGAACTTTGAGTGAAATGCAAACGTTTAGCAGGTAGCTTGTCTGCCATACTGACTCAAAGTGGAACTGAATGCTACTTATAGTAGGAGAATTTTACCTTCTAGGCAAAATACATTTTTGACCCTATGCAGGTCATAGATAAAAAGTCAAGGGATCATAATGACGTGTGGGGACCAACAACATTTCATGGGAATTCTATACCAAACAATTTTCAGATGTGGGAAAAGTCTAGAGATAATGTATTAGGAGTATTTTTTATCCTCTTGGGGCCATGATAGCCTCTACAAAGCAGTGTGAATCAAAACAACGCATATTAAAATTACTGGGTTTGTGCCTTTTGTATCTGCCTGGTAGAACTGGAGGAATGCTAGGGGATCACCAATACACTTCATCCTCCGGAAAACAAGGACAACATTTCACAGCAATCCATTCAATAGATTGTCCAGTTAAGGCCGGAGCGTTCAACCCAGCTGCGTCGCTAGCATGGCTAACAACCATGCAGCACTGATCATTCTCAGTCATTCTCTGAAAAACCTCTATCAGATTTAAAATGCAACACCAAAACCTTATTTATGTATAACTTCCAAGCCATTGTATATTCGTATCTGTCTTTTTGAATGCAGTTAAATAAGGCAAAGAAGATAGATGTAGACTAAAAAGAATGTCAGTCCTGCACTCCATTATTACACATAGGATATCAAAGGAGAGGATGATAGGAAATTCATCTCCATTCAGCTGACCTTTACTTAAAGGACCACAGTGAGAGCCACCAAAAGCTGCGACTAGTATTTGTGAGACTAAACTCCACTCCACTGTTGCATTTCTACACTCTACACTACACTAGTACTCACTGTTGATCATAAGGATTTAATAACAATACCTACACTGCACATACGCACGCTGCACACACATGAACGAAGCCCTCCGCTTATAGTCTGAAACCAGGCTGCAGCAAACAGTTTTGGAGGATTTCCCCACTGCACCAGGGAAACTGGCTCTGCCATTTACCCATTCAGAGCATTTGTTGGCTGTGTTTCTATACATGTGTTTAAGCAGCTGCTATGTGCTGTACATACATACGTTCCTTACCATTCAGGCACTTTGACTAGACTGCTAGAAGAGTTCTGTCCTTGATTCACTTTCGCAAAAAAAATAAAAGTAAAAAAATGTCCTTATCTTGTTTTTTCTCTCCCCATATCTCTTTTTCTCTTTATCTTTTCTTGCAGCATAATCTGAGACAGCTGATCATGATTCCTTTGCCCAATGTGTTGCTGCTTGGCAGGACTCCTTACTGTGGTACACTCTTTTGAAACAACTCTCTCCCTCGTATTGAGGCTGGTAAATTAGTATATGCTGGCATAGAAATTAATGTTTACTCTGTTTGCGGTTACTGCACGGCTTGATTTCTCTTAAAGATTAGGACATGTTTACAGACTTAGTGTCATTTGCTTGTTTAAAAACTAAGAATAACTACCCTTGCAAAATACTGTTGAGATTTAATTTTAATTCAGTGGAGAAAACTGCAAAACCATTCTAATTCAATTACACACTATCAGTCTGATAACCACACTGGCTTGTGATGGCACGGCTTCGCCAAGTGGTGACCCAAATTCACCAGCCAGCACTTTATCCAGTTTAAATCTGTGCCAATAGTGCTTCATAGGTTATCTTTCAGATCATTAACTATTTTTTTTTTAACTCTCCATAGAACAAAGTCTGGATGAAATGAGGAAGATGTTGCTATTATTGCTGGGATGTGCAGTCCAGGTAAATGCTGACAGGCTGTCTGATGTTTAAGCTCAACACATGAACACTTTTTTCATTTGTTTATAGTTGTCTGTGTTAGGTACTGTGCCAAACGTGTTTCCACTGTTGCTTATTTGCAGTGTGAGAAGAAAGAGGAGTACATCGAGAGGATCCAGACACTTGATTTTGACACAAAGGCTGCAATAGCTGCACACATTCAGGAGGTATGTGACTTTTTATGACTCGTGCTTTGAATGCCACAGCACTGTTGTACAGTAAATCCATACTACTCAATATCAACCAGAAACAAATCAATGTGTTTTTTGGGTTGATATTGAATCCTTCTTTCTCACACTACCCTGACTGTTCATTCGCATGCTTACCAGTTGACCCACAGTCAGGAGAACTTGCTGGATCTCCAGTGGTTGGATTCCAGTGAGGTGCACCCAGATGACATGGAGGCAGTAGCGAGGAGCATGGCTACACACCTGCAACACCTGCTGGACCAGAGGGATACCCACCTGGAGGTACTTGCATGTGTACATACAGCATACTTCTTTCATTTTCTGCCTTTACATTTTACACTAAGTACAAAGATATTAAACTGAATATAAGTTCTCTGCAGCTCTAATATTCAACCTGCTTACCCCTTTCTTCCTGCAGACTATAGCAGAACTAATGCAAGAAAAAGACGGTGTGGTTAGCTTGCTCTGTAGTCCCTCCAGCCCACAGTCTGGTAGCTACTCTCCCAGCATGCAGCAGCAGCAGGTGGGGACGCAGCAGCATCTAGCGGTGGAGTTGGCTGACTCCAAGGCAAAGATCAGACGACTTAGACAAGAACTGTGAGTACCTAGAAGAAAAAAAAAATAATTTACTTCCATGAATTTGTGAATTTGTTGTGTAAATTAAATATCACCAAACTGTTTATCAAGAAGAGAAACACTCCCATGAAAAAAGGATGATTGAGTTAATTGTTCTGGAGGTTCACTTCAGGGTAGTTGCTAGTGACGACTGCCTTTCCTCTATGGAAAGAAAGAGAGAGAGAGCGCGAGAGGGAGAGAGAGAGAGAGAGAGAGATACTACGGGATAAGCGATGCCCCGCAGAGTTTGGCCCACATTACAGCCAGCTTGGCAGGTTCCATGGCTGTGCACTACCGCTGACCCACATTTGCTCTGCATTTCTGCAGATACCACACACACACACACACACATCCAGTTGAGAACACGAGTCCATCCATGGTCTCCATCCCATCTTCTCTGCTGTATTGTCCCCTGTTGTAATGTTCAGGTTCACTCACCACTGCTTCTGAGCAAACACAATATCACATCAGGCACAGTTGAGTATGAACTTTTGAATGACCCAGGCTTTAAACTGTTCTTTTATGCACAAAGACCATAGTATGGGATGCAGTATGTCTATGACAAGACACATCTGTTTTCTCATCTGCATTTGGGAATGAGAATTAAAAGGTGTTTAATCACCTTTGTGTCAATATCAGTTATGTGTGTTTGTGCTACTTTTAGTTCGCTTTTAGCAGTAATAATGAGAGTCTAATTATGGTTTTGATTTTGATCAAAGCGATGAAATGTAGTAATGCAAGCTAATCCATCCACCTAACTGTTTCTCTGCACGGCTCATCTGACCCCAGAGAGGAGAAGAGTGAGCAGATGCTGGATAGCAGACACGAACTGGAGAACATGGAGGCAGAGCTGAAGAGGATCCAGCAGGAGGTCTGAAATCAGAGAAGAATAAATTGCAGATCATTGTAATGGTGACGCGCAGTAACCTCCTGACCTCTCTGCAGCTTACGCAGATTAATAGAATAGACCACACTTTGCTGCAGGGCAGTGTTTAATAACAGCCAAATTGAACCTCTGAACACAGGCTCAGAGTTACAACTAAACCTCCTATGGATTTGTTTGAACAGGAGATCCCTACTTGTATTCTTAGTTTATGACATGTGGCTTAGATGGCCGCATTTTTATCCTCGTGGGGGCAATAGAACAAGTATTAAGAAACATAAATACACAACATCATGTTATCAACAAAACAAAACATACGTACTCTGAGCAACATCCGAATGTATTTAGTTAGCATTCAGCCAAGTTGAAACTGTGTTCATAACTGCTTGCTGCACCTTAAAACATTGACAAGATTGACAAGAGCCCTCAGACTAAATCTATAAAAATGCAGCCTGTGAAACCAAAGCAATGAGATTTAGACACTAATGTGTACAGTATCCCTAAGAGGAAGTCCAGAGTTTCTGTGGGTTTCTATTTTATCCATTGTGTGATATGCAGACATTGATGTGTGCAGCTTTGAATATTTGAACTGACATAATAAGAGACAATCTGATGGAAGAGATTTCCCACATAAGATATAGGTGTGCTATGAATGAAACGCCTCTGTCTGAACCTTCACCAGAACTCCCAGCTGCTTGTGGATGCGCGTGCAGCCCGAACGTACCGTGACGAGCTGGACGCCCTGAGAGAGAGAGCCATCAAGGCGGACAAGCTGGAGAGTGAAGTGGGACGCTACAGGGAGCAACTGCACAAGATAGAGTTCTACAAGGCCAAAGTGGAGGTTGATGCAGTATAAATACTTTGCCAGTGATTTCTGAGACTGAGTTTTTACTACATTTGATTAAAACAACTGTTGATATTTTAATCATTCACTGGTGATAGGATTGTAAAATGCAGTGTAATAACTTTTAGTTTTCGTGCCTTAGGAGCTAAAGGAGGATAACAGGGTGCTTCAGGAGACCAAAGAGGTATTGCAAGATCAGCTAGAAGGCTGGAGGGCACGCTCAGATAAAATCCATCAACTGGAGAAGCACAGTCTGCTGCTGAATGCCCGCGTCCATGACATGGAACAGGTCAGACGTCTCTACACAAACAAAATTTTTCTTGCTTAGTTATTTTTGTGTTGTTTGGTATTAAACCTCTTTCAGAAATGACAATAAAGATTGCTTGAAATGTAGTTGAAACAAAGAATTCGATTTAATGGTCTGCTAGTGCTTTGATACTTTGTGATTTCCCTTTAGGAGCGGGAGGCTGATAGGAGGCGCATTGAAGAGCTGCAGGAGGAGAATCTGGGTTTGTGTTTGGCACAGAGAAGGAGCATGGAGGAGTCCCAACATCTTGGCTGGGAGTTAGAGCAACTCTCTAAGACCACAGAAAACTCTGAGGGTAAGAAGTGGTTTCATGGTGAAGTAATGGGAGCCCATGTTAATGGATGCGGAAAGTGGGTAGATAAGGAAATGAGTATGTAAATTATGTACATGCATGCATGATTGCTTCTAGCTATTAGAATTACTTGAAAGACCCAGAGACCATGACTCCAAATATGCTATTAATGTCATTGCATGCAGAAAAGTACCCCTGTCTTCACAGCCTGGTTGAACTCCATAGAATTAAGAAACAGTAATATTCAAATGAAGAGAACTATACTTTAAAACTTCTCATATATACCTGGTTTAAGTACAAATGTTCCAGTCTTAATTATAAAATGACGTAAATTATCACAATTTTAGGATTATTTGAGAAATAAGAATACTTACTTACCAAAACCTAACTATGTCTGTTTGCTGCTAGTCATGGGCCGAAACTTGTGTGTTTGTCTAAAGGCCAACAGACTCTGAGCGAGGAGGTCAGTGAGAGGACCCGTAGTCGGATGCTGAAGCTGGAGAAGGAGAACCAAAGTCTCCTGAGGACCATAGAGGAACTCAGAGCTACAGTTAACAACAGCACACAAACCAAACATATCCGCCAGGCAGCGTGTAGCTCTAACAACTGTACTTCATCAACAGACCAGCCCTCAGTATTCCACATCTCCACGGAAAACTACGCTGATGTGTTCAACCTCAGCACAGTATCACAGCAGATGGTGAATGGAGATTCAAGCTGCCATCAGCAGCTTCATACAGAACAGCTGGAGAGAGTCCAGAGTGAGATCCTCCTCACAGATAATCCAGACCTTCATATTCAGGAGAAAGGACAGCTCGAGGATGGAGGCAGTGGAGACTCTTTCAAAGACATTATGTCTGATCTGGAGGTCTTAGAAAACAATCACAATAGGCTCCATTGTTTTGTCGGATCTTGTGTTCACTCTCCTGGCTCAAGGAGCAGCAGTCCCTGCCATGAAAGCGTCTTCACAGGTCTGCCAACACGGTCGTCCTATGCCAGCAAGCACACACAGCGACTGGAGGCCAAGTGCAGGAACCTGGAAACAGTTAATCAGCATCTACAGACTTCCCTCGACAACACTGGTAGGTTATGTGCATCAATTAAACATTTAATATGCAGTCACATAATGCAATAATTCCTAATTAAGATGTGCATTCTATTCTTTTTCATCTCTTAAGACCGAAAAGTTCAGCGTCTGGAGGCAGAAGTTCAGGAGCTGGAGGCGGAGAACCACAGTTTGCAAGCCACCTTAGAGGAACTGCGGATATCTGCAAGACGTCTGGAGCAACTAGAAACAGAGAAGCAGGGCCTGGAGCATGAAACCACCACTCTGGAGAGAGACAAGAGGCAGCTAGAGAAAGAGAATCGACGTCTCCGGCAGCAGGTAGGTAACCTTGTTTTCTAGGTGTCAGCTGCACTTGAAGAAAATTACGATTATTTTAACTTCCTCTGTTTCAGGCTGAAATCCAGGAAGCCAACTTAGACAGCAGTAATGTCTGCATGGCAAGCTTGGAAAGGGAGATGCGTTTTCTCGTCAAGGAGGTGGAGGGGTTAAGAGAAACTGCTGAGAGGGTCAAAGGCCTGGAGAGAGACAACAGAGAACTGACCAAGCAAGCTGCTATCGACCAGAGGACTCTGGCAACGCTCAGAGAGGTGAGGACTGACCGAATGTGTAATGTGTTTTAGTTTATCTGATATTTTATAACCGTGTGTGAATTATGGTCCAAAACAAATATCTGAATAAACAAATCTGTCATTCAATTTTATATTCTTATATGACCAAAGACTGTCACTAAAGCATTAGTTTTTAAGCTAGCTTGTACATTAGGGTGTTAGAATAATTGGGGCCCAAACGTTTTGAATGAAAGGTGCTTTAAAAATACATTTTTACTTACATACTTAGCCTTAAAGGGTTTGTCCAAAGTTAACATTTGGTTAGTATTTCCTGACTGCCATTCCAACTTCATGAGAATATTCTTAGACACGAGGGAGCTTTGAAGTAAATGCTAATGTCAGTATGCTAACATGCTAGCCATCAGTATGTTGACTTGCTGATTAGACTTGGCGCAAAATAATTGGAATGTGATTATTTTTGGAGTTGTTTAGTAAAAGTACTGGATAGTTCACAGCTGTGTGGAGAGTATGCATATATGTACTGCATTTGATGCCAATACATACAATAGTTTTCGAAGATATTCCACTATATACGTGGGCCAACTTAATGACATTGTAATGCCTCAAGCCATGTTACTAGTGTGGTTAGAAACCTATTCAGTACAACCAGAATATTTTGTCCAACTGCAGGAGTTGGTGAGTGAGAAGCTGAAGACCCAACAGAGAGATAATGAACTGGAGAGACTTGCCCATGAACTGGAGATGAAGGTTCTGAACCAGGAGAGTGCACAGCAGGCTGAAGAAGAGACGCCAGACAACAGGTGCATACATACTTAGAGCTCCATCTTTCTGTCCTCTAAGAACTCAAGAGAATATCACAACTAAGGAGGATTTCTTTTTTTCCAAATCTTTTTTTCCTCTTTGCAGCAGGTTTAAGATGTTGGAGTCAGAGTTGGAGAAATCTCTTAAAAAGTCTCTGCAGATTAAAGACGACAAGATGGCTGCTCTGGAAGCTCGTCTGCAGGAGTCCTCGTCCCAGAACCAACAGTTGCGCCAAGAGCTGAAGGCGGTAAGTCTAAGGAATGTTTGGAGGTGTGTTGGGTTCTCCAGATCTAAGTGTTTGTTCCCTTCCCCTCACGCAGGTGAAGCTGAGCTTAGAGGCCTTACAACAGAAGCTGGAGGAGGAGTCCACAACATCAAGCTCCACCCCTCCAAGAGAGACAGGCAAAACCGTAAGCGAGTGGCTGCGTGAAAGCCATGAGGCGACTAAGGAACTGCTGAAGCTCAAAGACCACCTCATTGAAGTTGAGAGAAATGTAAATGACTGACCTCTGATAACCTATACAACGTTGTAGTATTTAATTATTTCAAGGGTTTTTTTACAGGACAGACTTTCCTTAAAAGGCTGATTTAATATTGAAAATAGACAACAAATTATCTATCCTAAACCTAACTCTACGCTGTTTATCTCCCCTTTTTCCTCTCCTCTGCTCTCCTCTCTCCCCTCCCTGTGCAGAATGCAACACTGGAGGCAGAGCGCCAGGCTGTGCAGGCCCAACTAAAACAGCTGGAAAGTCAGTCTGAAAGTCAGCAGGCTCAGATTCTTGCCCTGCAGAGGCAGGCTGCCTCGCTGCAGGAGAACAACACAGCCCTGCAGACACAGAACGCTAACCTGCAGGTGACATTACAATACACAGCAGTTTCTATAATAACCTTCACTTAACACCTCCTCTAAGATTCCCCTGTGAGCCTTTACTTGTTCTAGGACATGAATGACGTTTATGCCACAATAACTTCTTGGCCTCCTTCTTTAGGTGGAGAAGTCTACTCTGAATTCACAGAGTGCCTCCCTCATGGCTCAGAATGCTCTGCTGCAGCAGCAGCAGGCTGGGACTGAAGGTGAGCGGGACAGTGTCACACGTGAACGCGAAGAGATGCGCGGTGTTCACGAGCAGTTATTACGAGATCACGAGCGGCTGGCAGTTCTGCATGAGCGACAAGCCATGGAGTATGAAACTCTGATGGGTAAACATGGCTGTTTGAAAAACGCCCACCGCACCCTGGAGCTGGAGCATCGCACACTGCAGGACAGGTGGGAGAGACAAGGAGGCTTTTTGTAAATCCACTCATTTAAGTCAGTTCAAGTTACTAATGAGGATGAGTTAATGATGAAAGCATTGAAACTAAAGATGTCTTTATGCAGGTGTGGTCAAGTAATGTCATACAGAATCTCTGCATGTTCGTGTGTGTTTGTGTTCTGTTATATTTAGATACAACAGCCTGTTGCAGCAGCGGACCAAGCTAGAAGACCTGGAGAAAGCGCTGAAGGAAGAGCAGATGAAGATGGCTCTGGAGAAAGAACAGCACAGGACGACTGCTGCTGAATGCTGCAGGCTCCGCGATGAGAAGGACTGGTGAGGAAGCACTTCACGCTGGAGAAGCTCCGCACCAGCACACACCAAGATCGCGCACGGATACAGGGTTAGAGAAGAGTATAATTATCACTGTGCATGTTTTTAAGGCTGAACCAGACATACCGTCAGCTTCTTAACGACAACGAGGCGCTGACAGCGGATCACAAGCAGCTCAAGAGCCAGCTGAATGAGGCCAAGCTGGAGCACACCTGGCTAGAGGCTGACTTTTCCAAGCTCAAAAAGGACTTTCAGCAGCTGGACATCACCTCCACAAAACTCACCAACCAGTGTGAGGTATGGACGTGTAGAAGGTTTAAATGGTCTGGTATTGGCTCTTAAACACAATATCTTAAATTTGTTGACCTCAGTCTGGACAAACTCTCTTGTCCGTTACATAGACTTAATTAACTACATGTATGTGTTGTGGCTTTTTGTTTTCATAATTGAAATTTGCCTCCATGTCTATGTGATATTTAGTTGCTCAGCCAGTTGAAGGGCAACCTTGAGGAGGAGAATCGGCACCTGCTCTGCCAGATTGAAACCCTGATGCTACAGAACCGGACCCTGCTGGAGCAGACAATGGAAAGCAAGGATCTGTTTCATGTTGAAGAACGGCAGTATATGTGAGCACACTCATGACAAGTTAAATCTGGTCTTATCTGTTGATTTAGCTCACGCCACAGAATTTTGTTAATGAGCCGTTGCATAAAGGCTCAGTGCTTGATACTTGCAGACGGCACTCTACCCTGTTGGGGACACTAAACGCCCTGCTCACAAGCAGGCCCAAAGTTTTAATTAGGATCTGTCTATCTTCTCTCTTTGCTTTTCTCGGTTCAGTGACAAGCTTAATGACTTGAGGAGGCAGAAGGAGAAGCTGGAGGAAAAGATAATGGACCAATACAAGTTTTATGAGCCCTCGCCTCCACGCAGGTAAGTTTCATATTTACCAGGTACAGAACAACTTTAGTATTCATCTGTTATAGCTCTGTTTTGGTTTCCGCCAATTTCTTGAAGGCAACAGTGGGTTCGTTTCAAAATACTTATCAAGGTTTTCTAACTTACTAGTTACTAACTTTAATCCTCTGCTGTTTGGGGCTGAACTGAAAACAAAACTCTCTAATTAAGTGTAGTAGTTCTTCATTAATACAGGGATATTGAGAATAACTGCTTTAACCCCTTCACGTCTAGTGTCGCGAATTCGCGACGCACTGTTTCCGCTCAGACTGCAGCCGAAATAACGCATGTAATACTCCAATTTCGGTTTGTGCACATTCAAAAAATTCCTAGGAACCTTTTGCAAGCACTAGTTTCTCGTAGGACCGGTCGGAGTGGTAAACTAAAACACAAATAATTAATTTCTTTATATAACTGAAAAATCAATTCAGGCATTAAGGGGTTAAGTTTCCATTCAGACAACGGAACACAGAACATTGAACTTTTCTAGCTCGTTTTACCGCTTGATTCCCAGTGCACTTTATCTGTTCCAGCTCACCCTCCTATATGTCTTATATCTGCACATGTGACATATATTTCTGGTCATTCCTCTCGTATACCTGCTCTTCCACAGACGTGGGAACTGGATAACTCTAAAGCTGAAGAAGCTGATAAAATCCAACAGCCGTGAGCATGGACCTGATCGCCCACCCACCCCTACACACTCAGGCGTTCCTGAGCCCCGCCTCTCCTCTCATGACAACGGTTCTTTCATCAGCTCAGATGGCTATGGAGGCTCAACCTCCACTGCAGTAGGTGATGTCGTCTCACCCCAGCGTAACAGCTGTGAGTATATCCTTCTCAAATTCACACGGAGATCAAGTGTACAGAGAGGCATGGATGAACCGATAGTCACCTTGACAAAACCTCCCACTCCACCTCAGCATTTTTAAAGGAGATGTAATAACTCACATCAGTTTACAGTCAGCCTGTTTCAGCACTGTTTACAGCCGCTCATGTTCGTTAGTCCATTGTCCACGACCTCCACACCGTTTTACAAACTGAGAAAATTCAGTTGCTTGAAATGTGCTTGACTACAGAAGAAAATTAGTATCCTTTAATGCTTTTAGTTTCAAACTTAAACATAAAGAATGAGATTTTGGAACATCAGAAGCATGTATTAATGTGTGTCATGTCCAAAGAATCGCTATTCCTGAGATGTGTGAACAATCCTCAGTATGTCTTCACTGTGTCTTATCCTTGTCTTTATGTATTTATTTCCTTCCTCCCTATGCCCTTGCCTTCCTTTTCCCCTTGTCTCTTCTCTTCCTTCCTATCTCCCCCTTTACTTCCCGTACTCTCTGCTTGCATCAATCCCCTCTCTCCCATCATGTCCGTCTACATGTGAACGGGCTTGATGTTAAAAAGCCACTCAGAAAATGTTTCCCCGTATGAGGAACAGGCTGAAGGACAGAGACAAAGTCAAGTCCCTCTTCCGTCGTTCCATGTGTAAGAAAGACTGCGGCCCGGTTTCTGGTCCCATCTTAACTCTTGTCTTTTCTTTCACTCGCACCACCATGATTAATTATTTTGATGTTCTAAATTCCATAATGCTAACATAAGGCTAGCATAAGTGTGATTCTTTTTTGTCCAAAAAATGCAAAATCACTAAGAATAATATGCTCACAGTGTCTAAATCAGTGGCAACCTCATTTCATTACACTAACTGTGGCTAAACTTAAACAGTGTGAGTTATTTTATTAGAACTATAGAGGTCAAAGAAATGCTGCATTGCAGGAAGACACTCTTGCTGCAGGAGCTGTGTCCTGCCAGGAGCAGGATGGATCCAGATTCAGTATAATGTAATAATATAATGAGTATAGGCTATCTGGCTCTGTCACAGTGACCAAACTACTGAAAACAAAAACCTCGTAATTTGCATGATCATTTCACATGTCTATCACTCTCCTTTCATCCACTTCCTGCTCCTTCCATTCCTTCATCCAACAATGTAGCCTTGAGCAGCTTATCTTGTCCCCCGCCCCCGTTTGAGGCCCACCGATGGGCTGAGAGTTCACAGCAGCTGGAAGGATCAGAGGCCGATGCACAGGAGGGCATAAAGCACCCACTGACCTCATCCCTTACCACCTCCATCTTATCCATCCTCCACCTTCATCATCCCACCACTCTGACATCTGGCCATCTCAACAGCCACATCACTGACACTGTTCCAGATGCTTCTGAGCTCTGTGTGACAGGTAGAGTCATCCATGATACAAGTACAACACTGACTCTGTGTTCCTTATTAGAAGCTTGAAGTTCTGGAAAGCGTTAATCTCCTATAACCACTCAGTGATTTCTCCTTTTATGCCCTGCAGACAAGGGTTCGAACGATAGGATTGTGCCGTGTGGATTTGAGGACAATGACGAGCTGCAAAATCACGGTAAAACCTTCTGGATACTCGTTTAGAGGATTCAGCAAGCATGCAGATGTATAACCAGCTCAGGAATTAGAGTAAATCCATCAAATCGCAAACATGACCTTGTTTCATATTAATCTCTATGCTGATCACCAAGGCCAACATCAGTTATTACTAATGCTTGACTCTGCTGCTCCCTGTTGGCCATGTAGAATATGATATTAATACAACCAACAGATGTTTTCATGATCAAAGAATTTCAAATTTGTCTGTACGGCATTACGTTGTACTGTAATCTCTTTGCAGGGGTGAATGGGGTCCAGAGTCGAGCCCAAAGCGAGAGCAGCGGTGAATTCAGCCTGAGCATGGAAAATGAGCCGTGGTCAAACGGGAGCAGCCCTGTCCAGCAGCCACCCTCACGTCGCTCCTCCTACCAGGCTCCCAGTGATACCTCCACTCCTCAGCATAGCACAAAGCAGCAGCAGCACAAAGACAAATCCTGTACAATGCCCACCACCAACAGACAGATTTTAGAGGTACAGCCTACACCTAAACAGAAAGATGCTGCACTGTCTCAGGAGTTCTGGCTCACAAGGGGTACAAAAAGCATACGAAGGGGGTCAAGAGTAAAGGTTAGTCGTCGCTCGTCAGATTCAGGAGGCACAGCAAAAATGAACCAAGGGCTCAGTGGGTTGAATTCAAAATCGGTTCCTAGGGAAACTGAAGTTGCACGAGCCTCTGCTTGTTCACCAATCACAGTGCTGTATGTTCAGGGTAAGTCCTCATCAATGTCTGGCTGTCTCAACTGCTTTTCTACTCCTCTGGAAAAAGACGGGAGGGTCAAAGTACCTAAGTCCCCTAAAAGCCTCCCCCGCGCCAGCAGTGTCATTTCTACAGCAGAGGGCTCGTCCCGACGCTCCAGTGTCAGCAGCGACTGCAGGGTCAAGGCTGACCAGCTCCCTGTCCAGGTTTCAGAAGAGAGCAATAATCAGGAGGACACGGCCAGTCAGAAACAACCAGAACCAGACACAAAGAACAGTGAGACTGAGACAACGCCTCCAGTCAAACCTCCAAGAGACCCAGCGGTTGTTGTTACCACAGACAGCACCAAACCTCCTGTGCAGGAGTCCCTTTTTGGCTCCTCGTTCACTTTTAACTCTGTCTTCTCAAACACAATCTTCAGTGATTCGGTTGTCACTACCACGACCAGTCTGGATGTGCTTGACACCAACCAGACCTCCCTCTCCCCAAATCCGTCTCTGCTGCAAAACTGTCCGCCTGAGAGCCAGGAATCTGCTGAGCACACACCACAAACGTTGCTTCACATGGAAAACCAGCAGGCTCAAGATGCAGAAGATGCAGATGGGTTTCAAGGGAAGGACAAGTCAGTCACAGTAGTATGAAAGGAACCGTCACATCCATATATTCTATATATTTACAAATAGATATATGATAATCTTATGTATATATACATCTATAAATACACATATCTCTAATAAAGAGACCCCTGCTTGAGTATACATTTCTATTGAAAGTTGTGTTTTTCCACCCTGCTTTAGAACTATGTACCTGAGCAATGGATCCAGATCCATACGGTACTGATTTACATCCTTGTTCTCATTTTGCACAATGATGTTTAATATAATTAAATTATATATAGATGGTTCTCCTCTTTTGCCCATTAGTAATTAGACTGGTGCTGCTCACCTTTACTTTGTTACTCTGACAATCTTGTGTTATGTATATTTGCATTTGAAGAAACGTTTTGTTTCTTTTTGTGGGATTATTTATGCTCTGTTACTAAATGCAAAACTTTTAACTTATTGTTTCAGTGTCCCTTAGATTTGAATGTGAGCCCGAGGACACATGTGAAAAAAAAAAAAATAAGTGTATATCTTGTAAAATAGGATAAATAAAGAAACTCTCTGTGTACAGTGTGTAGTTTATTTTGCTTGTCATTATTTTATAACGCAGCTAAAACTTGCGCCCGCCCCGCGTTCTCATTGGACGCGGATGTGGTCACGTGAGAAAATGCGGAAATGGGTCATTTTGAGTCGATAAAGCAAAACATTCGGGGGAGGTGAGTGACTCAGTTTTTCGCCTACGTTTTTCGCTTGTGCTGGAGCTGCTTCGTAAACTGCACCGGACAAGTCGACAGCTGTTCTCGGGGTTTGGCACGATGCTGAACGCCGCCGCCGCAGAGAGGAACAAGGACCCCATCCTGGCGGTGCTCCGGGAGAGTGTGAACACCGGGAGACCCCTGCAGGCGCTGGAGATCTCCTCCGGTACCGGGCAGCATGTCACACACTTCGCTCAGGCCTTGCGGAATATAACCTGGCAGCCGTCCGAGTATGACCGCCAGTCTCTAGCCAGGTAAAAACAGGTTGTGTGTATCACTTAGTAGCTATTTGCATTCAGATGTACCATATTAACAGCTTATAAACCCAGATATTAGCAATAATAATGAAGTGGCTGTGTAACTCTATTGAGAAGACAACGTTTTATATTGTCTTACTACCACCTCATAGTACCACTGATGCAGGCAATCACTATGCAGGTCAGGTTTGTTTTGTTGAGTCCTGCCTGCATTAACAATAACACCTTTTGTTTCTATTCTCAGTATAGAAGCGTACAGAGTTCACTACCAGCTGAACAATGTGAAGCCTGCCATCCACCTGGACGCTTCTCTGCCCCATCAGTACTGGGGAGGGATTCAGCCAGAGAGCCTCGACCTGGTGCTCAACATCAACATGATCCACATTTCCCCTCTGGCTTGCACAGAGGTAGGTCGACCGATCGGCCACAACATTAAACCCACTGACAGATTCGTGAATAACACCGATCACCTTGTTACAAGTACCACCCACCTAAACGTTGCTGCTGACCAGGCACCCCCTCCGCATATAAACAACACCCCCTGATGTCAGCAGCCGTCCCCTATAGGACAATGTGCTCGCCACACCACAAAAACTGCTTAGGAACGGCTAAAAAAAAAATAGCCCAACGACTTGACCCGACCTCCAAACTTCGCACATCCCAGACTGGCCAGACTGGCTCCCGCTACCAGACACTACAGGACATGCTCAGAAGACCCTAGTACGTCCTCTGACGAGTCAGAACTGTTTTGGAGTTGCAAGGGAGACCTATATATTATCAGGCAGGTGTTTTTTCCGTAGGCAGAAAACTGAGTCACTACCACCCCCGAATCTTTTGCTTCGTTGACTCAAAATGACCATTTTCTGGCTTTTCAAGTGTGTAGTATTGAAGAAGATAGTGTAGCATAGATTAAAGTACAACACTTACTGCATATAAACAACACTCCCTGATGGCAGCAGCAAAGTCCTTCCACAACTAGCGATGCGGGTGACTGCCCTGGTGCCCTGAGGACCCCCAAAGATTCACGGCACAGTGTATCACAGTTTATGTGTTTCTCTGGTGATGATTTACACACCACTACAGCAACAATATAACCTGCTGTAAGTAATTACGTGCTTTATCTCACTTACACCCAGAGCAACAGAGGGACTCTTCTAATTGGAAGCCTTTATTGTTTTGGATTTATTTTGTGCTTTCAAGATCCATATTTCTGTACCACGTTTTTACTAAATCAACTCAAACCAATTAATAAAAATTGGCTGAGCTATGGCAACAAGTTTTAGGTGAAAGGTAAGTAATAAAACAATAATAGCAATGAATAGCATAAATAATGAAGAATTAAAACATCAGCTACTGCTGAGTTTAAGTTGGCAACATAAGTCACCTGGTTATAGGAAAAATAAGGCTGGAGCACCAACATTTCTTGATTTAACTTGTTTCATTGCTTAATAAATCAGCTTGTGTTTTAGTAGAGCAATATTATTTTATTTGTGCTTTATTGTCCTAGTCTGGGCTTATGCTACTCTGATATCAGCCTCAGGTCTTTCAATCTATAAAAGACACCAAGAACAAAAAGGCTTCAGTGGTTGCCTGGCACTCAGCTCCCACCACCTCTGATGTGCATTAAGACATTGCCACTTTCTTCCAGGGTTTATTTAAAGGCGCTGGAGCAGTGCTGAAGCCGCAGGGTCTCCTGTTGACATACGGGGTGAGTGAACAAACATTTAATGTCCTAAACATGCACTTCCCACATTCATCACAAGCCATCCTCACATCAGTTGTTAAAAGTAAACGCTATATGACAAATTTTGTTTTTTTCTCAGCCCTACGCAGTGAATGGTCAGATCACCCCTCAAAGCAATGCTGACTTTGACTACAGCCTACGGCAGAGGTAAAGTGCTCCATGTTTTATGACTCTTTTTACGCTTCCTAGGCTTTGTTAATTCTGTTATGAGGAAGCTTTATATAACTGTGGTGTCATGGTTATTTAAAATCTTTAAACCTTCTTTTATTTTTCCTTAGATGTACATTTAGGAGTGAAATGTTACATCTATTGTATTTTTTTAATGATGTGCGATGCTAATACTTTAAGTATAAACTACAAAAAAAGGGAATCGCATATTTCTGCCTGCTCCTTGATAAAAGCAAAAGATTTTAAAAGTTATTGCTTTATCTTGCAGGAACCCAGAATGGGGACTCAGGGATATCTCGCTCCTCAATTCTATAGCTCAAAGAAATGGTTTATTTCTGGAGAAAATAGTAAGTAATCGGCACATTTTAGAGCACAATCCATATTTAATTTCAAAATGAACCGAAACAATGCAGCTATGAGAACAAGTGGGTTCACTGCTACAATGTTTTCTCTCTTAGGTCGACATGCCAGCAAACAACAAATGTCTTCTGTTCAGGAAGGAGAGTTTGGTGTGAGATATCATCATGTTCCTTTTCTGAACGCGGAACCGCTTTGGAGCTGGATGGTGGAAGCGCCTTAACTTAAACGTGAAGCTCAGATACATTTAAGAACCAAATTCTCCATATTGTGATACAAACTGGCATTAGAATAAGATTTCACCTGATCTACAATACACTATTTTCTTCCATATTGCACACTGGAGTCAAATTAATAATGCGCTCTCAAATGTTGCCTGTGTTCTACAGTTTATGAATGACTAGTCATCTATTCAGTCATCTATTCATTTTATTTTACTATTCATGAAGCTATCTTAGCAGAAGTGCTTTGCAGAGGGAGACAGTTAAACGAACATACATTTTACATTACACTGAAAAAAGATTTGTATTAAAGGCCTATTAAAGTATTTCTTTAGCTACAGCTTTTGCGGCATGATCAACTTATGTTGCTGCTATTCTGGCTACTATTATATTTTACACAATACAAACAAGCAGAGTACACGTTAAAAGAAATCAATATTTAAGCTTATTTTAAAAATTTCAGCATACAAAATGGGCTCCTGACTCATCTGGAATGCATTTCAACCTGCGCTGGAATGAATACATAGAAATTATCTCTTATAACTTCATTAACATGCCGTATTTCACGTATTGTGTTTTGATGCAAAGAGATATTAAATCTGAGTGTTTTTTTGTTGAAAGTCTGTTGCTTGTGTGTAGTCTTAAATGTGACCACAGCCCCTCTGTGGGCAAACAGTTCCCGGGAGCTTTATAATCCCTCGCAGGTCTTTTTGTTCAGAACATCTCGCAGCTTCTTGAGTCTGCGTTCAGTTATGGCTCTGACATAACTGTCCGATTGGATGATGGCAATACCATCCTGCACCACACCCATCACCAGCAAAGGGTTTTCCTCCACGGTGATGTTGGGGCAGGGACAGCTCCAGTCTATCTTGGCGATCGTCACCTCTAGGTGTTTGGTATTGAAGAAAGTCAGGCCCATCTTTTCATCTCTCAGGACCTCTTCCAAGCTAAACCGGGCTAACCCAGAGTCCAGGTCCTCAAGCAGCTCCGTCAGCCGGCCCACAATAGCAAAGTCACTGCGGCACAAATTGGGCACCATTTTCCCCTTCACCCGACAGGTCCTGCAAGGTTTCTTTTTGGCTTGTGGGCAGTTTGCCTCACACTCCTTTTTGGTGCGGAAGCTGTTGGCATTGCCCTGGCAGCCACCGTAGGCAAAGGCTTGGCACTGCTTCATTACAGAACTCCAGGCCCAACGTGCCTCCCAAGCTTTGCAGGGGCCCTGAACAGCAGGCAGGAGGCAGATCCCCATCCCCTCTCTCTGACAAGAGGCCTTACACTCCTCGTAGGTCTCGAATCGATTGCGGCTGTCATCGCATCCTCCGCTGTTAAACGTCATGCAGGAGCCCAACTTACTGTCATAATACCAGTCAACATGACGCTCCGCACTGCACACTCTCAAGTCAACTTCAACCAGGCAGTCTGCTGGTGAAAATGGCCGACCCATGGGCATCTCAGGATCTTCAGAGAAATCATCGCCAGCACGGCGAATGACGGACAGCGGGTAGTCTGCATGAAGGACTCCAGCAGTATTCCGTGCAATACAAGTGTAGATACCTGTGTCCCACACCTGGGCGTTGTAAATGACCAGCTGTCCAATGTTGGTGATGACCACATTGCCATACATCTGGTCGGGCCTCATGACCAGCCGTTCACGTCGGTCGCTCTGCTTCTCCCATGTTACATCAGGTCTGGGCACCCCAATGACATCGCAGTGGAAACTGACTGTGCCTCCGACATAGATGGACTGGTGGTGAGGGTTGGAGTACAGCGTGGGTGGCAAGGGGTCCTCTTGGGAGGATGTCGGGGTGGGGTTAGCTGTAGTGTCCTGAGGCAACGGACTGGTGTGGGGCCCGGCGAGGTAGAAGCGGCAGGGGACCACAGTTATAGTGACGCCCCTGATGCAGGCTTCTGCGTCCATGTAGCAGCGGTTGAAGTATGTGAGGCCGTCTGATGCACAGGTGAAGTTGGGCTCTTTCTCACACCGGTCCTGGCACTTGCAGATGGGCTGTCCATCCCAGATGTCGCAGGTGGCTCCCTGCTGGCTGCAGATAAAACCCTCACAGGTAGCTGTGGTGTTGGGGGAAGCACCTCCATCGCCTCCACCCTGCCCACCTGGCCCAGCAGGGGTGCCATCAGAGAAACGAGCAGCAACGCAGCTGTAGAGGCCACACACATTGGTGCAGCATTTCTCAAAATCAGCACAGTCCTGAACACACACAAACATAAAACATGAGTTTCTTAAATATTTAAATGCATATACAAGTTTGACTGTTCATTTGTGCCTCATTAACAATTATCTCACCTCATCTACGCTGCATTCCCTCTCACAGGTGCTTTGCGCATCAACCCAAAGATTGGAATTCAGCTTGTTAGGACAAAGTCCCTCGTGCTTAACTTCGGATCCTGCCACACTTGCACACAAAGAAAGCTCGAGTAAATCGCAAACAAGGAGCATCAACAAATACGCACGTGTCCATCCAAACGGAGGTTTATTTGAGCCGTGCGCGTTCTGCCAATTTGTACCCTTTGTATGTTTACACTCCAAGAGTAGTGGGGGGATTTTATACATTGTTGCTCTTTTGTATGAGTCGCCCACCGAGTAATTCCATTCCTCTTTGGGGTCTTCAGAAAAGGAAGACGCCTATTGTCGCTTTTCAAACAGGTCCCTCGGTTTGGTGCGTAAACATGAGAGTCAGCTCGCTGTGCGCAGAGAGAAAGGCTGTAGGTCCAGCGATCAAGACGAGTTCCCGTGCACTGGACATTTAGTGAACAAAATGTATCCCGGTATTAAGCAAATACATCCTTCTGAGGTGCATGAAATATCCGCCTTGGTGATCAAAACTCCTGCAAGAGTGAGGAAAGTCGACATCCCCGAACGGCGAAATAAGCGAACGAAAACTGCACAATGGGAAAGAAAGACGCAACATCAGCCTTTCAGAGTGTGAATGGAGGTGGAAAGGGCAGCCCCTCTGACCGCCCCCATGGTCGTCCAGTGTCTGAAACTTTTATGAAGCAGCACCATGCGCTCAGCAACTGGACAAACATTGTAAAAACATCAAAGAAAACGTGGGGCAGTGGTTGCAAGCTGTCTCAACAACCGTGCGCACGGAGCTACGCATTCCGGTGAGAAATCCAACGTTAAATGCGTCCAGACAGCATTTATAGAGGTGCCATTCATAAATAAGGCTGTGTGCCGCTTTCCTGCAAATAGCTGTTGGTTGTAACTTAAATTTCGGCATAGGTTAGATACTTCAGGTTGTTTTACGCAGCACAGATTTGTACAGATACCGTTTTTTCCTGCACAATTCAAAGGATAAAAAGTAAAATATATTTTAAAAAAAAAAGTCGTCAGGGGCGCAAAAGCGGAAAGCGCGAAACCCTAACACGGGGCGTGCCGCGGCTTGTCTCGCAAAACATGTTGTTTACGTCCTCCTTGTCTAGACTTGGGTCAATTTACCACCGTCCCTCATTCACGCAGTGCTCAGAGATGCCGCGGTCAGGTGGGAAGACGTAAAGCGCCACATTTTCAACAATGTGCGACTCATCTTTGTCCCGGCTCAGCTCGAGGGCGATGAGAAGCAGCTCCCCTCATCTTTTCATCGGAGGTGACCCCGCAACCTTTGGGTGACTTCTGACCGCGCCGCATTCATGCGCCGCGGCGATGTTGCCCGTTATCCAAAAACTGGCCAATACCGAGGGAGGACATAATCAATTCAGCACCCCCACGGGCTTTATTGAGCTTCAGCACCGGCGGCCCCGGACCGGACAAAAGGAACAAAAAAAATGACTGGCACAATGACCTTGATACATTTAAATGAACAAATATATTGTAATGTAGCGCACAAGTTAGCCGAAATAAAAGACTAGTTTGTAGGTTTTACCATTTATTTTGATGGATGACGGTTTTCTATGGAGACAAAATGATAATGCCGCATCCAACCCTTTAGAAACACAGCTCTGACAGCAACAATCAAACGTTTACATATAGTGCTTTAAATGTTCACTCAAGAGTTGTGTTAGCCTATTGTTCTGGTCTCAATACAACACATAAAACAGGCGCCATGGAAACATGCACCAATTTCTTATGCCTCCTATGACCTTATTAAATACACACAGCCATGACACTGAAGAGGGAATACAGAACACCAGAGGTGGAACAAAAATGAGTCGGTAGATCTGAATAAGGTTTTTCGGTATTACTTTGATTAAAATACTCTGTCTTATGGTTCTCGTGTTGTGTCCAGAATATCTGGCAGTGTAAAAAAAACAAAAAAACACTGTAACCCTTCCTGTTACACACACACACACACACACACACACAGTTTTAAAAAGGCCGGAATAAATTTAAGTACAAATACTCAAACACGCAGCAAATCCGAATTACTACAGTATCAGATTCAACCTCCGATTATCACAGTCTCTCGTATTACCGCGTGGCCACAGAAAAGTAGCAGGTGAATATTGTTTTACATTCATAAATACACAGAATACCCCAAAAACCGACCGGTTAAAACGATCCAATATCAATATGCTTTTTGAGGGCAAAATGCCAAGAACGATCTGTACACGTGTTCGTACAAGGTTAATTCATAGGCACGGAACAATTGTTAAATCGCCACAAAAGTTACCAGATTAAAACTCATCATGCTCTGGAGGGTTCACGCAATAAAAGACCACGTCGAGGCAGAGTACGTCAATAGATGTCTGACTGACGGAGTTGGAGGGTGAATTCTTTTGGGAAGAAATCTAGGGGTACTACTGGATGTCAGGCAAACAAGAGACACATGGCCTGGCGTTTCTGGACAGCTTCACAGATAGAGAAGGGCCTAGCTGCTGAATTTTTCTTTCCGTCTGGGATGTGACATCTGCTCGGCTCTTCTCGTTACATTCCATTTAAGCCAGTCTCATTTAAAACTGAACTTAACTGAGTTTTGTATCACTAGCTCAGCACCCTTGAGGGTGCACGGAGAATTTTCTAGGATAGACCATCAGAGTAAGACACACAACGCCGAAGCAGGTCTCCCAAAACATTCAAGACAAAACAAGCACGAGAAGCGCCTCTCCCCAAGACAACCACCAAACACAACAGCACATACAGTATATTTACAACTTCAAGTCCAACTTTAAATACCAGTAAACAATCTTTTTCCAAATAAAAGTTAATTATTGTCCCTCCACTCATTTGTAGTGTTAGCGGGCAGCGACCCTTGATTCACATCTGTTGGTCCCAGGGAAAGCTTGTTTTACTTGATCACAGTGAGCCTCTGTAATAAAGAGTACAGGTAAACGAACATCCACAAGATGGCACCAGCAAGCGCAAAGAGAACAGAAACCAATTCAACCATCCAAGTTAGTTCCCAAAGGTCACAATGAGTTCACAGCTATATCCGTGGCTGATGAAGGTTGCTTGCAGCCCTGCATGCTCTTCTCCGGCCTTGCGACCTCTTGGAGCACACCTTTAACGCTGCCCCTACCGAGGCAATCACCAGTCCGCTTCCTTCACTATGATATCTTACAGTTCCCCTTGGAGGAGGAGGAGGACGACGACGACGAAGAAGAGTTCTTTGGCGGACTCTGCGGAGGCCTGAAGGACTTTGAGCGTTTGAGACTGTTGGCTTTGCTTCCACCACCGCTGCCGCCCGAGGCCGCGCTGTTGGCCACAGAGTAAGAGCGTCCGTGCATCATGACTGCGTTCATGCCGTTCGCCATGGAGAAAGACTTAAGGTGAGACTTGATTGCGACTGGGAGGGGCAGTTTGTCGATGAGGTGGACAGGTGTGCAGGAGACTATAGAGCGGCAGCACAGGTCTTGGAGGCTGAAGACTGTGGAGCAAGAAAAGATGTGTCATCAGTTGAATTAAGTGTATTAAACAAGCCGACGCGCTTCGGCCGATAACAGAATTTCACCCCTGCAAAGTTCTTTCCGTTTGTTCCAAGAATTTTGTTTTAGTTTCATCCTTATTTAACTTATTAACTTCCTTTATCCAACCCCTTTTGTTCTTTCAGGAGAAAAAAAAAAACACTGAGAGGTAAAAGTTATTCGACAAAATAGTTACAGAGACCGGGTATTGTGTGGAATTTATTTTTTGGATTCTGAGAATAAGGAAAAAACAATTGGCTCTGTGAAGTACCTTGGAATTGCAACTAAACAGCACATATGGATATTACATTTTTAACAAGAGCAGTGAATCCAGCTTCTACCAAACAGACAGTACCACTGGAGACGACTGCCAGTGACAGCAGCTCCAAAATCACTGGAACGCCGCTTCGGGAAATTCACACTTAAGTAAGTGTACAAATGGAATTCCGTTCATATCTGCACAGGGTGGCAGGAAACATTTCAAAGGCTACTGTCAGTGCTACATGACTAATCCAATTGCCACTGCAGTGTCAGCTTGTGCAAAGAGGTTGCAATCTATTTAGACTGAAAGTCTCGACGAACAAAACAGAATCTTCCTGCAAACATTTGTTGCCGTTTGACCTTTTCTATGATAAAAAGCACATTCCTAGTTTGAGTGAATCAGTAGGAAACAAGTATTAACCAGCTCACCTCTGTTGGGCCTCCAGAATTTCTCCATCCCATGCCTCATCAGCACGATGCGCGAAAGCTCTGTGAAGGACTCTATGACGTTAAAGTTGCAGAGCGGGCTGACCTCAAAGAAAGTCATACTGTTCTTTTCTGCATACGCCCTCGCCTGCTCCGTTGGCACTTGCCGCTTGAAAGCCAGGTGAAGCCGGTTTCCAACAAGAATTCTGGGCACACCTGGGGCATGCTGATGGGAAAAAAAGATATAATATTGCTGTGATATCAAGTTACCAAACGGTAATGTGCTATGCTACTAGATTCTGTGCCAGAATGATGGACAGATGGTCTTTCTTAGCCTCGGATGAAACAGACACATCCTCATGTGGACCTTATTGTTTCCGTGGCCCTGGTCAACCTGGTATTGACATGCATGAGTCATCCAATCACAAGTGACCAGATGTGAGTAGGGCGTATAACTGCGATCCGCAGGTTATGATTATCTCAGGCAGTTGACAGTAGCCTACCAAAACTAGCAAGCAGCCACAAGGACTGTGGCTATAAATTAGATGGGAAAACTACGCATCAGCCTGCTGTTTATGCAGCCTCCATCACAGTAAGTAAGACAACTCGAAGTTAAATAAGTCTTATTTACTTTTCAAACTGCTGCTTTGCACTACATGAAGTTATTGCCGTCTGTTCCTTTCTGCTGACTTTATACTGACAGATTTTAACAGCGTACATACAGTGTGTACTAGATTAACATTTAGCAAACTAAAATTGCCCATAAGAGTAGTTCCTGGAATGAATCCTTCTTGTGTATAAGTCGAAATACAAAGTAATACCGTATACCATTCAAGATGCAAACTTGAATTATTATTATTTGGCTTCAAAATGCGTACCACCTTAATGGTTTCATCTCACCGAATGGCCATAACAATAGTTGTGAGTCCTGTACTCTCAAATGCACGGGGCAGTCATCTCAGGAATATGTGTTCAGCCATTGCACTGCTTTTGAACACTTTAATTTAAAGTTTCAGAAAATAAATGCAGTTTTTTCCACAACAGCCAAAGTAAAGGGTTTTGTACTTTTACTTGAGCCATGCTACCTCTTTTATGTATCTGTAATGTATGATCCAACATTATAAATTAGCAAGGACAGAACAGCAGGCCGATGTCCAACTCTGGAAAGGGATATGCAGTGCTGACACAGCCTGTTACCTCGATTCAAATTTCCTGCTACATAATCCTAATTAAACTGGCCCCAAATTATGTTGGTGCTTGACTGTACACAGAGCACGAATCTCTGATCAGATCTCGAGTTGTGGCTCGAGACGCACGCGAAGGATTCACATACACAGGGTGGAGGGGATTACCTCATCAATTTCCCGGATCCAACGGTCAATGCCATCAAACGACCAGCCGTTAGTGATGTCATACACAAGCAGGATGCCCTGTGGAATGAAAATAACCAGGTTAACCTAAAACCAGACCTTCACAGTAAGAGGAAAAACTTAAACCGCTTTAAAAGTCACCTGTGCTCCACGAGAATAGGATCTGAAGATGGTGCAGAATCTGCCCTGCCCTGACGTGTCCCTGTTAAAGAGACACAAACAGACATACAAACATATCAATTTATTTTTTGATTATTACAGTTGACTATTGGCTGTATTATGACATATTACAATAAAATCTTACCATAACTCCAACTTCACTCTCCTCCCATCCAGCAAAATTGTGGTGGTCTTGTAATCAATCCCTAAGATCACGCACAAACCACACAAAGTTAGTGCTGGTCATTCTACACGTTTGATTAATTTGAAAACAACCATAGAGCAGAGAAGAGAGGGATATTCACCGCTGCTGTAGGCGTAGGGAGACTCCACCGATCCGTCTTGCAAACTATCCAAGATTTCTCCCTTTCCGACATCGCTGTCTCCCACCAGAAGAAATTTCAAGAGATAATCGTAACTCTTGACAGGGCTACTCTGAGTACCCATGATCCCGCGCATTGGGTCCGATTCACGGAGAGCTTTTTCAGCTCACCAGAAGTCCACTGTTCCAGCAGAAGACAAACGAGACGGTCCCCGGCAGTGGCAGAGAAAGCTAGGGGACTACCGTTTGACGTTCGCGTAAGCTAACTAGTTAGCTTGTGCGCTACCCGCGATTTACATGGACTTTTTTATTTAATTTGTGCCTTCTAACTTATACAATAATTGTATTATTCCACAGCAATTAATAGCAGTTTTGTCCAATGTTTTAGCACTGAAAACGGAGTCCAGACACCGTCGATGTAACGTTGGTGTTCACATTAAGAATCAAAACAACCTTGGCGGCTAGTTGTCTTGTTAGCTAGCCAGCTAACATAAACGACAGTAACACATTTTAGCGCAACCTTGAGGTACAAAGTAAAACCGATGCTCTTTAATCCTACATATACCCCTACTGTACCCAACAAACAGCGATGGTTTCACTTTGTTGATGAAGAAAAAGGCCAACGGAGATATTCAGGTTCCGAACACAACGTCCAAGTGAACCCTCGGGAAACTGCGTTGGAACTTCCTGATTGTGACGTTAGTTGTTACGTAGCATCCGGGCGTGATTTAAAGTAAAATAAAAGTAGCAAAAATAATGCGTCACAACCATTTACGTTACAACATTTAAACAAACAAACAAAAAAAAAAATCTTCTGAATTTCTAAATCTTCGTGACCTTTTTAATTTGATTTATCTCGATTCTGGAAATTAAATGGAGACAAATACCTATAATTCTATAATCTGCTATATTAAAAATATTTTAGTTGGATAACTATATCATTTCAGCCTTATTGTAATTTTATGTCTCGATTCATTTTATAACTACACTAGTGATACTATATACAAATATGACTATAATACTGAAAAACAGTATTATACTGTATTACTAATAACTTTCCTTTTTATAATTGATTCAGATGCTGTGATAGAAGTCTTGATTCTATTACTCTTATTCTATGTAAAGTACATTTGGGGGCAAATCATATTCTGCTGACTGCAGAGGCAATTTGTAAACTAGTAAACTGAATGGATCGGTTTAATTTACACCTTATTTACCATTGAATTAGAATGGATAATAAAATGTTATATTATAATAGCCTTTACAAACTTGAAACTTGAACGTGAAGCTATGTTGCTATACTATACTCTGGTTTGGGTGAGGAGTCAGTTGGGGGCCAGCTGATGGAGAAAAAAAAACATGGGGTTGTTGAAGAAGATGTATGTGAGAGCCATGAGAGAGTACTTTGAGTCCAAGGATGCATACAAACATTTGAAACTAGGTAGTTGTTCTGTTAGCCAAGAAAAATACCTCCTGAAGAGTGACTGTGTATTCAAGAAAGAGGTGAGTAAATCTGTTAAATAATAACTTCTTTATTTAATTTGACAAATGCAGTTACACAAATGTTTACACATATTAACTTGACAGGCTGTTTCATTTCTATCAGGTTGGCCTCTATCCCAAACTAGAGGGAGGCACAGATAAGAAAGTAGTCCAACCAAACTGAACTTGCACCGTCACACCTCAAGATGGTATGCCTTTACGATGTGACTGGACTCTGTTCACATGCTAGACTTCTATAGTCAATACTGGCATGTTCAGTTTAAGGCCATTTCCACAAGAATTTTGAATGCTAAGAAAATAAAATCCACCAGAGAAAGCAGCAGGCCATCAGTAATGTCTGAACTAGCAAACTTTTAAAAACTAAACACCACAAAAACATCTGGGAGTTGATGGTAGAAAATGTACTTCAAACTTCTGAGGCTGCATAAAGTGGGTATGTGCTTATGGTATTATTTGAACATGGGTTTTGGGTATGAACCAAAACATTTGCAAATTTTGGACAATGTTAGCTGCAACACATGTGAAGTTGCATTTCCGAATCAAAAGGACACGACTTTGGTTTAAATAATTTTTTATTATACCACAGCAGCTAAGCACTTCAGTGGATGGAAAAATGTGTTGCATGCAAGCATGGTAAAAACACAGCGTACTCGTGTTCTCAAGATTCATAAAAATCTTTGTAATTGATCTGACTTTTCATCATCAGGAAACACTGGCTCCAAGACTTACACCATGGGACAGCCAATGTTCTTCTTCTCTTCCCAAGATCCCAGCTCAAACTCTAAGCTTACGTCATTGACAACCAAGGGAAATTAACACTGTGAGAAATTAAATATATTAACACCAGAAAGCATGACTGATATCAAAGGCTTGCAATGCAGCCGCCAAAAAGAGAGTTAATTGCCCACACTAGTTTGTACTGAGGTCTTTGTAGGCTGTGTGCTTGAAGGCCAAAATAGTTTTGTCAAGATTCAGGTGACCTTATACATGAGAACCCTGTTCGAGGTGGAAGGAGATCTGTGGTGATGAATCATCTTGACTGTCAGCAAGTCCGAAGGGTAAATTTCAAACTTTTGCTTACACATAAATGCCATTTACATTTCTTGAAGCTTTTTTAGGGTGTGCACGGCTTCAAGGAATATTGTCTCCAGCCACTCTTGGCAGGTCGACTCTATCAGTAAGGTTGGTCATGAGGTGGTCGACCCTCATATGAAATCCTCTAGTGCTGATGAATTTGGCTTTGAGGACCCAGATCATGGAGACTTACTGGACTACTCGGAAGATAAGTATTAGAAGATGTCGAAATGTCTGGTACTCTTCTGTTACACAATACGAGTGGACCATAATTGGATGTGATCTCATGAATAAAATAATGTCTGAACAGTACACGAGCTTAGATGGAGCAGCTGGCACATTCAGCAACATAATCCTGTATAAGCAGGTCTGCATTTCGAAGCATCTCCTGAAAATGCCTCACAGCATTCCTGTACATACAGTTGTGCACCACAAGGGGATGGAAGAGATTCACTGGCTTAGCTTTAAACTCTGTGGGCAATTCAATAACCCTAGCCAAAGGGTTGCCAATAAGAACATGGTTCAGCAGCTTTTTCTCAAGGCTGCTCTCCATGAAGGCCAGCAGGTCCCGTAGCCTAGACTCCACTTTATCTGGTTTCCACTGTGACGGGGTTTTGGTGAGAAGCAGGTGCATTAGTGCAGCCTTGAAATGGGAATCCTTCAGAGCACTACTTCCTGACATCGCTATCTCCTTTTGATGAAGGAAACATGCAATTTCCAGAGTTTGAATGTGGCAAGAGTTTTCAGGCAGGCTTTTAGAGAGATGTTCTAAGAGAAGGTCTTCATACGTAGACAGGGAAAGTGCCCACAAAGTATCCATGTTGCTCGAGCACTGAGGCGTTATGAAGAAATGAGCATTAGTGTCAAATTTAACCACAGGGTTCATAGTAAAGCTAATCTTCTTCCCTGATCTGAAGCGAATGACCAGAGAACCTGGAGCATCAATGTAGCGGATGTTTAGCTCAAACTCGTATTTGTGTGAAATCAGTGCCCACGCCTCCTTGATGGTGCTCTGAAACCATCTGGTAACCTGTGATTTTGAAAGGAAAGGAGTGCCCTTCGAGCAAAGCAGGCCGTCAGAAACATCCGTCATTTTTGTCTTTACTTTCTCATTTTCACCGTGCAGCAGGCAGACGGTGTCGTCATCAATGTCAGACGACTGACAGTGGCAGCCGTTTGGGATTCTTTTATTTTCCATCAGTTTTATTTGGCCGCAGACCTGCATATCTGAAAACACGTCGCTTGGCTGGTTGTTCCAGAGCACACACTGAAAACTATATGGCTCGGGTGGGGTAAACGGGACGATGATGTCGCACGCGTTCGCCCCCATCTGAAAGTCTTCAATCACCATACCGCCACTTTTATCACAGATGCTCTCCATGGCATCCAGTAGGTCACATGCAAATCCTTCCAAAAACTCCTCCTCCCTCCACTTCCTCTCAGATGAGATTTGAGCACATTTAGCATGAAACTGCTGCAGAGTGTGAATGTCCGGCAACTGCATGTCAGCCACAGTGTGAACCACTGGGGATGCCCTGATTTCATTTTGTGTCACTTGGGACTTTCTCCTCAGGTATTTCTTAAAGAAGCAGATCATAGAAATAATGGAGTACGCGTTCCAAATGTACCAAAGGTAATCTCTCTCCCACTCTGCAACAGGTTTCTCTGAAGTGTCATTGTCTGATGACTTGGTGTTGATGTGTGAAAAAGGGTCTTCTTGGTCCCTGGAGCTGAACATTTCCTTCTCAGGCTTTTCTATAAAAGACCCGTCAGTCTGACCGAAATGTCCCTGCAGAAGATTGTCATCAGCACCGTTTTCCCCTGTTTTCTCTCCGGTGACAGACAGATCTGACATTTTATCTTTTTCTGTGGAAAGTCGATCAGACTGATTCTGTTTCTGAGGAACATAATTCGAGTCGTCTCGAGGCCCCATGTTGTCAGTGTGCGTCATTTCGTCACTCACAGGTGCAATTTCCTGGTCCATTTTCTGTTCCTCTCTCAGCAGCCTCCCATCTGGCGTTTGCACCCCATCTGTGGTGATATCGCCCCATTCCTCAACCCCGGGGTCGTCCCTGGGACACGTTAGGATGCCCAGAGTCACCACAAACAATCGCAGAAGGAAGTCTTGCATCATCTATGCCTTCTGTGAAGGGACACAAACGTGATGTTCAGTGAATTTGTGGCTGATAAGTGTAGAAAAATTTAAATTTGAATTAAAAAAAAAATTGCAAAATTTGCAATTGCATGTACAAATATTTCATGAGAAATGAATGACCAATTTCACAAGGCTGCAAAGCCACAGAGAAGCGACTTCCTCGATTGCCAGGAAGCATTCACATTACCTATTATCTTCTGTGTTTATAATAAATATCAGCCCCTTAACTTGTTACACATAACTTTAAAGGAAAGGAAGAAGAGTACGCACCAAAATAAGTGAATTATTATGTCGAAAATGCGATGCTCCAGCAATGAGTAGGTAGAAAGGAGGAAACTAGAGACCAACCTTGTCACAGAGCTACAAGCCACAGAGCTCTTCCTATTTTAGATGTACGTTATGTTTCGTGACTTGTTTCCTGCTCACCCTGCCCATGTGCTCTGCTGTGACATTTTCCTGTGCGGCACACAGACGTGAAAAGATAGAACAGACTTCCTGTAATTTTAACTGCATCTTCATAGAAAAAAAAAAAAGGTTCGAGTTGAGCCACTATGATGAGTCACTGAAATGCTTGTAATACTAAGCCAAGGAAATCAGTATACAATTTTATCAAACCAAAAAATGATTTGTGTGTAGGTATAAAAGGAGAAAAGTGAGGGCCTTTTATCCTCTTTCAGGTTTCTAACTGGTTTTTCCTGCTGTTTCTCTCAGTGGGTCCAGGTGTGTTCAAAGAGCCGTGTGAAATAAACTAAAGAGTCCCTTACAAATTTAATAATAGACACACATGACAATCTATTGTCCCTTAACTGATTAGGTAGGTTAGGTTAGGTAGGTTAAGTGGAAACTGGTTCACCCTTCACCTCTCTGACAACAACCACATTTCCCAACCAAAGGCACACATATTTGAATGGTCTGAGTACATTTTTGCATGTCTGGATTGTTGTTATGGCTACACATGAACAACACCGCATCTCAGAGGCACACAATACATTCATCAAAACAGAAAAAAACAGGAGAGACATTAAAGTGAATTACGCAAAGGCAGAGTGGAAAATATGTTTCTGTTTTCTGAGCGCTCTATAACAGGTTTACTTCTGAGAAAGCATGGATTGAACGAGGACCTTTTGTCACATCTACGCAGGTGCCTGTCAAGGGAGGGGCATGATGACAGACAGTGTGGTCGGCTTTGAACATCACCGGAGAGTTCGAGAAGTGCCTCTCACGGTCGGTCTGAGCTACAATGTTTGCGACGTACGTAAGGAACTGCAAGTTATTTACTATGGACATTGTCATTATATAATTTTTTTTTTTCATCTGTTCGTCCACTCTTACGTAAAAAGGTAAGTTACTGTGATTTCACTTCCTAAAGATTCTCATACCATTGTGTCATCATATTGTTTAAGAACTAGGTCTGGAAAACTAGTTTAGAAAAATAAATACCTTATTGAAAGTTAATAAACCATTAACAAATCATTTACAGAACTTTAATGAATATTTGACAGAAAAAACAACTTTTTCACTGTAGGGGAGCAAAGAAAACGCTGGCGGCCAAACGTTTGACATTTTGAAAGCTTTCTATCTCAACTAAAATGCATTTATTGCTAACTTGGTGATGTATTAACACATACCACTGACTGCATGCTTTATTGAGCATTATTAATTCTTATAAATTACAGTTAATGACTTTAACTGCAACCATATAGATATTTTATCATCTGGCAGTTGTAGTTCCAGTTAAATGACTTATAACTGATTTATAAAACATTAGTTACATAATTTTTCAATCAAAGCCATTAGTTGCATTTTATATTCCGTTTTCTTATCAGAAAGCAGCTCTTACTAAACCTTCATTCAGTGCAACAGGTAAAGGTACACTGGTTCTCAAGCAAGCAAGTTATGCCACCCTTTCCAAGTTATGCTTTCCCTCTCCAAACTTCTTACTGTACTTTTTCACAGATTTAAACACATCTGAAGCACAGCCCCACCACCTCCCACAAGATGGATAAGTTTCGTATGATGTTCCAGTTCCTGCAGTCCAACCAGGAGTCTTTTATGAATGGAATCTGTGGTATCATGGCATTAGCCAGTGCCCAAATGTACTCTGCCTTTGAGTTCAGCTGCCCCTGTATGCCAGAATACAACTACACCTATGGGATCGGACTGCTTATTGTTCCTCCTATATGGTTCTTTTTGATAGGCTTCGTATTGAACAATAACGTGTCAGTGCTGGCCGAGGAGTGGAAACGACCCATTGGCCAACGGACGAAGGATCGATCAGTCCTGCGCTACATGTTTTGTTCAATCACACAGAGATCACTGATAGCACCTGCAGTGTGGGTGTCTGTCACTCTCATGGACGGGAAGAGCTTCCTCTGTGCTTTCAGCATCAACTTGGATCTTGACAGATTTGGGAATTCCTCTATTCTCAAAGGGATGAGCGAGGCCGAGAAGATGAGACTGCTGGCCAAGATTCCCTGCAAAGAACTGTTTGAGAATCAGGAATTAAGACTGGCCGCAACACGATACATCAAGTGCATATCGCAGGTAGTTTGTACACCATTGTTCTGTGAACAAACCAGGAAGCAGCCAAGACAAACATCTATCTATCTATCTATCTATCTATCTATCTGTCTATCTGTCTATCTGTCTGTCTGTCTGTCTGTCTATCTATATGAGTTCCTGGTGTTTATTCTACAGCTTTTATATCATTTCTTATATTGCACCAGTTTTTACAAAAACTGTAACTTTCTGGGTTTTTTTCCCATGGAAAAAAAAAAAGTAATTGAAATAAATGGTCACATATCATAGTGATTTAAGGAACAATTCACACTTCACACTATCGGAAAATATTTGTTTCTCTATTTGACTACTGCGCATAATGCGGCGTTGGTTGCCTTCATCACGGAAGACACTTTAACACAAAACATTCAAATGAATTCTGAAAGTCACCTAATTAATGAAGGCTGAATTCACAGTTCTTGATATTATCCACGATGGAAATACCGGGATTATTGTACACAAAAAACTATTGTTAATGTTGTTCGTGCAGTCTGTAGTTTTCCTACATGATGTCTGACACCACAGAAGTACAGTATGTCCGGTTGATTTGATTCCATGGTTCAAACACTGTATGGCTGAATTTGTTTAAAATTGATAAATTAGGAAGAATAAGAATAAGGGATTTAAAGATACCCCATAAAACCTTAGAGTTGGCATTTACACATTCAAATTGACAAAAAATGTAACTGCGTTCCTAAATAGTATGAAAAATCCCACGGATTAAAACTGTATCTGGTGGAGTTTTCTCAAATGTCACGCCTTGTGGGCTCTCCTGACCTCAGAGTCTTTCAGTTGTCATTCCACTGAAGTATTTTATCATCATCACAAGGAAAGACCGTTTTATTTTCCCTGCTTTGTTCCTTGGTGAATGTAGTCAACGTAAATCTCCCAGACTTTAGGTCTTTGAGCTTGCTGAACCTTTCTCTTATTAAAGGGACAGATAAGCCTCCAAATTTATTATTCATGGAACTGGGACCTAGTCCTTTCAAAAACACCCACGCTGTTATTTGGGTCTTTGATCAGCTGCTGGGTAATTACACAGGCCTCAATGTAACATGTCTGTAAAGCTTCTGTTGATATACAGATTGTTCTAATGAGCCAGGAAGCTGCTATGCTTTCTTCATCGTATGGCTTCCACTGTCTTCTGTATGTGCTAGAACACAGACAGACCTGATTTAGTTACGATTAACCAACTGCCAAAACCACATTCAAGTGTTAATTTTAAGATGTCTTTATTTCTCAGGCATGTGGATGGATGTTTTTGCTCTTGATGACCTTCACTGCCTTCCTGATCCGAGCCATTCGACCATGCTTCACGCAGGCCGCCTTCCTCAAAACCAAGTACTGGTCTCATTACATCGACATCGAGCGCAAGATGTTCGACGAGACCTGCAAGGAGCACGCCAAGAGCTTCGCCAAGGTCTGCATCCAGCAGTACTTTCAGAACGTCAGCGGAGAGATGCAGAGCTTCCACCACCGTCGCTCCCACAGGGACGACAGCGACGACGACGATGACGACGACAGGAGGATGAGTGATGAGGAGAAACTCTTGGGTATCAGGGCCCAGGATGACATGAACAAGGTTTTGTGGAATTGGCACGCCTGTAAGCCGGCTCTGGCTCTGAGAAAAGACCAAATAGACGGAGAAAACAATGCCAAACTGAATGGGACCGCCAACGGAGCAGCAAATGGGTTTGTCAAGGGACACACCCATGAAGTGGAGAAAAAGGAATGGGCAGTGTACTACAGTAAGGTCTGAAGAGTTCAAAGAGAAAAAGAAAAGCTCTAATCGGCATGTGTTTCAGAGTTCAGTTAATTACTGTGTTTACTTAGACTTTGTGAAAGCTAGTTAGGAATATTACATTGCATTCTGATATATTTCAATGCACATTATTTTATGAATAAATATAAAGAGACTGAAGGCATATCGCCTCACAATACTTGAAAATCCAAAAATACTGAGACTGTCATCATATATCTGGTTTACACAGGGATTCAGTTCATTTAAAAGATATATCTCTGCTTTTATATCTCTGTCTTTTAAATTACTACTGAAAACACACTTTGTCGCTGCTCTCTAAGGGACTGAGCTTGGCAAAGGGTCTGGAGATTGGAGGCTGCTAATAAGAGATGCTGTACCGGGCTGATAGTGGAGTTTTATTACAGCACACTGGAGAGTTCTCATTGATAGCAACGCTAATAAATGTTTGTGTCGATCTCAAGTGCAGGCTCATTGTAAATACTCCCAAAGCACAAGACAAATACATGGGCGGTGAGAGCAAAGGAAAAAGCTGCACGCACTAACTGCTCCTTGCTTTAATGTAGGACTGATATAACACAAGCTTCCTCCTGTAGACGAACTCATGAGCAATGGAAAACACTCTTGCTCACTTCAATGTACTCACATTTTTATTACCTGACATGAACGCTATTTTGATAATGAACTGAAGCTTCCTGTGCAAAATTCCTGCTCTGAGCAGGTAACCCTTCGGTGCTACTCTAGTGACAATCAGGGAAACCTACGATCCATGCAAAAACAAAAGGTTGAGGCAGCTAAAACGATTTACATGTCACTAAGAAAACAAGGTCAACATTTGCATCTCTCATTTCCCTGCACGGCCCCTACTTTTGATCGTCACTGCTTGGTAAAAAATCATTTTCACGATCTTTGAGCCGTTCTCTGCTTGAAAAAAAATAACTGTTCAACATGTTTTACATGAATGTAATTCCAGTTAAATGAGTAACGCCTGTGAACATTTCTTAAAAAAACAAACAAAAAAAAAACAAACTGTGGTGTTTTTCTTTGTTTTTTCCGTTACATTTCACAAGAGGGCGTGCTGCTACCAAAACCAGCACCCGTCACACGCCAGCAATAACAACACAGCCCTGTAGCTGCAACACGCACTGAGACCTGCAGACACCCAGCAATGCATGCAGTTTATTCAGGGCTATATTTATGCATCTGTGCAGTCAATCCAGCTGTTCCTCAGTTTTCGTGTCATTACTAGAGTAGGGGGGTGGAGGGTGGCGGGGGTTGCAGGGTGAATGAAAATGGCACGTATCCCACTGAAGCCTCTCCCTCCCTCTCTCCCTCCCTGCCCCTGGGGGATTAGTGGAGCAGAGCACTCCCCTTGACCGTCTCACAGCTCGCCCAGTAGCCCAGCAGCTGTTCTCTCCCTCAGCCAGGGCTGCTGGTGTGGGGGTGGACGTCTTTGTCCAGGCTTTGATTTTTCTCTCCCACTTTTTCCCTTCGTATTCTTTAATACTATCTTATGCAGAGCTCATTGTCCTTGTTCTGTCTGTTTGTTCTCTGCCTGCAAAGCAGTGGCATGACACTTATATATATAGCTCAAGCAAAGCAAACGTGAAATGATATTCTGGTCCGACTCTAAAAATACAATGTTTGAAGGGAGGAAACGGTGAATGAGGCTGCGTAATTTTCTGACCTCAGCTCCACACAAACGGATTTGTTTTGGTTGTCAGGACATCAGCCATGCGCATGTGGCTGACCGGGGCCTCCCTTGACTTTGCTGCAAGTGTCTCTCTTGTCTCCTTCTCACATATACATGCACAGGGGCGTGCGCATGCAGACACACACACATCAGCATGCTTGCAGGCGCCCTATTCGTCAGTGTCTGGCTCATTCTGCCTTCCTTCTGCCTACAGATTGGAGGACAGAGGTAGCGAGGGAGGGCTGAGGGAGAGGAGAGTTGCGAGGCAAAACGGATGGTCACATGAGCAGAGATCTGTTTACAAACCCAGAGCAGAGCAAGAGCTAGGGGAGGAAGGGAAAGGCGAACTGCAGGCTTACTCTGAGCACCATTATGGATTGAGAGAGGAAGAGGGGAAGCCTGCCATGACAAAGCCAGCTGGAGGTGCAAGAGGCTGAATGCGACACACACTCTCTTGCACACACACCGCCTTTGTCTCTGATTTTTTTTCTTTGCTCAATTGAAGCAGCAGATGGTTAGAGGGAGAGTAGGATCCCCCCCTACGCACACACACACATCCACTGACTGACACACAAATACACACTCGCCAGCAAAACACCAAACCCAGCAAGAGGACTGTTGTTGACTGCATGGAGCTGTCCTCACTTTGTTTGGGCTCTGAGGGAAGCACATATTCGCCTTCTACGCTGAGGAGGAAACTGCAAGATCAGAGGACTGGAGGAGGAGACAGCGGAGGAGACGAGAGGGGGATGAGACTTGTGACAATCCTCTGTTAAAAAAGCAGCTTTAGGAGGAAGACAAAGCACAGATTAATGCCAGATTATTACCTTCGTTGGGCGAGGACTGTCATTTTGAACGCTGGATGTCATTGAATTTGGTGAAGGGACTACACTACAGGAACAAAGTGGAGTCAAAGAGGCCTCTCTCTGCTGGAAATGTAAGTATTTCCTGTTAACAAGCAGCCTGGGTTGTTTACAACATTGTGATCAAGTGAGATTCGGCTTCTATAAATAACTCCTGAATTGCACATGGCATGAGGCATGTGAAAAACAATCATTTATTCTCAACAAGATTTCTTTGTCTCTTCTCCTTCTCCCACTCTCCCGTGATGACATCATTCCCACTGGGATCCAGGAGCACATGAGGTCTCCAGTCCCGGTCCAAACCCTTAGGTCCAAATCTCCACATCTTAACACGGAGTGGTTAATCCAGATTTGGGGAATGCTGGGCAACACAGACTGCTGAGCCAACAAAACCACACCTCCTGAGGATTTGTGGAATCTGAGCAAATCTGAAAATCTTAATGGTTGTTTTCGCAGGAGCTAGCACAGCCCCAGCAAAAGAGCGACCGAGCTCAGGGTGACTGAGAATCAAGGCTCCAGAACAGATTCGGTGTCCGAAGCTCCGGCCCACGAGTTTGGCTTGTCTCCAGCCTGAATTTACTGCTGGTGTCTTGGGAGTCAAATTTCATGCAACCATTCCAATGGTGTAACGGTAAGTGAGTGGATTTCTCTATCTTCCAAATAGAGGTGGAAGCACATGTACGGTACTTACTTCAGAAACTTAGTAACTTAGTTGCCGGCTGCTTTCTGATGACATCTACATAGTGGATTGTGAAATCGTCAGTTAATCAGGGAGTGGAGGCCTTAGTGTTTCGGAGACTGAGGGGACACTTCGAACGAGGTGCATTCAAGAACATGTTTTCTTGACAGCTTTATCAACCAAAAAGCTGTCAAGAAAATATTTTATCTCTTATTCCATATTATTGTTGTGTGACCAGACTTGATTCATAACTGTGTCTCTCATTACGCCACAATAGATCTCCCCTACACCACCACCCGCTTCTTGTAAATCCCCCAACCCCCAGTCGCGTCAAATTATCCAACCCATACCCCCCACAGTGTGCAAGCTGTACCCATTCACTGACTCTAAAGAGAGACACATGGACATTTAGAGGCTGGCAAAGAGCATCCTCGCTGCAAATTAATAGGAACACATGTGGCTGGTGGAAGTGGGGCTTCCTCTGCTATTGTTTTACCAAATGGTCCCCGTCCCTAGAGTTCATTCTGTTTAATACACCCCACCTCCCTGCCACCTGCAGCCGCGCGCATGTTTATTTCTTTCGTATCACACAGAAACCACACGGCCTTACCCTTCCATCCCCCAGTGCTGTCACAAACACACACACACACACTGATGCACTCACACTCTGCCAGTCACCTCCATAGAGTCTGTGGAACAGATGGTGGCGTGGCGGAAGTGGTGTCTGTCCTTCATGTTTGTCTTGTTCACAGCCAATTAAGGCGCAGTCCTGTGAGCGCATCAGTTGCCACCACGGCGACAGTCGCTGCTCCCTAAACGAACCTGCACCCAGCCAATTAATACATATATGTCTTCACCAGATTTTATACTGTCAGCAAAACATCTGATTATCTTGAGATGAACCAAAATGGGGATTTAATATGATATGTTTTGTGTCTGCAGGTTAATGATCGACCATCTCTTTTTATAATTCCTCTTTCTCTTCACTGTCTCTTCCACAGACAGTGTTTCCAGTATTCAAATAATAATTGTGAATCACTTATAAAAGGAAATTACTTTGTTTCCTAACTGGTGTCTGTGCTACAAAGCAACTGCCGGTACAAATTGCCCAGCCTAATGTTCATACCAACCACTCAGACTTGAACCGTCTATGCTCAAGACTATATACTGCACAGAAAGTAAACAAAATTGCGAGAGTGGAAATGTTTATTTTTTTTTCAGCAGCTCTCTATTTTGAGGAAGAAACAGCAGCTTAAAGATACAAAGGCTGTGACATTTAAATGCAGACCTACAGAATATACTGTAAAGGGAGTTTACATTTTGTGTCACGGGCCTCCTAACAAAGAGTGGGAGCATATGTTAAAATTAGGAATTTTTCTGAAACTTTCTTGAGCTGATAAATTGGCTCTTTACCCTATGAGGTTGCAAATGCGTGTTAAATTTGTCATCTGTATTTGCAAACTTGTCTTGGCAGGATGCCTGTGTGGTTTGGGTTCTCAGCGCTCTGAACACTACTGCAGCATGACGTCTGACATCTATCACCTCCCGCTCAATGTGTATGTCATTGTGTTGGGCATTGGCCTTTTCGTCTTCATGCTCAGCCTCATCTTCTGCTGCTACCTTTTCAGGTAGGTGGGGGAGGTTTGGGAGATGGTCGGTCCAGTAGTTTTAACAGTTTGAGCAAGAAATGTATGACAATATGTGTCAGCAGGGTTAAAATAAATCTGTAACTACGCTGGGGCTAAGCTGTGATAATCATACAGCAATCATGATGCAGATTTATAGAGTGTTGCCCTGCATCGCTGCCAAGGTTGCAACATATAGTTCATAATCAGAAACCGCAAATTTATGTCTGAATTTTTGTGTTGCAACATACGGCATATGTTTTGTCCATGCTGCAGGGACAAAGCCTTTCAACAAATAAAGCAGGCTGACAATCAGACTTTAACCTGTCAAGTCTTAAAATATTGCAGATATTTTGGTATTTACAGCCAAGACTATGTTGTATGGACTATATTTTTATACTAACAATAGATTAGTTAACTACATATCTTTGAGTTTGTCTCAGTACGAAAGGGTGTTTTAGCGTCTCTCAGCTCAGTGTTTTGATTTATGACCACAACTTTCCTGTTGTTGTTTCCTCTTCACGGCTCCCATCAGTGATCCTCAGCAGTGAAAGGCTTTAATATTCATTATATGCCCAGCAAACAAACTGCAGACAGACAAAGTATGGAAGAATTTAGCTGACTGGCTGACAACATTCGGAATATTCGCTTATATGTTGACCATGTGGTGATATTATGTCAGCATTGCGTTTACAGCTTGCTGTGGTGTTTTCTAGTTGCTAGAAAATGACTTGGATGGAAAAAAGTAGCTCATTTACTACTCTCAAAAAGCTTTGATTAAAAAAACGACACAATAACAGGACACTTCTCGTTATGAGATTTCTCTCAAATATTGATGATTACTGACCACAAAGTGTCCATAAATGTAGGCTGGTGCCAGTTTGAGCTGACTGTAGTGTAGTCTTAGGAAATGGGAGCAGTTCAAAGAACAACCTTCTCGTAACAGATTGCTTCATTTGACTAACCTGAACAGTTAATACTCAGCAATACTCCACTAAAAAAAAAAAAGAGAGAGAGAGAAAAAAAAAGAGCAGAAACAGTTCCTGTTGTTACATGTACCATACAGATGTTGTCCTCTCTGTTTCTCTCAGGTTGAAACAACAAGGAACGAGGGAGCAGTTCAGCTACAATGAGGTATGTCATTGCAGTATCTGTCACCGTGGGTGAACATGTAACACCAGCTTCTGAGGCACGTTATAAATACTAGTTTAGCATTTCGCACTGTTTTCATCGAGTGTGAAACCTAACACCGCCCTTTATAGATGACCTTGACTCCATCCGTGTGCCATTAACCGCACTCTGGTTTTAAAATGCTAATCCAGCTGCAGTGTGGAAAGGCTTCATGTGGTGAACAGGTAGCAGGGTGTGACAGTGCGGTGTGTTGACAGTAGGTCACAATGTTTTCAGCCTCGGGGAAGGTTGAACTCCCGCTGCAGCTATTTGCATTACGTGTATGCATGGTTATATCTTCTTAAACCCTCTAGAAGTTAAAGAAAAGAAAAGAGTGCACATCGCTTTTGCAGAGGATTTAAAAGCAGCCGTCAGGACATTGAACTCAAATAAAGTGTTTTTTTTTTTATATAGCTTTTCTGCAACAGTGTGCTATGAGAGCAGAACCATAACACTGACACACCAATGTATCTCTCTGTAGGTTGTGCTGAAGGGAGCAAGCAAGAAACTGAGCCTTCTTGGAGTAAGTCTTTCCTCTTTCTGCGAAACCTTGTGCATGTCACGCATGTGTTAAACAACGGCAGCTGTACACATTTCATGTTGCCCACGCTGTTTCCGTGCCAGCTCAGATGATCCATTACAAGCTGGGAGGGTTCAGCTGGTTAATTAAATCAATGTCTCCTTTCACATGTGATCAACATGCTGCACATACTCAGGGTGGAGATGTCCTGAAAACATCTTTTAAAAAATGTCAGTGTGAGAACTGTCTGCTGAAAGTAGGACTCCAAGAATAACTGCACTCATTCAAAATGCATTATAAAAATATCTCCTGTGTCTCATGTGATTACAAAAAGGACTGCTTTCTTAAGTTTTTTGTTCTTAGTAATCAAATTTACTTTTTTTAACTAAGGCTTATGTGTGATTTTGGTTTAAAATTCAATGTCCAATCTCTCATTCTGAGTTTAAAATAGCCCTAACATAGTTAAGATAAAAGCACACTTTCAAAACACTGGTTTGAATTTAGATGAGTTTACTGCTCAAATATGGCTACAAAGCTGTGGTGATATGCAAGTCCAAAGGACAGTACAGAGAAGCATTACATTAACTAACCTCGCTGTTGTTTTTGTCCGCGCAGCAAACCTGTGCAGTGTGTCTGGAAGAATTCAGGACCCGAGATGAACTTGGAGTGTGTCCGTGCTCACATGCATTTCACAAGAAGTGAGTATAAACAGGAGCATATCAGGCTTTTGAGTCCAGCATTTGCTTCCCAGCTGTTAATACCACTCTCAAAAAAAAACAAAAAAAACAGTATGATGACAAGTTAGCTCATTGTAGTTTGGCTCAAAGAATGGGAACATGAAATACTTCCTCACTTCTTTGCTGGTTCTGTGACAAAACTGTAGTCATACTATTAATATTATGGTTTTGCATATAAACCCAAGCAAAACCACACTGAGTTGTTGAAATGATAAACAAATGAGACATGAAGAACAGAGAACTGAGTTTTATAGATTATGATACTAGACTTTCACACCATAGGGCATGCTAAACTAGAAAGCAGATGCTTGTGTATATATCTATATATATCTATATATATATATATAGATACTGACTGTGAATAAGTTTCAGTTTCAAATTAAACTGTTAATCAGTTTAACTGATCAGTGAGCAGACAGTGCTGTTTGTGTATGTTGGAGGTTTTTGAAGGTACCCCCATTAAGATTGCTTCCACATCTTAAAGGACCAATGTCTATGATTTGGTGGCACCTAGTGGTGAATTAGCAGATTGCAACAAGCTGAATACTCCTTCCAACTGTGTGGCCTACAGTGGTCACAAGTGTGAAAGGCCTCCAGTATTTGGTTTGTGTGTTGTGGACTACTGTGGAAACACACCAGTGCAACATGGTGGGCTCAGTGGAAGGAAAACCATTCATCGATAAAGGGTTTGTTCTAAGCTAGTGTGCATAAAATTATCATAAGATAATAAATACTATATTCAGTTTCTGTAAAGAAATCCCCTCATAGAGACCAGTCCTTTAAATTAAGTTGCCACTTAACACTTTCTATTTATGAGACCTGAATAATAATAATAAACCAGTGCCATGTGATATCATTCTAAGCTGTTACTGTTTCTGTCCTGTCAGGTGCCTGCTTAAGTGGCTGGAGATCCGCAGTGTCTGCCCAATGTGTAACAAACCCATCATGCGGCTCCACACAGACGCTCCCCAGGGTGCAGAGGGTCCCATGGACCCAGAGGAGGTGTGAGAGAGCTGGGGGAAAAGAAACCGGACTCCCCTTAAAGACAACACACACATTAAATACACTAGAGATGATGAACGTTGGTCATCTTTAAGACATCTCACAGGAAATGTTGATAATGATCCCCAGTGGCAGGGCTGCTGCCGACATTTGAGCAATATGCCTCGAGGTGAATTGCATATTGATAGCACCGACATGATTTTGGTCACATCAAGTCAGAGAGAGGGGTGGATGAATAGGATCTTTTCATAAAAATGCTCCTTGTCCTACTTCCATGTTGCACTGTTCACCAAAAAAAGGCAGGAAAAGGAGCCACATTAGAGTGCTGGATATCATTGCCACTGTCACTGGACGACTAGTGCAGCACTGCCAGAGACAAACACTAAGGGCATTGAGCAGGACATCAGAACACAGGATCAGTATGGATACCTCTATTATCTCAGGGGTGTTACCAATACAGCCAGCACAAACCATGTCAATCACCCTACACCCCTGTGCCACACATGCATCTTCAATACTGCCAATGTAGATGAACCGCTCCAGCAGCCAAATGCTGAAACCAAGACCAGCTGGATTACAACCGATGATTTACATAGACAATGTCGTCACAGAGTGTGTCCCAGGCCCTTTTCCTTAAAAAAAAGAAAAAAAAAAAAAAAGACTGATAGAAAACTAGTCTTGCCTGTACGTATTGTATGTAAACGTCTCCCTATATATTGTTATTTTGTATTTTAAATAAAGCGTCATGTAATGTATTGTACTCGTGTTGGATTTATTGAAAGATCAACCAAAGCTGACAATTGTTCTTTTAAGGAAGGAGTTTAAAAATGCAGTGAACTAACAGTCGTGACACTGATTTGTCTTTATAGCTCATTCTTATCATACAAAATGGTTTAAAAAATGGTCATCTGTTGAAAAGTTAAATATCAGTTCATTTTTAACATTCATCAATGACAGAATCTACTTTACAAAGGTTTGTGGTGTTCTGCAACATTACAGCATCATATAGAGAGAGAGACCTTGAGGTTCAACAGTCCTGTAGGTGCATCTGAAGACACAAACGTGTTGCAGATCAAGCGGCGCACACTGCAGTCCACTCACATACACAGAGTGTGTATAAGATATGGGTATATTTGGTCTTTAGTTTGCAGCCTCGGTGCCTTTAGCTTCCACAAACTCCACAGCCTTTTCTTTGACTGCTTGGATGCTCTGTGGGGTGCCGTGCTTCTTCTCATACTCCAGGTAGCGCTTGAAGAAGAACTTGATCTTCTTCACAGAAACACTCAGGTGAATCACTCGATCGAAGAGCGCCCTGCAAGAGGAAGAAAGATGGAAAACTGGTTATGACCAGAAAAACTACACTGCACGCAATGAGATGTGCTAAGAGTATCAATCGGGAGGAAGAATCCAAACTGGCATAACGGCTTTTGCTCACCTGACTTCCTTCTGTGATCCATGTTTGACCATGAGGTCGATGAAAATGGACCAGAGGTCGGTACGTTTTGGGTAGCTCGTCAGGACTTTGTCAAACATGCTGCGACCTTTCTCTGCATCACCATAACGGAACTCCAGCTGAGCGTACTTGGCAATCACATCCACACCTGAGAGGAGGGATGACAATGCATAAAGGTTAAAACCTGTGGAGATACACAGCTGGGGCAGGCAAACGCAATCTGAATGGCTACATCGTGTAAACTGTGTGTTTAGAGGGGCCAGACAGCATCAGGTTCAGTGATTGGTGGATTGAAAGAAAAACAAAATACTCAGACAGGATGATAGTGAATGACCTCTGTGGATCATCCCACAGATACTTGATCAGTTTGGGATCTAGTGAATTTGGAGGCCAGGTCAACACCTTGTGCTGTTTTTCATGTTTTTTTAATTTGTCCCTAAACTGTTTTTGTGTGTGTGTCTGTGTCAGGCTGCATCCTGCTGGGGATGGCTGCTGCCATCTGGTCTGGTCTAGGTGGATGGTACATGTCTAAGTAACATCCACATGAATGCTAGGTCCAAAAGTTTCCCAGCAGAACATTGAATTGTTACAAGGTGGTCAATGTTATTTACTTCAGTGGTTTTAATGTTGTGGCTGATCGGTGTATATCGCTTTGAACAGGCTCTCTTACTTTCTTTGGAGGGTAGACTCTTCAGCGCCCTCTGCAGGAGAGCACTGGCTGCGTCACTCTGACCCTGCTGGAGCAGGAAAGTCCCGTAGCTCAACCACACCGCCTTATTCTGACGGAACCGCTTCACCATCGTCTTATACATGCCCTCCGCCTCCTGGATACAAAACATTAGAACATTAGAAAATGTTATAAGGCCAAAATAGGAAGAAGCTCAGGTCTAACTCCCAGTTGGTTGAACCTTGGTTTTGCCGGACTTGTCATAGATGTCAGCCAGCTGCTGGTACACAGGCATGGGCTCACAGAACTGGACGGCCCGCTCGAACACTTTCTTGAGACTCTCCTCTGTGCCGTACATGTTCTCCAGGTTCAGCAGGGCCACCCACACGTTCAGCTTCTCCTGCTCCTCCCTGAGATTTCACAAACATAAAAACATCCGGTAAAATGTATCCTACCAACATAATCACACAGATTAACAACTTTAGCTAAATCAGTGTTTTGGATCTAGTGTCTGCAGATGATAACACATTGTTCCATCAGTTACCTGAAGGAGATCGTTTTGAGGGCCCTCTCAGCGACAGCACGGGCCTGCTCGATCTGTGTGGCCTGCAGGTGGTGAGCCATGTACTGGAGCCAAAGCAGCGAGCTGTTGGGTGAGGCCAGGAGGAGGCGCTCAAAGGAAGCAGCGTCCTGGGGCCGCAGGTTCGGGTCCATCAGCTCAGCCTCTCGCTGTACCAGGGCCTTCTCCGCTGCCTTCTTCTCCTGCTCCAGCTCGTGGCGAGACTTCTTCTGGGCCTGGCAGATTAGAGGAGTGGATTCAAGAGAGAAAAGAGTGATGACACAGAACCATTGATAATTGGAGATAATTGAGAGAAGAACTGTTATTGCTATCAATAACATAAGATTTTATTGTTTGCCGCCTCACCTTAGAGCTTCCATCTTGGTCCTCTCCGTCACTGGAATCCCCCTCCTCCACTGCAGAGGCAGGCTTCAGGGAGCTGAGGCCCACATCCCAGGAGAAACCTGCTGCCACCTGTAGTCTGGAGGGACCAGCTGAGCTGGATGTAGCCTGCTAAAGGTGAAGAGGAGAAAATGAACGTTTTCAGGTCGTGGATGGTGAATTCACCTCATCTAATCTACACAGGGATAGCCGCTTACTTTTGGAGGATCAGGCTTTTCTTCATCTTCCTTATCCTCCTCTTCTCTGAAGTACACCTCCACTCCGCTGTCACTGTCATCAGTCTTGGCTTTCTTTGTTCCCTTCTTCTTCTTCTTTTGGACCTGGTTGCCAAATGAAACAATAAGAAACTACCATGAAGACCTAAACAAGCAGCAGTACATACATACAGTACAGTATTTCTTACTGTGAGAGGAAAGGATGAGGAAGGAATGAAAACTGATGATGACGTTGATTTTTTTTTCTTATACTGACCACTGTTCACCTCCAGTACCTCAGCAAAAAGCTAAAATGCTGAGTAGCCAGTCATCTACAGTGTGCTCAGTATGTAATAGAAAGTCTGATGCAGGAGTGAAGGGAAACTGGAGTGATCCTGTTACCTGTTCGCTCTCAGACAGTTTGCGTTTCTTGCTCCTCTCTGTGTCATGTTTCTTCTTCTCCTCTCCGATGAGGCGCAGGGGCAGGCCGAGACACTCTGGAAGGACGTCTGGCTTCCCGGTGTCCACTGGGAGCACAGATAGATTGACAAACTCCTCCTCTTTGTCAATACTGGGGACAAGAAGATAAGAATGGCAGACTAAAAATAACACGATGACGGTGTGGATTCTATAAATAGATGTCACTTGAAGCTGCACCGGGACGGATTTTATGTCATCAGCATTTTGCGGCGACACTCTTCCCGTTTGTCCAAATCTATTTCTGATATCAGTAACTTACTTTTATTGTCAAAGCCCTTAAACTAGACTAAACCCGAGTGCCTCCTTGGAGAAGATAAAACACATGTAAAGGGGAGTTTGAGCTGAAGTGTGACATTTTACCTGAGGATTTTGGTGGTGAGCAGAGTGTTTGGAAGTAGGTGCTCAGAGAGGACCTTGTGGTTGTTAACAAAGTACTTCGTTGACTGTTGCAGTTCGGCTCTTCCAGTGATGCTTCTTGACAACCTGGAGTTAAAAACATATAGAACAGATAATGAGGAGGAGAGAGGGCGACATTTTCCAGAGCAGACAGGAGCAGATGTTCCTGTGTTTCTAAGCAGTTTTATAACTCTCTGTCCAGAACTGGCTGACTGCCTACCTGATGAAGACCCCTTGCTCTCCCACAGACTTGACGTAACCTCTGATGATCTGGCCTGCCCTCAGTTCGTCTATGGACAACACTTCTGGGTCTTTTGCCGGTTTGGCCTGCTCTGGGTTCAGCCTGGAGGAGATTGCATAAATAAAACATGAGCTCTTACTGTGCTCCAAAAAGTCACGATTCCAATTTTTACAATGGCGCCGTCTCGTACCTGGATGGACGCAGAGACAACTGCCACTTGCCATTCTCGTTACCTAGAAGGCAACACCTGAGAGGAGAAAGGAGGCAAAAACTGATTACATTCTGTATCTACTTCTTAGTAACCAATGATATTTCACCCATTAGTTGCCTTAAAGTGGATTCGACATAAGGTGGAAGTTTAACTTTGACCACCATGACAGGATTACAGACTGCCTCTGATGACTGAAATTAACTTGTACTCCATTTGATTTGTAACGGCCCATTTACAACTCAGTAAACAGCAAACATATTGGTTTGACAGAGAGCAACTTCCAGATGCTGTGCCAGAAAAGGGAAAAGCTCAATCACTGGTACCTGCGTAATCATAATACAGCCTTGAGCCAAATCAGTGCTAAGTAGATTGTCTGAAGAGATTCTTGTGCTCGAGCACCATTAGCAATGCATTTCACATCAACCAGCGATTAAGATGAAGTTACAAACATTACTAAGTTTCAATTAATTCATTGTCTCTGGCAATCAGGAAGAATTAAATAAAATCTAGGAAGTCTAAGAAATTTTTCTGATGTCACAGATAAAAAAGGAGAAAGTACAGAGGAAGGACTACAAAATAAACAAGAGAGTGACTGACGGTGAGGACAGATGCCAACTGCCATTTGTGTGATTGGAGAGTGCAGGAGGAAGATGCATGTGCTGACAATGTTGGTGTAATTAGCTCACACTGCCACAAGGGGGAGACAAAGGTGGCAAACAGTAGCTCGAAGTGTCTCTGCTAGTTTTGTTTTAGTTAACGGGAGCTGTAGTTTTTTTCTATGCCGACAAAGAAAAATCTGTTTAACTTGTTGTTTCTGATGGCTTTTACAACCACTGCTGTTTAAATATTTTTTGAAATAGAAAGAAATGTTGATTCAAAGGAGCTCGTGGAGGAAAGGCTGGGTCAGAGGCTAGGGCATGAATTCACCTTTCTTTGACTCCATCACCCACTTGATCTACTGACCTGAGAAGCTGATCCTTTTTGTACGACTCAAGAGGGTTTGGCTTGTAAGAATCTGCGAGGTCAGTAATGGCAACAATCCCCATGGCGCCAAAGGGCAGTTTGACCATTAGGCCAGACTTCATCTGATTATTAGTGACCATTCCCAAAGCAGTGCTGCCTTCCTCCAGTTTATGGACACCTGGGAACCAAATAAAAACCAGGACTTCAACTAACCGTTTTCTGTGATAAAGATTACAAACATACACGACGCAACAGTGACATAAATAACACTACACAGCCTGGGCTTTTCTTACCCGTGAGTGACAGCGCCAGTCGATGAGGCTTGGCGCTCACCTCTACCACTTGAGCACGGACTGCTTGGCCCAGCTTGTAAAGTTTCTCTGGGTGGGCAGCATCCTGAAAAAGAGGTTCATATAATCTTACTTCCTCTTCGGATTTAAATGAGTTTTTACATTTGTATTTTGAAAATGCTGCTTGCTCCTCTAAAACAGCAGCTGTATGATCTTACTTTAGGATCCGTGATCATGGCCAGCAGTTCAACCGTCCCGGTGACACAAGGATCAGTGGTGACTTCCAAATACTTCCTATCTGGATTAAACTGCAGAGAGAAGGCAAGGTAAGTTTGATTTCTGGTGTATAACTCTGTTCCTTATACATTTTTTTTTTTTTTTTTAAATTTGTGGTTAAAACCACCATAACAATCTCCGAAGCTTACCTTTGATACAAAGCATGTAATTTCTTCTCCGACCTTATAGTTGCTCAGTTTTTCTTTCACTGTAACTGGTTTGAAATCTACACTCTGATCCAGTTTGCTACGAGGAGAAAAAAGAAACAAAGTGATTACAAGTAAACTACAAAATGTACAAGAGTGGAATAAAAATACTTTAAACTACCTGACCATTGCAATATAACAAGTTTACTGTGCTGTGTTTTAATAAAACAAAAGAATGCAGATACTGTGCAGATAATGATGGCAGTGTTAAGTGCAACGTATAATGAACTGTACAATACAGTTACCTGGGTATTAGAGTGAGCTCAGACACGGTGTATCTGAATCTGGGATGAGAGAAAGGCAGGAATCTGAAACAAGAACAAAGAATTAATCAGCCTATCAGTACGTTAACGGGGTTTATTTAGCTGTTTATGTAATTATTACATAAACAGCCAGCCTCAAGTCCACAAGAGCATCAATCTCTACAGACTCTCACGTTAAAAGGCAACTTTACAGCAGAAATAAACATGTTTACAGCCTGGTACAAAAAACTGTTTTGACTCAGCAGAGAACTTGATGACGTCCACGAGAGGCATTCAGGGGTACGGGGTCATCTCAAGTCTGGACAAGTTACCTCCTGAAGTATCCTTGATAAAATGCACACGGCAAGAATATATCCTGGCATTTGGGCATTCCATCTTTATATATACAGTCAATGGTCTATTCATACATTTAGAATTAAGGACAGAAGCCATGTTTACCTGTGACTGGAGACGTCTCTCCCTCCGATCACCCTGGCGGTGACCTCGCTGCCAACCTTCACCGTAGACGTCGGGAAGGATCCCAGGCACACTTCTGCAGCCTCCAACACCTCGGACACGTGCACGCTGCCCGAGCTCCCGTCTTCTAGCACAACCTGGACGCAGGTCGGCTTCACAGTCCGTACTTTGCCGCGCAGGATTTCACCGAAGCAGTGGCCCTTGGAGCCCGCCTGGTTTTCTGAGGTGGTGCGCTGTCGTTTTGATGCACTGCGGTCCCAAGACACCAAGGGGAGCCCTTGAAGCTCTTTGCAACTGGGTTCTATAACTTCAACTGACAAAGCCATACCCGGCTTCAGCTTCGGCGGAAATATCTCATTCAGGTGGCTGGTAATTTGGATCACGGTCAGCTGCGCCGTATTGTCCAGTGAGATGACAACAAACTCGTGGTCTATGTACTGCACCATCGCTGTGTAGTTTGTTCCTTCAGTCAACTAGGAAAATAAAAAAAAAACAAAAAAAAAACACTACAATCACACAGGTGAATACTTACAAACAAGGATGTAATATCTACAAAATTACTTAAAAAAAAACATGTCAGGAAAGACAAATAACACTCACAGATTTCTTCTTCCCCACCAGCTTAGGGAGGATGGAAACATGGACACAGGTAGAGAGGATGTCAACATGAAGGATGACCGCGGTTACCTTCTGTCCTGGGGAAAGATTCACACCTGAAAAACACACAGCCAAGGATGCAACACAAACTGGTTTATACAGGTGATGAGAAAAAAAATCAAAATTCACCCTTTCATGCTACCATAGGGCTGCAAACAGTCATTGTAATGCACTAAATACAGGTGTGAAAATACCCTGAAATACACAACTCTCTCAAAACAACATCCTTCAAGTCTTACAATGTTTTTGTTATCAGTCATACCCATTATTTGGTACTCGGTGGCCTGAATGGTGGCACCGACCAAGTCATCAGACTTAAATGTGGCCCCGCTGTCCTTCACAGTGTCCACAGTCAGCTTCAGCTTCTGACCAACAGACAGAGCGGCCAACTGCTGGCGAAGTTCACTGTTATCTACAAGTAAAGAAACAAGAGCCACTGAATGCAACAGATCTCATGTTACACGAGTTCTGCAAATCATCATATCTGCTGCTGTTTTACGAAGATGGTCCCAGACTTTCACTGTAACACACACACACCTCTCATAGCCAACATTTCAGACACCGCTCTTCTCTCCTGCAGGCCATTGATGAGTCTGGTCTGAACGTTGCTCTCTGGAGAAATGACCTCTGAAATCTTCAGCGTGACCAGGAATCGCCGCTTCTCCTCATCCAGGTTGGTGACCTTAGCGAGGACCGTCTGGCCCAGCTGGAAAGAAGCTGTCGTATCGCTGATGAACTTATCCGTCATGGCCTTAAAAAAAAAAAAAGAAAAAAGAAAAAAAAGCAAAGGATGGTTTTACTATAGAAAATAAGGAAGCTATTTGAGATTTTCTGGTTATAACATGAAGCCCTTCACTCACAGATTTGGGCGCCAGACCAACAAGGCCGTACGGGAACTCTACGAAGACACCATAGGACATGATGTTCTTGATCCAGCCGACCAGCTGAAGTCCAACTGTGATCTCTGAGAAATCTTTGGCGATCACTCCTTCTTCCAGTGACCATCTCACAGTTGGTTTCTTGGTGAGAGTCTTAAAATGAGAAGCAGCTAAGGAAAAAAAACTTTTCCACTTTAAGATTTGTGTACATTCACTGATCATTCCACACTGTATACAACGAATGAATCAAAGTTGCAAAATGAACAGGATACAACGATCTGCTTGTTGTTGTTGAAGCACACAAGGTTCGAGATGACGTCTCCTTCCTGCAGGCTCTCCCACAGCATAGGGCAGTTGGACGTGTGATCAGACAGGTGCATTGTGGGTAGCACAGCACGGATCTCATCGGGGAGGATGGCCACCTCCAGAGCATTGGCCGACTTCTTCAGCACCTTTGCCTCCAGACTCTAGATTAAACAGACAATGCAGATAAAAGATGAGCAAAATCTGATGCACAGTCATAAATGAAATAAAACCATTCCAGGGACTTCATCTTACCTTCCCCACCTCCCAGTCAAACTGAGGCTTGGCAGCTTCCTCGATCTCTCCCTCCAGCGCTGCCTTAAATGACAGGATCATCTTTGCCTTCTCGGGGTCACACTGAAGAACTTTAGTCTTTAACACCTGGACCATTAAAGAAAACAACTTATCAGACGCCAAGTCAAAAAAAAAAAAAAAAATGTCCAACACACCTTGAACAACACATCAACAACGTATTCTATGCATCCATGCCGTTTGATCTCCCCACCTGTCCAACATAGAAGACCTCCTCCGGACTGACGACGGGCTCATAGCTGAGCTCGTTGAGAGGCACCAGACCCTTGACGTTGTTGTAGAAACGAACAATGCAGCCGAAGTTTTTGATGCATACGACGTATCCGTGGGACACGCGGCCAGGTCGGGCATCAGAGTAGCTGAGGATCAGCGGCAGGGAGCTTTCAACCAAGATCTTCTTTCTGGTCAGGTACAGCTTCTTATTCTCTGCATCTACCGACAGCACCTGAAGGCACATATTCAATAAACAGAACAAACATGAAAGATAATATACAAATATGTCCACTCAGTTGAAATAATACATTTTATTTTATATGGCATATCATAGATTTTATTCCTATGGTCTTTTCAGCGGCTTTAGAACAAAGCGGAGAGGAGGACTGACCCGACATTTGACTTTCATGCCCTCGATGTACTTCTTCTCTGGGTTCTTGAGGATGATGTCAGAAAGGTGCGTTCGGGGCACCAGGCCTTTAATGTGGTCAGAGATATGCACCACCATCCCATGACTCAGCAGGACTGACACGGTGCCCTTGGAGGAAGAGACGCATGGAGGTATGAGAGACGCTGAGCTTACTGTTTGAGTTCGGGTTCACTGTTTACAACAGTCTACAGGCATGGCATTTTAATTTACTGCACTGGATTTTTTTAAGTCAAATTTATTTCTACATACTGGTAATCTTAATCAATGTAAACCTCCCTCACATGTCTAAACACAGTAGCTATAGCCCCACTGTACACACAAAAAAAACAATATTTTGCTACCTAAACATTTGCCAGTGTGTGTCTACTTATGGTTTACGATATAAAGAAATCAACCTAACAAAACTTTGGCCAAGAAATAGTGTCGCACATTGTTTTTAAATGTTGGTCGGTCTTTGTAGACATTAAACAGAGAGATTAAACAGATCTGCCTCTTATTAGTCTACCAAATACATTAAAAAGGCTAAATTCGCGTCATGTGTTTGACAGTGGTTGGTGCTTAGGTCTCACCTCCACAACCTGACCTGCCTGAAGATCCTGGTATCTGTAAAAAGGCTTCTTAATGATGCTCCTGAAATCAAGACAATGGAAGGGTGTCAGTACAAATAAGTACAAGAGTGAGGTCCATTTTTACAGCGTCACAAGACACATGTTGTAATAATGCAAGTGCTACATACTTTCGTAAACTAACAAAATGGATTTGATCCATTGGGCTGAAGTTCAGGATCCTGCAGGTGTGCTCGGACGCGGCCGACACTCTGTTTTCATTTGCTGGCTCGTTGGGCTCCTTCAGGTGGTTCCTCTGTTATGGATGATAAATAAAATGCTATCAACCCAAGGCTGTGCTGAGCTGTTCACCGACAGAATTTATTATTTTGAGCAATCCCCCCCCCGCCCTCAAAAGCATCACCCAGACTCACGTGTACAAAGGCCGACGTTTTGTCTGGCAGCTCCAGCACGGCTCCAGACATGTGGTGCATAACGGTCATCTTGCAGTCTTTAACCACCTCGCCAATCCGGTCCCCACCAGCAGGGATCGGGTCGAGTCTCGTCCCGGGCTGGACGAGGTAGCTGCGCAGGCTCAGTCCCACCAGACGGGAGGATGGCTCCACGTACAGCACGCATGCTTGCACCTGGGTGGATGGACAGATACAGAATGAAAAACATTAAAGACATTCTTCCAAGATTGAATATGTCAAGAACATTAATTAAGTGTCTTGTAACAGAAAGTTGAAATAAAACACCAAGCCAGCCAAGTCAGTTTTACCTGATCTCCCACGGTGTAGCTGGAGGACTGTTCTGGCTCCATGTGAAGAAAATCCACCTGGCCACTAAAAGAGGACAGGAAGTCCAGGAGCAGACCATGTTTGGTCACCTGCAAAGCCAACACACAGGCTTTAAGAGTCATGATAATGACACTGTCAGGGCACTGAGCAGATCTGGACACCTGGAGATTTTCATAAAATAACAATAACAGAAGACGTGTCATTGTAAAGGAAAAAGCTGTCTACCTTTTTGATGGTAGCTTTGACCAGAAGGCCAGGCAGGAGGTTGGTGAGGTTCCAGCCCTGCTTGGGTTCAGCACAGGCCTGGGCTATGGTGGAAGGGTTGACAGAAAGGTGGACCACTCGTCCATCGTTCTTTATGTCGTCTACTCGGGAAGTCACATAATGACCCACTTTCAACTCTGGACACAGAGAAAACACAAACGTTAAAAATGTGTTAAGTAAAAACTGGAAAAACCAGGTGAAGTGAAGACCTACTAAAGGTGCAACATATTACTTCACAAGTGTGTCCATATAATTCTTTTTCATACCTTCAGGATTGTTGTATTTGGCTTTTATGGCTTTCATGGACAGGAAGGCTTTGGTTCCACTGACGCCAATGTCAACTATGCAGCCATGATCTTCTACACTCTCCACGAAACCACTCAAGACCTAAATCACAGTAACATTTATAAACATGCAGTTTGATTCATGTGTTGAAACAGACGGCTACTCGTCAAAGTCTCACCATGCCAGCTTTCAGAGAGCTTGAAGTGAGACTCTTGTTGACCAGCTTTGGATTGACTGACAGCTGAATGCTAAGCAGTCCCCCCTTTGCTACATCCAACCGAGCAACCACACATCTCAGCACCATGCCGGTGTGGAAGAGGTGCGGCAACGAGCAGATCTCCTGTGAAGTGAAAGTACAGAAATATTTCTCAAATGAAGGCTGCTATGGACGGCAACACCACTCGTGTCCAGTGTTCTCGTGAAACAATCCTTCGAGCCAAGCCTAATTCACAGCTTCCACGATATTCAAATCATTACTCCACATTTAGCCTACCTCTGTGTCATCTGCATCCAGCTGCTCACTGAGCAGCTTGGTGTAAGAGTCACAGATGTTCTTGATGCTGAGGAAGCCTTGCAGGCCACAAGGCAGACTGACCGTCACCTCAAAGTCTGTCACCTCCTTCACACAGCCCAGCATCAGCATGCCCTCCTTCACATTCTGGGAAGAAGAAAACAGACACACACTTCAGATCAACAACATCTGATCACTGATGAGTTAAATAATATCACACAGGAAAATAATCTGTCCTTTAACAGATAAAATGAATATATTTAACACAAATCAGAAATAAAGTTTCTTATTGACAAATATATTACCTTGATATGTAGGATTTCCACACATTTGGCTGCAGTGTTCAGTGTCAGGCCGAGCTCATTTATTTCATCCGTCTTTTGCTTCTTGCCTTTCTTGATATCACCCTTGCCAGCCCCCTTTCTTTTCTTAGTTTCTGCTTGTTCTTTTGCCTGCACGAGAAGATAATATGTTGAATTTTTCTCTCATGTCAATAAAACGTCCCCCACAAAGTTCATTATCGCAAATTAGAAGAATGCATCGCATTGTAAATCCTCTTTTTTTGCGACAGTCATAAAAAGTCATTTCCCAATGATCAGACTCTACCTGAAACAGATTGTCCACTTCTGGTCGCTGCACAACTATTTTACTTTGTGTAGGTTTCTTCGCTGTCCCTCCTCGAGGGAAGTCCTCCTCCATTGATGCCATGTTTTTTGTTGTTTCAGACGTCTGAGAAAATTAAAGTTACTATTAATCGACAGATAATTTCTAAACATAGGAGGTAACAGGGTTTGACCAGATTGTCGATACAACTGAGTCTTCCTTCTGTAGTAGTTATTATTTATATAGTTACGACTGCAACAGTATCAGACATATATTTCATAAAAACGTGTGGTAAAATCTGTTAGGATCGATTTAACTCGTACACGCAAACAGAGCTAACAACGACACATTCTGGCATTAGCATTTAAAGTAAACACACGTAAACTAACTACATGATAGATATCCAGGTACGCTATATTTAGATGTAAACGTGTATTTAAATATAATACCAGAGCCATTAATATTCCCTTGCATTATATCCCCGGTCTGTGAAAACCAAAACTCACATGTTCAGCAACACGCCATGATCTCAACCCGGAAGAAAAACTCATATGGGCGGTTTATAGCTTGTCCAATTGCAGGGAAGAGACATTGATTGGCATTAATGTCAGCCACTCAGTGGTCGTGTTTGACCCTGGGCTTGACTGACATTTATCTGAACCAATAGCGATGCACGCCTGGACAGACAAGAGTAGGCGGGACTTCCGAGCGAATTTAGCATTGCGGCCTCTGTTGAAGGACACCTGTCTTATTCTGTGTGCACAGGGGTCGTGTTAAAGGTAAGAATTTATTGTCAGTGAAACAAATTGGCGGTTTATTTTGTTTTCGGTCATTTTCAGTAGAATCCAAGTGGCTTTAAAGCGCTTATGTGACAACGCAGTATTCAGCTAATAGTCAAAAAATGTTTAGTTAGCAGGCTAACCTCGCAAGCTAACTTCATACAGGATGTGCTAGTTAACAAGCTATGTGGCTAAAGACCGTTGAAAGTCAGTCTGAATGAAGTGGATTCAGTTTGTGCATTTGTGAACCTCAACATTTGTAATTTAAGCACATGACACTGTCAGAAAAAAAATATATAAACTGGAGTATAGCGCGAATGCATGTTGTTGACGTCGATTAGATTTTATCGACGTAGCATGTCGAGCTAACCACTATAAAGGTTGCAAACTCGTATGTAATAACGTTAATAACTTCAGTAGCTAATTTGCATTTGCAAAATAAGAGCTGCGTATAAGAATATCTAAATGATATGCCTAATGTCCCATATCCAAATATGTGGTCTAAATTATATGGTTTGAATTGTGTCGACTTTGTACTGAAGGGCATTTCATTTTAGCTGAAGCCCGTTTTCTCCATGTAACTTGTTTTTTTCCCTACAAATAACAGATAATGGTTTTAAAAAAATCATTACTGTCTCAAAACCTGAAATGTATATAAAACGTTTCTAAAGTTTCTAAAATACAAGTAAACACGATGAACGTGCAATTATAAGTAAATACTAGAGCTTCTTATTTATTTTTGCTAATGACTAATGTACAACTTTCCTTGCTGTAGGACCATTAATTATCCATCATGGGCGGACACGACGCTGGATCTCAGCAGTTCACTGGCATTGCCAAATACTTCAATTCATACACAATCACAGGAAGGAGGAATGTGAGTTGTGTTCATAAACAGTTGTCAAATTCCTAAAATATCATACTTTTCAGATTTTCTCATGCTTTCATTTTTTTCCTGTAGTGTGTTCTGGCCACATATGCTACCATAGCATCCATTATACTTTTCTTCAAGCTGAAGCCCAAGAAACAGGCTGCCGTCACAGCAAAGTGATCATGTAAGTACATTAACATCACTCCACTATGTTAGTTTCCAAGTCTTAAAGTATTGCTCGATACAGTTAACTCAAAGCTCTTGTCTCCCTACAGGTTTCCATTTGATCGTTCAAAACAGCTGGGAGAGGAGAGAGCAGCTGGACATGCTTGTAATAAAATATGACTGTTTGGTGTCCCCATGTTGTTAATAAAGAAAATGTATGCCCAAACATAGAAAACACTTTGTTTTATTTACAGTGTGTGTCCGTATAAAAGACTAATATACAGAAATGTCAGCTACATACTGAGTGAACTTTAACACATGGCAGTGATTTATAGAAATGTTCACAGTCTGCTAGCCCCTGATCTGTCTGACCAACAGGACAGTTGGCTAACAATCTTATTCACAGCCAAATGTTTACCAAATGTGAACCGATAATGGTACAGTTTTGTTTTACTCCCACTGTACCACAGACTTCCTGAGTCCCTTGTGGAGTTCAGGGATTAAAGGTTTGCATCATTTCAAGCTTCCGTGGATATTTTCTCGTTTCAAGGATTGTAGGCTCCAGCGGCAAGAAGCAGGTTCCTCCGGGTGAAGTGAAGATGTATGACGGGTGTAGATTTAGTCATGTAGGTGCCAAGCAGAAGCTCCTGGGAGTTATCTTGTAGATGGATGTGTCCTGTAGCTGCCGTAAAGTCGTCAGTCTCCAAATCGTCAAATGCTTTCGTTGCGTCCCACAGCCGAACCGTGTTGTCCATTGAGCCTAAAAAGCAAAATCATACTCGGTCACTGCTGTTATACTAACTTACATAGTTTAAACCCATCCTGAAGGGATTACATCCAGTATAAAAATTCTTCATGTTAATCCTTTAAGAATTTCGCTATGCAGTTAAACTGCATAGCGAGAAACCTACCAGAGGCAAGGATCTCGCCGTCCCTGCTGAACTTGAGGGAATAGATAGTATCCGTGTGGCCCTTGAGCTCCCCAATCATCAGGCCATGGCCAATGTCCCACAGGAGAACTCGGCCATCAGTGGCTCCCGAGGCCAGGAACTTTCCGTTTGGAGAGAAAGCCAGCGCATGGATAGGACCCTGGAGGATGAAGATAAAGACCTGATCAGTGGTTGTCTCAGCAGCATTCAGTTCTGCCGGCTGTGCTGCTGTAGATTGTACATCTTTAGGTCTTAAAACATGTTGGACTCAAAACTAGAATTCTTAAGTGTCCACATTATAAACTACACAGAACTCAAATTGTATTTATTTTTGTCTAAACCACTGATTCCTAAACTAAACGACACCTTTGGGCAGCTGCTCACATGCGTATTAAGTATTATACTGAAGTCTACTGGTGGACTACAGAACCTACGAATACACTTTAACATACTAATAGAGTATGTTTAAAGTACTTCCTTTATTAAGAATAGAGAGCATTACTTTGAGTTCTTTTTTATCATGCCAGATTTATCATTACTCCCTTTAGTGGTCACAGTTTTCTAAATTCTCAAAATTTCTGACCCCTAGTTAAGTATAAAACCCCAAATTGTGTTATTAGTGTAGCAGCTTATACCACGTCTAGTTTACTGCAGGATATCGTCTTAACGTGTATTTTTAATGATTTTTTACTGTTGTCTTCTTCTGTTTTGATGTTTCAAAACATGACCTAAATGCAGCTAGTGTATTTAAGAGTCACAATAAATGAACAATGATATGATAAATATTGTAGCAACCATTGACCAACCTTAAGGACTGTACCTTTGGGAGCCGTTGCTTAAGAAAACAGATTTGTCTATTAAGATATGACCCCACTAACTAAAGTGTCAACAGATGCACTGCCTCGATAAACTGGTTTTTATTTTTTCCAAATGAAAGGATTCTCACCTTATGACCAGTGAAGATGCGGACGCAGTTTCCATTGAGGACGTCCCAGAGGCGGATGGTGCGGTCAGACGACCCTGTGGCCAAGTAATTGGAGTTGGGGTGGAAACGAGTGCAAGTGATGTCAGCCAGGTGACCGGAAAACATCCTCAGAGGCTGGTAGTGATCTGTCGCCCACAGACTGTTGGAATAATCACAAAACAGACCAGTGAAAGAAATGTCCAGTAAGAGCTGCTGTGTAGCAACACAATGTGGGGAAAATTATTTTGTGGCACGATACTTCTGCAGATTCTTACCGAGCTACCCTGTCATGGCCTCCAGAGACAAAATAGTATCCATAGGGGGAAAACTGTGTGTCCCACACTGGGTAGTTGTGGCCTTTGTAGCCCACCAAACAGGTAAATGTTTGGAGACTCCATAGCCTGACTGTACCATCCTCAGAACTTGATAGTAAGTAGTTTCTGAAAGGTAACAACAGTCCGTTAACAATAATTTCTTTGGGAAAATAAAGAATTATAGTCAGAGCTTTCCTAATTCTATTACATGACAGTAACATTTTCATACAGATACATGGTGGCCACTTAAGCTAAAGTCCAGTTCTACCTGTCTGGGCTGAAGCTGATACCATACACCGGGCCGCTGTGTCCATAGAGTATCTTTGACTCGCTGGCCGTCTTCTCATCCATGATCCTCTCCAGCACATCATCTGACTCTTTGTCAATCAGATTCAAGTCTTAGGAGGAAAAAAAAGGGACAGGTGATAAAAACAAGTATAAATAAATAAAAGTTTCAAGCAAACTATTTGGTAACAGTAACTAAAGATGCCTTCATTCCGTGTACTCTACCTGCTGCAGACTTGACCTTGCGTAGCTTTTTTGGCGTGACACTCCACACTCGAACTGTGGAGTCAGCAAAGCCTCCTGCGACCAGGCTCGAGTCGTCAGTGAAGTCCACTGCAGTCAGGCCCTGCGGAGAAACATCAGAAATAAGTTTTGTTACAGGTGACTTTGCTGTTAACTGTCCACAGAATAACCGTACGGTGAATTATTGTGGTCATGAGGTTTTACCTGGTATGCGTTGAGAAAAGAATAAAAGCAGATGGAGGGGAGGTTATCTGGTCCCAGACGGATCCTCTTGGTGGATTCCTTCATGTACATGATCTTGTCTAGCTTGTCTGAGTCCTTTAATTCTGGCAGGGGTATCCTAACCAACAACAAATAACACAATTTATTATCAGCTGGATTGTATAATATGACTGGATACACACTCTGAATGAATGGGATAGCGCCACATCAGAAATATACTTAAACGTTTGAGCTAGATGGGTCTTACACTTCCGGCCTTTCGGTATATTAGCCAGCAGTGCACCGCTCTGTAAAGAATCCTACCTAGTCTGTGAAGGAGCGTTGGGGTCCTGCTTCTTGCTCTTGGAGCCCATGCTGTCCTTTTTGGGCTTCTTCTTCTTGGGTTTACCCTCCTCATTCTCTGCCTCCTCGTCCTCATCATCAAGAGGCAGCTCAATTTCTGGCTCTTTCAGTAATCCATAGTAAACCTGTACCAGGTCGAATGACAGTGATACCGGGACATTATAAAAACATGATTCTCAGAAAAGTGTAGTAGAAATGTAGTACATGTATGGTGTATGGATTCCACCTTCGCCTTATTGGCCTCTCGCTTGGCCTCTCCTGCCAAGCTGCCAGACATGGCATCGATCTGGCTCTTGCTGCGTGGCATGCCATCAAAGATGTCGATGTAGAGGTGCTCTTGGATAATATTCCAGATCTGGTTGTTCTGACGCTCCTGCAGGTGTCTCTTCAGGAGCTGGTAGGAGTCTCGGGAGATCCGCAGGACAAACTTGCTGGTGCGGAAGTCCAGCAGGGTCTCATTGCCTCTCATGTGCTCCTTCTTTGTCAGGCTGGACAGAACCCGCAAGTCATCTGCGTAGTAGCACTCTTGGTCCCCACTGAATCTGATTTGGAGAAACAGAAGAGGCAGGGTTACTAATGCACGCAGGAACAACACTGAGGTTTATGTTCGGAAGAAAGTTTAGTGAGACTCACTTTTCAAAGAAGGCCTTGGCCTCACTTTCATGGTTGTTGTACACCAGTTCCAGATACATGTGGACAAACAGCGGGTAGAAGACCTGGGACAGTTCTGCTCTGTGACAGTCCAAAACTGACTCTATGAACCTCTTAAGGCCACTGTAGTAAACCTCATACAGAACCGGATCTCCTTGCTGGCTGTAGGCTGACAGCACGACGTTGACGTCTGGCTGATCTTCTCCAGCTGTAGCTGCAAAAGTCCCGGTGAGAGTTAAAGTTAGATCGGCAGTGTATTGGTGTAAATCGTATCATTTTAAGATCACCTCAGCTGTATACATGACATAAAGTTAGTATATCCAACTTGAGAGATCATTTTGACATTATTATAATATGCATCTCTGGAGATCACATCTGTGCGGAGCCTTCCCATTAGACCCCCCTCCTGGACTGTTGTCAATGCATCCCCGATGTCTATATAAACTTAATGGACACATTAACTGTCCCATAGAGTTATCATACAATGTAATCCAAGCAGTCCTAACATGAAGCAATAAAAGCCTTTCAGAAAAGCTTTCATAAACTGTAACATGATACTTAAGTTAATAAACAGCAACAGAAATAGTATCTACAGTAAATATACTATATAAAATATAAAGTATTTAAACTGTTCTTAGTGGCTGAGTTGAGTTATTGCACACATGAAATAAGAAGTAACATTATGAATTAACGGTTGTATAGGAATGACTAGAAACACTGTTAAATATGTTTGATATTGTATGGTGTTATTGCTACAGTAAGTATACATGTTTCACGGTATTGTTATAATGCAGTTTTCACTTCTGTGAATGTTTAACTGAGAAATGCAGGAAACACTTTAATGAAACTTGATGCACTGTTAACTTTAAAAAATACAGTACCCAGACTGTGCTGTACCTTTAGTTGGCGCCTGAGCTGCGGCGGAGGCAGAGACGGTCACCCGGCTGAGAAGAGAGCTAGCATCCCCGCCTTCTAGGTCCCCACCGCCCGCAGCACCTCCCGACCCTGCCCCGGAGGAATCCGTTCCCTTCGGGTCTAGCGAATCTTCCGGTAAACCCGCTTCACGGCGTAATATTTCGACGGACTCGCTCAGTTTGTTCTTTCTGAGGAACTGCAAGACCGCCAGCAGCGTCTGCCGGTCCTCCGGAGCTTCAGCCGGGGTTTTGTTGCTTCCAGCCGGAGCGCTGGAGCCGGGGGACGCCGAGGGTAGTCTGCCGTCATTTGCATTATTATTTCCAAAGCCATCGGTTGTTGGTTCTGATTTTATGTCTTTTTCTTCAACCGCGTCGCCCTGTCCGCCTTGCACGGCCGCCATTTTCAAAATGAAATGCGCATGTGCGCACCGGAAAACCGGAAAACACTGACTGTGCTAGAACAACTCGCCTGATTGGTCCTTACTGGTGACCGTCACCCAATGTAGTGCAGAAGTCCCGCCTCCCCCTCATCTAGAAATACAGCTCCGAAGTAATCGTAAATCTAGATTTGTGATTTAAATTTAAGAGGTTTTTCTCACATAACCTACACATACCCACCATTTCATTTAGTACACTAGTTAAAACAGATGCATTCTAATGTCCTTATTTAAATGTAAGCTTCATGAAGGCTTTTCAGCATTTATAGTGGCAAATGAGCTAATAATACACAGCGTAGATCTGTTTTATACTTCTTTTCTGGTGGAGGTCACGCTCCTTTCAGCTATCTGCCTGGCCACTAGGCACAGGTCCTGAAATAACACCAGAAAACAGAACATGTGATGTATACCTTAATAGACCTATAGGTTAAAGCAGCATCTAAACCATGTGTATTGTTTATGTTAAAAATTGATTATTTGAAACAACAACAACAAAAAAAAAAAACATTGTAAATGCATGTTATATTTTCCGAAGCCCCAAAAGGCTGAAAAAGTTATTCTAATGTTTTAGTTTTTTACAGGCAAAACGGAAAGATGCTAAATTTACCATAATGAATGCATTGAATCCTCACATTTGATAAGCAGAAGTTTGACATATTTGCTGGATAAATACTTTAGACAGTTAACGTAATTGTAATTGCTTTCATTATAAATTAATTTCTGTCAACTCTTATCAGTTAATTGGTTAATATTTTTAGCCCAAATTTCTCTGTGTACTTTAAAGCTATTTCACTTATAATACAGATGTGTACCGTTTTGTACCAGGTGGTGGCAGTTCGCTCCCATGCAACCCCAACCAGTTCCTCAGTGTCACACCTATTGGACAGTCTGATATTGCTCTGACTAAAATCAATTCTTAGTTTTATCCTAAGGTCAATTAGTGAAATATCCCCGTCAGAGGTGCCCAGTGTCCTTTGTTTGTCCAAATAATTGTTAAAACCTGAAATTACTACTACTTACATTTGAGATTTAAAAAAATAAAATAAAAAGAAAAATAGAAATAACCCTTACAACAGTTGTTTTGATCAACTAACTGAATAACTATTTTAACACTAGAAAACAGACAGAGAGAGGAGGAAGACATTCCACAAAGGTCCTGTGCTGGACTTGGGGCCAGGGACATAGAAGTTAATGTATATGGTATCCAGTTCATCCACTGATTCACTGTGATTCACTACTGACCTAACTGGAGAGCTGTGTTTTTTAGGAAAAAATTAGGTTTTTAGTATTCTTAAATGGTCAGCTTGATGAGGCTTTTCCAACAAATCAGGACTCATCAACTTTGTCTACCTTTGAGTTACTGCTGTTCTCCTCATAATATCTCTGTCTTAAACATTATTATTAATAATATAATATAATAAGAACAATATTATTTTTAGATAAATACTCAATGCCAAATAATCACAATGTGACACATATGGTGTGGGACATGCACACAGTATAGTACTGTCTTTAAATTTACGTTTTATTAATCCAACTTAACACAAAGTTGGGTTAATTAAATGTAGTCCATACAAAAAAGAAGAAGCACAATAGTGACTGAAACTACGTTTAGCAGTAGGTATTCACTTTGCATTCTGCTGAGGCTGGATTTCTCCCTGTACAGAATAACCCATCTCTTCCCCTCAGTGAATACCCTGATCTGGCTGTCACAGACGTTCATGTACCGCTGACGGTGCATCCTTCAGGTCAGCACAGCATCTGTTTTCATTTCAAGGAGAGTGTTAGAAGAAATTCTGAACTTAACTGTGTTTCATTTGATTTTACTTTCAAATAGTTTGTTGCTATAGTACTGGTGATTCAATCCGAATACTCCCTTCAATAGAATGATACACCAAATCAGCATCTTCTTACAGAGTTTCTTCTACCTGTCCATGAACCTGTATTTTTAGCAACCTATTCCTCATTCCAGAGTACAGGTGCACTCATCTGCTCTTAAAGCCTTCTTCCTCAACTCTGGACATCTTGAGAGCAGTACCTGAGCGGCAGGTTTAACTTGCAGACTAAGGTGCGCGCTAAGGACAAAAGAAGGGTTCACGGCAGACGCAGAGGGGCGTTGTATAACACTGCGGCTACATCGCTCTGTGCGGTGAGGAGATGGGGGTGGGGTTAGTTGGAAGTGGAAGTGGGAGACATGCCTGTAAACAGGGCGTGGCCGTCACTGCCAGCTCATTGTAAAGCTGCTAATCAGGGAGCGAGTCTTCTCCCTTCTGTGATGTATAAATATAGTAACGATATAACTCTGCAAGGCTGACATCTTGTCTCTCAGTCTTCACAGATATGCAGATGATCTGGGCTGACATACATGTCAGACTAAAGGCTATTCTTGTAAGGTCTGCAAGAGTTTCCTATTTGTACAAGGGAATATCCAGAACCTGCAGCTCCATGAAGGGAACAGTGACATGAGCTTTTGTGTTTAATACCTGCACTTCACTGTTGTGCTTTTATTTTGAAATGACAGAACAATGAAATGTGGTGTTGACATTGATTTGATTACATGTAAGAACTGACACCAGTGCATATTGAGCTGCTTGTACTTTACATTAAACTTAACTCAAATTATCTTTATCTAATGGCTACATTATGGTGCATTCATTGCCACCTGCACCACCTGACATTACGCTATTACAATAAGGCACCATTGTTTTTCCTGCCTGGCCGTGGCTGTTCTTCACAAAGAATATTGTTAATGCTTCTGTGAAAGACTTTCCCAGGATTTTTAACAATATTATGAAGTGCCTTTTAACCACCCGTGTCATTTGGCCCACATATCTCAAACAAACAAAGACTCTTCCCATTTCCCTGTCATTTTGTTGTCTATTTAAACACCATGTCCCAGCCTGACCCCACACAGACACACCTAGAGGTTCCCCCATGCTGCCATTCTAGCCTTGGAGCAAAAGCAGCCGCCATAAAAGGTTACTTAGTTTTCTTGTTCCTTTGCCAGATGTATTTCTTTAAACGAAACGGACTACAATCAAGTTTAAAGCCCACTTTTCCGACCTTCTGTTGCCCCCAGATTGATAAAAGTGCTCTCAAATTCGGTGAATGTGAAGCTGCACAGTGATAATGAAATGGGTGATGGAGGAGGCGCGTGTTCTGTTTCTTCCTCCCTTCACACCTCAGCGATGATTTTTCTCAGTTCGGGTGTGTGTGCGTGCGTGTGCGTGTGTAAGCTGGAGGACTCTCCCACCATCCCCCATTTCTGTCTCCCTCTCCCTCTGTTGCTCTGTCAGGAGAGCAGCAGGGTGTGGCTTCCCCCAGCAGAGACAGATTTGTAAGAGCGCACACAGACCCTCAAAGAGAAAGAAATCATTCAGTGTACACTTTAATGCATGAAATTTATATTGCTGCAGACCTGTAATATCAAACTAGTGTAGAAATGTCCTGAAATGCAATTTTGGCTTGAAGCAATATGTCATCATTATGTCAGTTACTGTGGTTTACTCTCCAACAGAGTGCTAATACCACCGACATGCATCAGTAACTTAAATTAAAAGCCTACTGCAGTGTGTTTACATGGTTAATGCACAGCAGGAAAAGATGTGCCGTTAAGTCCCCTCAAGCCGTAGCACTCGCCAATAAAACTGAAATGGGGGGATTTGATGTGCTAATTAGAACTGGTGGCACCTCCAACCTCCGCAATGAGATCAATGGCTTCAGAGAAATGCTCATTCAGGCGTAAACTTTATGGAGATTGGGCTGATATTTTTATATCACAAACATATATAGAGGGTAAAGGCTGTTATTACAGAGAGAGCCTCTTTGCAGGGAAGCATGCATGTGCATGTTCCTGTGAGGAAACGGAGGGTGATGTAGTCCTGGGAGTGCAGGGCGGGGTGTGGCAGCTTTCTAGTTGCTTTCACAGTTTTTTTTTCGACGTATGGCAGATTTTTACTGGCCGCAGGAAATGTTGCAGTCACAGCCTCTGAATTGAATCCACTATCTATGGAAGAACAATATTATTTATGCACATTCCCATAAATTATCCCCCAAAAAAAATCTTATTATTTTGAAAGAATCACTGCTCAGTTATACCTTGAATGCCCTTGAACTTAACTTTCAGTGCTACCCTGGCTTTCACTGTTAATCATTGGTTTGTTTTGATACTGTCAGTGCCCAGCAGCCTGTCAGGTAGTGAGCATGTGAAAGAGAGGATTTGTAACGATTACCTGCACGTTTAATGAAGAAAAGAAAAAAAAAACACAGAGAGGCACAAGTGATTAATTCATGAGGTGTGACTCTCAGAAGAGGTGGAAAATTCCCAAAGAGGAGGAGAAAGGAAGGAAGAGGATGAAAGAAGAGGAAAAAGGGGGATGTAGATGGAAGGCAGCATGGTGGGTGGGATGGGGAGTCGGTCAGTGAAAATGGAGGGGTGGGGCATCGCGTGGGGAGCAGTGACAAAACAGAAACGATGATACCTTAAAGTCAGAGGATGTGCGGTTGAAAGAGATCCAAGATTAGATGATACTGTGACTGTGACATGTAGAGGTGATAGGCAGGTGCAAACTAAGGCGTGAAAGTTAAACAGCAAGGCTGATTTCTTGCGGTGATGTAAGAAGTGAGCTCTCTTTCAGTAGCCATTAGCAACATAGGGGAGTCATGTCTTCATTCCATTTTATGGCGCGGAGGTGAGGCGGTAAAACAGAGCAGCAATATTATTATAGATCTAATGAAAGGCCAATACCTGCCTCTCAGATCTAGCTCTTTGTTGCATCTGTTTTCTAATACTGAAGCATGCTTTTTACTGCGCAGATTAAACTGCAAGGTGAAAAATCTCTTTAAGTATCAATAAACGTTGAGGTGGTAAGGTAGTGTTCCTCTGTCCTAAAATAATTCATGCTACAGTAATTTCCTCAAAGCCAAGTCAAGTCATTTCTGCAGGTTCTATCCTGTCATTTCCTGCCTTGCAGAGGCTGCTGTTTTCTGTGTGTGTGGATGAATGCATTTGGAGCCTTTTGCCCATCCAAGTGGAATAATGGGTGTGAAGGCAGAGATGTGCCGCTAGAGATTTTGGGGGTGAGGGGGGGGGGCTGAAATGTGGGGAGCCTGCATTATTCAGTACTGACCTAACTGGAGGGCTGGATCCTGCACGCAGTTGTCAACTCAGCTGGCCTTGCAGAGGGGCGGTGGCAGCCAGTCCCGACTAGCCAAGTAAAGTCTGAGCTGAAAGCAGAACCAGTCTTTTTCTCTCAGCAAGAAAGTGAATGAATAAGTGAATCTCCCCAAATGTCGAACTATTCTTTCGAGGCTATAGCATGAGTTTGAGTTTTTTCTCTCTTGTGACGCATGTCAGTATGGTGATTGAGGATCTGAGGAAGGGCACACTGAAGCTGAAATAAATACATTTACAGCTATGTTTGTGACTCTATTAGGGTACATTAGGCACCCTGATGATGAGGTAAATGCTTGTGTAAGTCTGGTGACACATTCACATCAACACTGCTAACATACTCCTGTTTGGTAGGTATGATGTCAAAATATAATCACCTTGTCAGTGTGACAGCATGCTGCAGGCCATGATGTGTGACGTTTGTCTAGGAACTATATTTTAAGATGACTTTCCAACCAACATGCCAGGAACTTTAAGTCCCAGGAACCTTTTCAATGACCTAAAAGGTTCCTTCAGAGTATAATAATAATACATCACATAAAGTAGCGACACTGCAACAACAGTTAGCTTGTCGGAGCTTCAAGCCATGCTGGTGCTGACTGTGATATACTAATTTGCAAATAGGGTCACAGAATTAAAGCTGGAAAATACATTTAAAAGTAAAACAGATAGATTTCATGAGCTATTGCTCCTCTGACATCACCTATACATTTCATGAAGAGCAGGTCTGGAGCTCAGTGTGGTGGCTCTGGTTGTCATCATATTCGCAGTGTCTTTGACTCCGCCTAACTTCAGTATAGTTCAAAAATGGGCAGAGAAGTGGGCCATGAGTGGAGCTGAGATGGAGGAATAATGCCTTGGGAGACTGCTAGCGCCCCGAGAGGGCAGCCATTTGTTCTTCTAAGTAGCCACACCTGACATTATGCTTTACGACTTACCATTTCAATGAGCTAGAAAATCAACTCCTTACAAATGACATCTATTAGGAAATCTATAGAAGCCAAAGCTGTTTTTTGCACGAGGAGGCAAACATGCTTATATCTGCTGTAAGGCTGGGCATTTTCACATTGAAGTGTATGAGAAGAACTTTCTTTTGGAGCCTCAAGTCTCAAGTCGTCCTTCAAGGTATTGCAATTTAGGCACTTCCAAATTTGCATATACTTTTTCAGGGACAGACAAAATGTCCATGTGTAACCAACCAGTCACAAAATGTACAAAGCTACCCTTCTACCAAAGTTCTTTTGTAGCGGGAAAACTTAATTTAGATCTCCTTTCAAGTCTCTGCAGTGCTGCACCTCCAAAGGTTCCTAGTCCCCGGGGAGAGATCCTGCAGTGGAAACAAAGCACATGTTGGCCACTTTAATGTTGCTGCATTTCCAGGTTTCGGCAGTTCGATTACCTGACTCACACTTCAGAGTTATACTGTAATAAGCAAGTAATGTGTGAGTGTCTGTGTGGATGCGTGTGTGTGACCCCAGAGATGATGCATGATGCAAGAGTTAAGCATAGATTACAAGTATATCCTGAATAAAACGGGTGGATATGCTCTGCAGCTTTTCACACTGTCACAGCTGGGAGACGCCCTTAATATCTCAGGAAAGACTAACTATGCATTTGTTACTAAACATATGTAGAATGGTACATAATCTTATAATCTTATTTTTAAACTACCCGTTTTATATTAAGCAGTTGTTTTTTACTAATGCTGCACCCCTCTCTCTCCCTCCCTCTCTCTCTCTTCCTCTTCCTCTCTGCTCACTGCTTCTCTCTATTCCCTCCTACGCATTTCTGTGTCAGTAGAGATCTAACCAGGCTCTTAAGCAGCCCTTCACTGCAGGTCCCTAACAACACAATGTCGTGCACCACAGTTTCTTTATCACTATAAATAATGCAGCCCCCATCTAAAACTAATAAGGCAGCTAAATAACAAACTCATACCAAGAAACTGGTGGAGTGCAATTGAAGTGTTGGGATTCAAGTCATTACTTCATTCACGGTTGTAAATCTCCATATCACATCGTACACAGTGCTACGTCCACATATTACTGCTGCCATCACGGTGACACATTTTTGTTTGTTGTCGGCCCACATGGCGTTGCAGCAGAATGAAGAGACAATGTCCTTTGTTGCTGCAATCCAAACCCCCTTCAAATAGCTCCTGCCTACCAAATTAGCCTCGTCTGCGGTCCAGTGAGTATGTCTAAAGATTGTCTCACACATACACACACACGCGCACACACACATGCTGAGTGACAGCTGCTGTGAGGGTCAGATAAAGGGATGGCTTCCAATTTGCTAAAGGTCAGATGCTTGGTACTTAAAGGCTCTCTCTGGAAAAGTGCAGAATCAATAATTATAATTTGTAACCAGTGACAACATAAACATTTCAGAGGCTAATCATTTACATAATTGTGTCATTGCCACAGCAGTCATGTTGCAGTTGCTGGCGTCATTTTCTGCTGTTTTACATATCCGCTTGGCATAAAAATCTAAAATGACATGATGAACACTTGTTTTTTTTTCTGAGGGAGATTGACATTATCCTATTTATTTTTTTATTTACTAAGGAATATCACACATCTCCTACCTACTGCATGTCACATTGGCAGGACATTTTCTCCTAGGACATTCAGGGCGATAGACTGGCTGATAAAGATCTCTTACTGATAGTGAGCTTTGGTAAATTCCTGAGCTCTGTCAATGGGGACAGGAGATAAATCTACTCTGTGTCAGAGAGCACCTTTTGAATGAATGTCATCAGTTAATTTGTAATTTGCAAAGATATATTGATTCCCAATTGTCTTTTTTCACAGTGGTCCAGGGTTACACCTTGGCCAAAGTGTCCCTCATTGTCCTTCTAGCATTAGAACACATTCAAGATGAAATTTACAAATAGAGAAATGACGCTTAAATGAACCTGCAACACTCGGTGAAGCAATTTCTTTGTTCTCCTTGAGGTGTTTGTGTGTGTGTCAGAGACGCAGAATAAGGGAAGGGGGTGGACCAGGTTTCCCTTTGTTATCAGGGGAGGGGAGGGTGGACTGGACGATGGGAATGTCCTTGGGGGCTGACCGACCTGTGCAAACAAAGCGGCACGCGGGCGTATGGTGGCACGAGCACAAACGAGTGAACTCACGTTAAAAAGGCACAAATTCACAGGCATCACTCACAGCCATGCATATAAATTCAGATGTGCAAATGTTCAGATATAGTACACCAGCTGCTCCGTTCACTCATTTGAGTCCGCTTGGACATCTCTAATGAAATCTAAATCTGCTGCTTCTTCTCCCACATACTCATAAAGCTTTTACTTCTATTTATGTGCCAGCATATCCTTTTATTTTATATTTATATTCCATATTATTCCTTCTTTATAGCTTGGGACTGAAGACTGGATGCCTTTCTTGGCACAAGTACAGTGTTATAAAAATTTATTAATGTGTAATGTCCATTTATATCATACGGTGCGGACTCAGAATCTGAAAGCAAATTATTCAGTGTAATTAATGTTTCCTGAGAAATAATTCACTCTCACAGAGACTGTAATTATTCCATTAGATGAAAAGAGACAATCACAGCGATGATCAGTCCGAGGGTTAATTAGTTAATAATCTCATCAATACGTATGAGACATCAGTACAGTAACATCGTAAATTGTGAAAATATACACCGAATAGCCACAACATTAAAACCACTGACAGGTGAAGTGAATAACACTGATCATCTTGTAACAATACAATATTCTGCTGGGAATCTTTTGGACCTGGCATTCATGTAGATGTTACTTAGATGTCACCAGGCACCTCCACCCCGTAGCACTGACACTCCTTGATGGCAGCAGCCATCCCCAGCAGGACGCAGCCTGACACAGGCACACACACAAAAACAGTTTAAGAACAACCCAAAAAAACACGAAGAACAGCACAAGGTGTTGACCTGGCATCCAAATTCACTAGATCCCAAACTGATCAAGTATCTGTGGGATGATCCACAGAGGCCCCTCCCCTCAATCCATAGGACCCAAAGGACCCCACTAACAACATTCTGTTGCCAGACACCACAGGACACCCTCAGAAGGCCCATGTCCATTCTCTGATGAGTCACAACTGTTCTTTGAGGCACAAGGGAGACCTGCACAATATTAGGAAGGTGGTCATAATGTTATGCCTGATCGGTGTATACCTTAAGAGAGAGCCACAGCCAGTATATGGGCAAGTGATATATGTCCTCTTGGTCTGTGCAAATCCAGACCATACAAGCCTCTGAATTGCTTTTTAATTAATAGCTGATCCTCCTCCATCGATTGGTCCTCTAATTACAAGGCATTAGCTCGCCATAGATCAGCTGCCCTCGTGTTACACACACTCAGCCATGTCCACAAAAACAGCCACACACATGCCTGCGTCCGCACCACTCACAAAGACTTTTATTTTTTTCCGCACCCACTTCACTGTGGCAGGTAAATATTTTAACAGTTTACCAGTCATTCATGAGGCCTAGCCCAAACGAGCCTTCAGCCTCAAGTCGCAGCTGCTCACGGTGAGCTGATGTTTTTAAATACGGTCACGGCAAGATAATGGAATGCTTTTGGTGTTTTCTACCCGATCAATACCTGTTTATGTGTGTACGGTGACACAGTATATCAGCCTCTGGGCAGACCGCCAGCTGCTGGGGAATGAGTCCAGTCAGCACTTTGAATGGGAGAGGAAGGAGGGGGAAACAAATATACACATATATGTGCATAATAGGCTTGGAGATTACCTTGTAAGTGGTTGTGTTTGTGGAGATGGTTTAGAGCAGCAAATAGGATAAAGGCTGCAGAAGAGCTGCTGTTTGATGCATGCTTTAAATTGCAGTATTGCAGAGAGAATGTTAGACAAACAAGAACAACGAATAGACAAAAGGAGGAAGAAATACTCAGAAAATATCAAGACAGTTATAATGTAATGTGCGTTTCTAGGTCTAGAGTATATCCACTAGCTGGTCCTCTGTCTCCATGGCTGCAGATATAGTTTCAAACCCTTCGTCACACATAATGCTGATAGTGTGACAAACACACACTCGCCATGAGAGGAGTGAAATAAATGGGACGTGCTCTCTGTAAAAGACTTCATTTAGTCATGATCCATGGCCTGTGCGGAGCAGTTTTATTTGTCACGCCTGTAACGCCACATGTGCCAAAACAAGGCGCATCCGTAAGTTAACAACATCTATCTGAATGTCTCTCTCGCTCAACGGCCGTCATCAGTAAGACCCTGCTTTTGATCAATGATGACAGCTGATTAATGGAACCGCGTGACACGTCGCCATCCCTGTCTCGGCTTTTATTAGGAGAACAATCACTCTGTTAGCTTGAGCCAGCCATTTCTCCTCCGTGAAAATCATGACGCCATGAAGCCATTCTTTGCTGCCTGTTGAAGGATGAGAATGTGACCGATGCCTTGTAATTACCCAGCGCTCACCCATGGCTAGAAGGTTAGAGCGAATGACTCACTTCCAGGGAAACACCCAGCAGCAGTCCACCGCTAATCTCAATTTCATTTCAGGTTGAATTAGATATTCCTGCTCCAATAGGCTTAAAGGAATCAAGGGTTGATGGTACTTTTTTATACTCCTACCCAAACATCACCAAACACTTGAGTGTTGTTGAGAACATTCACAGGAAAAAACACCTGAACAAAAACTGATGTAGCTTTCGGATAAATAATTCATTATTGAGCATTTAAAACTTAAAGATAGTAGTTTGTGGCTCACAAGACCTGGAGCCTACCCCAGCTAGAGGTGGGGTGCACCATGGACAGATCACAAGTCACATGGCTGACACATGGAGACAACCATTCTCACTCACATTTACACAAATGGGCAATTTAGAGTGAGATCAGACATACAGACACGTTCAGAGCCACTCATGCATCCAGACTCAAACCTGGGAGAGCAACACACTTCTCTTCACTAGATTTGCCAGGCTTTGCACCAGTCTGCTGAACTGTATTCAGATGTTCTTACAAGCAGTGCAAACATCAGATGGGGTAGGAGCCCACTGCTCGTTTTAACGCTCGCAGGCACAGAATCTTAGTGTTGTTTGTTACTCCACTTCACTAATAGAGTCTGTAATACAGGACCTCAATGCTAATGAGTCTTTTCACCTCGGGGTTCAATGTTGCAGTTCCAGCAGTATATACGGCTTTGCAGAAAGACTGCAAACAAAGATATTGCAGATGACGTAGTGCAAGAGGAGAAATTAACCACTGCTTACCTTTGGTTAAAGCAATGCCACCTTGCTCTAATTGTTCCCGGTCCTTACTTTTAAGTCAATGATGCTTGTTTCATATTTAGAGTGCAGACATGAGAGTGATCTTGAACATCTCCTTTAGTTCTTTCTAAGTAGGCGAAACAGCCAATTACCCATGATGTAATGAGGGTGATTTGGTGTGTGTGTTCTGTAACTCTTATTCAACTGAAGTGTCTTATTGATGAATAAAATCAAACATTGATATAAACCTGACAGAGTTTATGTGATTTATGTGTGCAAACTGTTTATTTCCTGCTAAATAAATGCTGTGCTGGGAATATCATCTGGTTCGCACTGATTTGTTTATTGAGTTTTAATAACCATTAACTTCCACTCTTTGATAGTAAAGTGATGATTGATTTTCCTGAAAATGTACTCAACATGACCGGTACATACTGTATCATTTCGTTGTAACTTCATCTGAAGCAATTTTCCTTTCATTTTCCATTTGTGAAGAAGGCCTGTTCTGACTGACCTTGGTGCCTTTAACAGCCGCCAGCGTGCTCTGCATTTTGATGAACTGCAATACGAGATATAATTTCGAAGAGTCTCGTTCCTGATGCAGGCACTCTTCATTCATTAGGTGTTATTGCATTTAAGGAAATGAGGAATGAGACGACTGTCAGACGTGGTTCAGGTGACGATGAAAACAGAATTGAGAGACAGTCAGCACGAAGGGAGGTGCAGCAGAGCTACTGTGGATACACAAATGGAACCTGCACACGTGTAAGTGTGTTAATTAGTCACCGCCAGAGACCAATCTGTGCTGAGTGGTTACCAGCTGAAGGTCATCTTGCAGCAGCAGATAATACAACATTTACCATTACGTCCTTTTAAGAGCATGTGTCTCTATTGTTCCTGTACCTCATAGAAAGATGGGAGAAAAAGAGGAGGTGGGAGATTCTGGACAGCACATCCCCCCTTTAACCGTCCCCCAGTCTCAGCTGCCCGGTGCTCGTCTGGTTGTTTGAAGACTACATACTCTGCAGAGCATGGGAGATTTGTCAATAGGTCGGTCCCTGGAGGCAGGTAATCTTTACTCCTGCAGCCTGCCAGCCTGCAGCGCTTTGTGCGGAGAAAAGAGGGGGCCCTCCGTGTCCCTTTCCGGTTTTTACACCCTCTGCTGCACATTGCGTCGCAGTGGAAGGCTTAATGTATAACTCATCCAGTAATCTCATTCTCGGCGTGACACCAGACAAGGAAACGTCAAAGGCTAGCTGTTTTTCATTTCTTAAAAATGTACCTGACGTTGATGCAGGGAGCTCTAATAATCACAGGAGCCTGAGAAGCAAGACCCTCATTAATCCAGTCGAGGCCACAGTATTGAATTATAGAGACAAAGCGAGTTTGAAACAGTTCCATGAGAAAACTGCAAAGCTTCACTCAAGATTAATGCACAATCTCAAGTCTTCCCAAGATGACACAACTAATCCTCTCCCACAAATACACACTTTAGAGGAGGAAACAAAACAAGGCTGCTGTACTAATAAACATTTTCATATTCACAGTGAATCCAATTACTGTGTGTTATGTGAAGGCACAGACAGAGCTATCTGTTAGAGAAAAAGAAACATTCATCTCAGAAGTTGACAGATGAGCCAGAGATGTGTGGAAGGCAAAAAAAAAAAGGAGAGGTCAGACCAGTACAGATGTGCTGGAAGTTCACGGAGGGTTTATCCATCTTTAACTAATCAGGTCCCAACTGATTCATATTTGTGGAGATAATTAATTGAGAATGAAAAGTTACTTGGCTACTATTAATGGCCACCATAATAAAGCAACTAATATATTTTTTAAGGTGCACTACCTACAGTCATATCCTCAGGGACCGAAGATTAATGATGGTTAATGAAATTAAATCTGCTCTGACCTCTCCCTATCACACCTGTTCAGCTGCAAGGGATATTAATGCTCACCGATTTGGCCCATTTATGCAAAACAAAAGCTATTTATAAAGTAGATTTAATCAATGCATGATGAAGCAATGAAAATAATGAACATTACAGCGCCGGCTCTAAGGAAGGTATTTAATAACTGGGCAGTGATGGTGCAATTTTAATGTGGACGAACGAGAGCAAAAAAAGAATAAAAAGAATACGTTACTAACAAAATCCCATCTTTCATGAATCTTATCGGACTATATCTGGTTTGAAGCTGTAACATAAGTAAGAAAGGGAATTCTTAACACAGTCGCTGAAACAGAATCAGTTAAAACTGATCAGAGGCATCACCCTTGCTCTAAGCTTTGAGCTTTTGGGAATTAACTATTCCATTTGACACACACACTGCCCCGACTATCACAGTTACTTAGCGCTTCCAACTCAACGAAGGTCGTTCTGGATATTGAGTTGTTAGCTACATTTTTATACCCTTTCCTCAAAATGCTGTGTCATAGTCTGCCGGCTAGATGTTGAATAGAAAACTCTGGATGGGGGCTCAGCTGTTCTATTATGGATTATGCTGTGGCAGCACACAACCCTCGCCTCCCTAAGAGCGGAGGGAACATTTTAGGACATGATGGCACATTGTGATCTTTGGAGGCTTTTGTCTAAAAATGTTTTGAACATGCACTTTGGTTTTATTCACTTTTACATCAAGTAGACATAATAGATATGTGACTAATTGATGCAACATTTTTTTTCCTTTTTTTCAGTTACAGGCCTCTCGTGTTGAGAGTAAAATGCAACAGATGAATGAAACCAGAGACACTGCTGATAGAGTGGGTATTTCTGAAATTGGCAGCAATTTTTCAAGGATATTACTTTGGCATATGTAGAGGACAAGTCCACATCTCGTTATCTGACTGAAAACCAAATTGCTTCTATTAATTTTGCAATGTTGCAAATGTCTGCACAAGGTTACTGTGGGGACACATCCCTGCAGATTGAGCTTGTTTTGCAGCACTCCTGCGCTCTCCCTGGCCTCCTCTAAAATAACAAGTCTCATCTGAATATTGCTGGTACCGTCAGTGACATTAGTTGGACCGAGTTACAACGCATCAGATTAGTAGTGGTATTATAAATTAGCTCATAAACATGTCCAGGGATTCCTCCTTTAACTGAGGGGCATAACATAAATCTGCTCTGAAATGCTACACAGTAAAATGGGCGAATTGGGTGTTTCTACATTTTAGTGAGAGCTGTATCAGAATGGAGGAATGGTGGAAGAAGTGGAGAAAAGCTCAAGGTGGTTCCAAATATCCCCATGTGGTTTGCAGTTTCTGGAGGACATATTTTTTTTAAAACTAGATTTATCTCTAGAGTGACACATCTTGCCTCTGGTGAATCCCATACACCAGCAGCAGTAGCAGCAGCAGCAGCAGCAGCAGTCTGCAGAGCTTCAGTTCTGCCACATATGAAGAGCCCAACTGTTTTTCAAAGCACCTCCCTCCTTCTTCACTTGTCAATGCAGCCAGCTGTAACCTAAAAATACCACCCTTTTAACATATCCTCGCTAGTTTCCCCATATAACAGTGGGCCTTTATTATATCCATTTAATTACCACACTTTTCCACACCTGAAAGAAAAAAATGAAGATACTTCACTCCAAGGGGAAGAAAGAAGAAATTCCTGATGTGATGCGTTTTAAATGTGCCCTGTGTGATGTCTAGCAGTCTGATCATTGTGAAGTGAAACTCTAAATCTCTAGAGTGACATCAGCATTGATTATTGACCACTGCAAATGAGTGTTGTACGCTGTTTAGAAATTCATCTATGAGTAAAGGCATTGCATTCTTCTTATAAGGTAGGTAGCTACTTGTACATTTGTTACATAATATATATTAATTTTCCACGTGCAGAAGTTTTGTTCCTAGTTTGGTTTTATTTTTGGAAAGTACAAACAAGCCTATTACAGCCCCACTGCTACCAGTTTAAATATGCAAAAGAACTGCGTTTAAACATACAATAAGGGCGGGATGCCAGTTATTAGTATTGTTATCGGTTCCAAATCTGTGCTTATGTACTCATGCTCATAAAACAGCAGTGATACTGCTGCAGCCACTATCATTTTACACCAGTCTGGTTTTCCAAGAACCAATAAACCCAAAAGAAGAAGGTAGGTGGGGACAGGTTCAGGTTAGGTGGCTACGAACAAGGGTCTTTTGTTACCGATGCTGACAGTTAGATATAAAATAGTTTACATTACAAGTTACATTACTTGAAACTTACTTGCCTGGAGGACAATTTGGAGCTCAACCAGCCTATAAAAAAGACTCTAGCAAGACATGCCAATTCACTGGAACAGCACGTACCACATACTAGCATGCACTAGTACTTTCAAAATTAACTTGTGAGCTTGTGGAAAGTCATGTACACAAAATGGCCTGCGTTCATGTTCACGTGTTGGTGCCCTTAAAGAAAAAGGTGGAGCATTTAAAATAAATGTTTGCACATGTAGCTTTTCCACTACTATCCCTTGAAAGATGCAAATGCTTGGTTCAGCCTTTTTCCAACATCTGTCTGATCTGTATCCTAATTAACCGGATGGCTCAAATGTCAGAAGACTGTTGAAATGTATGAATTGTTAAGCATTATCTTGGTCAAATATCACTTCTTTCTTGTTTAAGATGAATTTGGACTAAAGAACAAATAAAACATGGAGCATATTCTTTATGAGATAAACAGCCACTTAACATTCGCTTTATGAATCAAATTGTAACCCCCAAATCAAATTGAAGGAGAATGGTGGTCCACTCCTTTTTCTGATTAGTTAGACTTTCCAGCTAATGTAATTGTGTTTCTCTGGTTGAATACCCACCAAAGCCACTCATCCACTCTCACAGCAGCTTAGAAGGAGGTCAGAAATAAGGGCTGCAACCTTCCCCTTTGTTGGGGAAAGAATATCCTCCTTCACCCTGTCTGTCTGCATGTCTGGCTCTACTGGCTGTGTCTCTGCTATTATTAGCACAGAGAGATGGCTTGGTTAATAGAGAGAACACGACGTCACACGCAGGCCTATCTCAAAATGATTCAGCATTTTCTTCCAGACAGGATAACAACTAGACCTGGTAATTTAACGTGCAATACAAAATAAAAATGTATCTCCCCGTACAAAGTCCTTGTCAACAAGTTATTTTTAGCTGTTGCTGCCAGAGCTTTTAGATTAACACTGTGACCATCTCCCTCAGTGATCCATTATCTTAAATGCGGCATAATTGCTCTCTCTTCAAATCTCTTTGTTCATATTCTCGCCAGCTTTATCCGTGTGCAGGCCTCTCTGCAGGCCTGTCTGGACCAGAACGGTCACTCCCCAAGGCTGCAGCAGCACAGCAAGATGTTAGCAACGGATTCCAAGGCAACATCAGCAGCAACTCACAAAACAGCGCTTTACTGGTGATACTGATGCATCCTCAGTATCACAGAGTCAAACGATACTGATGAGTGTGTGCCTATGTTTAAAAATGTATTGTGGCATTTAGATTTTTTGATATCAGGGGTGTATCTGTGCACTCATAATAGCTTAGTGCAAAGACTGAGGTGGATCTCACTAGCTTAACAATATTGAAAGTGCTTTCCAACCTCCAGTGTTGCCAGATAGGGCTGATGATCTCCAGCCCAAAAAGCTGCGACCACCAAAATTCACAGAAAACCTAGAAATTTGGATCAATATTATGTTTAGCACTTTAACCAACAAGACTTAACAAACCACAGCCGTCTACCGCCACAACTTGCTGCTACTACCATTTAATGGCGTCATGGAGTCCACTGATTCGTGAGATCCTACCTTTGCAGAGCAGCCAGTGCTGTCTGAGCAGCTCAGGACAAGAAGATACTTCTGTATTGGACGGAATAAATGCACGTTGGTTTTGTTCCAAACTACCATTTAAAAGTAATTGAAAAAAATTATATCAAATGCTTGCAAGTTTTGTTCACTTTCCCAATTACATTTGCACCCACAAAATTAAATTCAAAACCGTCTAATTGGGTGCTACCACTAAATCTGTAAATCAATATAAATATAAATATATCTAATGTGGAAATAGATTTTTCTTTTTTCTTTTTTTTTTTTTGCTAAATTACTGTGAGAATATAAAAACAACGAATGAAGTATAAAATAATAATTTCAGGCATTTTCATTTATTTTCACATTTATTTGTTAATTTTTTCTGTATGGTGCATATTTGTTTGGTGTTTTTTATTGATTAATCAATTAATTATTGTATTTGTTTATTTTTTGTTCATTTATTTCCATAGATTTATTTGCAGCTCTTAATTTTTCCTCATTTCCTTTTTTTTATTTTTATATTGCTGCACTTTGAAGAACCAACCTGTCGTTCCATTGGCTTTGGGTGGAGCTTCCTGTCCAGGCTAAGTGGTCAATTCCTGCCCATGTGAATCCTTCTTTTGTGGAAGCTTTTGGAGGGGACACTTTGATGGTGTAGCTCTTATTAGGAAACAAAAACTGGCAGCACAGATGCTCACCGACAACCCGACACTGAAAAACAGACGACCGCAAGCTCGGTGTGTCACTGCCCTTACAAGTAACCGTGCAGTCCCAAGACCTCTTGAAGTACACATAAAGTTACTAACACACTTGCTCTGCTGTTTAAATAGTAAATCTACCACTATGGCACCTACTCATTGGCAGATAGACGGACTGAATAATGCTGATTTCGATGAAGACTAATCATTTTCAAGAAAAGTGCGAGTCCTAAACTGTTTTTGTGTGTGTGTGTCTGTGCTAGGTTGCATCCTGTTAGGGATGGCTGCTGCCATCAAGGAGTGTCATTGCTATGGGGTGGGGGATATTTTTGGTCTGGTCTAGGTGGGTGGTACATGTCTAAGTAACACCCACATGAATGCCAGGTCCAAAAGTTTCCCAGCAGAACATTGAATTGCCACAAGATGATCAATGTTATTTACTTGTCCTGTCAGTGGTTTTAATGTTGTGGCTGTTCAGTGTACATACATTATGTGTGTTTAGGACTGGGCTGTATATATGCCATGTATACCATAACTGGTTAGAAAATCACACATACCAAGACCTAACAATGACTAACAATGACTTGGACACAGTCCTTGTCCGTGGAACAACATCTTGCTGCCCCATCTGGACACTGGTTGGGTCTTTGTCTGTGTGAGAGGTCACACACATTCGCACTTTAATATGTCTGCAAAGCCGACACCTCAGACCAGTGAAGAGAAATTGCTTCGATCCGGAGATGCTGACAAACTGAGGAAATTTACGTCCACAGCCCCAGCGCTCCACAGCCTGATTCTCATTTGCACCACGATCACAGCCCCACACAGACACTTATCTCCAGACAGAACATAAAACATGCTTCCCCTTCATCACAGACGCCTTTATACTTTGAGACTGCAAAGAGGATGGCTCGAAAAGGAAGGGTTGCCACAGTCAGTGAGGACTGTGCACCTATGATATTTGCTAACTTTTATATTGTGAGGGAAATCCCAGAATTTCCACATATGTGAGGCTGTACGGTGCATGAGAACATGACAGATTTCCATGTGAGGGTTTGGATATGTCATTCTTGATTGATCTTTTTAAAGTAAGGATGCACCCAAAAATAATGTGATGAGTAGAATTTATGCATTAAGTAACCTGAAGGTATGTTTGAGTTCAGTCATTCAGTATTCTTTATATGTCATACAGAGTAAAATTGCATGACTTTCCATACCTTTAAGCTTAAAGGGGAAACATTATAATGGGATGTGTGAAATCCGTGGAGAAAATGGTCTTTATATAGGCAGAGCTCGTTCAGATTTGATATTCAAAGATACACATTTTCTACAGCACAGCTAATATGTTAAGACAAGCATCTGTGCATTATTCATAGAATGACACCCTTGAGAAATCAGCCAACTGCAAAGTATACTCATCACACTGGGTAAAAAAAGAAGCATGCTCTGAAAGCTTTTGGCAGTAAATTTTAAATCGATCCCAGGTGACACAGGGTTTCCAATATTAGGTGATATTTTATATACAGCATAAGCCGGTGGTACATGTGATATGCTTTTACGGGCTTGTAAAGCCTTCATGTGTTTTCTGCGGTTATGAAGTAGGGACAGGGTGGTCGACTTAAAATAGAAAGTTGAAGTACTCTTCAAGTTTGAAGCAATAAGAGGGAGGGCTGTTTCATAACAGGGCTTTTACAGTGGCATTTCACGTCAAGCCTTCCCCCACACCTTCCACTCAGCAGCATTGCAGGGGTATAAATCTTTAAAGAACTGCAACCTGCGTCACGCATGCACATGAAGCTCCCAAGGCTGTCCCACCCAGTTGGTGGGCATCGGAAGAGATGGGTTAATCAGAGACATTCCATGAGGCCCGAGGTCTAAAGGTCTAGATCTGTGTGTGTGTGTGTTTGTAAGTGTGTGTGCAGCAGGGATGGGGATACAAAGGTCAACATACAGTACAGAGGCAGGTAATCCATCATAGCTCTGTAGTGCACATCTGCACGACGGCCTTGAGAAATATATCGCTTTGAGAAGGAGGTCAAGGTGACATTGCTTTCCACAATGTGTTGGTCCACAGCAATATTTACTTTCACAAATAAAAGCAGATTTTTTTTTCTTTATTTTATTTTCTTCCTGTAAATGTTCTCAATGGGATCAATAAAATACTGACTCTTGATAATACACCAGTATATATTTGTTGATTTTATTTGACATCATTGTTCTGTGTCCCGTTAACAGTCAAAATGTTCTGGGCCTTGGAAGGGACATACAGGAAAAAATGTACTTTTTCAAGTTCCTGAGAAACTTTTGCAAGAAGAGCTCACTTCGTTAAAATCTATTTAAAAAATAACAACAATAATAATTTTACTTTTCTTTTTGGTGAACTTACTTCCGTACTAAGTCAGTTAGGCACTATGTCAGGCACAAAATTCAATCAACTACTTCTGAGGGAACGTTTGTCTCTTAAAAACAGGTACAACTGGTATTCAGTTTAAATAAATAGCCTACTACTTCACCCCTTTTTGCATACGTGGAACATGGTTCATTCATTTCGTAGCAGGGATGTACTTATATGAGGTCAGTTTTGAAATTCATGGAACCAAAATGACTGATCTCACATAAGTACATTATTTTCTTTCTTTTCTTTTCTTTTTGACCATGTTTTTTTTTGGCACTTCCTGGGCTCTGTGAGAATGGGATTACATAAAAAGGGCACTATTCCTCATTTGATTGTGGTGGAGTAAAATGATGAAGTAGCATGGAATGGAACAAATGAGTAAAAAAAGAATATGTTCCACACAATTTCCAGCACTGCATATACAAAGAGACACAACGAAGCCATGTGCAGCCCCAGTAAAGTCAAGTCTTTATTGATATGGTGTCATACAACAATACATAAGTAGTAATAACAGTAAAGAGAATAGCATGTCCACTACATTCAGTCCCTATGCTTTTGTCATCATGGCAACTACAATAAAAGCTACTAAAGAGATGATAATGATTAAACACCACACTGAACAGAATCATACACGTAAAACACATGGCCAGAAGCTGCTGGTGTTTTAAGGCATTTCACATCCTACAGTATTTGTTTTACAGTATTGATAGTTGGTTATTGATTGGTGGCGTACTGAATTTTCAGAAATGCTCCTTCTTTTGTTGTTTTTTTCCTTGAATGTGCACTTAGAAGAGTTTGGCAGTGATGTAGTGGTGACTTTTTTATTTTTTTTCCTTTTTCCAACACTCATGAAAGCGCTTTTGGTTTACAGTGTAAGGACAAAGGCTTTGCAACCATGAACAATTCATAAACTGTTATAGCGTATGCTATAAAATATGCGCACAATTCCAGTTATGATAGGCCACGGTGTAGAGATACAAACACACTTAGTACAGTACTAAGATACAAGCTTCAGGTAAAACTATAGGAACCCAGTCCACAACAGTCTGCCATACAATCAGAAGTTTTTTTGTTTCTTTCTTCGTAGTGTGAGTGCAGTTTGTCAGGGCATTCATCACCGTGACCAGCAGCAAGAGAATAAGATAGCTGTGATAGAGTTGGCAGTGCACAAGCAGAAAAAACAAGCTACAAGTCTCTGATACTGAAGGTTTCTAGTGGTATGGTCAGACTACAACAGGCGTATTATCCAGTCATGGCCACACTTAAAAGGAGAGAGGTCAAGTTGTTTGAAACATATGGTGGTTTGGCAAGTTTTGACTTCTATTTTTCTTTTTTCTTTTTTCTTCAGGCTGAGTGATTGATTCTGGGGTGGAAATGTGCTGCATGGGAAATGGAATTATACAGTCTATGTCTACTATTCATCGCACCCTCCCGATCGATGGATCACACAGAGTCTCATGCGTTTGTGCTAAAACGAAATTACAATTCAGTCTCTAATTGACTGGAATGTATAAAAGACTTTCCCCTGTATCCTTCATAGCACATTGTGCAAACTGTTCATCATTACCAAACTGTAATATCCATTCCTATTTAAGTGCCTCAGAGAGGAGCATTCCTCCTTATCTTCATAGCATCGACGGCGGAGATCAAGTCACAATCTAAGAGTCTCAGATCTAGCCTAACAAATACATGTCTATCACAGTCATTCATAAGTGTTGTGCATGATGATGCTCACCTTGGTCTGTGGTGAAGAGGACAGCATTGACCTAATTGTGGGATTCAACTAAAATGTGTCAAATGAGCGATGGGCTGATGGATTCCATGCAAGCATGACGTCTACACGCACCATGCAGATTATGCTTAATTTAGATGTTTGTTTTCTTGCTTGCTTCAAGACTTAATCTCATTTACATAGCTGCAGTGATCCGCTCTTGTTAATGAAACTTCACCGGGAAGTCAGAAAGGGTCAGTGCTCGAATGAGGATGTTAATCCTCCTTCATACTGTGGTCATGCAGAGCTGATCAGGCTGCAGTCAAACCACTAATGCGCCCGTCTCGATAATAAGAATGGTGCAAGAAGCTATTTCAGCAGAGTTTTTTTCTACAGAGTTTGACAGTAATTTATTATTAATTCTTTTAGAAACGGTGTGCTTCCTTAGAATATGCAGACCAGTAGCAGCGGATGTGTTTTATATGTTCTTCCGTGTAAAAGCGACTCGTGCTTCCCTTGGAATGTGTTGAGAGAAACTCACAGCTTGTGGTACCGGAGAAACCGGAGTCATTATCTACTGTGTGTCTGTACTACATATTGATGTAACATTCGTGAGAAGGACCAGTTGCATATTGTACTTAAGACCATTTTTGTAAGAGATGCTACCTAAGTGCTTGTTACTGTTTGATGCTGAGTTTGTGAAAGAGAACTGTGATTTCTTTGTGATGGTTATAGTAGAGTTATAATGGATTTCCATGGGGGGGGGGGGCAACATAAAACAAGATCCTGCGACTGTAATCACTTGATAATCTTACGATGATTCTAATAAGAAGACAAAGCAAAGATCTAAGTGCTTTAAGTGCAAACGTCCCAGGTTTGTTTTAGGTTTAGACATGAAGAGAGGAATGCGTTTACAAGGTTAGGGGGGAGCTTTCAGGTTAAGAACAGGCTTACAGGATGCTCTTAGTTTTTCTGATTGGTGGGAATATCATCTTGCTGCTTCTCCATCTTCTTGGTGGTGACGACTGTCTCCTCATAAACTTCACGCTGGGACACCTTGCCACCAGACTTGCTCTGCTGCTGCTGCTGCTCCTCGTCCTTGCCCTCCTTCTTGGAGCTCTTGCCGGAGCTGGTGTAAATGCGGGACTGGTAGTTGTAGCCCTGCCCCATCCCAGCACTCATGGAGGTGCCGGGGTAGGAGATGCCTGTCCCGATACGGGTCTCCTCTCCTTCCAGGAGTTTCCTGCAGAGAGGATGGACAAATAAATAAAGGGGACTCAATGACATAACTGGAGAGGACAAGGATGAGTTGTCTCTGAGAGAAGAGCTTACCTGTATGCTGCAATTTCAATATCCAGTGCCATCTTGACATTCAGTAGATCCTGATATTCCCTCAGGTGACGAGCCATCTCGCTCTTAGTGGTCCTCAGCTCATTTTCCAGCTCTGCCATGCCGTCCTGAGTAACGATAAACAAGAGAGGTCAACGTTTTATGAACTACTTAAAAATAACACTGCGGAGAAATAACTGTACCGTTCAAAAACAAAGACCTACTTTTGTTAGCCTGTGCGTCGTGTATTTGGATATTTATTGCTAAAATTGCATTTTTTTATTTTTTTTATTTTTTATTTTTTCAGTTTGAACTGCTGAATCAAAGCTTGTATTTAGAGCATTCGTGTGTGCACTGGGTGGGCGTTGTCAGACGGAGCTGAGCGCGCTGTCCCGGGGGAACGAGTTTCAGCACCACGGACAGAGCCTCACCCACAAGGGCTGGCCCTCATCTTATTACTGCTTCATTTCACTGGAAATGTGAGACAGTTAATTTTCCATTTCTGATCATTTTGATAAGCAGCTGATTATTAAAAGAGACTTACCTGGTAGCTACCAATCTCCACAGAGTGCCTTTCCTCCATCTCCCGGAGCTGCTTTTCAAGAGAATCGTTGGTTCCCCTCAGACTCTCAATTTCTATGGTCTTGGACTGCAGCTGCCTCCTGAACTCGTTGAGTTCCTCCCTGCTGGTGCGGATGGCCTCGTTACTCCGAGTGGCCTGCTCTGACAGATCCGCAAATTTGGTCTTGTACCACTCCTCGGCGGATTGCAGGTTCTTGGACGACATGGATTCGTACTGGCTGCGAATCTCTTTGAGGGCGGAGGTGAGATCCGGCTTGGCCACCTCCATCTCCACAGACACCTGGGCGGCTTGGATCATGTCAGTCAGCTCGACCACCTCCTCTTCATGCACCTTCCTGAGGAAGTTGATCTCGTCCAGGAGAGATTCCACCTTCTTCTCCAGGTCGAGGCGCACCATCGTAGCATCATCCACGTCTTTCTTAAACGCCTTCAGGGTGGCCTCTGCCTCCTCTCGGGCACGGAACTCCTCTTCGTATTTCCCCCTGATCTTCTGAAGGTCGTCTTCAATAGTATCCCTCTCGATCAACAAATGGGACTTCTCCCCGTTCAGTTCTTCGAGTTGGGAGCGTAATTCACGAATCTCTTGTTGGTAGAGGTCCGCTAGGCGGGAGGGCTCGGTCTGCCGCTGGCGCAAAGCAACCAGCTCCGTCTCCAGCACTTTGTTGTGCTGCTCCAAGTTGCGCACTTTCTCGATGAACATTGCAAAGCGGTCATTAAGACCTTGCATTTGTTCCTTCTCATTGGTGCGAACGATCTTAAACTCATTGTTGAGGACGGTGCTCTGTGTCAGATCGAAGGTCTCCAATGGCATAGGAGAGTAGGAGCGGCCGGACTTTTTGTAAGAGCCCAGGGATGAAATGTTGCTTCGAGACAGGGAGGAGGACCGGTACCCTCCGCGTGAAGACACGTTGACCGCTGTACGCGACGGAGAGGAGGCATAACGGGGAGACTCCCCGAAAATCCTCCGGTAGGAGGAGGAGGAGAAGACATCAGATCCGTAGCTCATCTTCGCTCGTATGGTGACAGAGCAGAGCAGTGGGCGCGTCTCCTTTATATAGGGGGGTCGTCCCAATCACTAATTAATGCCGTTGGTAACATCCGGACACAGTTCGTTCCAGATGCGTCAGGCACAGCGGTGCACATGCGAATCCAAAAAAAATATTGTGCTAGAAATGATTTTTCCTTTCGTCAGAATTAGCCTACATTAAATCTTACGTCAGTGAAGTCGTTTGACACTGTTCTTTCTATGGCGCAGGTGGAACTTCCCTTTTTGGCGCAGTGGCGATCCACCCGTCTTTGGTCGTTGGATGCTCATTTAAATCAAACAAATAAAAAGTAAATGGTCGTCTGTTACCAAATCGTAAGCTTTTGAAATTGCACTAAACTTTAGTTTTTTTCAGCAGAGAAAAAAAATACTTTGAAAAAGAATCCAGGACCTAAATCAAAATCCAGGTCCAGATGTGCAGTGATTGTTTTAGGCAGAATGTCTACAACTGGTTGTTGACCACTAACAGTAGCCTATTAAATTGCTCTTTAGTTTTTCTGCTAATATATAAACTTTTAAGCTCGTTTTCTATTTAACATTTCCATTTACAGTCAGGTCAGCAGCTTTTTACATACTTTTAATTACTGTGATATCAGGGGAACACGTGTACGTCTTCCTTTGTAAGTGATAATGAATCTAAAATGAATAATTGACGAGATGCTGAAAATGATCTTGTGCCAGAACGATGGAGAATGATGGGTGTCTCTCTGGCTGTTTTATGCACCTCCTGGGAAATAACAGTGGAGAGAAAAATCCGTTCATACAAATGTGAGCAGCAGACTGCATCGTGTACACTTGGACTAATATTTTAACATGAAAACGATTTGTGACTTAAATTTTAAGAGGCATCATTATATCATCTTGAATGTAATCTCAAGTTACTCTAGTTGTGGATATGTGCTTGTTCTTTTTGTCTTTTACTTTGGTCAACCGAGGAAATACTGTTCCACTGACAGGCCTTTGCTGCCCTCTGTTGTCAGAGTGCCCCACATTGCAAGCAAACACAAATATTTAAAATGTAGTTGAAGGAGACTCAGATGCTCAGGTAAACTGATGATCCAAAAATTGGTGAACTCACAGTGATGCATCAGTGACAGAGAGTGACAGAAGTATAAGCAGTGTAGAAATTCAACAGTGGAGGTCAACACGGGTGTCAAATTAGATTTTCTTTTTCTTTATAAAAGGTTTATACAGCTCAATACTGAGCAACTAGAAACAGAAAGGCACATTGTACTTACGCAGAATAATTGAGCTCTAGCCACGAGATGCCCCACAGGTGACCTACAGATACAGTACGCCGTGCCTTTCTTTGGAAATACTGTAGATATCAAGCAATGTTTAAATGTTTATAAATGGGCAAACATTGCTCACAGAGTTCAAGCACCGGGCTGCTTACAGGTCAAAGACACTGTACTGTGCTTTTGGGTCTAAATCTATTCAGCAGTGGATAAACTTTAATGACAATGGCTGTGAACCTCAGAATATAATAGTGTTAAAACCTTTTGGAACTAGTTTGGCAGATTCACAGCAATGCTCTTTTGAGTTTGACCCCTATAGAGGTTTGATTTAGTATTGGTTAACTCTAAATGTGTTTATCCAGGGTTTCAGTTTTATGCAATGCTTTGTATAATTCTTGTGGTTTGTTCTGTGTGTGTCTCTATTGTACATCTCGTGCGTATGCTTCATACTGTATTGAACCAATGTTGGTTTCTCTTCCTGGTGTTATGTGTGGGTTTCTGATGAAATAAAACCATTAAACCAAAGCCACGACATCTGTGAAATAATGAAATTATGTCCAAAGTCAGACAGTACACAAGGTTTTTGTTAGGTGACACATTACACAATGTTACAATATGACAGTGTTGATAGAAATACTTTTATACAAATATATGATAAATGGAACTAGTGTACTTGTCAAAGGAGTCAAACTTCTTGTAATCCCTTTTCAGACTGATGCATTCAGGGACATTAATTCATTCATTCATATTCTGTAACTGCTTGTCCTCTGGAGAGTCACGGGCGGCTTGGAGCCTATCCCAGCTGTCATCGGGCAAGAGGCCGCGGGGTACACCCTGGACAGGTCTCCAGTCTATCACAGGACTAACACAGAGAGACAGACAACCATTCACACTCACATGCTCATCTATGGCCAATTTAGAATCGCATTCAGGGGCATTACATATGATAATACTATGAAATGAATGTTAACCATGGTTTCCAGCCACTTTTGTGACCTCTTAATGAAAAAAAAAAAAGGAAAAAATATTTTGTCGGTATCATTAGTTAACAGTTCAACAAAGAGACAATGTCTTAAAATCTCCTTTCTACAATTGAGTTGACAAAAGTCACTGAATATAATACAAACTTATATTAGATACATTAAGGTAATGTACTGTTGAACGCAACAAAAAAATTGTGACAGGTGTGGATCACATAAGTACGATCCACACCTGTCACACTGAGCATTCCACCTTCTCACAACTGTATTCTTACTAGTCTGAATGCCAGCATACCTTATTCATGACAGACATTTGACTTGCATTCCACTTAAGGGAGGTCCTGCTTTTGTAAGTGTAGGCACACTGGTGAAAACAACTACAGCCTATATAAAATCTTTAATCGGTATTAATGTTTTGGCACGTGCACATACAAAAGCAGGAGTGGAATGCACGTCAACTGCCTGTCATGAAAAAGGAATGCATTTGTTTTCATTATTGTGCTGGCTTAAGAGGTGTGCATATGAATAACATAACATTCAAATAAAACGCTTACGAAAAATATAAAACGCCCTTAAAAAAAAAGAAAGAAATGTTGTGATTGTGTGATTGTCTTACTGTTGAGGACTGATGATCTGTTTGATTGTCAGCAGGGGTGTGTGTGTGCGTGTTTGTTTGTGCATGTCTGGGCGTGAGTGTGTGTGTATGTTAGAAGGTGAGTGTGCGTGAGAAGGTGAGTGTGTGTGTGTGTGTGTGGGGGGGTGGTGCACGTGTGAGGGTTCTGTAGAGGGATGGGATGTGAGTGTTTCACTACAGAGAGGCGATTGCTTTCACAGCTCCGGAGAAGAAGCTGTCCCTGAGTCTGTTTGTGCTTGTTTTAATGTTCCTGTTCCTGATGGAAGCGGTACAAACAGTTCGTTGCCTGGGTGCGTGGGGTCTGTCGCAATGCGTCTGGCCCTCTTCTGGACTCAGGCAGCGTAAACTGAGTCCAGAACTGATAGACGGCAGCCCACAATCAGCTGTGCTGTCCTTCCTGTCCTGTGCTGTGTAACTGCCGTACCACACCGTCATACTGAGACACAGGATGCTTTCGATGGTGGTATGTAAAAGTTTGCAAGCAGCTGAGAAGAGAGTCCCGTCCGCTTCAGAAGAGCCGTTGTTGGGCCTTCTTCACCAGGGGTGGAGTGTTCACAGTCCAGGAGAGGTCAGAGTAAATCTGGATGCCCAGGAACTTAATGCTGTCCACACGCTCCACTGCCTCCCCATGTAAGCAGAGAGGAGCGTGTTCAGTCTTTCTGGACCTCCTGTAATCCACTATGACCTCCTTGGTCTTGCTGATGTTCAGGATAAGGTTATTCCTGGAACACCGCTGTGTCAGGTTCTGGACCTCTTCTCTGTAGTGGGTCTCATCATTGTTGGATATGGGACCCACCACGGTGGAGTTGTCCGCAAACTTCGCAACCATATTTGTGGGGTGGATGGCACACAACCTTGCGATGTGCCTGTGTTGAGGATCAGTGAGGCAGACCTCACAAACCCAGGTTGTGGAGCTTTAGGGCCAGCATGTCCGGGAGAACAGTGTTGAACTGAAGTGCACAAATAGCATCCTAACATAGGTGTTAGGATGCTGCAGGTGAGTCAGGGCCGTGTGGAGTACTAACGAGACAGCATCCTCTGTAGAATGGTTCTCCCTCTAGCCGAACTAGTGGCTGTCCAGGCCAGCAGGAGGATCCTTTTAAAGCATTTCATGATGACTGGGGTCAGAGCGACAGGGTGGTAATTGTTGAGGCAGGTGATGGCACAATGATGGAGGACTTCAGGCAGACAGGGACAGTGGAAAGCTGCATGGACGGGTTGAAAATTCTGCCAGTTGGTCAGCATATGATTTCAGGGTCCAACCCGACACCTTATCTGGACCTGCAGCCTTGTTGGTGTTGATCCTCCTCAAGGCTGATGCTGCACCTTTGGCTTAGGAAGATGTACAGTCCTTCTGCTGCTTGGAGAGTCAAAGCGTGCGAAGAAGCTGTTTAAGCCGTGTGGGATCATGGCTGACCTACTGGTCGTTGCACTTGCAATCTGTGATGGCCCTGATGCAACCCACAACAACCCACATATTATGTGGGGTTGTTGTGGACACTGAGGCACACTTTGGGTTGTTGTCATCAAAGTGCTCCTCAGTGTGCTGCTTGCAGCTGTGTTTTGCCCGCTGGATGCCCTTTTGCACTTCTTTCAGGGCCCTGCTGCAAGCCAGCCTGTCTCCTGATCTAAAGGCCACACCGTGCCGTTCACCCATGGCTTCTGGTTAGGAGAAACCGTGATTGTCTTCGTGGTTAGGCAAGTGCAGGATCAGTGCAGAAGTGAATACAGGACAGCACACATGACGTGTATTCCTCAAGTTCAGCGTCTTCTTTGAACACTCCCCAGTCTGTGTGTTCAGAGCAGTCCTGTAAGGCTGAGGAAGCCTCCTCAGTCCAAACCTGAATGGTCTGTAGGCAGGGATCGGTTCCACAGAGATGTCATCTGACATATCAAATTGAGGAGCTGCTGCAGTAAACAATTTTGCCTTGGAAGTGCTGTATTACATATATGACAAGCGGTATGTATTTTCTTCAAAAAAGACATTTTTATGGGGTTTTACATGTCACAAATTTAGTTTGTACTAGTAATTTCAAATGTGCAGTTTCCAGTATCATAATTGTTGATATTTTTCATGAGCATTCTGACACATTAATTGTTAACACGGCTGGCCATGGGGGTCACGTGTCTGTGCCACGACGGCAGATCGTCCCGCCTCCTTGTGACGGACAAGAGTAAACACCGCCCTCTGAACGTCTCATAACAACAGCTGGCCGCAGAGAGGGGGAGAGAGAGAGAGAGAGAGAGAGAGAGAGAGAGAGAGAGAGCGAGAGAGAGAGCGAGAGAGAGAGAGAGAGAGAGACACAGCGGGGAGCAGACAAAGCTCTGACACTCATCTGCTGCCTGGATTCACACTCATCCCCGCTTTGCCTGCAGCTTTCTGTCACAAAATACTCCTCCGACTTTCACAGGGCTCAAGGCGCATGCTCAGAACAAACTGACGGTGCATTTGTTTTACCCAGGAACTCGGAGGTGAGTACAGTGACGCCAGGAGGAAAAATATGCTCCGACAGTTTTTCTGGCTTTTGTGTTGGCATCAAAGATAGAACGCGTTAGCTAACCTCTTCTCCCTGTCCTTTTAATCAGTGTCAGATAAATAAAGAGCTGGGTAGAGCTGAGTGGGAGCTAGCTGTGCGGTAAATAACGGGACGTTGTTGGTAACCCTGCGAACAAGGTCTTTGCTGCTAGCTTGTAAAGATACTTTTACAGTAGCTTAAGCTAATCCCTCAGCGTCCACCGTTGGTTTCACTAAGGGTTACTGTACACCGAAATATGGTTCTTAAACATAAATGACATCTTTAAGACGAGTGATATGTGTTGCAACAAACCCACTCCGTGCCAACGCTGAACAGGAAACAAAGCCTTTTGTAAGTCATGTTTGCTTTCTCATTTGCAGTTTTTCTAAATGGTTAGCCGTGAATCTTTGCAAACCAGAGCTTCCTTCAGAACCCACTGGACCAGCTCAGCTCAGCAGGCTAGGCTGCAATAAAGGCACTAGTTTAAAACATAAACATGCAGTTAAAAAGGTGCCTGTTGTGCTATTTATTAAAAAAAAAAAAAAAAAAAAAAAAAAAGCTTTTTATTGTCAGGGAACAATCCAAACACATATAATGTCTGGAAAAGCTGCACATCGATAGCTGTGATTTCACGCAGTGTTGATGGGCTTATTGACACTTCTCCTTGGCCTCAGCACTTGAGTCTCATTTGCATTTGTGCTGGCAGCAAGATCAAGAAAGCTGATGTCTGCCTTTCCTTCCTGAAGCCTCTCCTCCAAGCGACAGTAGGAGAATGATAGAGTCTCAGCTCACGGGGACATACAGTGCTGGCCACTAAAGCTAAAAGACAAGGCCAAGACTAGACTCCACTTAGGCAGAAATGCACTAGACTTTCCACGTACTGTTTTTTTTTTTTTTTTTCTCCGAGGGCTTCTCTTTTTGGCCTCAGCTTGTTTGTGTGCGACCCGATTCATTTTCCAAACGAGGATTTTGTCATATTTAATTTGTGCAAATATATCCGACCTCTGTGTTAACCTGCATCCCAGGTTTTTGATGTCTCCCTTCTAAATAACCCCTTTCAACCTGCACACCTGACCACCGGGCCAGTTGACTGCTGTTGGAATCTGTTGTGCAACTTCTTTCAAGTTATAAATCATTTATACTAGTTGGAGCTTGGTTTGTTCTTCCAGTCAATCTTGTTGTCTCCGTTCTAACACACAGTATTTTGTAATTGAATCAAATGTTAGTTGCTCACAGTGTCCGTTACTTTAGACAGTTTTACGTGTTTTTGTTCGTTGGAGAATTTGGATTTTTGTTTAAACCAAGTGAGACCCTTCATATGTGTTTCTTTGGTTTTCCCCAGACATTGAAATTTTTTAAAGATGACCACTTCATGGAGTGACAGACTGCAGAACTATGCAGACTTGCCTGCCAACATGGACGGACTGGCAATGAAAAAATACAGAAGGGAGCCCTACCACAGGTAAGAAACGCATTTCAGCGCAAACACGGCTGTGGCGGCGTTCATACGAGGAACAGTGGCATATTATGGCACGAACTGTGTAACCAAGATCTCGTTTAATTTCAAATGTGGGCAAATTTGTTATCCTCAATAAAAACTATATAAGGATTAACAATATTTACGATGTAATGCAGATACTGATAACCTGCTGTAATGGCACATAATAATATGAAGAGATCAGCAGTATTGCATAATAATAATAATAATAATAATGATTTTCTACCTCCTCTCATTTTCTTATTATCTTTAAAACACTGACTGACTAACCAACGAAGAGGTCGAAGTTGAATGAGGATATGAAGCAAGCTATGCTGATGTAGATTACACAGACAGTCGGCTGTGTTTTAGGTGTGGTCTCCCTTCTGGCTGTTAAGATCTGGGGAATTAATACACAAATCCTAATTCCATTAAGATTCAACACATTAAGCTTGTAGTTGGTGTTGGTGAGGTTAAAGACAAAGTGTGGCTCTAAATGGTTTTCATTGCCTGGATTGATGCTCTTGTTTCTACGCCTGCTGATAGGACACAGCCTGCAGTCAAACTGGCTGAAGGCTAATTTAAGGAGTTTATTCAATGTTTAACTCATTCCAAGGCGACAACACAATGGGTGTTGTTTTTCCACGCTAGCATATAATATGCAGTGCTGCTCATGGGTTTTGTGAGGCCATCACTCATCTGGTAGCTCTGTGTGGACATAAGTCACCCAGACCTGCCCCTCCCATTTTGACACTCATGCAAACTGTCACACGTGCTATGCAAAGCGAACAACAACAGTAATCCTCACTAAAACAGCAGTTCTTCATCATGGAAATCATTTATAACGTGACCTTTTGTTTATCTCGCAGAAACACAAAGACCATTCCTTCAAAGTTAAAGCTCAGCTGAAACAATGCAACCTGTATGTCACATAGCAGGGGACTGACGACTCTGCCCAGCACAGATAAACTGTCTATCACACCGAGTCAGATCACAGTCTGCATGAGATTAGAGAGCAGTGGAAAAAATCTGGCAGATTGTTGCTCAGCTGCGCTCTGGTGGCGTAAAAGTTATTAAAGGATTCTCCTGTAGGTGTGGTGTGGCCCAGGAGAGCTATTTGAAGCATTACTGTTTCTGTCGGAGGGGCCAAAGTCAAGCCTGACTACGGTTATCAAGTCACCCCCGCCCTTTCTCAATATAGGAGAGCTTAGAAGAGGCACAAGTTATCATTGATGGCAGTCCTTTACTGCACCTCCCCAGGCATCCAGCAAGGGGTTCATTTGAAAGGACATCAGCTCAGCAAAAATAGAAAAGATTTAGGTTTAAACCCCTCACTCGAATGGGCTAATGTCCGCTCAGAGCTAAGACATCTTTTGTTTTGGTTGTTTGGGACCTTAGAAGAGGCAAAAAAGGCCAGAACAAGTTTCATTTCTATTGGCCCCTGAATACATCTAAATAAAAATGAAAAAGAAAATCTGTTGGAGAATTGAATGTAAAAAGTAAAGCAGTCTGATAGTTGGTAGTGGAGTGACAAATCAAACAAAGTTCCCCGCATCAACTTGTAAGATGTTGCTTCTTTGAGTTTGGACTAATTTGGCATTTTTCACTACTTATTGATTTGCATCCCAAATTCTTAATATCACTGAATCAAGAAAATGATTGGTAGTTTTAGCCCTGCGACTGGTATTAATATCTGGGTGATGTAAGCCCGGGGCCCTGGCAGGTTTGATTCTACCTGACTTGTGATTGTTCTGGATGTCTTTGAGGGCCCGCAAACATCACGATGCACAACAACAACCTGCCCGACTGACAACACACAACAACAGAGAATGACGCGGAATGGCCACAATCATTTTTGCAACAAGTCAGAAAATTTCTGAATGGCAAGAAAGCAAAGAGAGAGGGAGGGGGAAGGCATTGTTTGTGATGGGCCAGAGCTGCCCCGTGCTGCCGGAGCAGGTCAAACCAGCAGAGAGTCAAACTGAGGTTTAATTTCACGCAGAATGCATTGCCAGTCATGTCCTGGACTAAGCTCTAAATGGGAACTTGTTCACTATGGATCCGCTGCCAGGTATTTCACAGCTGATTTATAGATTGGTCAAGATGATGGTATCTTTGTCACAGATGATTGACAAGATAATTTGCTTCAGTCAGTTTTGAGTTTGTGTATGAGACTTTTTCATGTCATGTTTGACATTTTTGGCATACATCTCATTCCTAGAATGATCAAATGTTGACTCTTGACTGTGGAATTGTGTAGGAACATGGTTACACTTACAGCTCTGTCGCAGCTGTTGAAGATAAGTTATGTAGGTCTGTGCCAGCCATCTGAGTTAAGCTAACTGTGTGCGTCTTTTCTGTGTCAGGCTGTGTAAACATTGTCTCTTACAATGACCACTTCACTGTATGTTCCAGTATTTCCAGATATTATCACAAGTGCTGATGTTTGCCACTAAATATGCCGTTTTGCTTTTACTGTGGTATGGGTGATGGTCACTAAGAAATAAAGGTCCAAAGTGTTACACATGTTTTCGGTCCCATTATCCTAAAATAAAATTCAGTAGGTAAACGATCACTCTGTAACTTCCAGTAGTATATGTGTAGAAAAGTGTAGCAGTCACTTTGTAGTTCTGTGTTATAAGATAAATAAGAAAGTGTTCTTATAGTCTTATCAAAAAACGAAACAAAACACATAATGGACATTTTGTTCTTATTTTAATTTGAAGAAGGACACCATAGCTGGGCATTTTTAAGAACATTTCTTTCTTTTTATGTGGAGTTGTGTTCTGAAAAGGTCTGGGTCGCTTCCTTCATGCACTTTCTTGAGCTCCTTCATGGTTCTTTGGTCGACTGTCCTTTCTTTAACAGTGAACATGGTTTGATTTCTTACAATTCCAAACTGTCTCAGCGATAACAAAGAAATCATTCTCATACTTGCTCAGACTTACAAAAGACATGTGGGTAAAAGCCAGGCCATTACTGATATGGTATCTTTGATGCAGGGTCAAAAGTTCCGGCCTCAACTTATAACATCTTCAGCAGCACTCTGTGTAGTTTTGGTTGAAATATAAAACTGTATTTAATATTATTTAAATTGGTTGATATTATGAGTTTAAATATTATTTAAAAGTTATGAATACACACAACAGTACTAGGTTACATTATGACAAAATTATAAATGACTTACATGTATCCCAAACTTAGAAAAAAAAGTTGTATTTTTAAAAATTGTAACATTTGATAGGCCTCAAAGGTGCTTGCACGTTTCTATGTCAGATATCACAGATCTTCATTCTTCATTGTATGTATATTTGTCTATTCAGCAATTTTTTCATTTGAGTGAAATAGTGACTTTAAAGGAGGTCTATTCAATATGAAGAAGCAGCTAAAGTAAACATTCACCCAAGAATAGTTTCTACTCTTGCTAATCTATTCGTTGATGATCACATTGGAACTAAAGAAATATTTCCCTCCATTTATTTTCTCTAGAGTCTTTGTCAACAGAAGTTTGGCTATGGAGAAGATTAAGTGCTTTGGCTTTGATATGGATTACACTTTAGCAGGTAAGTTGAATACACATTCGCTTGTCGTCAGCAAACAACTGAATCTAGAGCACAGGTTGGATAACCCATTGATCAGTGTAGTCATTGATTGAGGAATTGAAGCCAAATATTTGCTGGTTAAACTTCAATGCGGGGTTTTATTAAGACGTCCATTATTGTTTGATTCAAAATGTATTCAGTGCATTAATTGACAATTAAAATGATTGCTATTCCCAGCCTCATATTTTAGAATTTTTGTACATAGTCCAAGTTGGGCCGAGGGTTACATATTAGCTCCGCAGTTTACAAGGATTGTCTGTTGTTATATCAATAATGTAGACTTGTCAAAGTAGGCATGTGTCACTTGATAAATCAAGACTCACCACAGGTGATATATTGTCTTGACATATAAATATGTCTTGAATGACAATAAAAAGGGGCATTGATTGAAAAGAGGAAGAAAAACTCTGAACCATTTAAAGCCTGCAGTGACTTCATGTGTCTCTTCCTTTCGACTCTATATTTGGCTACCCTACCATCCCCCATAAACTGCAGCTTGTTGTCCACAAAATATTATTTAGGTCAGTGTCTTCCAAATTGAGCATACCACACTTGAATGACAAATTGTTAACCAAAGGATACCGGTATGTGAAGTCGGCTTGCATAGATATGTTCTTTTTCCTACTGACAAGTAACCAGGCCAAAAACACTCAGAATTTTCCTTTCGGTCCACTTTGTTCTTTGACTCAGCTCCAGTTTTAGGTCTCTCACCATCTATAAATAAAAAATTCCTGGACTTTGAAAAGCAGGTCACGTTTGTTTGTTGAGTTCACCAGTGATGGCTCCCCTGAGAGCGGGAACCACTCGTAGTTCCACGGTGACTCTGTATCCCAGATCAGAGTGTGGGAGATTTTACGGACGCTCAGCTGTTGACATGACTCTCTTTATGGGAGCTCATAACCAAGTGTTAATGTTTGCTAGAAGCGTGGATATCGTGTATCTTTGGAGAGGGTTCAGATTTTGACCACAGGAGTGCTTCATCAGTTTCACAGAATGGCTGCTGCTTAACCACAGCACCCTGGTTGACTCCCTGTTTGTTTTGAGGGGGTGTTAAAGGCCGTTCAGATGTGCTTAATCTTTGTGCTTTTTAGGACTTCATTTCGAGGCAGACAAACTTTATGTCGTTAAATACTGTGGAGCTTATTCAGAGGGTGTTTCAAACAAGTTTAATATTGTTTTTTTTCCCTTTAAAGTTGTGAATGTAAGGATTGGAAAAATACGCCATGGTTTCTGATAGAGATATCACAACATAGTTCCTGTCAACAGCTGGCAATCAACGCTAATAGCTTAACCCATGTGCTTGCTTTATACTCCTGTGACTGACTTATGCTGTTGTGAGCGTTTGTACTATTTATATATACTTCGTTCTGTAATTACACACACACTTGTCAGTTCATTAGTGAAATTGAATACATTCTAATACAAGAGTCCTGACCTGCACTAAATCTTAACTTCATGACTGTTCTAATGTTCAGTTCATGTTGAAACGGTGTCAGAAAGGTGGTAAATCAAACAGATGATCATGTTGGAGGATGTAGTTTGTGGTGCTGTTAAACTGGATTGAATTAAACACCGGTCAGTGTTATTAGCCATACCGTGTTAGTGCATCTGTTTTTCAGGACAAACGTACTGTTTTTACTAAGATATCCTTTTAGGCTTGGTTTATACTCCCACAGCAGATTTACACAGAGCCTACATCTAAATTCTAGTTGCCGGCTAGTCAGCTGTGTTGAGTTTGTCTTTGTAATTCAACCAATGGCGTTTGCAACTTAACACCTCATGTTGGAGCTCAGAAATTGTACTTTTACTGACAGTAGAGCGTGTGTGTGAGAGGAGGTGGAGGTGGGGGAATTTTCTGTGCATGTTCAGCCTTTGAGAGACCTTGTCAGGGAAATACATGTGACAGTTGTTATGTTCAGAGGCATGTAAGGGTACTGTGTATACCATAAATATGGCGTTAAAGTTCATAAGAAACCTTTTTCTTCTCGATGTAAGGTAAAAACAAGCATCATTAGACATTGTTTGTTAAGACAATAAAGTACAATAAACGGTCTTATTCTCATGCTTAAAAAATCTTGGTCTCAGATGTATTTATCAGTTACAGTATTCATGACTAAACAAGCAACGATGAAAGTTCATGAGTGGACGTGGTTTGACCAGCTCTAACCCATCAAGAACAGTAGAAAGAGTTATTTTTGCCCATATACAGTCTCTCGGATCAGTTTTCAGGAAATGTACTACATCACAACATTTTCCGTTCGTGTCCGAAGGAAGATGTCTGGGTTACTTTGTCATATTGTTACATTATGTTGCACATGTCGTGTTTCGTGTCATTTTGCTCCAGTCTTTTGTGTGTAAAACTAGCAAATATCATCCATTTAGCAATAATCTGATAGATTTGTTAAACTACGTTAGATTATATCAGACAACATTGCTTCATCTGTCCTTCTGCTTCCAAGGGGAGCACATAATAGCCTGCAGCCTTTTAGGAGAAAGATACACACAGTTTTGTCCTAGTTTTCCAACAGAGTTTTGGCTGGAATGTAGGTCCCTGAGGCTGTCCCTAAGTTTTCTCATTTTTCCAGATCATGCCTGATGGTGTCTGTGAAGGCCTACATTTGTGGGTACAGATAAATTAAGACAGCTAAACGGTTGGCCTTTAATATAGGCTGCTATGTGACATGGTTCAGATAAAGTCTTCATATGATTTAGATTTAGTGATCTATTAGTGGAAGGGTCGGGATTGTTTACATTGGGTGTGAGTGGTGTACGTTACATGTAGGCCTGAGGTGACCTGGCCTGTAAACTCTGAGGTTTCTCTTAGAGTTTACAGGCCAGATCACCTCAGGCCTACCACACAGCTTGGCAGTCTGAGCGGTCCATGCATAATTACCTGGCAACAATCCCATTAGGAATACAAGGTGACAGATCTGAAGCTAGGGCTGTTTCTCACTTTCGCTCTGAGCCGATGGTGGTATGTGTGTGTTTGTGTACGCATGTGGGTAATGACAGCATGAGAAATTTGAGAAGGGGCTTACAGCAGGGGAGCAAGGACCCCAATAAGACAGACATGCAGGGAAGTCAAGGACATAGAAAGTAACAATAACACCACTTCCTGTCTGCGTCGAATGATTTCAGAAGGAATTTTCAGTTTGTCGATGCTGTTTTGTCACATGCCTAACTTCAAGTTTGACTTTTATGAAAACGAGTTCAACCATCTAGACTAAAACACATCTGAAATATTGAGTAGACTCTAGAATTACTGGTGTAAGGTATATAGGGATATGTGACTGAATGGTTTCTCAAGGGGGCGCCTTGTTTTTCAAGTCAAATAGCCTTGCAGGTGAAGTAATATAAAGTTATCTGATCAAACCGCACCCACTGAGTCCTGATAGGTAAAGGTAAACCAGCTTTTCTACCTGTTCTTATCTGGACATGTACTTTTAATGTAATATAACCATACTTTATGGTTTGAGGTCATGTTTTCAGATATTTGCAGTTTTATCTTTTGCTTCTAGGATTGTAATAAACTATATTTAACAATGCCCTTTCCCAAATGTTACATTGCCCTCTGAAAAAAGAATATTCAACATGTGGGAGAAATATTTTAAACCAAGTTTTACTTTAAGGGTTTTATTGACTTTGTCCTATTTCGAGTTCTGTTCTAGTTGAGGAGGTGTGTCAGTGTAGTAGTTTTAACTGTGGCGCAGGCATGAGCACACAGTTTGTCTGATGATTGACTTCCTGATCCTAGATGACTCACTCTTCATGTAACCTAGATTAAGATGTAATTTTATAGGTTGTGTGGAGGGGGGGGACCATATCAATCTCCCAAGGACAAGATGCCACTGAACTAAAGAAAGACAGAGTGAAGATAGCAAAGGTGACAGAGGGGAAACACCTCTTAAAATAGGTTTCTTTGCAGCACCTCAGAGCTTCAAGAGGAATATGACAAGTGAGTGAGGGAGGAGGAGGGAAGGCGTTTTAGCTGGTGTATGCTACTGCTCTGGGCAGAGGGCCCAAGGCCTCAGTTTGCTTGGAGACCACAGTGGGGGGTGAACTGCAAGAGATTACGTGATTACAATGCAGAAACGGGCTCATGCTCACAGAGAAGGGGTGTCAACAAAAGGACAAAGCTTTGCACAACCCATAACTCAGTGGATACTCATTACGCTTCTGTGTATAACTCGGCATTCGACAAAAGTGCACACACGCGCGCGCACACATTTTGCAGTGTAGGACACAGATGTTTTCCTGTTTGTCCCGCAGTGCTGTTCCCCCAACTAACTGTCCTCCAGGCATCATCAGCCAATATTTCTTCCCCTCCAGGGGCCTCCCACCACCCCACTGGGAGTATAGAAAGCAGGCATAACGCAAGCACATTTTCTGTTTCGTATTTATAACATCTGACAGTGTCAGATAGCATTTTAATCCTCTGCCTGCCTTTTCTTAGCCTAGCACCCATCTGTATTTTTCTTTCCAGAGTCCACTCCCCCCTTTTTTAGTTTGGCCTGGGGTACATATCAAGCGCTGGCGGTGACATGGTTGGGGCTCATCACTCTCAGCAGAGCTCATTAAAGCTGCCGCTGAGTGATTTTTCATTCTCACGCTCCCATCCTCTTTCTTTGTGGATTTGTGTGCGGGACATCCAAAGGCCTTTGCTGGTAGCAAGGAGAGAGAAGGGCAGAGGGTGTGTGTGTGAGGGGAGGGCCCACTAGAGAGTGAGAACATGTTGTTATCAAAATACTGAGACAAGACAGAGGCTCAAGTGGATGAAGTAGCCTCAGAGAAGTCACATGTACATGTTGCGTAAGTAAGTGATTTCAGCAGACTTCATGTCACCTCCTAACCAGTGTTATAAGCTATAGAATCACCCACAGGCCATATTCTTTGAGTTTATACACACAACAGTGTTTATGTAATTTTTACTTGTCTTCCATGTGCTTGTCCAGTTCTCAGTCAGGTACCAGTGTGGCAGCTGACAAGTGTTAGTATTAATCAGATTACTGACTGCCAAAGAGACAGTAAACTTACAATTGTAGACTCTTTGGTTTTACCTTTTTCATGATAGTTTCTGAGCATCTGGACACCATTTGTAATAATTATGTGGGTTGCCATGTAGTTTGTTTCATCATTTCTCTATAAAGAGAAAAACTGTTATCGTAGCTGAAAATCCGATTTTGAAACGGCTTCTGACCAATATTTATAAAGCCCATATTCCACTTAGGTCCTCTTCTAACTATCAAAAATGTTATGTTCACTTTATGTGTTGATTATTTTTTGATCCATTAACTTTATTTGGCCTATATGATGTCAAAAAATAATGAAACGGTGAAAATATTCACTTAAAATAAACATTGATCAATTGACTGAACTAGTTCAGCTTTAATTTCACTGTTGTGAAACAGAAAAAAGCAAATCCTCTTTCTCTCTTTTAGATAATGGATTAACTAAATGCACCATTTTTATTTTCATACACTGATTTAATATCCTGTCAGTCAATCAATTCACAGCTTCATTAACTGTGATGTATAGAACCTGGAGGAAAGAACTTCTTTGTAGTATTTCATTGTGGTATTAAATGTCAGCAGGATCAGATACATATCTGCATCATGTGTATTCTGATGGTTTGTATGTAACATTTAGTAAAGTGTTGTGTGTTTTCTTTCCAGTGTATAAGTCACCAGAGTACGAGTCGTTAGGCTTTGAGCTGACGGTGGAACGGCTGGTTTCCATCGGTTACCCACAGGAGCTGCTCAGCTTTGTCTACGACCCATCATTTCCCACCAGGTTAGAACAACCACTGCCGACTAAACGGACATAGTGATGGTTTACTATTAGATCTGATTTGTTGCACCATCTGTTATTTCTTTAGCTACCTTTGACATTTTAGCCTCCTTGAACCTCTCAGCTGGAATATGGCAGAGCTGTGTTCTCAGTAACAGAGCTAATGATAGCAGTTAAAATGTTAGACGTTAGAAATATGAAGTTGGTTGGATAGAGGTGTTTAATTCTATTCTGCTTGTACAATCATTTCTTTTCTCCTACTTTCAGAGGACTTGTGTTTGACACCATGTATGGAAACTTGTTGAAGGTTGATGCCTATGGTAATATCCTAGTCTGTGTCCATGGATTTAACTTCCTTCGAGGGTGAGCCTTTTTCAGCGTTCTCATTCTATAAAGCATGGATCTCTACATACAAATGGGCACAATGAATAATGAAGTCTTGTGTTTTCTCCCTATTTCCAGCCCCGAGATCCGTGAACGGTACCCAAACAAGTTCATCCAGAGAGATGATACAGAGCGTTTCTATATCCTTAACACACTCTTCAACTTGCCAGGTAAGGTCTGTGAACATAAAGGAGAAGACAGTGAGGCTGTTCTGGAGACTATTTACATCAGGAAACTCAGAATATAACTCAGAATCATTTGGTGGAGTGATTTTATAACTGACAACATGTCCCTGTCTTCTTGTTTTCCTCGCAGAGACCTACCTCTTCGCTTGCCTTGTGGATTTCTTCTCCAACTGTGACAGATACACAAGGTAAGAAACTGTTTGTTACGCTGTGTGTCGTGCAACAAGTTTCTGGGTGCTGCATGATGGCACAAAAACAAGTTGCAAGCCAAACTGGGTCAAGAGCAAGCCCTGAAGCATGGGAGGGTCTCAGCTGCTCAGCTAATTCTTTTTATATGGTAATCAAATGGGAGTTCAGTCAAAGAACCCTTCATTGGTTTTAAAATGACTGTATTTATTAATCTCCTCTACCAATTTTAAGAAGCATGGAATCTAATCAGATTGAGACAAGAGAAATGTTTCCACTAATTATTTGCAGAGAATAAAAGATCCTGATATAACAAACAAGATAATCTTCTAAATGCTACTTTAAGGAGATTAAATAGCCTGTAATTTTTTTTGCGTATGTAATCTGGAATGGTTGCATGTCCTTTGTCCTCTGAAACCTGGTTGTTGGTCTTTTAGGGGGAGAATGCTTTCCTGTTTGGCTGGGGACCCCTCCAACAAGGGAAGGCTATCCCATTTAAAAGCAAACAAAACCAAATGTCATGTTTTTTAAAAACCTTCTGTAAAGATGTGGCCCGTCCGACGGCTGTGTACGTGTGTGTCTTTGCTCCCCCTCTTCAGCTGTGAAACTGGTTTCAAAGACGGCGACCTCTTCATGTCCTACAAGAGTATGTTCCAGGATGTCCGCGATGCTGTCGACTGGGTCCACTTCAAGGTAAAACACGTAACTTGGGACTGCTGTGATTTAATTGCAATCTGGATCATGAGCATTTTGTGCACAGAAAAAAAGATTATGTTTTGAAGAGAAATTATTGTAATGCAAAGAATAATTCAATTAGAGTAAACACACTGGATTCATGTTCTAAATGATTGACATACATGCTCTTTTGTTCTCTCTCAAATTGAATTACACTGTATAATAAGAACCTATCTCATAATATAATTTCTATGCATTCAAAAAGCATTAGTTTAATGTGCAACAACATGAACGCACAAGAAAAAAGTTATGAAATGGTGTGCAGTTTAAATCAATAAGTTTGGGAGGTAGGCGTTGCTCTGGTCTGCAGTCTGTCTTGTGCTGCAGAGAACTCTCCTGCAGATCATCTCATATGTTGCAGAAGCTTGTCATGCCCTTATTTTGCTGCTTATTTATTTATTTATTCATTTATAGAAATAAATCTTCTTTGGTTGTCTGTCTTTACGTTGCGGCCCATGAGCTGTGTCGCAACAGTAGAAGTGTTCTAAGAACAAAACTGAAACAAAGGCTGCTGGGCATGTTTGAATTTTTCCGAAGACTTTTCACCACTCATCGAAACTGCTTGCTTCATCCTTTCGTCACTTGGATGAACTCTAACAAGTCCAGCTGCCTTTATTTTAGACTTGTTTGTTTTGGATTTACCATGACCTGGATGACTAAGAATCTTCGCAGACAGCAGTAGGAGTGATTTCCTGCTAGACTCAAAGTCAGATAGAGTTATCAAAGAGAAAACGTCTGGTTCACGTGTGAAGGATTTGTATGAAGTTCGGAGTTGAATTTGTTTACGGGCCAGTGTTGTTCAATAATATCTGCATCTTCTGTGATTCTTCTAACTCTTGTGTCTGACATTTCAGGGTACACTGAAGGAGAAGACTGTTGAGAACTTGGAGAAATATGTAGTGAAAGATGTAAGTAGTTTGTATTCATGAGGCTTGCCAAGGCAGCGAACACACACACACAAACACACAGTGTCTCACACTCTTATAGTCTGTGTAGAGGCTGGTTTGTAAAGATGCTTAGAGCTGTCTTTTGTTTGTCTCTGTTCCCACCAGGGAAAGCTGCCTCTTCTTCTCAGCCGAATGAATGAAGTAGCCAAGGTTTTCTTGGCTACCAACAGTGACTACAAATACACTCATGTGAGTATACATGTGCAGTTCACTGTTTAGTGGGAAGCAGTAGCAAGGTTATTTAAAAGTGGTAAGACAGATGTCGATGAATTGATCTTGGCATTAGAAACAGTACTGTCTCTGATTTGAGTCTGTGTTGTGTTCTCACAGAAAATCATGACATACCTGTTTGACTTCCCTCATGGCCCAAAGGTAAAATGTTATTATTTTACCCTCTTCTCTTTGATCGCTACTTGACATGTGCTGATGTTCATATGTGTAACTCTATGCGTGTTTGCATCCACCACAGCCTGGCACATCTCACCGGCCCTGGCAGTCCTACTTCGATCTGATCCTAGTAGATGCCAGGAAACCAGTGTTCTTCGGGGAGGGTACAGTGCTCAGACAAGTTGACACGGTGAGCAAACGCTAACACAGCTAGAACAGAGAGGGCAATAACTGATAGCTGCACTGCTTGTGATTGCTGGCTGGCATATCTGAACATGTTGCAGCTCAGTTTCGTGTTGAGTTACAGTCTGTGTCATACTAGACTGGAAGCACATCCCTCTGCTCCTAACTGAAAGCTAATTTGCATAAAAACTTCCTCTCCGTTAATTCCCACCAGCATTTGCCGCAAATGTTTTGCAGTAAACACCAAGGACCTTAGTAACATTCAGTAAATAAACAGAAACATGAAGTAAGGTGTCTCGTACGTTTTATTTTCTCCACCTGGGATCCACACCTGAGCTGAAGTCTGTTTGCAGACCATTTTGGTCTCATGCTGAATATTCCCTGGCAGATGTAAAGACCAAACGTGGTAGCTGTACTGAATATTCAGCTGTTTTTGGAAGCATTTAGTTGCTGTGTGTACTTTTAATTCTTCAGCCATGGCTGTTATGTCTTCAAATTGTCCATCTGTCCAGTTTCAGTAAATTAAATATCTCTGGAACACCTTAAATGAATGTCTTCAAATTTACCACATATAAATCTATAATGTGGCATGAATGTATGAGTGGTTAAAGAAATTATAACCATTTAAATTATAACCATTTAAATTATAACCATTTACAGATAGACTCCAGTGCTGCGACAAGCAATATTTTTTATTGATTAATCTGAAGTAAAAAAAAAAAAAAAAGTTTTGATTCCTATTTTTCTATCAATCCAATTTTCTGAATAGACTATTATTTGTTTAGTTAACCACCAAATAAGTAATAGAACTTTATTTATTAAACTATTATACAAACATAATAATAATGAAATCGTTTAACGTGATATTTTATGAATGAAGAAACCAAAACTAGGGCGGCACAGTGGCTAGGTGGTTAGCACTGATACCTCACAGCGAGAAGGTCACCGGTTCGAATCCATTCTGTGTGGAGTTTGCATGTTCTCCCTGTGTCTGCGTGGGTTCTCTCCGGGTTCTCTCCACCGTCCAAAGACATGCTCATTAGGTTAATTGGTGATTCTAAATTGGCCGTAGGTGTGCGTGTGAATGGTTGTCTGTCTCTGTGTTGGCCCTGCGATGGACTGGCGACCTGTCCAGGGTGTACCCCCGCCTCTCACCCGATGGCAGCTGGGATAGGCTCCAGCAGACCCCCGTGACCCTTAACAGGACTAAACGGGTATAGAAGATGAATGAATGAATGAATGAAACCAAAACTTAGACCTAATGATACTTAAAAAAAAAAAAAATCAGTACTGAACTACTGAGAAAATGTGTTTACAATTTACCATCAGTTTGCACAGACTGCAATGACTAAGTTTTAACTATAACGTCACTGGAAATGCGCTTGCATTGTTTTTCTGCAGAAGGTCATACACCCACTTTGATCATTAATTGAAACTACAGTGTTTAGTTGAATACATTTTATATTCTGGCTACAACCCACAGCCATATCATGCATTAGCGTCTGCTGTAGAGAGCTGTTGTTGAGTTCTTGTGTGAAGAACAACAAACAAGGATGCAACAGTGTCCCTGAGGCACTGACCATTAACCAACAGTCAGAAAGACTCTCTGTAATAGTTGAAATATTAACGCTGCTGTGTCGCTGTTTTGAGGTCGTAAAGTCAGCAGATCGTTTCTAATGGATTCATACTAAATGCATACCAAATGTAAGCCTATTCCATAGTCATAAAAAAATACACTACATGTCTGACTGTGTGGCTTCATTCCTGTCAAACCGTTCTCTAAGTGGTTTACCTCTGTGGTTTCGCCAAAGATCCCCTCACCAATCTGATGTTTACTACATTTCAGACAACAGGACGCCTAAAGATTGGAACCTACACAGGACCTCTGCAGCATGGGATAGTCTACTCTGGGGGTAAGATTTCATTTTCCTCCATTCATTCTTGGACCAAGAGTTTTGAGAAAACAGCATCATATGTCATTAATGACATGTTATCTTTTAGGTTCCTCAGACATCGTGTGCGACTTGCTGGGAGCCAAAGGGAAGGACATAGTGTATATCGGGGACCACATCTTTGGAGACATCCTCAAGTCTAAGAAACGTCAAGGCTGGAGAACGTTCCTGGTCATACCTGAGCTGGCCCAGGAGCTGCACGTGTGGACCGACAAGAGCTGTGAGTCTGGACACATAAAACAAGGGCCGCACGTACATGTGGAAGTGTCCTTATTCATATTTACTTATGCGCAGCCCTGTATACGTAGCTGCGCTCAGATTTTTTCCAACTACTGCAGTTGTGTTGGCTTTAGAAGCAGTGGGAATCTAGAACAGCAGCGCCATGTCAAAACTGAAAATTTAAACAAAAATGAGTTCTGGAAAACCTGAATTTGATCAGCTCAGGTAACCACTTAGTGCAAAGTTGTTACTGGACATTGTATAGTCAGATTTACACAGATTTACACTCACAGGCCCTGCTCAGTCCTGGTAATAACATGCATAGATAAGATAAGATAAGTCACATGCACCCGACCAGCTTATTTAATTACTGGCGTTTCCATCTGGCAAGTGCGTCTGCACATACACCTCAAGCCATTTTAGATACAATCTAAGTTTTGGACTTTATTTATTCATTTATTTTGAATAAATGAGGAATAACTCGGCTTACGTACAGGGCAACGGTCCACACCACCTCCAAATGTGGTCCAAGTGATTGGATCTCAAATGTGTCCTCAGTGTGTCTATATGTATTGACACCTGTTCTTGCAGTTGGTCACTCAGGGGGTATGTTAATACCAGGCTTGGACATTTCCACTGCAGCTAACAACAACAGCTACAACAAAAGCACGTGCACTATAAATCTTGTTTGCTGGAGAGACATAGCTTCACGCTCTTCTTGTGTTTTCCAGCGTTATTCGAGGAACTGCAAGGCCTGGACATTTTCTTGGCGGAACTCTACAAGTAAGGACTGTAACCTTTAGCCCCCTCCCCTTCCCCCCCTTCACCGTAGCTCACCTCTCTCTCTTCACTCTGTCTCTTGCACAAACTCTGCTGCTCTTTGCTCTCTGCAGTAACAGCATTTGTTTGCATACACATATATATATATATTTGAAAAAGAACAACAGGGTCAATAGGGTAAAGTCCCATGTTTCAGTCCGCCTGATAATCAGGGCCGTTATTTATAGCATGGCACGACTCACTGTTGCATGAACTCTTCGACGCATTACCTTTCAGCAGAATGATATCGATATCCTTCCCTCCCCCGTGCACTCTCATGCATCTCATTGTCTTTCCCCACGTCCTTCCACAGACATCTGGACAGCAGCAGTAATGAGAGGCCAGATATCAGCACTATTCAGAGAAGAGTCAAGGTACGGCCTTAATCACCTCTGTTTCTATGACGACGCTTGCTGCCAGACACGTCGTTACTGTACATTTGATAGCGTTTCTGTGTTTACTTCAGTCTAATCATTAACAGTAACCCACTTAATCAAAGAAGACTGTGTTCATCGATTGTTTTCTCAGCCTCCGACTCAGTTTTATTTATTATTATTATTATTATTTCCTCTTTTATTTTTGGCATGATTATTCAGTGTCTCCTCTTTTCCATCTCACCCGTTAGAAAGTGACACACGACATGGACATGTGTTATGGCATGATGGGCAGCCTTTTCCGCAGTGGCTCCAGACAGACTCTGTTTGCCTCCCAGGTGATGCGTTACGCCGACCTGTATGCAGCCTCCTTCATCAACCTGCTGTACTACCCCTTCAGCTACCTCTTCAGAGCTGCGCACGTACTGGTGAGTGTCTTACTGGAAAGCCGGAAGGTTTAATGACAGCACACACGCTATAAGGATAGATGGAATTCAAGAAATTCACTTCACTGATACAGACGCGTGTGTTTTGAAAGTGCCTGCCTGTTTTCAAACGGTTCCCAATGACGCTGCATGTGGTTGCTTTACCCCGTTGTGAACTGGCATGCTGGTGCGGTTACGGCGTTAAAGCGCTTGTCTGTGGTTGGTCAGCTGTGTCAAATTTCTTTGTTTCTGAGGGAAGTGGTCAACAAGGGAATGCATTTCTGACTAATCACAGCTGTTGCGGTCTGCGTCACTAAGCGTGATGCACGTCAGGCTAGGTTAAGGGTTGCAGTGTGTGTATATGTGACACAGACCCTTGTATTTGGCTTCAGATCTGACACGTCATGTTATGAGTTGTGCCACATTGTGGGGTTTTTAATATTCACTTAAGCCTTAAATATCATTGCTCTTTGAAAACTGAAGTGCTGGTGATGAGGCTATTTTCTCTACAGCACCAGGGTTAAACAGAAGTCAGGCTCCTCTGGCAGCTTGTTTCCCAAATCTCACATCTGTGCTCCCTCTTCCCCAGATGCCCCACGAGTCGACTGTCGAGCACACTCACGTGGACATCGACACCGAGTCCCCTCTGGCTACGCGCAACCGCTCCCAGTGCAGCGACTGCAAGGACCTGGATTGCAAACGCAGCCAGCTGACCCGCTCCTTCAGCGAGATCAAACCTCCCAACTTGTTCCCCCAGACTCCCCAGGAGATAACTCACTGCCACGATGAAGATGATGACGAGGAAGAGGAGGAAGAGGAGGAAGAGGAAGAGGAGGAGGAGGAGGAGGAGGAGGAGGAGGAGGAATAAGGTGGACGTGGAGAAGATGGTCCGGTTCTTGCCTTCTTATGTTTCCCAGTAGAGTCGGATAGCGAGGCAGGGGAAGAATGTGTGTTTGTGTGCGCGTGCGTGCGTGTGTGCGTGTGTGCGCGTGTGTGGCAGTTTGTGAGGAAAACATAAAGGACCAGTATGAGAAGAGATCATAAGATGTCACAAGACTGTATGCATGCTTGGTCCTCTAAACTTTTATGAGCTTCATTTCATAAACACTTTATGTTTTTTAATTGATTTGATTTCTGTATTATTTTTTTCAAACCAGACGGACAGAACACACACTTGAGCACACACTAATCTTTATCCTCTTTTATACACTGACTTTTAAGGTGGACTGAATAGCTGTAGTCATGTTTACTCTCTAATCCACCATCATTTTAACTGAAACACCCTGACGAAGGATGCACATTATAATAATCGAAGGAAGGAAAGAAAAAAAACAGATGCATGTGTTAGATCAGACTTTTTTTATGCAACGTGGGAACAACATTTAGATTTTTTTTTTGGTTTTTTTTACCAGTTTTGTTCCGTTTTCTTGTCACCATAGTAACTTGTATGTAAGGGGGAGTGTTTCTGCGTGTGAATCTTGCCAAAGCAGACTCAGGCTGCAGCGTCCTGAGTGGCCCCGAGGATCCGTTGTACTGAAGCACAAGCTTTTGTTGAACCGATCGCATTTGTTTGAAGTCTGGTTGAGAGTACGTGTTGCGGTACATGACAAGAGAAGATGCCATTTTGTTACCAAGCAACAATGAGGACTGAGTACTGTATCTGTGTGTAATCCTTGGTCTCTATGACAACCTTAACCTACAGTAGTGTTTCTGTAAATAGCTATAAGGTGGATGGCTTTATTTTTTTGCCTTGTAAACGAGTTCAGGCTAACATGCAGTATTTTTTCAGCTTGGAAGATGAAACTTGAGTATTGCCAGTTTAGCAGGGTGGGTGTACAGAACAATATCTTTTTAGCCAGTTCGTGCAACTTTTGATTTTTCGTGATTTTTTTGTGAAATAAGGACATGAACGCGGCCTCTGTACGGAAAGAAATGAGGATTGTTTTGTTGTTGTTTTTTAACCGCTCCTATTGGTGATAATTTTCCATCACCTATGGGAGTGAACATACGGACATACACTATTGTTTTTACACTGTGAAGTGTATACTGTTCATTCAACTGTAGGTTCAAGCTGTGTTACTAGTTCAGAACTGGATGAAGAGCTCCAGGGTTTAGCTCTTTGTATTTGCTTTGCAACAAAAAGATGAGTCTGTTGAACTTAAAGGCCCTTCAAATTGAATTCTGACCTTAGGCTTTTCAGTTCTTCTCTTAAACCTTTAAATAATTTGAATTTAAAAAAAAAATCCCTTGGACAAATGCATGGAAATTTCACTGGAAAGAAAGGGTTTTCAGGTTTGACTGGCACTTACTCAGGCCCTCCGTCTCTTTGTGCCCTCTTCTTCTGCAGAGCCACCACACTGCTCTAGGTTCATTTGAACCCATTCCTCTAAATTTGGTTGTAAGCTTTAATTAAATCGTAATTAGTCCAACATCACTCTCCCACTTCAAACCTGTAGAAAAGAGCACAATAATAGTTTTTCATGTCAGAGAGAAGCTGATGGAGAAAATAAGCTATCAGGGCCTTTAACCATGGTGTCGCTGTTCTCAGTGTTGGTTTGCAGAAAACACAGAGAGCTGCCTGAAGGTCCCTTCATGACTGCACCCTATACGTTAACCTTCCTTACCTTCCATACTGAGTGTCAGCGTGTTGTCTTGTAAGTGTAGGATCGGCCTCTTGATGTAGGCCACAAAAGGGAAGGAACATGCCGTCTACTTTATGCAAAAATTTCAGTTTGGCTTCGGTGAATGAAACTTTATGTGACAATTCTTGGGATAAAACCATTTGAGAAATTGAGAATTGTAAAGAAAAAAAATATACTGATATTCTCTTTTCTGGTTTTTGTTTCTTGAACGTAGAATAACAACTGGATGTGCCACACTAGGCTGCTGCATTGCTGATTTGAAAAAAAAAAAGCCGACTGTCTTTGCATCACTTGCATGTGAAAATAACTAAAAAAATGCGTTGTGCCACGGCAGTTACAGTAGCATCGGTTTGAATTCTACGACATTTGTCGGTGTAGTTTACACGGGGAGAAAAAATAAATAAATCTGCAAATCTGTAAAAATAATATCTTAAAACGAAGGGAAATGTGAATAGCATGTTAAGTTCCATATAATTGTGATCAACACCATGAGGTTATTATTTTTCTAAGCTCGTGTTTTTAAGTGGTCTCAGTTTACAAAACTGTAAATAGACCTTTCCATTTCCTTTTCTTATCTTTTTTGTCCAAATTTTCTTTTTGTTAATTTTTATACAGCACCACAGAAGCCTGTCATTTGGACTCTAAACTGACTAAAGCCTGGTGAAGCAGGTCACAGTGCTTTAGAAGATTTCTGTCCATCGCTGTGATGCCCAGTTTGCATCAAGAGGTGCAAAAAAGAGAAAAAAATCATTTTCTAAATCATAGTTATCTGTTGTTTTTATGCATATCAGTTTCTGTTCCTCTGGACCGTGCTTAGTTTGTTTCTAGAAATGATCCTTCAACTGTAAATTGAAGTAAATGATAAAAATGTACAATAAAGATAGTTTGTAATATTTTGTTGTTGTTCTTTTCTTGTGTTCATGTTTTATTCATATTTCACTTTTTTAATAATGGGCACATCTTAGCGCAACTCATGCTCTTGTTGAATTATATTATGGATTCTAATAGCTTTACTATCTGAGCACATACAGTCCCTATATTGTGTGGAATCAATGGTTTACAAAGTACTGCACTGCAGCGTGCATGTTATCTCTGTCCTGTCACTTAATGTAATGACTGATGACAAACCTGCATATCAGGGTGGTTGACAGTCACGTGACGTTCAAGGACAGCAGAGCTGTACGTCTGAACATTGTTCGTTGATTCCCTGCTGTGTGAGGTGAATGACATTGTCGTGTAAGGGGTCGTCGCATGAATAGGAGCGCAGGAGGAGTGTGGGATCCCTGACTCAGCCGACCTAGACGAGCTGCCGCCCTCATTCAGTGATGACCATATCTGAAAGATTTTTATATTTTTCAATGTATATAAAATATTTTAGGCCCTGGCTTTATTTGCAGGAATGTCTTCTGAAGGTTTAAAGCAAAACGATGGTAATTTAGCTGAAAAACAGGGTTGAGTTGATGCTAAAATGTGAAATGTTGACCTGACAACATAATGTTAATTAAACTACAGATGCTGGCCATTAGTTAAGAGTCATGCCAGACCAAGTAAGGCAGTAGCAACAAAACCCCTGAGTGTACTGAGTCAGCATGATTCCTTATGAAGATAGAGAACATCTTCCTTCTGATTAAAAAGTTAAACTGCTACTCTGGTGTATGAGTGAATGTTTGTTAGTGAAGGTCCATGCAGAGCTTTACACTGAACACACTTGAGCCACCACCTGTCTTGTCTGTTAATCATTCACTTTTTTTATTAAACCACCAGCTGGAGGAGGAAACGGGAATGTTGTGTTCAGATAGAAGAAGCATTGCAGACAGCACACGGGTTCAGTAGCAGCACTGGGATGAACAAAAGAACCAGATAAACACAGGCCTGCAGAGCATTCACATGATCAGAGGACGATTGTCTGTGTTCACGGGAGGTTGTGAGAAGGAAGGTGCGTGTGTTCTGTTTTCAGGGAATATCATAACGACCCAGTCACAGCTGATGCTTCCTGTTGTGCGTTTAGATTTTAAAATTCTTCTCCCTCTCTCAACAGGCACTGAGATCCACAGGCTCGTAAAAAAGCACAGTTTGAATGTCACAATCTTAACAATCTGAGCCACCGCTCGTCGCTTTGTCTCGGGGGTGATTGTCCCTGCGGAGTGGGGAGCGGGCCCTGCTGCATAGGAGCACGTTCAAGTAAACAGTAAACAACAGCGAACACGGCTGCAACACAATGCGGACGCACTCTGTGTCTGGTCGTACAACGGGGACGGCCCTCGTGACGGCCGGACAGATGGAAAGGGCTGTTTGTCCATGTGTGCAGCTCTCGGAGGCCGCTTTGCACACAGAATGAACACATGAGGAAACAGCTACCACCAGTGGTAACAAACTGCAACTGAAGGTTAAAAGACAGATGCAGCTTTAGGACACGTTAGTGTCGCCTGAAAAGCTGCAAACAAACTGCCAGAACACAGTACATGTCATGGTAATGAACAGGCCTGCAAGCGGCACAAAAATAACTTCATAGTTTAAAATCTACACCCCTAGAGATATGAAGTAAACAGAATTACTCTACTCTAAGACTCATGAAGCTTTAGGAAAGCTTTCCAGCACACATACGTTATCTTAAAAACTCATTCCTGTCTTTATGAGGTAAAACAATAAAGGGCAAGAAACTAGTAAAGAAAAGAAAGTAAGTAAAAGGAATAGTTCAACATTTTGGAGAAATATGTCCAGAGTTAAACGAGAAGATGAATACCACTCTCATGCCTGTGTTCAACGTGAACCTGAACCCAGGAGACGGAGAAGCATGAGAAATAAGACAAGTTGTGGTTTGGACAGTTGTTGGGGATTTGGAGTGGCATCAATCTTCTGGTCTAACTCCAACAGAGTGCAGAGTAAATGCACTGTTCAAAATGTCCAACTATTCTTGAATCTTCTTGAAACCGTGAAATAAACACATACGTCTACAGCGCCTCTAACACGGAAAGAAAACAATATAAATATGTCTCTTTAATAGCAGCCACCATTCGTGAAGAATACCTCTGATTCTGATCCAAATTGTTTAGCATAGGTTAGAAACGACTGTACATAACACGGGGAGCCAAAGCAAGTCTCTCTCATATCCACCGCCGTTCCGTGAATACGTGGATGGAGCAAGGCATGCAAGCAGCACACATGCGTGGGGTGGGGGTTTTGGGGGGTGGACGGGTGGGGAGGTCAGTACAAAACATAAACAGCAGGAGAAAACGTAGCTGTGTATCGTTTATGGACACGTTTAATGTCGAGGTTGCTTTTTGTGACGTTGATGAAGCTCAACATGTTAGATGAGGTCATTAATACTGTGCAATTATCAAGTTTGATTACGCGTCAAATAATTGGCAAAAGAAAAAAAAGAAAAAAAAAAGACACGCGCACACACATGCATAGATGCCGCGTTGGCACTTTCACGCACACGCCCCCACCTACAGTGGATAGAAGACGTCTACGCACCCCTGTTAAAACAGCATGGTTTAGTGATGTAAAAAAAAAAAAAAATAAAAAAAAGATTTCAGCTGGTAACCCCACCCAAGGCGTCATAGCTCCCATATGAACGCTACAGGACGTGTTTGAGGTCAAAGGATGCAAAAACACAAAGGAGAGAGACTAAGGACAATTTTGCTTGTTGATGGCTGCAGTCTTCAAAAACAAATATACATATAGATACAGTACATACATACAAATATATCTGTCAGTTTATAATACAGTCAATTTGTTTTATTTATTTATAATCATCTCTTAAATAAATTGCGTTTCATTGCACTTTGTTAAAATAATTAATTATATGATTTCTCTTAAAGGCAATAGTGTGATTTTTTTTTGTTTTTAAAAGGTGAAAAAGATAATGTACCATAAGCCTGATTTAGGATAATAGTAAAAATAATCTGTAATATACACAATGTATCTGTAAAAGACCCTCTCCTCCTCATATACATGAATGGATGTTTATCCCCATATATGCTGCATGTTCTTTTTGATATGACCCTCATGCGTACGTCATTTCGTGTCATATCATGTCTCCACGCATACATATATACATACAATATTATAAAATAAATAAATACAGGAAAACATTCTTGGTTCGTGGTTTGACGGTTTCTTTCAAAGCGGTTTTTGGTGCGGTCTCTGGCTAAACGTTGGGTTTGAGTCCTCGCCGATGGGATCAACAGTTGACTGAGCCTCCCTGAAAGATGCACCGGAGGGGGAGCTGCATTTGTTTCCGTGTGTGAGAATGTGAGTGTGTGTGTGTGCAAAGAGAGTGTAAAATGGGACGAGGGGGAGGGAGGGTTGGGTGGTGGTGGTGGTGGGGAGGGGAGGGGGGACCAAAGTCTTTGGCCTGAGGAGAAAGCACAGCGAGTGTTGTGTGTGTGTGTGTGTGTGTGTGTGTGTGTGTGTGTGTGTGTGCACTCTGCCGTCCTCTAGTCCAAGCCACCGCTATGAAAGTGTCAGATTGTCCCAAAAAAGAAGCTCAGTCACAGGTACTGTCCAGGTGCACCCTCTGGGAGAGGGTGTAGTACAGCAGGGTTTCTGACAGCGTTCAGGTGGGGGCGTTCAGGGTGACGCAGCACCCGTCTTTCCCGCTGCCCCTCAGTGGGAGGGTCTCACTGACTGACTGACTGACTTGACTGACTTGACTGACTGACTGACTGACTGACTGGGGGCTACTGGTTGGAGCAGAACCCTTTTACTCCACCTGCCTCCGCTTCCCCACTTTCCCTCATCTCCAGCTACCGCTCTGTGTGTGTGTCCACGAGACAGGGTGGAGGGTCTGGGGTCTCCACCGGGCTCGGCGGGGGCTAGATGGGTCCCTCGTTGTGGGCGCTGTGGTTGCTCCTGCTCAGGCCCACACAGTTCTGCTGCTGGTTGAGCAGGTGGGACGTCTCGTTGGCCACCACGATGGCCACGGCGGGGGTGGTGCTGGTGGTGCTGGCCGTGGTGGCGGTGGCGGTGACGATGGCGGGGCTCTCCACGCCATCGTGGAGCTCCGTCAGCGTGAGCTCGATCTTGGTGAACTCACTGTCCGTGGATTGGGGGGTCTTGTCCATCCGCGACGCCATCACGGCGTTCTGGTACTGCTGGCGCGTTACCTAGGAAACAGGGACGATGCGGTCAGGTCAAATGTCCCAACAGCAAGTTGTTATCCTCTGAACATCGCTATGTAAGAATATATCTCGAAAAGTAAAGAGTTTTCAGTGAAAGCATTTATAAGACTGCTCCTCCTTCAACCACTAGCACCACTCCTGCTGTCTGTCTCTGTTCTCACCTTTATATACTGCAGGTCTGAGCGCGCTCTGACCGAGTAATCGGGTACGTAGATATGCAGGAAGGAGTTGAGCTGGTTGTTGCTGCTGCCCAGAGTCGGCGTGATGGCGTCTATACGATCGCTCCTGTTCAGAGAGTCGGAGTGGTTCAGTCCGAACGGCCGCGGAGGAGATTTATTCTCTGTGAGGGGGTGGAAGAGTGCGGTGTTTAAAAGACAGAACTGAGCCTTGATGAGCAGCCGGTTTGTGACGTGTGTTCTGTTACGCTTTCTACTAATTTGTTTCTTAAGGGAAGAAAAAGGCTCCACTAAATCTATTTCTGAAAATATGACTGTCTACAGACTCCTGCTCTAAACTATTAGGAAATCCTTGCACTTGTTAAGTTGGATTTATCTTCCTTACTGTGAACTGTAAATACTTGTACAAGGCAAATTAGACATGACCAAGACTCTGTGCAATGATTTCTCACAGGCGGAGTGAGGAGTGCAAACATGTTGACTTGATCTTATTTGGCTGTGAGAATTGACAGTTCTCTTATTACAGTCATTTTTCATCCTGCAGCAACCTCTGACATGTCTACTGCTCTAATCTAATATATTAGAACTGAAGATGTTTTTCTTGTCTCTTTCCACTCTGAGCCTGTCCTATAATTATGATAATTACAGCTGTATTCTCTATTTCTAAATATTTGTTGTGTCTGTATTGTTACAGAGACAATGAATCACTCTGAACTCTCCCTGAAACTACTTGAGCTGCTGAGCAGCTTCAGCAGTTAACATCCTCCGTGCTGGTGACATTTTTCCAGGTCAAGTGTCAGACTTTAGCACAGATGCTTGTTGTGATGTATGGAAATCTCATTTCTAGATAACTCTCCTAGCCAGAGGAGTTTCATATGGCAGGTAATGATCTGTGGCTGGTGGTCTCCAGTGATGCTGCTTCCTTCCATTTGCAGCCACGTAGAAGACTTGTTCCGTTTTTTTTTTGGGTTTTTTTTGTGTGTGTGTGTAATTTTTAATTAAAGCCAGATTATGTTTTCCACTTCTTAGAGAAGCCTAGTGAAAATCACACACAACAAAGTGGAAACGGCTTGGCCAACGCTAATGCTACTACGCTGACTGGAATGTATGTAATCCCATGTTGGAATATGTGTGTGTAAGAGGGAGTGAGACGCACAAACAGTGCATGTGTGTGTGTGTGTGTGTGTGTGTGTGTGTGTGTGTGTGGGCAGACGGAGCGCAGTGGGCCAAAGACCTGGCATGTGAACTCTTGCGGATTAGTACTCCACTTTCTGGAGGCCGCGGGGGCCAGGTCAACACACACAAAAAATGGCGTTGTGGTGCGTCGAGAACACACACTTAACGCATTTAAGCGCACGCGGATACACACTCAAAGGTGTGCACAGCACGGCACCGAGCTGGGTGAAAAGAACATGTGAAGAGGTGCACTGCAGGTCACTGCTAAAGACAGAAAGAGAGCGTGTTTGTTCAGCAGCATTTCGGCATACATGTGGGGGGTTTGTGTTTAAGGCGGCCCCGTCTGTAGTTGCGCGAGCGCTGCGTAGATGGGCCCGCGCGTGAGAACATATGTGTGCGTGGGTATCTTTGTATGTGCGCTCAGCGGTGTCCGGCAGGGGGCTGTAGCTGTAGGTCTTGTTTATGTAGTCGGAGGGTTAAAGGTTAGGGGCGAGTGGGGCGGAGCCTGGTTCCGCTCTGGGGCCTCCAAGTCTCCAGAACCATTCAGCCACTTGACTAATGGCTCAGGGGATGAAGGGTGTTAAGTCTCGGTCTGAATCTGTTTTCCTCTCTGCCTGTTTCTTTTCTATTTACACACGCAAATTTACAGTATGTTGCATTCAGGGACAAAAAGTCTTTCAGACGCTTTTCGAGTCAAAAAATAAAAAGGTACCCGTGCAGTCTATGAGGAGGAAAATGCTACAACACACTCATGGGTTAAACACATCACATTAGACTAGTCAACAAGAACGGTTGCTATTAGCGTGATAAACATACATGCAGACAGAAAAGGCCACTGTACCTGGAGATCCTGCTAATGACTCGGCCCGACTGACAGCAAATGTACGAGACAGGGACAGAGGCACTGTGGGGAGAGAGGGATAAAAGAGGCAAGGAAAGAAAAATGAGAGAAATAATCAATGCATACACACAAATAATAAATCTAGTAGAAAAGTGTCAGTCAGGAGAAAAGCATCAAACTGCTTTACAGCTGCCGAGCAGCTACAGGTGAAGTCAGGGAGTGTGATCATTTGATTTCTGAGTTCTGTTACACGCCACACCACAGGAAGTTTGTTTCTCTACTCCACCAGTAGGTGTCTCTCAGATCCCACCGCCGCAGTGAAACGGAGTAGTTGAGAAAAGCTGGAATATTGTGCTGTAGTTTATGAATGAAGTGGGAGGACTGGGTGGAAGACACTTTCTCATGATGCCTGTTCATGATGCTAGGGGGTCTTTACTCTCAGTACGATGAGAATGGGTGGCGTTTGGAGTTTAGCTGCTGACACAAGCAGCACTTTTTTTCCTCAAAAAACAATTTAAAAAAAATAAAATATTAATGTTGGGTACCCCGCCCTGTTCGTAACTTATTTTTTACTGGAAATGAGGTGGACCCCAAAGAGCATGGCTTAGATCTTGATCTGGGTGAGAACCCCGAAACACAAAGCTACCTTTTGAGAGTTTATGCAAAAATCAACGACCATTTTCTATCACGTAGTTTTCCTCATGTTGAACTAACTTCTTACCTGGCGACGCTGTCAGAGCCATCATCCCGTAGAAGGAGAAGGGTCCCGCTTCAAACTTCATCCCTTCTTTTCCTGCCTCCACCTCCACTTTCCCCTGAGACGATTAGATCAGGAGAAAGAACCAACGTTACAATCCTGTCAACATCAATATAGATATATTCTCACGACGTTGAATGTTCACAGAGTCACATCATTTCTAATCAATGCACATTTTTAAATCTCATCTCGAGTGTTGGTCTGGGATCCCTGCTGCAGCTTTGTGCTGTGCAATTCTGCTTTCATCTTTTGACTCTTTTCCTGCTCAATATTTATTCATTCTGCCGGTGAGTTTAGAACAGATCCACCCCGCCCTCTCGCTTTCCTCTCCCTTTTACTACTTTTAGAAAATCTGTACTCTGTTTAATAGCTCCCAATCTGCTCCTAAGCCTGGTCTCAGGGGCAGTGACCCTACACTTGTCCAAGCTGGACCTCATTTGATCTGGGGCTAATATAAAGTGCACTGTATGTTTACTGCAAACACAGTTATTTTCACTTTGGTTGATCATGAATCTTCTGAAAGACTCAACATTTTCCACATGTCCAAACAGGATAATCCTGTGTTGACTCCAACAGCACATCAGCAGACACTCAGGACTGTTTCCAGACTGCAGACAAGCGTGGCGGTCAATGCTTGATTTGACCAGTTTTTTAATCATTTCAAACTCAAACTGAAACATCTTTTAAAAGGGATCAGTCATGTAGTCATAGATGATCTGCTTTATCTTTTGTCTTATGTTATTTCTCACTGCATAACAGTGCATCATGTGTTGTATTGTCTGGTTTCATTCGATCTATTTGAGTTGGTCTCATTTTGCCATTGCGTTTTATGCATTTTACAGACCCATATATGGGCTGGCATCATAGATTAGCTCAAGCTTTAAATGCTGTGGTATGTGGCACTGGTTCTCTAAATGGTTGTCTCTCTTAAGTCAGATGTTTGTATTACTAATGAGCTGTTCATCTATAGCATTACTGCTTGTTTTCATCCACACTGAACTGCAGTACAATCGTGCCATGCATACTTTTTAAGGATGTATGGCCTCTGCGGGAGCAAACCCCTCAAGTAGAGCTCTGTTAGCCCAAATTAAACCCTGCTTAGTGTAATTATTAGTGTGACTGCGTTGTGTATGTATACATTTAGGCAGAAAAGGGTACAATCTTCTTCATTAGTCATAGATTAAATAGTGCGTCCACGTACCTGCAGAATAAGGATGAAATAATCCACGGGCTTGTTCCTGTGGAAGAGGTAGTGCTCTGCTGCCCGCTTGTTCTTCTCATCGTATTTCAGCTCCTGGATGACGTTTGGATGCTTCAACAGGCGCAGCAGAATCTTTTCTGACATCTGCACTGGTGCAAATGGCTCAACCTCTGAGGAAACACAGAGAGAAGAGAATAAACTGTCGAACTGAAAATATATTTCTTAATGTCAATAAGAAATAATATAGAATGAATTGGTCCCAGGCAGCAGATTTACTTGAGCAGACCGATTTGTCAGCTGCTCAAACAGCTTCAGAAACTTTCACAGAGGGTGTCTTACAATTTCTGCAACTTTCTGAAACGGATGACCCAACACGCCCACGTCATGCTGGAACTGACCAGCTGTGTGGGGCTTCTCTCTCTAGAAACACTCGAGTGTCTTCCAGGAAAAATGTGAGCCATCCTGCTCATAGTTCTGCTACCACAGCGCCGCCTTTTCACTCCATCTATGGGTGTGGCGGTTCAGAACAGGTACAAACTTAAAGGCTTGCCTTCCAAATCTTGCACCAATTTGTTCTTTTCTAGCACAACATGACACTCTGTGAAACAATCTTCCAAAACTACTAAAAATACACCAGTGAGTCATAGAGTTGCTGCTGGTGACATGTTGCCAACATTGACACTGTAATTTATTTTCACTCCCACATACGCCACGCTGCTGCTGTCAAGTCTCACACCTGTGTTAAATCTGTCACTGAAAATAATCCCTAACTTTTTAGATGCGTGTATTTAGTGTAATTTATAGATAAGACTGATTTTGTTAATTTTAGCTTTATACAATAACATTATGACCGCCTTGCTAATATTGTGTAGGTCTCCCTTGTGCCTCCAAAACAGTTGTGAGTCATCAGAGAAAATGGACATGGGCCTTCTGAGGGTGTCCTGTGGTGTCTGACAACAGAATGATGTTAGTGGGGGTCTTTGGGTCCTATGGGTTGAGGGGAGGGGCCTCTCTGGATCATCCCACTGATACTTGATCAGTTTGGGATCTAGTGAATTTGGAGGCCAGGTCAACATCTTGTGCTGTTTTTCATGTTTTTTGAGTTGTTCCTAAAGCGTTTTTGTGTGTGCGTCTGTGTCAGGCTGCATCCTGCTGGGGATGGCTGCTGCCATCAAGGAGTGTCATTGCTATGGGGTGGGGGTGCCTGGTCTGGTCTATGTGGGTGGCGCATGTCGAAGTAACATCCACATGAATGCCAGGTCCAAAAGTTTCCCAACAGAACATTGTATTGTCACAAGATGGTCAATGTTATTTACTTCTACTGTCAGTGGTCATAATGTTGTGGCTGTATGTTGTGTGTATAAAGTATCCTTTTCGTGTTTTTTCGCCAGTTTTTATAAGCATCTACTGAGCTGAGATTCACACAAACCAGACCAGAAAGTCATTTCAAATTTTCAAACTAAGCATCCTAATTGTGACTGGTCTGCTTCAACCACCTATTGGGCCAATCAGCTCCTTAAACTTAGCGGCGGTGATATGTGTCAGCTGGCTGCTGGCTCCACCACCAGGAACTAAACTCCCTAATAGCCTTTAGAGGAACTTAATCAATGCTTAGCTGCTAGGTCAAAGTTCTAAGGCAAATCCAACTGCAGTGAGGCGTAGTCAACCGCTGCTGCTGCTGCTGTAGTAGTAGTAGTAGTACTTGGATATTCTGCTGCCTGTCCCGAAATCCATTTCCCAAGGGAAAGCGGGTGAAATATTTCACATTTTACACCAGTAAGTATGTTGACTATTGTGAGAACTGCGATCATAGGCCAAAAATGCTGGACGTGATGTCACTGAGGAGCGGGTGTAAGCAAACAGGGTGGTGTTTTTAAAGCTGTGAGCTGAGATCTCAACATGTAAACTTCAGAGCACGACATGCAAGCAAATAAACGCCTGCGTTTTTTCGGACTTGCCCTCCGTCTGCAGACATCCCGTGCCGCGCTCCCATGAGGCCTTCCACCTCTTCACAGACGCACACACACATACACACATGCATACCAACACGCTTGTTGTGAGTCCTCACACAACTCATTCCCTCACACACACACAACAGATACTCATTCTACACACATACTCACTCACTCCTCCTCCGCCTTCTCCTCCCTACACCCACTTGCCCAACACTCAAAGCCCATACGGGCACATGCACACACAAACAGCTTGCACACACACTTTCCCCACAGTGAGGGGCTGAGGGCACACTGGGGGAAGTCAAGCAGCAACGCAGCCCACTTGCCTGTTGCTAGGAAACGCAGGGTAGCCAGCAGAAGCTGAGGTGATATTTTAACCTTCATTTCATTGTCAGTAAGCTTGAAGGCCGAAAAATCCTGCTTCCTTTCCCGATGGGTGATTTTCTTCTTTGTCTTGTTGTCAGCTGAGGAGGGAAAATGAAAAGTCAGGGGTGAGGCACAACCTGAAACTTTTTCTGCAACTGGAAAAGGTCAGTCAGCGACACTCCACAGACACTGAGCTAATCGTCCCGGGTCATAAAGTGACTAAACTTGAGTTACCCAAAGCTTGCTGCTTCTTCCGGAAACGTAGCGTCTTTCTCAGAACTAAAGAAGAACTATAGGGGGCTACGTTGTTACCGCATTCTTCGAATTACTCAAAGCCATATGTATTAGGGCAACAAACAGACTGGCACGTACTCCAGGCCCTTACTGATACCACTTAGAGGTGCAACAACACAGATGGCTCAAAGGTAAACATTTTCAAAGCGCTGACATTTAAGTAGGAAGTAAAATAAATGGGTTGTGTATGGGCGGGAAATGGGTTACTTTTTAAAAATGGCTTTATCTTGTAGGATTTGGTGCACAAGACGACCAAGAGAATTTCCAGTCGGTTAGCAACAAACACCGGTTAAAACATCCTCAGACAGAATCACATAAAATATGCGCTATAGAGAGGACGTCTTATTAAAGCTACTATAAAGAACTTGTAGTGGACAGTATAGTTGGTGAACGTTTAGCTGCTAAGGAAGCAGATGTCTGTGAATGTTCTCAGTCATACAGGTCATGGTATATACAACAAAAAAAACAAGCAACTGGACTTGTAGGGTTTCTTGAACACGTAGGGGAGTGGGGAATTTTTAAAAGGACAAAAGTGGCGACATCTCTTCAAGAAACACTACAAGTCCTCGTTTCAGTTTGTTTTTTGGATAACTAAAACCGAATCAGTGCAACAATGAAGCAGGTTTGGGACTGTAAGTTCACTGTTTCGCATCCCTTCCACATCCATGGCTGAGGTGTCTAAAGCAAGCAATTAAACCCTCCAAACTGCTCCTCATTGCTCATGTGTGCTTACTACTGTGTGTACTAAGTGATGGGTTAAATGCAGAGAACACATTTAAAATAAATGATATGATTAAATAAATAATACCCCAAATGCAGGACATTCACCCCCTACACCAACTCAGACAAGGTTTACCAGCTTCTTGCTACGTGTCTGTCTGCTGTCAGTAACATTTCAGACAGTGTGCTGTGGGTTTATCACTGAAAACCGCTGCCTGTTACATATGGAAAGAGTTTGAGGCCGTAACACCAAAACAATGAGGTGAAATATGCTAAAAAATGCTTTGTACTGCTGAAGGTGTTTATTCTCTGTGAGTTTGTCAGGACAGTTTTACGCTACATGGACGCATTGCATCCTTTGTTAAAGTCTAAGGAATATAAACTCCGAGAGGAGAACCTACTGTACAAGTCAGTCTCGTCCAGGATCTCTGACTTGATGATTTCTTCAATAACGTCCTCCAGGGTGACGATACCCAGAACCTCGTAGAATGGGTCTCCCTCACCCTCATTGTTCACCCTCTGAACTATGGCCAGGTGGGATTTTCCTAGCAAAACATACAGACACAGGCACACAAACAGGTCATAAAAGTTAGGGTCATATAATGATAAAGAAAGTTAAATATAAGTCAAGCAGTGAGCATGGGGGACGCACATGGCTACCTCCACCTTTAATGTAGCGACCCGAGTCATGGATCACTTATCATATATAAATAATCATTTCCCGCTGTCAGATAAGAACAACAAATGTCAGACAGTGGTGGCCAGTGTCATGGCACTGAAGCTGCAGCAAGCAGTACCGCAGCCCAAATCACACAAAGGGCAGGTGACAGAGTGACTGTTCTCCATGTCCGATAAATCACCAGGGAAGCAGGAGTTCAAGTGTTCGAGTATTAACAGTGCCAGGAAAAAGATCATCCAGCCAAAGACACAGACAGGACTGACAGTCAAACAGTCCTAAATTTCATCATATGAGCCCCTTTGGCCCTCCTTGCCTCCACATCTGTGTTCCCAGGACCCTCCTGTGTGCTGTACCATCTGAAAAAAAGAAAAAAAAGAAAAAAGAAACAAACTGCCGTGTATGCAGAGAAGACTGTCAGGCAAAACACTAAACAAATTCTTTGCCTTTTCTCAGCTTGTGATCATTTAAAAGGAATTTTCCAGAGGCCCAGGCTAATATTAGCCCCTGCAAAATGAAGTTTCCATTCCGCCCCAGCGATATTCTCACCGAGCAAAGGAACAGACCGGGCGAACCTCCGCTGTGTGATCAGATTGTCTCAGAATGGGCCGTTTGCATGCAGATACACCTGGGTGTAAAAAAAATGGAGGACGTCAGTGTGCTTGTGTGTGCGTGTGCATGCACGTGGGTCAGAGTGTGTTTGTTTTCGGAGAACAAAGGTACATCACCCAGTCTGTGCTCAGGTGCTGTTTCAGCTAATGTGGGCCGCTTTGGTGCAGACCGTTCTGAGCTGAACGCTGAGAGTGTTTTATAGCACTGCAGCTCACTGCTTCCTCACAGCACACTGATGTGCAGAGCCTGAGAGTCTGAATGTGAGAACGTTGTGAGCATCAGACGCAGAACTGATGCTTTCAACAAATATACTCAGGTTTCACCTAATAGGCTAGCAGGGTAAGAACCCCAAAGAGAGGTATTAATAATGTAAACACAGGAGTACAAGGAGTACACATACAAGGAGTCTGCAAATGGCAGGCAGCACGCAGGTTTTACTGGTCCAAGAGTGAAAGAGACTATAGTCATCCGCTTTCTATTAAGATGTCAATGACATCTTTTGCATATCGCTGTCTCTCTCTCTCTCAGGGGTTGGATTAACTAGGACAAACACAAATGGAGCCTCACGGGTTAAAGCAATCAGGCCTCAGAAGTCCTTGAGCACGCAATTACTCTAAACTGCTCGGGGAGGGAAATGGAGTGGCCAGCACAGCACAGTGAAACAGATCAATGCTCACTCCTCTTTCACAGCATCCACTCCACCCATGTCAGATTTATAAATCCAGCACATGGATATTAGGTTTCTAGACAAAGCAAAATGTCACCTTTCACGACACTTCAATGCAGAGTGAAATCCGCTTTCAATCTCCATGCTGAGATAAGTCAACGGACTGCTTCTAAGACTGTATATAAAGATGGATGAACCGTCTGTTACATCAACCACAGGCTTCCAGGTTATGAAGCTCAGTCTGGAGGCTCTGGATGTCACCCTCTTGGCAGCGCTTGACTCCGCCCAACACCCAGCTAATTGAAAAATTGGGCAGAGAGGTGAAGCATGACCAGGCTGATTTCCGCTGTAACATTTTAACGTATAGGCCCTAGTGGCCATTCAAGGAACTGCAGTTTTTCAGCCATAGCGCCATATTAGATAGAGATGGCTGTTCTAATCTTTGGCAAGAAAGTGTGCTTTGCAGAACTATATAAGCTATTATCAGCTTGACGAAACAGTATTAAAACAAGATTTGTTTCAACAGCTTCCATGTACAAACTACGACTTTTAAAACATGATTACAGTTACCCATATGCACCTGTTATCACACAACCAAGCAGAGGTTATGTCTTTGAAACTGAGGGGAAACTGCCAAATTGACTTTGAGTTGCACACATCTTTAAAGTCAAGAATAAACTATCACAACATTAGGGTTAGTTTCATAAGCATCAAGTCCTACTACATGCCCAGTTGCCTTAGTTTCAGCTTGTTTTCTGGATATACTACAACCAGGATGACTGAGAAGCTTCACAGACGCCGCTGAATATCCAAATAATATTGCTGTCAGCAAACTGCACTGATGTGATCAAGCACAGACCACAACTCGGCACAATACCTACAATTCAGCAAAAAAAGAAAAATGCGATTTGTGAGGATGCAGTATTCAATTTAATATAGTCTTGCTAGTATATCATTCCCTCTTCTCGCAATATGACTAGTTCAGCTTTATCAGGGGAACAACCCAAGGGAATGAATGTTAACTTCACCTCCGTGGCACAAAACTAGACCCGACCTCTGACCTTTATGTAAACCGGCTGATAAAGCGGTGGAGGACGCAGGAGATTTAACACAATCAGTACTGCTCTTCAAAAAGCTGTGCACACACACACACACACGCTAAACACACATTTAAACAGCACAAATCGCTTATTTGACAAGTGTAAACTCATCCCATCCGGATGTTTGTTCACACCAAGAACACTTTCTATCACCTCCTTCTACTGAGGACATGAGGTTAACTATTAGAGACGACCCTGTTGTAAGAGCTTTAGCGGAGGCCGCGCAGGTCATTCATTTAAAATATGTATGACACACACACACACAGGATGAAACTGAATGAGAATCCAGTCAGTGGAAATGACAGAGAAAATCATGTTTATGCAAAGTTAAATAGTGTTTATTCTACAGTCTGTCCCACGGGCTGCAATGTAAGGAGACAGAAATTGCACAAATTCCATGGAACAGAGGGCAAAGGAAAACCATACACCCAATGTTTCCTTTATATTATTCTGCATGTTTTATATGGAAGTCACAAGCCTACGTGTTTCACTGACAATATGTTTTGAGATAATATTTTGCCACACTAGAAATCACAGCTCCAGGGAAGGCAATGTGGCTTCGGCTGGTTGATTAGTTTGTTCTACAGTGGAATTTCTCAACAACCAGTGAATGGTATGCGTTCAATTTAATATATGGCCCCTGGATTTTTTCAGTCCCCACTAACAAGAAGTCAAATTTATAACTTATTACATCCTCTACGTCTTTGAAGGTTGTCAGTCATCCAGGTCAAGGAATCTCCAAAAAACAAAGCTAAAACAAGGACAAGTGGACAAGTTGGGTTCCTTCAAACGTCTTCAAGAAACCCAACAAATCCAGTTGCTCCTGGACAATGAATCCTAATCAATATGCAGAGGATCGTTCATGTTCCCCGTGGGTTCAATTACAGTAACTTTGCTTATTCCCTGAGTTTTTCCCCTAGAGCCGACTAGAGGTCCATGTTTTCACTTATCTGGTTAAACGTTTTACCCATAAACTACCAGATTTGCACAAAATTGTCTCCAGATTTGCAGTTCCCAGAGGATGAAGCCAAACTGTCCCCTGGTGATCTGCTGGTGTTTAACGTAGTGCAATAGTGAGGTTTTATGTTTTTAGTTTAAAAGGAAAATTTTAACTAATCAGATGGATTGTTTTGACATTCGGTGCAGACGTTCGTGTTCATCTCAACTCCTTGAGATATTTTTGGTGATCTTTGTCAGTGTCAGGTCTAATTTAGTTTATGACGAAAGAAAGTTCTGGGTTTGAGTGGAGTTTTGATGTTCTCCCTGTGTCTGCGTCTCCGGGTACTCCAGCTTCCTTCCACCGTCCAAACACATGCTTGTTAGATTAATTGGTGATTCTAAACTGGCCGCTGGAGTGAATGTGAATGGTTGTGCTAGAGACAGGTGAACAATAGCAATGTATCGGTTCATGTCACATTATAGCACACAAGACATCAAATTAAGTTGAGGTTCACACAGTAAAGTTAATTTGTTAATTTGAGTTAATTCGATCTGAGGACAATCACTACAACAGTTTTTATAATATGATAGAAATATACTAGACGTACATGGGAGTGTAAAAGCTGCAAAGTCACCAATGATGTTTCCATGTAAACGCTTACCAGCTGAAAGAGGTGGAAGTCTATTTCCACCTCTTTCAATGTTACATACGCTTACTCAAAAACACACTCACACAGTAGCACCACTCCAAATCGTTTTGTCTCACTGTCCCACAAGATGAGTGCATACTTTCCAGTTTCCCACAAAGACAAAATACCACACAAGTGACAGGAAAAAAAAGCAGCTTCTGTCTTCCATAAATATATTACTAGACAATGACACACTGTTTATTCATAGCTCCTTAGCTGCTGTTAATGCTGTGGGTTTTGGGACCAGGCCTAGAGGTAGAGAGAAGAGGCTGAACCTCTGGACCCTCTGGAGCCTGGAACTTGGCAGCAGGCCCCGAGGAGAGCGTGTCCTTGTGAAGACCAGTCGTCTAGGGTCCTATAACCCACCACTGCTGCCTGACATCTGGGGCTGTCTAGCTGGGCTGAGGCTGAAGGCATGCTGGGTAGTCCAGCACACAGGCACACTGCACACAACCGGGTCAATTCACTTTCACTTTCATCCACTAAAGCCTATTAAAAACTAAAATACTTTACTCATTAAGTGACTAATTTCTAACACATTTCTGAGAAAATTGGTCATGTCTTTAGTCCTGTAATTGGGTGAAAGACAGACACACAAACACAAACATACACAGAGGATTATTTTGTTTCTCATAACAACAAAGCAGCAGAGGTACAGTACCAGGAAGTGCTTAATCTCACCGAGGAGACAGTTCAATTTTTTGTTTAAAACTTGTTTAAAGAATGACGACGCACAGCAAAAGATCTACTCCAAAAGATCCCTCAACGTAGAGGAATTTTCTTTTGCCTGGAATTAAATTCTAGCAGTAATTTTTAATTATTAGTCTATTTATATATGTTCGTAGTTCTTAACTTTGCTTGGCCAAGAATTCTTAAACAAATTAGAGATATATAGTGTGAACAACAACGACAGCTAGTATTTTTTTAATGTGTTTTTCTAAAGGGATCCGGTGACATCACTGGTTCTCACAAGAACTACATTTGGGATTTCTTGTCTCTGCCTCTTGGTATGCAAGGGTGCCCTAGATGCCACATAGAGCGGAGACAGCTCAGGGCTGCAAAGTGAATTTGGTCCGTCAACAGATCAATCACTGGGAAATGTATTTGCTTTGACCTGACAGCAACTGCCTTCAACAGTGATTTGATATCCACATGAGAACTGTTGATGTTGATCCCAGCACTGCCTTGAGCTAAATGTTAACATGAGCATGCTAACAATGCTAACATACTTGCACATGTTAGCACTGTTATTGTAAGCCTGTTGTATTATACCGACCATTGTGACATTCTTATTCTTGTTGGTAAGCATGGTAATGCTAATTAGCATACTAACACAGTTAGCACTAATAAGTACAGAATACCAGAAATGTAGTGGTTGGTACTAATAACACTGAAACAGCACAATTCTCCACACAATGCACCTTTTATACCAAATGAGACAACACATACTGATCACATTTAACTGTTAAAGCCAAACCACTAGCATGGATTCAAATATTAATATAACCATTCAAAAACTGGCTGCAGCAACGGATGCGTTACTCGTGCGAGGAATACTTGAAAATACAGGTTGTTGCACATAGCGAAGTACATGAGAACCAGGAGATGAAAAATAGTTCAAAGAATTATCGTAAACAAAAATATATTAGCCAGAGTGCCAAAGCATCAATCACCACAGTGATAACCTCTGTGGAGAATACTCAACTGAGAATATAACAACTGAAGCAGCAAGTTTGACAAAGGCAGAAGGTCAATTAAAAGCACTCCAGCTCTTGATAGCTGCACCGAGACAAACCAGCAATCAATCAATCCATCCATCCATCCATCCATCCATCCATACTCCAAAGCCAAGCCTGAGAACCTCTAGTCAGGCCTTCAGAGACTAAGCCGCGTGCTCTTTTCCACCATTCCCAGCTTATTTATGGAATGCAGCTTTGTCATATTTTTCCATAGCGCAATTTTCCCCTATAAATAGGCCCGTAAGGCTCAGAGAGTTGGGGTGGGAGTATGAGGGGTCAGTATCTGTTGTGGACACTCATCACTGCCCCCCTCCCTGTCTTGCTCTCCCTCTATTTTTCCAAATATTTGAGCACTGACAAATATAGTGCAACGTTAGGGTGATGGGAACCCGTTGGACGATCTCTCTTCTAAATCTACCTCCAGTGAACAAAGTTTCCAGCTATTTTGACCCATTTTTCCAATGACATGGACAAAAACTTTACCCTGATGTGGGTAGTAAACATGTCAACTATTTACAGCTTCTGAATTTACATAAACACTGAGACTGAATACACACACACAATAACAACAAAATGGTCTCATACTGTGGCTGGGCCTGTATTATCTGGAGACATAAATGGAATGTGTGTCTGTCTGTATGACTGTGTGTAAGGCCTTGTATTTCCTCCACAAGTATAATAGATAAAATGCCTGCTGAGGCACTGCTAATATTCATATAAATAAGAAAATAAATTAATCTTTAATTGGTCACTTGGTCGCGATACAGCTGCTGCTTCAAAGAGGTTCTCCAAACTTGAATGAATTTTGGAGAAACCTCTGATTCCAATGTGTTCCGATTCCCCTGATGAACTCAAGTAGATAACAATTTTAACGTTCTCATGCCAACACTAATCAAAGCTTTTCTTTTAACCAGATTATAGCAGGAACAGAGCAACAGGTTTCTACAGCCTAAACATGAGCAGATCTTTCACAAGCATGTACACATTTATACATTGCCTGGCCAAAAAAAAAGTTGCCACAAAAAAAAGGACACACATTTCATTGGACCACCTTTAGCTTTGATTAAAGCACGCATTCACTGTGACATTGGTTTGATAAGCTTCTGCAATGTCGCAAGATTTATTTCCATCCAGTGTTGCATTCATTTTTCACCAAGATCTTGTATTGATGATGGGAGAGCCTGATCACTGCACAAAGCCTTCTCCAGCACATGCCAAAGATTCTCAGTGGGGTTAAGGTCTGGACTCTGTGGTGGCCAACCCATGTGTGAAAATGATGTCTCATGCTCCCTGAACCACTCTTTCACAATTTGAGCCCCATGAATCCTGGCATTGTCATCTTGGAATATGCCCGTGCCATCAGGGAAGAAAAAAATTCCATTGATGGAATAACCTGGTCATTCAGTATATTCAGGTAGTCAGCTGACCTCATTCTTTGGACACATAATGTTGCTGAACCTAGGCCTGAGCAACTGCAGCAACCCCAGATCATAGCACTGCCCCCACAGGCTTGTACAGTAGGCACTAGGCATGATGGGTGCATCACTTCATCTGCCTCTCTTCTTACCCTGATGCCCCCATCACTCTGGAACAGGGTAAATCTGGACTCATCAGACCACATGACCTTCTTCCATTGCTCCAGAGTCCAATCTTTATGCTCCCTAGCAAATTGAAGCTTTTTTTTCCAGTTAGCCTCACTGATTAGTGGTTTTCTTAAGACTACATAGTTGTTCAGTCCCAGTCCCTTGAGTTCCCTTCACATTGTATGTGTGGAAATGCTCTTACTTTCACTATTAAACATAGCCCTGAGTTCTACTGTTGTTTTACTTCGATTTGATTTCACCAAACGTTTAAGTGATCGCCGATCACGATCAGTCAGGATTTTTTTCCGACCACATGTCTTCCTCAAAGACAATGGTTCGCGTTGGACAGTCCTTAACCCAATTTTAGTAGTTTCTCCAATCTCCTTAGATGTTTTCTCTGCTTGATGCATGCCAATGATTTGACCTTTCTCAAACATCTTTTCCACGACCACAGGACATGTCTTTCAACATGGTTTAAGAAATGAGAAGCTACTCCATGCATCAGTTGGGGTTAACCCATTCAGACCGGATCATGCATCTGTGCGTGTTTACCTTTAAGACCGGATCACGCATCTATGCGTAGTTATCATTAAGACCGGCAAACACGTCATTTTGAGCGTTGTCGTCTTTTTCGAGGCACATGGCCAATTATATGCACTGCGATTGGCTGAAATATTCTTGGGGTGAGTGACAGAGATGCTTAGGGATTTTTTTTAAACTCATGTGACTAATAAAACGCTTTGTGATTGGTCGAAATAAGCCTACACGTAGAGTATGTTTTGGTCGAAAATTTTAAACACCGTGCTAGCGATCCGTCATGGCTGACTCAAGTGAAGGAAGTGATATTGACGAAGTAATTGGAAAAATAGATCTTTACTGATTTTCAAAATTTTAAAAATGTTTGGTGTTTATTGATTTTAAAAAAAAATGCATTTGAAGATTATGCCCTAGCAAGTCAGTCAAGTTGAAAGCCAAAGAAGTAAGCTGTCAAATGCTTTTTATCTCATGTTTTTATCTGCTACAGAGCCTGAGAAATTAAGGTTTTAGTGAGCGTTGACATATTTTGAAAAACCTCAGGTTTTGAGAGGGGGTTTACAGAAGAGTATTTAGGCCTAAATGGGTTAAATAACTTGTTGCCAGCTGAAAGATAATCACCCATGCAGTAATTATCCAATAGGAGGCTCGTACCAATTTGCTTAGTTAAATCCACGTGGTGCCTTTTTTTTTCCAGGCAGTGTATTTCTACAAACATGAATATACGTTTGTCTTGTAAGCTACAAACCCGTCTCCTGACATGAAATGAAATTGTCAAATTAACTAGCTTTCTGTGTCAGGCCGAAACATTCGAGAAACACAATTTTAATTGTGCACCAGGATTTGCTTCGTTGAACAGCTACAGCAAATAAGAGGACATTCACTTATGGCAGTTCGCAATGTTTATCTTATCTGTTGCATTCTATCTGAGTTCTGACCTGTTTTTATTAATCATTTATATTTAATGCTTGATTTTATATTTTACAGATTTTCTAATTGCTTTTACATTTCATTTGTATTACAGTTACTTTATCATCACAGTAACTTTTCTTGCGAGAAAGTGGAAAATTCGAACTTTGGATTGTGCAGGCAGCTGTGTAGTAGCTAAAATGGCTTTTAAACTGTTGTATTTCATAAAATAATATTTGTCAGGAACAGGGAATAGAACTAAATACTGAGTGTCCCTGACAGTCAGCAATCAGCCCACTTTGACAATAAAAGGTTGAGATGTGAACATTTTCAAATTGCTACAGCGCCAAGACTGCACTGATAACCAATGTGATCTAATCTATTAGATTATTATTAGGTTAGTATTTCTCATCATGAGGAAACAGACCCTTACGTTCACAGCACTCTGTTTTCTTGCTGACAAATAGATAGATATACTATAGGGTCACTCTGACAGAGACAGACCCTGACCTTGACAGATGAGTTACACCCAGACAAAGGATCCATTTGTACGTGCACACACAGACTACAATGAGCTTGTCATATCTCATAGAACAATTCTACTTTCTTTCTGAAGGTTGGCCACAATGGTCACACACAAGCTGTGGGACAGGGTGGTTCGGTGGTTATAGACACGGTCCTGTGCCTGATGTCTACCTGGCCACCTTCACTAACATACACCTTAAAGGGTTTCTGAGTCTCAACAACCAACCAATCAGTTCAGTCACTGATGTTTTGGTCCCTTTCCCTTCGCTGGCCTTTGGGTCAAACAATATGGACTAATGGAGCTAATGCAGAGAAGTTAAGTCTGCTTCCAGCTCCTAACCGTCATTAAGGGGCCTTGGTCACAAGATCACTATGCTGCTACTAGCCAGTGGTGTTTGACTACACACATACAGTACAGCCGCTCACTCACACACTGCTGGAATGACATTGTTGTTCATTCAGAGAAGCAGCTTGCTGTCGTAGCTGGCTGCGTTTGTTGTTGAAAGGTCCCCTGGGTGGAGATTCCTTTGGGCCTCAGTCATAAGGAGAGGCATCAATGGGAAACCAGTGGGGATACATGAATGGGCCTGTGGTCAGGTGCTGCTTCTCTGCTATGCGAATGTTGCAACTGCTGAATGGTGAGCACGTCACACACCGATGACGAGAACTGAGGATGTGTCAAAAAAGGCAAACGAAAGCAGAGCTATTTTCTCTTTTGTCGCCAAGGACCTGATGAAATGACCTGAGATGTGTATCAGATGTGTATTACTTTAAATGGCTAGACAGCTGTATTCTCGTCTGACTCCGAACTTTATTCTAGGACGAGAAGCATGAAAACACATCACACCTTTCATTAGTCCTCGCACTGATTGTCTCTTTCTATTTTAAGAGGTGTTCAGTGTTTAAAGCACTCCTTGGTCTTGCACCAGCTTACTTGTCTAACATGGTTCAAATCTATGAATTATGAGGCTGGTCTGTGAGTCTTTTAATCCACTGTATGTAAAGAAGGACTAACACCAACCCAGGCACATCAGCACAGGTAACATGAAGAGCATTTTGAAGCTCAGTGTGGTGGCTCTGGGCGTCGCTACCTTGCCAGTGCCTGACTCTAACCTGGCAGAGCCACATTCAGATCATATTAGAATATGAGTCTGGTAACACACCATTAGGATTAGGATTTCATTAGGGGGCATGTTTTGACCAAGAAATGCATGAAATTGGATAGTCAGACGGCTTCAAGTGGTCGTTCTAGGAACTGCAGTTTATGACATTTCCACACTGGCTTTTTTTCCAGCCCCCTGGGTTGCCAATGCTTTGATTAGAAGTTTAATAGCCATTGTTGATTTTATTTAAATGTTGGTTTTATTGTATTTATGATGTATATTGATTTGCTCCATAACTTTGATTTAAGTTTTCTGTAAAGCACCTTGAATTACTTTACCTTCATGTAGGGTGCTAAACATATAAAGTCTGACTGATATAAACTTATAAATAAATCTAAACTCATATCTACTATGTCAACATAGTATGTCACGTATCACTACTGCAGCCGGATCACATGATGCATTTGTCACTTGTGACACAGAAAGCCAAATAATTACCTGAATTTTTGGCACAGAGTACTTGGAGCTTTAAAACTCATAATTAATGCCTCAATAAAAACAATTAGCCAAGGCGAAATCCTTAAAGCTAGAATGAGCTAAGTACTCAATAAGCTTTGAGCATGTGGACTAAAACATGGAAGCTGAAAGAACGTCACAAACCCTAATGTTTTCTGTATTGCACCCACGCAGAACCTTCAGTCATTCATCACTTATGGTTAAATCTCATGAAAACAATCCTGGTTAAATCTGACACGCACCTTTAATACCGTAACTTAAAGGTTTGCTGGTAATATATTAATATTTAAACACTATATTAATCAGTCAGATAATGATAATACATGTCTCACTCCCTCACAGGGGCTGATGATCTTTACTACTACCCATCTTAAACGAGGGCACAAAAGCCCAAAAAATAACTTGACCTAGCAACAACAAACTATGATCGTGTAAATCTGTTAACAAATAAACAGTATGAAGCGCTTTTTGCCGAAAGTGCAAAAACCAACATGCACAGTGATTTGCTGGATAAGCTATGTGGTCTTGGTTTGTTGTGGGAGACAAGCCTCCAAAGAGGACAGGGACTCTGTGCTAAGCTAAAAACAAAAACTAACCAGCTGGCCCTCCCGTCCACCCTGCTCTGTAAAGTCACTTGCCAAGAGCTTCAGCCGCCTTTGTGTTTGCTGTTTTATTCACTGACTACTGGTCCTTCAAAATGACTGACAAGAGGTAGAATCACAGACTCTGTGCAAAAGAAATATACCGTACACTCTCTAGGCAGTGCTACATCCTCCTCCTCTTGGACTAAACCGGGGGCAAACTACACTGACTCACTATGGGGTACACCTTGTGGTACAAAGTGGTATTAATAAGAGACGATCCAGGCAGGTGCTAGATGGTTAAAATGTTAACTTCAGACTCTGATATAGCTGCAAAACAACAGATAGATTGACATAACGTGATGTTATTTCCTCAAATTATTGTGATAATTTGAGTTACTTTTGGATTCTTGTAAAGTATTTTTAAACAGTCTCACTAACTGACCCGTTAAATTTGTGTTACTTAAAATACCAGAAACTTTAGCACAGAAAGATACGAACAGCCTTGAACAAAGACTGTCCATCAACACCACACACATTTCCTGGAAATCATCTGAAATAAGTCTTCTCAAACAATTTGCTCACGCTCAAGTGGCTATAAAAAACTCTCTCTGTCAACTTTAGGTTCACTCTCATTAATGATTAACTGTTACTCATATTGCTTTAAACTTGTTACAATTCTTATCCCCAGCAAACAGTGATAGTTGTCTCCTAAAGTAAGAAAGTACTATATGAATTCAAAACCAGTCATCTACAGTGGATAAAAGAAGACAGGAATAATAATTCAAGCTGGAGGGCGGCTGTAGATGGGGTTAATGCTTGCAAGCTGAATCTGGGTCTGGAGGGTCAGCTGGAGCAGTGGCTGGGGCCTGCAACCCATAGTGGGGCTCTACTAGCAGTTCCCTCCCTTGCTGTTAGTTGGGAGAATCCAGGGAGAGAAAAGGTCCATTGCAGGCACACCAAGAGAACTGAGTGACCTAAAAATGCATCTGTGCCTTTACAAGAAAGTCACAAACACAGATACAGTATCTGGTTTCAATCTGCTCGGCTTCTACATACAGATGTGGCGTAAATGAAATAAAAAAGACCTGAAAACACTGCATTGCGACTGCTTTTTCCCCGTTTACACTTGTGTAAAAAGTGACTGAAATGTAGGAAAAGGGCCTTTTAAATGTGGAGCCTGAAAACTTTTCTGGTGTCTGCAAAATCAGGCTATGTTCAGGTCAACCAATGTGATTTAAGTGGAATAAGTGGTTACAAGTTGCAAAAATATAAAAACTTTTAAATCTGTCGTGCAGCTTAGTTATTGTTAAAACAGTTATACCTATATCCCCTTTAATATCACTTTGGCTGTGTGAGGGCATGAAATGGTGACATGCACTTTTGAAAATGACACTTCATGGCTCATTGGCCTCTGCTAATAAATGCTAATGGGTGCCAGGTGCCAATTTCTCCGAAACTGAAACAGCAGTGTGAGAATTTTCCAAATGCCCTCCACAATGACTTTGATTACTTTTTCACAAACTCTTAAAATCCATGAAGTTTCATAAATAATTAAACTATGAGGCATCCTGTAAGAGTATAAAGTCTTGACGCTCAGTCCTTTCATTATTGATGTGATTCACATGTCCGGCCCAAATAAAAAAACTACCACTGCTGAAGGCTGAGAAAAGTAGGCCCCATCAGCTGATTGTAAAAAGCGCTGGTGTCTTTCGGGCCTGCGAAGGCCCCGTCTTGGGCTTTTCCTCCTGCCAGTAAATGGAGAGACGGACAGTGTGCCCGGTGTTATCAATGAAGCCAGCCTCTTGGCTCTCCAAAAAGTGCAGCTTGGAAGGCGTCCACAGCAGGGCATTAGGCCTGGAGGTTTGTGTCGTTTGTAATTTATAACACTGAGGGAAATGGGCAAGAGGACAATATAGAGAGAAGAGGGAGAGAGGGAATGTGGGAGGAGGGGGATGGGACTTGCTGCACAAGCAAGTGGCTCTGCTTCCCTGAGTGTACTGCACCGAGCCTGGTTACTAGGCTGACCAAGCTGCAGAGCTTTCTGTCCCTCTCTGAGGCACAGCCTGAAAGGCCCTTATTTTTCTTTTTGCTCAAGTCACAGTCAGACGGCAACTAAATCAAGATATAGCTGTGCATATACACATATATATGAATGTAGAAACAGTCAAGGAAGGTAACTACACTACGCACATTGACTCAAGTACAGTAGTTAAGTACAGTTTTGAGGTAGCTAATTATTCCTACCGCCACTCCTCTACAGTTCTGTCCAATACATGTATCTGATCATCTTCAGTTGCTTGTTGCTTTAGAAGTGAAGAAGATATTTGCATACAAGAGCTGAAATGAGAAGTCCCTTCACACAAAATCAATCTCTTCTGACAACCATTATTTTTAATGCAAACTGTTTTAAAGTGCTAAAAACAGGCTTTATGAAGTGATTAGTTAATGGATTAACAGTAATCTCAATGTAAATAATTAGATGCATTAGTCCCAATCTGATTACACATGAATGAATCAATAATCATATGATATATAATAGCATAATATTGCTGCATTATGTTTGTTTGATCTTTAATATTTTTTATTTGAGAAACATTACCAATGCAAGACCTTTAATTTATATAAAGGTAGGTTTCTAAGTACTTCCTACAATATGCATCTTCGTGAAAAATACATAGGAAACTTACTGTGAGGGGAAAGGGATGCATGGTTAGAAAGTGAAAAATTACAGCCGCGCCATACTGTAAGATCCAGAGTGTTTTGTGGCAGCTAGTCGCAGCATTACTGTACATCAGAGACTCAAAGAGATGCCAGTTCATCATGGCTTTCAGCATCACACTATGTTTCATTACAGCACTCTTGCCTCTGGAGCCAAATAAAGTCACCAGGCATGATAGACTGCTGCAGTGAGAGCACGATCCTCACAGCAGATCTGACACTTAGAGCGAGCTTCACAAATTGGCACATATCAGCCTCTGCTAATCAGACATAACGATGGCTGCATCATTTTTCTCCTCCTCCTAACCACTCTACAGTGACACTAATCGCAGCAATTTCCCTTCATTTCATAAGAATGACATAAGGCACAACACCCAGATTACCCCCGATGATATCTCAAAGTCAAAACAAACATTTCCGCTCACCACAGACAAAACGAATGACTTTTTAAAGGGGACTAAAATAGGGATCTTTTTTATAAAATAGGAAACATATAATGATGGCATTCTAGATTTTCGACTTTTGAAAGAGATGAGCTGAATCATTAAATGATTAAAAACACAAGAGGATTTGTGATCATAAGCTGAGTGGTTTTTAACACCCATTCATTCCTCAAGAGTAATGGAAATCTCCTCAGTCAAAACCTGTCTCATTACAAGCACACGTTTCTCTGTCTCCTGTTCGTAGTAGCTCTCCGACCACGTCAGTTAGAAAGTCTCAACAGTCTGTTAACGAAACCAAAAGAAAAAAAAAAACCTCACAGGACCAGTGTGATCTCTGTTTTGGGAAACAGCTTATTAAAAGCAACGTGGGGGTGGCTGCATACTGGATTGCATAATGACAAATTTTCCTCAGCGGTGCGTGGCTACAGATCCTAGGCAACATGCGCTGCAAGCCGACTCAGCTCCTTAACTACCTGCACAAATCAACATTACCAGACCCATTCTTCAGAAACAGTCATCATCCAAGGCTACCAGATATGAAAACAGTGGATCTCTGTGGAATACACAAATTTAGCTGCGACAAGGAGTGCAACACTCACCTCTTTGCTACAATGCGGGACTTATTCTTGACTTTGTGATAAAAATATATCAGCGGACGTTCATAAAAGCCCATTGTCACCCTACTATAAGCAGTCCATTGATTCATCAGGATTGCATAGGAATAAATCCACCGTGCGGAGGCGACAAGGTCAGATCCAGAGGTTTAGATCAAAAAGTCTTCTATTGAAGAAAACTCCTCTTCAAGGTTTGACTTCATAAGACGTCATGTTCAAGGCAACAGGGACTTCGTTGTGGTTCTGTTTTCTGTTGCACCTTTTGTTGACTGCGCACTGGTTTGCCAAGTGGGGGAATTTGGAGGCTAAAGCATTTTCTAGCTAATGCCAAATATAGCAAGCTGACACTGGCACAATTGTTGGTTAGGCGAACAACAAAAGCAGGAGTTGTAGGGCAGTGCTGCGTAATGCCGTAAGCCTACGTGACTACGGACTGGACAGCACGCAAGACCTTAGCTTTTACACTGAACGGTAAATCACCGCGGGCAGGTCGCACTGAGGTTTGTGGTAAACGCACAGAAAGTGAATGTAAAGAAAAGTCATAATGCCAGATCAGACAGGCTTTGGGAATGCACTGCGTCTAGATTCACACTCCTCAACTGTTAGTACTAATCGGGTCTTAAAAACCTACTCCATGTTGCACCAGAATCTGAAGAATGTAGGCCAATTCAAAAGCCACCCCACAACAAACTCAAGAGTTCAATCCTGTCAATATCTAAATCACCAGAAGTCAACCGTGCATTCATTGATTTCAATTTTACACTGCACATAAGAACTACGCTGAATAAACATGATCAATAACTGTACTGGGTCGCCTGTATGTTCAAGGCCGAAACAAAATTATGAAAATCAACTTGTGACGTCCATCAGAGGAAACATTACATCACCTTAATTTAAAAAATCGAATACAAAAATATGCAAATCAGTCGTTAATGGTCTCAATGACACATCTACCATTCACTCACACACATTCACACAGCAATGTCCAGCACTGGGAGAAACTCTGTGTCTTACTCAAGGACACTTCAGCACAAGGTCCATGTATGGGGATCGACCCCCTTAACCCTCTGGTTAATAGACTAACCGCCGTAAAACAAAGTGCTGTGAATACATGACGTCAATTCATTTGTTTATCGGTTAAATTTTCGGGAACTTGATCTTGAAATTGTGAAAAGCAAGCGCACCCTTAAAGCCGCATGTCCTCTGCACACCCATGGGTCTTGCAGTGGTAGTGCAGGTGTCTCTGGGTGCTGCATGTGCTCCCTTGTCCTGATTCACCCCTTAGCCACACCTGAGGTGGCGTGGATAAAGGGCATGGCTAGAGAGCTGCGGAAGAGACTCCGCTCTTCACCCAGTGCTCACACAATGCAGAATTTATAAGCTATAATATATATATAATAAAGATAAACCTTTATTTTTGTTAACTCTGCCATCTAGTTATGTTACGCCCCTCGTGTTAGGTTGTAACACTGCACAAACCAACATCTATTTGTGACTTGCAAAGAGCCGAAAATGATCACCTGATTTTGCAGCTCTCCAGAGCACATTAGTATCCTTGAGCTCAGTGTTTTGGTTTTCTTACTCATCAGTCTTGGTTAGCTGCCCAGCAGATAGCTGTTTGTAGTGAATAAATCAACTACTACCCGCCGAGCAAAAAGAGCAGACACACAAATATCATTCTAAAAATAGACTCCTCAACATGCATGAGTTACATCTTTCTTGATGTCCCACGTGTGGATGTTTCTTTCTCTCTGATCTGCTAGTCGGTCAAATGTCATATAAAGATTGGCAGCAGTTTCTTCATTTTGATTGCTGATAACAACATGGTAACTAAAGACGGGCCGCGTCCAAGAGGTGTCCAACCCAAGTCGAGAAGTTGTGCTAAATAGTTGCCACTGTGAGGATTTATGTTTCTAACCACAGCTTAGCAAGAAGGATAAGCTATGTGCTAAATAAATACAATTTTTATTAAATTATCAAAATTGTAACTCAACAGAAAATTGAAGGTCACCGGTTTTGCTGTGTCTTCTGCAACACCAGTCCTCTAAACCTATCGGCTAATGCAGTACCAACCATGCTGTGCCCTAAAAGGTCAAAGCTAGTAAGAAAAAAAATAAGTTACTGAAATGTTCACTTTGATGGATGACCAATAGTACGTCCAGAAAATCTCTACAAGTCTATGCTAAGCTGGAAAAACGGTTGGCAGTGAGTGATTCACAGCTTTCAGTAAATGGGCTAAAGCATGTACAGGCGCCTGAGTGGACCTTTGAATTGAGTCAATAGACGAACAGAGAAAAAGTTACCAAACAACGGGTTGCTACAACAGCAGTTTTGGGCGTCAAAATCTCAAACCGTTACCAAAAATGTTGGACTTAGTTCATGTGAAAACTCAAAGACCTTATATAGGTCTCAGGAGGCAGGACAGGTGTTTGGACAAATGAGCAGCAAACACAAAGATAATATATTTTCATTTGTAAATTGCAATAGCACGTTAGCATACTATGCTGTTCTCTTGCTGCATGCGAGAGCAAAATTCCAAACAAGAGAAAATCTACTACTAATGCCAAGTGCAGTAAAACGTAGACTACCTTTAATGCAAAGTAATTAGTTCTGATAAAGTGAGCGGCTGGCAGAAGAAGTCTTGCTGTGTTCAAAGGGGTGTCCCTCATCAGGAAACATTAAGTGTTCTTACCAACATGATGCCATTTAATCCCAGCACTTGTTGCAGCGCTAGCACCAAGGGTTACCAGGCAAACACTCCCGACGTGCTCTCTAGACATGCGCAACGATGCGCTCCACACAAACACCCCAGAAAGAATAAAACCATTTAAAAGTAAAGCACAAAACTGGCTGTCAGTAACTCAACAAAGTCGAAAGAGAAAAAAAATGAGTTTTGCTTTTAGACAAAGTACTGAGCAAAGGGACCGTGAAGGCTGCAGAATCTGAATTAAGCATAGATTGGCCTATATTGCAGCAATCGGGGAACTAGTTCAAGACGTGCCAAGCCTCATGTAGGCTCTTCTACACTGGAGACCTCACTCTCTAACAGTGAAGAATACAGACCCAAGGCTACGAAACAGACGGAAGACAACACGAAAACATGAGGATATCCAACAGATGAGTGGAGGAACACAGTCAGAAATGGCTTGTATACATAGTAAACATAGTAGTAAACATATGAAAGACTGTATTTATCACTGGCAGGGAGTGGAGTCAATGCACATACATAATTTACAAGTCAGCGATAAGACAAACTGAGGCAGTGTATCTGTTGGGCAAGTGGCCTGCCTTCCCCAGGGGCAGAAAGCACAGTGTGGTGCAAACGAAGACCTGTGCATAACCTGATTCACAGTAGATCCCTTCCTCCTCTCACAGGGCTGGTAAAACTGCATGTGAGCCAGTGAATATCTTTCACTTTCAGGAATAGCACACGCAACTCGAAGTCAGGAGGGCAGCGAAATTCTTGTTTTTTGACTCTTGGTTTGTTCCCAAATGTCACACACTGGCCCAGTCATTAACCGGTAAACCTGCAGCTTGACGAGCAGCCCCTGGATGACAGTAATTGTTGCAGTCATGGACAGAGAGCAATTAATGAAGAGGTCAGAAGTTTCCAGGAGGATGTCTGCCTGCATTAAAAAGCTTCAATCTGAGTGTAACCCTTGACCTAGGGCCTGGGTTGAACTGGGTACAAACCATCAAAACTGAGCCGGTTCCTTTTATATCTCACTCACTTTTGATTTCTGAATAAGTTGTAAGCCTTAATGAATGACAGAATGGGCACTGGAGTGAATTATGTAATACTGCAAAGTTGGAAATTCAAGGAAAACAACTGCTCCGACACATTCTCTAATACGGGCTGCATGTTTGGGATTTTTCTTTTTTTTTTTTTGTAACAGACTCCAGACGACTATGCAGCTCCACAAGCGGCATCAAATTAATTAACAATGACTTACAATACAAAGCACTTTGAACTGAGTGTGTGCTGTGAACAGAGCCAGATTGACGGGAAACTTTGACCCCGCAGCCCTCCCTACAACAGTTGCTTATGACTTCCATGAGAGGCTGAAGGCGAATTCCCTCTGGTGCACGGCCAGCCGCAGGAACACTCTGCCACAGCAACCGCACGCTACAGCTGAACGTGCACAATGAAATACGCTGATGATACCAAGAACACACCGAATGTGTGTTTCTCTTCCGGTGGATGGATACAAAGAGGTTTACAAAAATCATCTAATTGAAGTAAACGGACAGACCTGAACACAACGCATCTGAAGTGATTAAAGTCATCTGCAAACATGTGCAAAATAATACTACAGATAAACTACCAAGATAAACTTCCCTTTGACTGCATTATGCACACATTTCGACCCTGACTAACTTGTGGATTCCCATACAATTATGCCAAGGTTGCTTCCTCTAACTTCATTTAGGCATACAGTATGTTACACATGATCTCCACTTAAAAATACAGCTGTTGATCATCAGAGTTGGCTAGTTAGCTAGTGTTTGGAAAATCGGATTATCAACCTTACTGTGATATTACCATGCTTAATAAATCTACTGCAAAAGAGATGCAATGAAATTTGTGCGGTCAACATTATCTGCAGGTATTGGTTTATCACAAAGCCAGACAGAAGATGTGTCCCGTCGCACAGTTGGCCCCAGGACAGGGATACCTAGTTTGGCACAACATTGGTAAAACTCAAACGTGCAGGCAACTCAAAGGAAATGTCACTACAGAGAACTGGCTGGTGTTTGGGTGACAGAAGGTGACTGAAATTAATTCAGCCCTATGTCAACATATGTGTTGTTTGATATGATATGATATGATATGATATGATATGATATGATATATGATAGTACATTCTCACTATGATTCTGTATGTTATTGTATATAATGTATATATTAATAACGTTCACTATAACATGCATATGCATGTATACATACGTATATATAATGGAGAAAGGTATGCTTACATGTAGGTGCATGTTAATAGGTATATATGTGTGTGTATTTATGTACATATGTATGTGTATACATGTGTCTGTATACTAACTGTCCATAATGCATTTACCGAACTTACATTAGTCATAACTTGTTCCCCACTATTTGGTAAATTTTGCACTTTTTCCTATTAGCACTTTTGTTGTGTACGTACTCATACTATAAGCAATAACAACAAAGCTGAATCCGATATGATATGACACAATATGCAATATGAAAAGTTTTTAACAGGACAACTCCATTATTTACAGTACTATCTGCAAAACATGAAGCTAAATATGCACCGCAGCTAAGCAGAAAGTGGTGCAGAGTCAAGCGGTGACTTCACCATAAGCTTTTAACTACTTTGTGAAATATATTGCTAGAAATAACCCTGCCCCTGACAACCATCACGTCGCTCATATACCTGTTTGCAATGTGACTGCCAGCAAGCATCTGTATTTATAAGTTGATATAATTACATGTTGATCTAATTTTATTATTGCTAAAGGATCCCTAAATACATGGGCTATGCATTCACACCGTTTGGCTGAACAGATGAAGCTTCAGTTACAGTTGGTTAGCACGATTGCTGATAGAGTGAGGAAAATGACAGCAATCAGTATTATTTTTTCTATCACAAGTCATATCACCATTGCAATATTCAATAATGTTATAGAAGATATTCACCATACTGTGAATTCCAATTTGGATAATGAAGAGGGAATGTGACCTGCATAGTAGTTGACAGTTTATGTTGACATCAGAGCAGCAAAGTTTGCTTCCACAAGTGGACAATCTGACTCAACAACAAACACTTCTCACTGTTCTCCGTGTCACTGACTTATAGCTGCAAATAATGATTATCAGTAAATCTGTCAATTATTCTCTCATTTAAGTGGTTAATCTCATCAAAACACCTGCAGATTAATTATTCTGCGATTTCTAGATAGAGGGACTAACGGTCTGAGCTCTACTGGGTAATGTGTGGCTTTCGAGGGACGCTCACCTTTAGCGTGTCCTCACATAAAACGTCCACAGGTAAACACACAGGTACGCACAGATCTAAAAACACTCAATGAAATGTTCCATCAGCAAGTCGCGATAGGGATATGCAATAAAAAGTGGGGGTGGGAAAGTGCTGTTTTCATATGTGGTAAAATTACATAATATTATATAATGTAACATTGGACGGCGCACTTCTTCTGTTTACTCGGAAAACTGTTAGTCAGCTGTGATGAAAACAAACAAACACCCCTCAAATAGTACATTATGTAATGCTAATTTGGCATGGAGAGCTTCACCTAGTTTCTGGTAATGGAGCTCATTGATTTGTTTCGTTTTTTCCTCCCAATTAATCCTCTTAAAGTAAAGTGAATATTCTAATGAGCACGCAATGCATCAGCCCCGGGCGTTTTTTCTCCAAATTTTAAGCGTCGATAAATGCTGATAGACGACGAGTGTGCCCGTCCCACGGCAGCGTACCTGGCCATAAAGAAAGAAGAGGCCAGATCTGCTACTATATCTGCCAGGGATAATTTGGTCAGAGGCAACAACAGAGGAGGGGGGCGACCACGCTAAACATCAGATAAACCGTGGGTGAGGTAAATATCTTTCTCAAACGCCATGCGCATACATACACGCACACACACACACACAAAACACATGAGGGTGTTAGAGGCTGTTATTCATTATCCACACGACTGCATTCCAGGGCCGGACAAAGGGAGTTATCGCCACCATCACTCAGAGGCAAGCACAAGAAGGGCAGAGAGGGATTTAAGCAGGTTCTCAAACAAGATGCCCCCACCTGATAACCTCAGCACAGCCGTTGCACCATTCCCACATGTTCTAATGCACTTAAAAAATCTGAGGGAGAGACATGAAAGGAAGGGGAAAGAGTGAATGAGAGGAGGGCAAGGTAAGTGAGAGGAGGAGAGTGTGAACATTAACGCTGGATGGAAGCGATGGAGAAAGATAAGGACGCCTCCTTCTCCTCTCAACAGGAAGTGGCCGGTGAGGCTGTGCACCTTACTACTGATGTGACTGCTTCACTGCTTCGTGAGGCCAAAACAACTCCACTGTCCTCCACTTTTTCCTTCACAGCACAGAAATCTTGCACACTCCTCCTTCTGGTCCTAAATATCAGGTTTAAGACATTTCACATTCACTGACAAAACTTGACCTACGGATGCAAAGGTCAAGATGTTGCTCTTTCAATACTATTACATAACTCACCCTTATCCCAGAGAGAAGGTTGACAGGTGAAAGACCAACCTAATAATAGACACAGCGTTGAGTGTCAAAGGTTGGAAACATGGGGCTTTCTCACCTTTTTTAAACTCCTCCAGCATCGCATCCAGCTTGGTGTCATTGAACACAAAATGCAACGGGTGGCTGTAAAACTTTGTGATGGTTTTGAGCGGGGTGCAATCATCCGGGTCCACGAAGGCCAGGTCCTTGACGAAGAGCAGATCCACTATGTTGGACCTCTCGCCCTCGAAGACAGGGATGCGCGTGTAGCCGCTCTTCATGATCTCGGACATGGTGTTGAAGTCCAGGGTGGCATCCCCGGGGATCATGAAGCAATCTCTCAGCGGAGTCATCACGTCCTCCACGGTCTTAGTCCTGAGCTCCAGCGCGCCCTGGATGATGTTCAGCTCCTCCTTCACCAGGTCGTTGTAGGGGTCCGTGACGCGCAGCATCTCCAGAAGCTTCTCCCGGTTGTACACGGTCCCGATCTCCTGTCCGAGCAGGTAGTCCAGCAGCTTGCTCACCGGGTAGGACGCAGGGAAGGTGAGCAGCATGAAGAACTTGGTGAGGAATATGGTGTTGGCGCCGACAGCGAGGCCGTGTCTCGAGCAGATGGCCTGCGGCACGATTTCCCCAAAAATGACTATACCGATGGTGGACATGACCACCGCGATCAAGCCCGAGCCCGCGATATCATCCAGCAGGATGGTCAGCGTGGTGTTCACCAGCACGTTCCCGAGCAGGAGCGAGCATAGCAAGTAATTCCCTTGGCTCCTGACCGGCTCTATCTTTTTGGCGTAATTCTTCTCCCTTTCTGTGCCGCAGTTCTGGACTATCTGGAGCTCCATTGGGTCCAGGGCCATGAGCCCCAGGTTCAACCCGCTGAACATGCCGGACAGGCAAAGCAACATGGAGATGAAGATGACCTGGAGCCAGAAAGGCAGCAGGAACTTTTTCTCCTCCACCACAATCACTTTGGTGTCATCCCCATCGTGGTAGATCCAGGTGTTCTCCGTCCACGGGTCGTGCATCCCGGCCACGGCCGGTGTCGAGGTGGCGATGCAAAGGTAGTACGATTTACTCCTCTCCGTCTTTCGCAGAGGTTTGACCTCAATTTCAACTATTCCGGACGTCTTTCTGGTCAGGATGATGTTGGGTAATATAATTATATCCGAAGTCCTAATACCGCAGGGATGCAAGCCGGACGAGTCCTCCTGGCTCTGGTTATCCCCCGAGGAGCTGTCAAGGCTCCCCACTGCCCGGCTCCGCTCGTGTTCCGTGAATGCAATTTTGGACCAGGTCTCGTTGTTGATGTTCTGCCCGTACACCCTTAATTTCACCCGAGACCGCTCACTCACCCGCAGGTAGCCCTTATCCATGAAGGAAATGTCGTCCGTGTCCTCCAGTCGGAGCCCTATGATGACGGTCTCCTCGGACCCTTCCTTGCCACTTGTCGGGGTGACACAACAGCCAGTGACAGTTAAGAAAATCATCGCCAGAGCTCGGACCCGGTTAAGTGACGCCATTTTTGCAGCGGTGGGTGCCTGGGATAACGGATCTGCCATATCGATAACCGCTGGCAACCAACCTCCTGAATGAAAAGGGCTTTTAAAAATCAGAGCCAGTCGGAGTCCGCCTTCATCTCCGCCCAGGGTTGCCGTGACTTGTGCATCGGGACCTGCTCGTTCCCACTACGTGTCCGACACTGATGCCTCGCGAGCGCTGGCTTACGGGCCAGCTCGTGCCTCCCCTGATGTCCCCGAGACAGGCGACGGTGGCGTCCAATCAGTTGGCCCGGCTGGCCAGTGGGCGGGGCGTCCGCAGCCTCCTTGGCGAATCAAATTCCAAAACAAGTGCACCTCATGTTAAGAGACGGACAGAACTCTACTCGTGACTTCTTAAAACATATAGCCTCCTGCTGCAGAAGATAACCACGGTTACATTAGTAGAGATGTTTTTCCAGAGATAGTAGATACAGTACATGTTCTGTATTCAGATGGAACATGGTCATATGTATTGTGAAGAAATAACAAGCAAGATGCTTGCACAAGAACAAATAGATTTAACTATGAATGCACCAGATGTACTTTATTTTTATCATTATTGTTATTTGCTTAGCACATGCACACTCCCTTGCCAGTTCATTAGGTACACTAATAAAAACGAATGCATTATAATATAGCAGTCCTGCACCAAATCCTCCTTCATGACAGTTACAATGCATGCATCCAGCTGTATTATCATTTTTGAGGATGGAGTTTGTGGTGCTATTAAAGTGGACTGAATTAAACACTAAAGTGTTTCTGTTATTTAACCTAGCACTAACTAAATGGGCCCGTCATAATAATAGAAACACAATACAATTGTGTTCAGCATCCAAAAGGAAAAAACAGCTGAATCAACAGTTATATCAGCTATTAAACAAATTCTGAATATCATAACATCCAGTGAAGTTAAGATTTAGTGCAGGAATCTTATATTAGCGTACATTTGCTCTCGCTAGTGTACCTAATGAGTGTAAGAGCAGATGACTCTGTTTTCTTAGTCTCTTCCTATTCTGTAGCTTGCATCATCCTGAACTTATCCTGCAGTGGATAAATAAAGGTACATCTTATCTTATCTAAGGAATAACATGCAAAACATTACAGATACACTATACATACATAGTAATAAATACCACATGTTAAAGTTATCTTGAGAAGTATTGATTTGAAGACTGAGATCTGTGTTTATTAGTATTGCATTGCGTCACACTGTATAAATACACTGTTAAACTTTTATCTCCTTCTGAGACAATGAAGAACTATCTACTTGTGATTTTTTATTTTTATTTTTTTCAGATCAGAGCCTTAATTTTGGAAAATAATTCTCAGATTGTCACATTTGAAGGAGTATAACAAGTGGGTGTACCACATAATATAAATATGCATGTTTATCTTTCTTTTTACCGCCCTGATTTATTTGATCACTCATATTGCCATGTTTTTCTTACAGTTTAAGTGCTGCTCTTTAGCTGCTCTCCACTTTTTCATTTATTGCAAATGCACATATACTTCTGACTGCAAATACTGCAATACATATACAGACATATATACTCGGTTATCAACCTCAAACGTACATACAAACCCTTACGTTGTATATTACAGTTCTGTCCACAACATCTGTATCCCACTCACACAGAATTTGCAATCTGTTTGTTGCATTTTTGTCTTTATGCTTTGACAACACTACATGCAGTGATGGTGCAAACAATTTCAAAAATGAAAATAAGTCATTTACATAGATTGAAAATATTTATTGCTCTATAACAGAAGCATTAACTAACATGATGAAATGGATGTTAATTAGAACACTGCTGACACTGAAGTCCACCTTGTGGATAGGCTGCCTGAACAAATCAGTTCAATTATTGACATTTGTTAAGTGCTGTTAATGATAGACTTTATATATGGCGACTGATGTCTAAGTTTGGGGATAAGTGGGAAAAATAAGCCGTAAAAGAAGAAGTTATGAAAGTATTTTGTAGTTTCCAGTAATGAATATCTAGCTCTTTTCTTGACACAAAGCAGTCATTATATGTATGCAATTGATTTTTAGAAAAAATTAATAGGCACGTAAAATCAATAAGACAATCTCACGTGTAAGTAAAATTGAAGAAAATTAACAGGACACAATTAAACTGCATAAGGCATCACTAAGTCAGCCCAGTTGATGAACATCAATCATGTGTACACAGTATGACGCTGGGCCTGTATTTCACTGCCAAACATCACTTGCAGCAGGCAGTAGACTGTGTGCTGCAGCACCCCCCTGTGGCCGAACGCTGGCCTTGCATGTCCGACTGAAGCGCCAGCTCGAAAGGATCCACAATGTCTCCCTGTGTCAACAGTTCAACAAGGCAGACCATATTAGGAGTTTAGAACATGTCTTTGAAGATTCTCAGTCATCTAGGTCATGGTACATAAAAAAATAAAAAAATAAATAAATAAAACAAATGCAACTGGACTGGGTTGGGTTTTCTTGAAGATCCTTTGTCACTCATCTACAGCTTCTTCTGTTCTAAATGACTAGAACTGAAAGTAGGATACAATCCAGGTCAATCCCAACAACATTGTCTAATTGCAGGTATGTCACTATCGGGTTGTTAACAGACATGAGATCTAAGTATGCACTGCACCACCCGCAGATGTTCCCAATATAAACCTTCTGGTCACACACACAGCTATATTTAAATGTTACATAATTATTGGGTTTCATGCGAGATGTAAGGATGTAGAAATGTTTAAAAAGCGAATTATGCTACAAATTCTATATGATAGTAGAATACTAGTTGAGGTTTTAAATGTACACTGGCTGTTCAGTGAATCAGCATTTCACAGTAGCTATGCTTTCACGGGGAAGACCAAAGGCTTTTTATTACCATTATCACCAAAGAGCAGCATTGATTAGAACAAAGTATCTCAGACCTGATTTCACATTAGAAGGGCTGACCGACGGTAAACTATGGGACAGGTTTTGATAAAGTATTACAATTTCTAATTCACTTAGAAATTGTGACAATCCCTCAACGGCAGAATAAAAGTGTCATCAGTGATGAATGGGTTACGGTGTTCGTTGTATAGCGGTGTTATTAGGAGAGTTCACAGAATGGCCATGAAGGCTGATAAGATGGCATTCCCTTAGCAGAGAAGAGAACATTCCTTCCTGTTCAAGGTTCCCCAGCACGACTCCACAGTCTGGTTATGACTCCAAGACAGCTGCTTGACCTTGTGAGTGTGGATGTGTGTGTATGTATGTTTGAGTTGGTATGCGAGTGTGAGGATGTGCAGCATGTGTCCTAGTGTACACGTGTGTGTGTGTGTGTGTGTGTTTGTGGGTGTGTGTGTGGGTGTGTGTGTGTGTGTGGGTGTGTGTGTGTGAGTGTGTGTTTGTGCACACAGTTTGACAGAGGGGCTCTCTGGGTGTGTCACACACTTCTAACTGACACCAGGAACACACTGACCTCTAGTGCTCAAAGTCAAATCTGACAAAGACATTTTCATTTGTGCAAATTGAACTTGACACTGACCTTAGACTTGACTCCACAGGGCTCACGGGAGCCCTCCGGTGGCTGGACAGTAAAGTCATCTGCAAATCTGGAACGCGTCAGGATGCCGGCCACCTCTGCATCCACCTCCACCACCTCATTGGCCTATGAAATACACCCACAGTTGACATGGTTTACACACGGAGCGTGAGCAGAAGAGCTGGCTGTTTTTGTGCTGCAGGATGTACAGACCTTGAAGGTGTACTGACAGTCAAACTGGAAGCTGTCCTCTACACCTGTAATGGTCCCGTTATATATGACCTGACAGGTCTTGGTGTCGCCCTTAGGGACCTTGAACAGGCGGTATGTGGCAGAAACAAACTTGAAGTCACCTGTATTACCACAAAAAAAAAAATCTCTAAATGAATCAGTCACTATACAAAAAAAATACTTTTTGCATCCAGATCAACATTAAATGAGTGGCTTGCAGCTCAAAGGATTGACATCCTTGTATCATTTACTATCACTTTACTCAACAAAACAGAGCAGTAGAAAGATTTGTTGCATCTTAACTGCCAGAGCAGACCACTATCAACATTACTTCATACTGCTGACAGTGTTTTATACAATAAACTGAAACACAACTTAGTCAAGTAGATTTTTGGTGACCATAACGCATGGCAGTCAAAAATGTTAACACTGGTTTTTTCACAGGAGTATATCGATTACGACTGCAGCTCACACGGGGGAGGTCTTGCTTTTATGCCTGCTGTTTTACCGATTTAACAGGACACTTAATGGAGAAATACACCAGTATAATCAGTGGGAAAAAATAAGTTTATATGCTTTTGTAACTCATGAAGTTAAATCAAATGACCCATCAAGCTGTACAGATTTTTTTTTTTTTATCAGTATAAAGTAAATAGGGCAACCCACAAGAAGAAATATTTAAGTGATAGTATAAAACAGTGTCAAACCCAGAATGTCCTGTAGTTCTTTGTTGTCAACGGTGACAATGCTGGATGTAACCAGCCGTGGGGGGCTGAAGCCCACTTCGTCAGCCAGTCGCAGTAGATCCTTCCACCAGAGAGCTCCGGCTAGACACTCACCTGCCGAGACAAAGCACATTCATTCAACCACTCCCACTCTGGCAGGTGTTTTGGATTTTATGGCAGCAGGATATTAATCTGACGCACCCCATAGCACTTTGTGATTTTTAATTTCCTCTGTTAGTCTTCCACTGCTGTAGATGTCACTGAAATACAGCTCACCGCCGTCCTAAAGGTCAACAGTGGGATGGTGTAAGCAGTGACCATCGATGCAAACTGCACTGGTAGGTTTAGAATTCACCATGTAATAACTGTAGAAAGCTAAAAGTAGCATACCTTAAGTACACCGTAAGCATCAGCCAGTACTTGTCTCTTGTCTGGAGAGAGATTCACCACACAGTTGGAACTATTTAGACAGAAGAAAATCATCAATTGGTCTATAATTACAAAGCATGACAACTGGAGACAAAGAGGGATGAGAAAGACATCTTACATGATGATGTCAAATGAGTTCCTTTCCAGACCTGCCTCCAACAAGGCCTCGATGTAGCCCTGGACAAAACTGACATTTGGCTTCTTGAAACCAAACTCTTTCATGTGGTAGTCTACATACTTCCTGGCCAATTCCAGCTACAAGAGAAAAAAAGTATCAGTATCTGAACTAGAAGAGAAACAGTTTTCATGTACACGCTTGTAACAGCCTTCAATAATCCATCTACTTTAGCGCTAGGTCGATACTGGGATGGTGATATACAGTACCTGGCCCTCGGTCATGTCAATGCCAGTGACATGGCCGTTCTCGCCCACCAGCTGACTCAGCATATAGCAGTCTCTCCCACTTCCACTGCCCAGGTCCAGTATCCTGCAGCCCTCCAAACACTCAGGCACAACCAGACCACAGCCATAGTACCTGAGAGAGGCAGATACACATCAGGATGAGTGCATTATTCGGTGTGAGTACAAGAACAGAGAGTGCAAGCCCACTAACCTGGCAGTGACGTCAGGGTGCACTTTTGTCAAAGCCTGGCGAACGAAGGCAGGGATTGGCTGAGCTGGAGCCACGCAGGCATTGGTCTTCAGGTCTGAGGTTTTCTTCAGCCTCTTGCCATAGTAATCCTGCTTTCACAGAAAAAAAAAAATACTGGCAATAGTAGCTTCTAATCATAGGGCAGGTTGCTATCATTTAGCAAATTGGCTGTTGACGTAGTTAAGCAATCCAGACTGTTTAAGTACATAAGGATTGAACAAGTTCAGAAATACACACTTCAAACGCCTCCTTATTCCTACATGCCTTCATTTATTTAAAAAAAAATAAAATAAATAGTATTCCTATATCTGTATGCAAAGAATGTGGGACGCAAACCTAATTCTGAGACGTTTCCTTAAAAGAAGCAAGAACTTAAGCTTCTGTCTGACCAGTCCTGCTTTTTTTAAGACTAAGGTTAGGTGCTTGCTCAAGACACCTCAGCCATGGACATGGGGGTAGGCTAACTTGGGACCCTTTGGTGCCAAGCTGCATCTCTAACTACTACTCCACAGCTCCCCGCAAACAAATAAATAAATAAAATAAAAACAAATGAAGAAATGTTAAAAAGTAAGAAAAGAAAAAAGAAAGACTGACAGAAAAATAATATAAATAATAGTGTTAATAGTGTATAATAAGTGTAGAAGTGCAGATAACGAAGTGTGGAAATACAGGAAGAGACTAAATAAAAAGAAGCGTGTGGAAAGGTAGACAAGACATTACTTCAGTTATGTCTTCCCTCGTAACCGAAATATTCAATTTTTAAAATATGATTTACATATTCATTTATTTACATCGTCCATCTATTTATTTATAATGTTTATTACACCACCGGGCCAAAAAAAAAAATAATAATAAATAAAAATATTACACCGCCTGGCCAAAAACAAAGTCGCCACCTGGATTTAACTAAGCAAATAGATACTAGCCTCCTATCGGATAATTACTGCATGGGTGATTATCTTTCAGCTGGCAACAAGTTATTTAACCCCAACTGATGCATGGAGTAGCTTCTCATTTCTCAAACAACCATGTTGAAAGACACATCCAGTGGTCGTGGAAAAGATGTTAGTCTGTTTGAGAAAGGTCAAATCATTGGCATGCATCAAGCAGAGAAAACATCTAAGGAGATTGGGTTAAGAAATGTCCAACGCATTATTAAAAACTGGAAGAATAGTGGGGAACTATCGTCTTCTAGGAAGAACTGTGGTCGAAAAAAAATCCTGATTGATCGTGATCGGCGATCACTTAAACGTTTGGTGAAATCAAATCGAAGAAAAACAACAGTAGAACTCAGGACTATGTTTAGTAGTGAAAGTAAGAGCATTTCCACATGTGCAATGCGAAGGGAACTCAAGGGATTGGGACTGAACAGCTGTGTAGCCTTAAGAAAACCACTAATCAGTGAGGCTAACTGGAAAAAAAAAGGCTTCAATTTGCTAGGGAGCATAAAGATTGGACTCTGGAGCAAGCCTGTGGGGGCAGTGCTATGATCTGGGGTTGCTGCAGATCAGGTCTAGGTTCAGCAACATTACGTGTCCAAATAATGAGGTCAGCTGACTATCTGAATATACTGAATGACCAGGTTATTCCAGCAATGTTTTTCTTCTTCCCTGATGGCACGGACATATTCCAAGATTCATCAGGCTCAAATTGGTGAAGAGTGGTTCAGGGAGCATGAGACATCATTGTCACACATGGATTGGCCACCACAGAGTCCAGACCTTAACCCCATTGAGAATCTTTGGGATGTGCTGGAGAAGGCTTTGTTCAGTGGTCAGACTCTCCCATCATCAATACAAGATCTTGGTGAAAAATGAATGCAACACTGGATGGAAATAAATCTGGTGACATTGCAGAAGTTTATCAAAACAATGCCACAGCGAACACGTGCTGTAAACAAAGCTAAAGGCGGTCCAACGAAATATAAGGTTTATTTTGGTGGCGACTTTATTTTGGCCAGGCAGTGTAGTCTATACTGTATATTTACGTCGTCTTTTTGTCTCCATGAATTCATCGGCAGTAGACACTGTTGACTGAAGTGCAACACTATGTTTGAAAATGTGCGATGTCATAGTGACACGTTACCTTCACGTCTGCACGAATGGCGTTATCTTCTGCAAGTGCACTAAAAAAAGAACACATTAGTTACACGTTAACTTCCTGTCTTTATGTTGGTTTTAGCTATCTGTTGACCGTTTTAGCCGTTAGTTTATGACAAGCTGAAAGGTTACAAGTTGCTGTACAGTGCGTAACGTTGCTTTAACATGTAACGTCATACGTAACACAGTGTTCATGTCACACGATAACGTTCAAAGCCACGCGCTCCGTTTATGACGCTACTTGAAAACGAGACGACGAACGTGGATTCTTCGGTTGTTCTTACCTTCCATCAGCCATGACTAACGCTGTTTACAAAGTCTACCGTTTGGAAAGGAAAGTCCGAACAGTCCTGCTCCCTCCACAAAATGAACACACACACTGCGCAGAGGACTTCCTGCTCAACAGCCCACCCTGTACGTAACGTCACTGCCTCAAATCACAGGCTGACATTAAAGTCCAAAGATCATGTCGCGGACACTGATCAGCCACAATTTTATGACCGTCTAGCCGCACTTTAGAGTTCATTTTAAGATTCTTTTATTTGCTTTTAAATCTTCAAATGGTCTCGCTCTTCCTTACCTCTCTGAGCTTCTCCACCCTTCTGCTCGGTGTCACAGGTCAGCTGATCACCTGCTCCTAGAGGTACCATGGAAACGGAAGCTCAGAGGGGACAGAGCTTTCTCTGATGCTGCTCCCAAATTGTGGAATGACCTACCACTCCACATCAGACAAGCCCCCTCACTGTTCTGCTTTTGTTTAGTGCTTTTAGTGTTTTATTGTTTTTTATTATTTTTATTGTTTTGTTGTTTTTAATAGTTTGTCTCACCAATGTACAGCACTTTGTTTCAGCTGTGGTTGTTTTTAAATAAAGTTGAGTTGAGTTGACTAAACACTAGTCTAGTGAATAAACTTATTATCTCAATATCACAGTACTTGTCAGTGAGTGGGATGTATTAGGCAGCGTGTGAACATTCTGTTCTCAGATTTGATGTTAGAAGCAGGAAAAATGGATGAGTGGAAGAATTTGAATGACTTTGTATAGGGCCAAGTTGAGATGGTAAGACAACAGGGTCAGAGCATCTCCAGAACTGCAGCTCCTGTGGGATGTTCCTAGTATGCAGTGGTCAGTACCCATCAAAAGAGGTCCAAGGAAGGAAAAGTGGTGAACTGGAAAAAGAGTCATGAGCAGCCAAGGCTCACTGAGGCAAATGTGGGGTCTGATCCAACAGACGCACTTCTGTAGCTTAAATTTAGCTTCAGCAGTTTGTTTTGTACAGGGCTGCATAGAAGCAGATCAGTCAGGGTGCCCATGCACTTTCAATAGGCATGTGAACATCAGAACTGGACCAAGGAGCAATGAAAGAAGATGGCCTGGTCTGATGTTTTTTTTTTTTTTTTTTTTAAATCTTGTGGATGGCTGGATGCCTACACTATATTGCCAAAAGTATTGGCTCATCTGCCTTTTCATACATATGAACTTAAGTGACATCCCATTCTTAATCCATAGGGTTTAATATGACGTCGACTCACCCTTTGCAGCTAGAACAGATTCAACTCTTCAAGGAAGGCTTTCCACAAGAAGCGTATTTGTGAGGTCAGACACTGATGTTGGACGAGAAGGCCTGGCTCGCAGTCTTCGCTCTAATTCATCCCAAAGGTGTTCTGTTGGGTTGAGGTCAGGACTCTGTGCAGGCCAATCAAGTTCTTCCACACCAAACTCTTTATGGACCCTGGTGCTCAGTCATGTTCGAACAGGAAGGGGCCATCCCCAAACTGTTCCCACAAAGTTGGGAGCGTGGAATTGTCCAAAATCTCTTGGTATGCTGAAACATTCAGAGTTCCTTTCACTGGAACTAAGGGGCTAAGCCCAGCTCCTGGAAAACAACCCCACGCCATAATCCCCCCTCCACCAAACTTCACACTTGACACAATGCAGTCAGACAAGTACTGTTCTCCTGGCAACCACCAAACCCAGATTCGTCCATCAGATTTCCAGATGGAGAAGCGTGATTCGTCACTCCACTGCTCTAGAGTCCAGTGGCAGTATGCTTTACACCAATGCATCCAACGCTTTGCATTGCACTTGGTGATGTATGGCTTGGATGCAGCTGCTCGGCCATGGAAACCCATTCCATGAAGCTCTCTGCGCACTGTTCTTGAGCTAATCCGAAGGCCACATGAAGTTTGGAGGTCTGCAGCGACTGACTCCGCAGAAAGTTGACGAACTCTGCACACTATGCACCTCAGCATCCGCTGACCCTGCTCTGTCATTTTACGTGGATCACCCCCTTACCGTTGCCATGGGGGTGTGCTTGGTTTGCAGTGCTGAGGTGGTGGTATTTATCAAAATAACATCCACATAAATGCCAGGACCCAGGTTACCTAGAAGGACATTACATCATACTGAGATCATCAGTGTTACTCACGTTAATGGTCGGTAGTTTTAATGGTAATGTTGAACTTCCATGTGTATGGCAGTGCAACTGGAAGCAAACAACTTACTATTGGTGGCAGATCTTTGGGAGTAGAGGTAGATCGATGACTGAGAAGAGGAAGGGTCAGGCTGTCCTTCCAAACTGGATGGTGTTTATTGTGTGCAACAAAATCACAAAAACACACCTTGGAAGAACCTGAGGTCAGGAGGGAAGGTGTTATGGTCAGAAGAGACCAAAACTGAACTCTCTAGCAAGCCTAAACTCCAATAGCAGTATCAACCAAAGAACAGAAAACAGAGTGAAACATGGTGGTGGCAGCGTCCTATTTTTAGGATGGGGACTCTTCAGCAGGAAGAAAGGAAATTGATGAGCAAAAATACTGTGAAATTCTTCAAGAAAATGCACAGCCAAAGTGATCAGAGTAGTTGAACAAGACTGGGTGAATGTTCTTGTGTGTTAAACTATCAGAAGTATTTAAAGCAAAGGGTAGTTACAAGAGTACTTACATGTGTGCTTGGATGTTTTCATTTTCACAACTGTTGCTGAAATTAGTTTTTGTGTGAATGTGAATATTTGAAAGGGGATGATTCTTTTCTTTTCCCACTATGTCAACATCTAAAATATACTATATACACTTCACATCAACAGAAACTTAGAATAAGCCACAGACACAATAATCAACTCAAATTTAGTATGTTTATTGAACATACATCCACCTTAGTTGTTGTAATAAATGGCTTATGATCAAAACATTCAAAGAATATGTGCAAAACAACACACTCTAAGAAAGAAAAGTGTCTTTGGCAAGATGCCCCTGACGTCGTTAACAAGTTCGCTACTGTACGGTTAGTCAAAAGTACCCTTCAAACAACTTTAAGTCTCAAAAGACGTTAAATCTCAACAGGAAAAGGTAATACCCTTAATGGAAAACAAAAATCTGTCCATAAGAATAAAGCTAATGATTTTATAAAAATTACGAAAGCAACTATTTGGTTCACAGACACAAATATTGTACATACATTGCAAATATAAAGTGGTTTTGAGATTCTCTCCAGCTCTGTTACTTTTTAAAGGAATCAGTCAATATGAAAAATAGCTCATCTTTGTACTATATGTTCCACAATTCCACAATGACATTTTCTGGTTTACAAACGCGTACAGCACGTCAGAGTGAGTTCTGGCTTGGATAGGTGGATAAAGTTTACATTACACTTCTACTTGTGCTGTAAATTTTGGGAAACAATCTTGTCCAGTGGTTGGAACATTTGTGCTTTGCAGACATTGAAATGTGTGGACCTTTTGTGGGCACTCCGATGGAAAAACATACTTGCTAGACAAAATAGTATTGTCGGCTAATTTAAGAGGGTGGAAAACTAAATGTACTTCCTTAAAACAACTCAAATTGCAGAAGTTCCACACAGGATGGACATTATAAAGAACTATCAGCTACACAATGCATCACCAGCAGACATCTACTGTACCACAGCTGCTGCAAGATTTGAATTCATTCTAATCAATTCTAATAAGAATTGAGACTGAAGCATGCCCCATAATGAAGTCCAAATGGTGTGCTACCAATCACAGAGAAAAAGTATTTCTGCACAAAACTAGTCAGTACTACAACCAATCAGAGCTATTTTGTTGTAAACAAATTCAACTCCACGGCGTTCAGATGACGTGTATGACTACGTTGCTGTTATTCTTCTGTCCTTCACATAATCAAACAATTTGACTGGCCTGGTAGACGTGTGCAAGAGCATAATTAGTTCCCGGCTTAGCAACCCCAGACCAATTTTTCCTCTGGGAAAAAACAGTGGGAGGAGCAAGTCAGGCTGGCCTATTTAAGGGCGCGTTCACTCCTACATTATATTCAGAGTAATAAGATACGTTACAATGTTGTTACAACATTGCATTTAACCTTGGTTTGGTTTGCATTTACAAGGCAATCAAGACAAAGTTTTGACACACCCTCAATAATTTTGTGATTGGTCATAATTTTCAGGAAAACTGGATTTCAGGGAACAGCAATCAAACCAAAAATGGACCATGAACATCCATTGTCAGCACTGACACGTGTTGCTGTTCTGTGATGTACCAGATATGAACAACATGTTCAGTTGATCTACTCAGCATATGCTGAGAAGCCGCACTGCTGCTGCCAGACACCTCTGACGGAGGCATATCCGGTGAACTGCTTGGTTATATTATTATACACAATACAGTGTAGTCGTATCGGCCCGTGGGTGACGTGTGTTCTAAGTGCAGACAAATCGCTCAGGGGATCAAGGAAGCGGAGATCATCCGCTCTACCCCGTTTCAGCTCGGTTGATTTGTTGTGCACAGAGTGCAATTTCCATTTTCTCAAATGAGGGGAAACGTGCCCGTTTCAGAACAATAACCTAGGTGTGAAAGCACCCTGAGAAGAGCTGGATTTTACAGTGTGGTCTTTGCTTTACAGTAGTAAGCTGTAGTTTTATCACATCCTGTGAGGAGAACTTTTGTCCATCATTAGAAATAAATACTTCTCTGAAATATAATGTAGTGGCAACTCTTGTTGTTATTTTGGTTCAGTTTTTATCCAAGTAAAGTTTTGTCTATATCAGTCTATAACCCGCCTGCAACTGCAATAACATTTTATCCTAAAATTGCCTTGATAGGTTGACTACTTGTTATTTGTAAGTAAACTCATGCTGTTTATTTCACAATCATGGCCATTCTGTGACAAATAACATTTAAATAAAGCTGGGGAAGGAACAAATGTCCCGTAAAAGACGAAAACATAATACATTCATAAAAGCTTTTTCCAACCAATGGTTGAAAAAAAAAAAAATTCAGCCCATGTTTTGGTGAAAGTCGCTGTAGTCCAGGTGACTGAAATCAGAGCCTTAATGGATCCTTCAAGAAGCAGTTCCAATGTTGAATGAATGAAAACCAATGCTGAAGAACGGTAAAATGCGTTGATATGAAAATCCGACAGAAAGAGTTCTAAAAAGGTTTATGATTTTGTACTGTGAAGCTGGTGATGGTGGTGACGCACTGACTGACACAAAAGTTTGAGGTCTGACGTTGCCCATCTCGGTTGAAATCTCTAAGCTTAACATTCTTTTCTTGTTTTTGGTACCTGCTTTCTCAGAGTCTGCAGCTTATTGTTCATCACAATGTTGCATTTTTTTTTTTTTGGGTAGGCACATACTACAAACATTCAACAAACTAAAAATGATTGTATACGAAGTAAGTCTGTTGCATTCCCTACGAAGATCCAGTTCTCACAAATGCTCCAACAAAACTGCAAGAAACTAATCATGTTCTGCAGTTTAAGACTTAATTAATAAAAAAACTAAGCACTTTCTGTTTAGATTTTTTTTTTTTTTTTTTGCTGAACGCTTCATGTATAAAGATAAACACATCTTGTGCAAACTAGGAACTGCTCACATGATTTATTAATGCACTTAACACTTCCCTATCGCTAGCGGTGCTGCTAGAGCAACAGAAACAAGGCAGAGCGGTTATTAAACTGCTGAAGAAGCACTTTAGAAGCATTAGTCTATGGGACGTCCCACACAGTCTTGTTCTGGTGTCCCTGTACCGTATCAGCTTGTATAAACACGCACGGTTGTATTTCCACAATGTACTCATCCAAAATGTTCCTGCTGCGTGTTATGTTGCTACGTAGTTCACTGCTTGCAGAGAATGGCTTCGCAGAAATGCTGCAAGAGCCTGTTGAGGTGAGCTGCATTCATCCTTGGCAGTGAACGTCCTGTCCTGTCCTGACGTCACAGCTTCAGCTATCGAGTCTTTGACTGTGTCAGTAGCTTGTGTTGTATGAGAAGGACAACTGAAGGACTGTGTGCATGTACAGTGTGAGAAGTCTCAGTTGCCACAGGCTGTTATAGAACTTGTACTGCCCAAATATAACCCAAAATACACAGGTTAAGGCCACAGCTCCGGTGTGGGGAGGAACCCTTGAATCTCACTCGTTTGTGGTGGATCCCCCAACTGCTCCCACACCTGTTTTATCTAAGATGCATAAAAATACTCGCTTAGAAGGCATTTGGACATGAAACACTTGCTTGGATACAAAAGCAGTGTCGCGCTCTCCTTTCCTCTGTGACAAAGGTGTGTGTTTCAGCCCTGCGGCTCAGTGCTGGTGCTGTGGGACGGTCCTTCCTGCTCGTTGATGGTGTGGAGGAGGAGGCACACAGGTGGATGCAGGGGGACACTGCCTGTGTGGTGAACTGGCTGCAGAGTTCCTGCTGGCCCACGTCCGGCTCGCCTCTCAAGCCCCCCCCCCAGTGCCTGCTCGTCGTCCGCACCGAGTGAGGCCCGATGACCGCAGCTGTCGCAGAAGTCTCCTGCTTCTTCTCCCTCCTCCTCCTCATTGTCGACCTCGCGCCCCAGCAGGCTCTCCAGCTCCCTCAACTCCTCGCCTTCCTGGCCGGTCCCTCCACCTCCGCTACAACCACTGCTCCCACGTGTTCCGCACACGCACACCTCAATCCCAGAGTCCCCTGTGATCCGCCTCCTCCGTCCACCGGGGAGGCGCTCCTTGTCCTCAGCACAACCCTCTGATAGGCTGAGATCCTTCTGCAGGGCGTCCTTGCAGGGATCGTCCCCACTTCCAGCTCTTTTCTCCTGGCTGGTGAGTCCCTCCCTGTTGACCCCATCAGAGAGTAGTATCACACTTGAATCTTGTGCTGTTTGTATGGGCTTGTTGTCAGGCTTTGGCCTTAAGTCTAGAGTGGGAGGTTGCGGCTCCTCCATGCTGGGTCTGCAACACAGACTGTCAGAGATCGGGGGTACCGGAGAGGACTGGATGGCTGGACAGTGTCCCTCCTGCTGCTCAGGAGCCAGTGGACTAGAAGCTACAGAGGATGGGCCTGTGTGTAAGGCACTATAGGGAGGGGGAGGAGTTGGCGGCCGATTCACCACCTCTTCATAGTCAGGCAGGAGGTAGTTTGGCAGAAACCCTGAAAAGAAGACGAAAAAACATCTTTAAGAAACATTTAATAAAAACTGTACACAACTAAATACATTCTGCACAAGGATGTGTTGGTATTTCCTCCAAATAACCACCTCCAACTGAGCCATATTACTTTCACCCTGACCTCAGTGAACTTCCCAGACCAATATTGAAGCATTCCCAAAGCAATAGGGGAGGGAAATGTGACAAAACAAGCTCATTTCTGGGTCAGACCTGTGCTGGCCGTTGCAGTGCTGTGTGAGATGGTGTTGCAACACTGGCAAGGTACCAAGAAAGCAACGCTGGCCATTTCCTGAAAACTGGGGCATGCAAACAGGGAAGGTTCTGAAGCTGTGTGAAACCATGGATGGACCTGAGAGCAAACATTACATCTGAGCCAGGCACCACTACTTTGAGTCAGGAGATACTGATTTGTTTGTCACTAGTGTTACATTGCTCAGTTTGATATAAACGGAAAAGTACAGATGACATAATATACTTACAAACATAAGAGTTTTAGATTTGAACTTTTTTTTATTCCCATAAGCAGTACTAACACTATGTCATCTGCACTGGACCTAACACTGCTTCTTATAATTTTACAGTCAAGTTTCAAAATCTCTGACAAACACATTTCATGTCCAATCAGTTCAGAAACATCTTCTCTGCAGACAAGATTTAGGATCTTAGCAGTTTGTCCCAGAATAAGAAGAGTGTGTGCAGTGTTCTCAACAAAGCAAACAGACGGATCTGCCAAGCTGAAAAGTTTGCAGGAGAGGTTTAACAGGAGCACAGAAATTATGATTTTAAAATATTGTTAAATGGAAATGGAAACTTTTTTTTTCATGACGCATTACCTAATTACAGGAGGCTAAATATGCATCATTTTGAAAATAAGTCTGCTAAATGCCCCTGATATTCTAATCAGAAGGATATTACAAAAAGCTATTCTGCTTTTAGGAACATTCAGCCGTTTCTGTCTAACAAGCTTCAACTTCAAAATGAAGTTTCAATAGAGCATCACACTCACATGTTTCCAAAATTCTAAAGCCGATTCTGTTCACCAAGAACTGGCTTGTTCACATATTGGTTGTATGACAGGTTTTCCTTGGATTGATCAGGGCAGATACGTTTGTGTGGAAAAAAGTGATTAATTTGGCCTTTTGCCACACATGCTGCAAATATTTCCCCCCCATGAACTTGCCAAACGTTAGCAAAGGGTTGCCTATCTACACATCTCGAGGACACTAAGCAACAGTAGCAAAAGTCCAATATTTACTCTCCTTAAGATTCTGGTTTGTGTATATATTCAAGTACTCCACTGTGTTCGCTTGCTAGTAGCTAAGTCTATCTGTGTGCTGTTGGTTGTGACCGGGTGGCATTCAAAGTGGTTTATCAGAACTTTTGGCTCGGTACACGTGGAAACAAAGTGGAAGTGAACTCAAGCAAAACAGCAGAGAGTGGAAAAACTGAAAAGTCAAGTCAAGTCAAGTCAAGTCAAGTCAAGTCAAGTCACGTTTATTTATATAGCACACTTAAATGCAATGTAATTGACCCAAGGTGCTCACAGAAATAAAATATATACAGTAATAAAAACAAAAATATAAATGACAAAAAAAAGTAAATAAAACATAAATAAATGGAAATACAAAATAATAATAATAATAATAATAAACAGATTATGATTGTAGATAAAAGAACATATGGTTACTGAAACTAATACTACTAGAGAAAGATGTACAGTAAAGTTAAAGATGCCAGTTAATATAATACTGAAAAGAAATAGAAATAAGATAAATAAACAAACAAGGGGAGAAATGAATGGACATTATAGGCCAAAGAAAATAGATGGGTCTTTAAATTTGATTTAAAACTAGCGATGGTGGGACAGGACTTAATTTCTATAGGGAGATTATTCCAGAGTCTAGGGGCAGCAACAGAAAAAGCCCTATCACCTTTAGTTTTTAGGATTGCATTTGGGACTGAGAGAAGATGTTGTGAGGAAGACCTCAGGGGCCTAGAAGGACAGTAGGGACTTAAAAGGTCACAGATATACTGTGGTGCCATTCCATTTAGGGCTTTGAAAACAAAAAGTAAAACTTTAAAATTAATTCTGTATTTGACAGGTAACCAGTGGAGTTGGGCCAGCACAGGACTTATGTGCATATGTTTCTTTGTTCCAGTAAGAAGCCTTGCTGCTGCATTTTGGACTAATTGAAGTCTAGCAAGGGTAGATTGGTTCAGACCTAAATACAGAGAGTTACAATAGTCCAGCCTCGATGTAACAAAAGCATGGATTACAGTTTCTAAATCAGTATATGACAGCCAAGGCTTTAATTTAGCTATTGTTCTTAGTTGAAAAAAGCTTCCCTTAACCACACTACTGACTTGCTTATTGAAATTCAAAGAGGAATCTAGGAAAACACCTAGATTTCTGACCTCACTGTGGCAATTTACAGCCAGTGGCCCAAGTGCATTTCTTATCTTAGGAACAGAGCTGTGTGGACCAAAAATAATTATCTCTGTTTTCTTTTCATTTAATTGTAAGAAATTTGCAGCCATCCAACTCTTTATGTCATTAAGGCAGTTAAACAGGCTTTCCAAAGTGCCAGAACTTTCAGCTGCTAATGGCAGGTAAAATTGAGTGTCATCAGCATAGCAGTGATATTGAATGTTATGTTTGTTAAAGATGGAGCCAAGAGGCAGCATATATAGGGAGAATAGCAACGGGCCTAAAATGGAACCCTGAGGGACACCACATTTGATAGGAGCAATGGACGAAGAGCAATTACCTAATCTAACAGAGAATGTTCTATCCTTCAGATAAGATGTGAACCAATTCAACACCACCCCTTGCAGACCAACTTCAACCTCCAGACGTTTTAAAAGGATGCTATGGTCAATGGTGTCAAAAGCGGCACTAAGGTCAAGAAGTGCTAAAAGGGCACAAGAGCCATTATCTACTGAGCAAAGAATATCATTTTGCACCTTAAGTAGAACAGATTCAGTGCTATGAAGTTTTCTAAAACCTGACTGAAATTTATCAAGGATACTGAAAGCATTCAAATAAGAGGTGACCTGAGAGAGAACAACTTTTTCCAGGATCTTTGAAACAAAAGGTAATTTGGAAATAGGCCTATAGTTTTTCAGGTCACTGTAATCAAGACTGGGCTTCTTTAGTAGAGGTTGGACAATTGCATGCTTAAAACTAGAGGGGACCACTGCAGTAGATAGGGAGCTATTGATAATAGCCAAAACAACAGGGCAAATGATGTTAAAGACTTCCTTAAACAGGTGTGAAGGTAAAACATCTGAGTGGCAAGACTAAACCTGCTGGTGAGAAGAAGCAACCTGTTTTATAGTACGCTTTGATATTTACTAAATATAATTATATCGACTTCTGCAGCTCTCAGGGCAGTAACGCCAAGCGAGTGACTGGCTGTTAACGCCGTAGTTTTTCCCACAGCGCTGGGACGAGTTGGACCTGTGGCGGGGTTTCAGATGATTTCACCATGGAAACAATGCTTTGTATCTCTTCCTAGCATCCTAGCCTCCCAGCTAATAGAAGCTTATTTCTTTTCATGCAGGTGCAGACTGTGTGTGCCAACTGGCTGTAGTATTTGTGGTGTGTCCAAGTGTAACACACTGGCCCAGAATCAGATGGCATGAGGCAACGTCAGCCTTCATTGCCGGGAGTTTTTTGACGTCAGTTTGTTGGATTCCAAGCCTGAAGGACCAGTGCATCACATCTTTTTTCACATCTCTTTCTTTCCAATCATGTAGGAAAATCTACGGTGGACAGCATAACAAAAATAAAAGGCCTCACTAGAGTTTTTCTGTTCTCGGCTACTGCAGAAACATGGTGGGCTCCGTGGAAGAAGACCTGCTCCCTATGGAGGTATGAAGACTTCATTTTAAACTAATGAAAAAAACAAAGACAGCCCCAACGGTAGACAGAGCAGGTTGATGTATGTTTACATGTGGTTTGACACTAATGAGAACCCCAAGGAATAGCATTACAGCAAGTGAGTGCAGGTTTCGAATGGAAGATCTTACTGAAGTAAAAGGGCACAGACGGGTAGTTGTGTGCTTCACGGTAAGCAATGAGGTTGATCTCGTGTTGACGTTGTTGCTGCTGCAGCCGGTGTTTGGCGCGGCGATGGTGACACACACAGCAGCAGCTCAAAATGAAGATGATCGCCCACACCAACCAAAACCCTGCAAATCAGAGGAAGATGAACAAACTTACAATTACTGTCCAAATTATTGCTTCATATTTTTAAAATACACTCACATGCCTGATTAAATACTGACTCTAACATATGACTCTAACGTACACATGCTTGTATACGATATGGACTGTTTGTTCTGCATTACGAATTTTATGGCATAGAATCAATTTAACCCTCAGTGAGGACTATGTTACAAAACAACACTGTAGATGGAGAAGGTCATACTTTGACGTAATCACTTCTCTTTTGTGTTTTCCATGTTTAATCAAATCAGCAGCAAGTAACACAAACTGTGAAACAAATAAGGGTACCAGCATTACATCAATACAAAGACAAATGTGTGGAAGGACTACAGGGTAAGACGGCCTATGATTCTGGTAAAAACAAAAAAGGATGTTAAACATACACTCACTGAAGTGAATCTGTTACATAATACTGTCTTGAATGCCTCATGAGACATCTTTTGTTCTATTGTGGCCACTTAAGAATTTTTACTGATTGTATTTAGAGGGAAGCTGTAACATATTGTTCACCGCACCATGAATAAACATTTTAAAATGAATCCGTTTTTAATCAATTCGAATGCTTTTTTTCTGTAAACCGATAGTCTGCTTTTGTGCTTTCTTTCCAAAATCAAGGATAGCACAATATATACCTAACAAAACACAAAATGTAGTCAAAACTGACAGTGGAAGAACTCTATCAGCATTAGTAGTAGGACCAGAAACCTTTATAGTATTAGCTTACCGATACTTTCATACCCTACTCAGCCTAGCTGTAAAATAACTCACCTTTATGAAACAGATAACTCCATGTCATTAATGTTAATGCACATTATTGCGCCTTATTTATCCTTCCTTCTGTCTCTACTTCTTGTACATTTGCTCCATAGACTGTATAAAGATGGACAGCAGAACTGCGCCTGAAAATAAAGCCAAGGAAGTAGAGCTCCCCCTGGTGTCTGGCTGCAGTATAGGTCATAAGATTCACTTTTTCCATGTTAATGGATGGGAAAATACACGACAAATACATTTTTTTTCAAGGATGGTTTCTGTCATTTTAGGCAGTTAATATAATGTCAATGCATGTTCAAGTGTCAATTTTTTGGATGAGTTTCGTTTTAGTTAGTTATTTGACTGTACAGAAACAGGATGTGACGTGAGGGCGACTACCAGTTGCTGTGCCAACCGCTCTGTAAAGCGTTTCTTTGTAACTGGTGAAGGTAGAGCAGAGCATAGTATTAATTAAACGAAAACACGACTGAGTCTGGCAGATGTGTGGTCGGGCCATCAATAGCGTGGCTCCACTCTCGGGGCGCACTGCGCAGACTCTGGCTCCAAAGTCGCAAGATGACATGGCCGTAACCCCGGAAAAATAGTGTCAGTTTGGCCAATGCAAGGAAGTGGTGAGACTTGTCCATATTCATACAGTCTATGATTTGTTCATATGCTACTTTTGTATATTTTTGGCTAATACTATTTTATTTTATTTTATCTTTCTTTTTACTTGTGGTTCTCAGGAGTGTTTTTTATGTGCAACTAAGCTACTGTGGATGAAAAAAGTCTGTCTGAACAAGCGACAAGAGTATCGTTACGTATGTATTTGTCCAACCAAATAAGTATCATGGTCTGTCTATGTATATCTTGAGTAGATAGCAGTCCTTGTCTGCTTACACGGCCAGCTATCTTGGTAATGAATCTGGGCAGCTATTTTGGACTGAGACGAACAAGCCCCTATATAAATCAATGCACGTGGAGTCATAATGTCATAACTTCAAATGCAATGACTAATGCAATCTAAAAAGCAAAGAAAAAACAAAGGCAACTAGACTTGTGTGAGTTTTCTTGAAAAGGTTTCACCACTTATCCAAGTAGCTTCTTCAGTCTTAAATGACTGGCGGGGATCAATTCCACTTGCTTTTTTTTCGAGCTTTGTTTTAAGGACATACCACAGCCTGGACGATGTAGACATATGCTTGTGCAATGTTTCGTGTCATTAGCTTCATTCTCAGTTCAGGGAGCTGTGATGCAACCAACAACAACAACAGCATAAACAAATTGACCACTAATTCACATTCTCTATACATTAAAACCAACAAACACAACACTGTTCAAACTCCAGTGACACGTGCTCCTGCCACCATACTGTTAATACTGTTGTGAACCTCAACTGTACGCATACGTTAGTGCAACAACATGACTTCTTGGATGTTTTCTGGTTCAGCTGCTATACAAAAGCACACTGGCGTTTTTGTTGGGAAAGTGGTGGAAAATGTTGGTGGTTGGTTAGGACTGTAATCTTTCAAAGTGGTTTGTAAATAATACTCTTTAGTTTATCTCTGTCAAGTGCTTTAAGGGCCATTTGTACTTTTTGAATGTCAAAAAAGGCTTCTCCTTTAAATAGTCCATCCTGTTAATCGTCATCTACACAAACTGCCTTATCTTCTCATGAAAGTCCTCCTTTTAATTGCTGGTTGTTTTTATCATTTTTGACAGTTCAGTCACAGTAAAGATAATTCTGACGATGACACAATATTTCACCCTTCTCTTATTTTCCAGTACTAGGTCTCAAGTCTACACATTACATAACATGCGTCCCAGGCATTCCACCCATATGATTTATCCTATTACTCCTTCAGTTCTTCTTCCCGTATGTCAAAGATGGGTTGCTAAGCAGAAGCTTAACATCACAAAGGTTAATTCTGACAAATCCTGTTTGTTCTGGGAGTGGGAGGGCGAGACGGCGTTAAGGGGTGAGTAAAATGGAAGAAAAGCAGGAGACTTACACCACAGCTCGTAGTAGTAACTGCAGCACTGGGATTCTCCGCAGCAGTGTCCAGACTCACAGAAGTAGCTCTGGTTGTTGACACCTTCACAGTGCAGCAGGTTCTGCAAGACAAGCATGAGAAACACCCTTCAATATAAAATGATCAGTTTAAGAAGCATCTTAATAACAGCAAAAATAATTCATAAAATTAACATAAATAATAAATGATTTAGCAACTTCTGATTCCCATTAGAATGACACAACCTCATCACATCAACGGTTAAAGATGCTTTCAGAAGCTAGAAAGAAACACTGAGGTCATCATTCAATTAATTAGTAATTAACTGTACTTTCCTGGTGGTATTTACATATCAGTCATTTTATTTTAAATCTATATTTAATTACAGCTTTACTTTTTTTTCCCATTTGAGTTCACAAACGGCACTCACGACAGAGTCTATCTGAAGTGACTGGACAGTGCAGTTATGGGCTCTCCACTTTGCATCTTGTCTGAACAAAATCTTAAGAGTTGGTTCGGCACATGTTTTTTTCTTGCAACTGTTTTCCCAGAGTCATAAAAATTAAAACAATGAGCCATTTTCGCAGCAGGCATTTTCATGTTTTAGCAGACAAAAGCACAGGTGCTGCTGAGAACATTAATGACGACTCAGTTTTTATTCAAGTGTCCCATCGTAGTGTGACAGTAAAGCCTGCAGAAAGCTTCTAAATAGATTTCAGCCATCATTCATTTTAGTATTTTCCTTCTCTGAACTACTCAGGAGCTAAAAATCATACATGTAACGTACCTTCTTGTCAGTTTAAAGAAACAAAACCCAGTTTCTGTAAAATTTCATACACTAATGTTCCACTGTGCAACACACAAAACAGGAGGCACTTCTAGCAGCTCTAAAAACGTCACCAATGACGTTCGTGGAAAATAGAGACAAACTTTGAGGCTAGTTGTTTATCTATTTAAGTTTCAAATAGTGAAACCACAAAACTACAAAATCAGATATGTATGCAGTATGTTGTGTGCACGGTTCTTAAAGAAGTATGACATTTGTTTTACATGACTAACCCTGATCTTTGACTTGCTATAATAAAAGCCCTGCAGAGATCTTGTAGCCAACATTTATACTTAGCTATGATCTGAAGTAAACAAGTCCTAACTACTTGTGCTGCTGAGCTACTAGAATTTCATCAGTGTTTAAGGTCCATATCAAGTGCAAATTTTTGACTCACAGCCACCACAAAACCGCTCAGTATGTTGCCCGAGATCTAATAAACAAATCCCATTTCAAAGATTAGATCAGGTTAAATCAGAGCAAGGAAAACCTACTTTCATCCACAACTAATAAGGCACTTGGTATTAGCTTTAACTGTCAATATAGCAAAGTAGCAGACTTGTCCGAAGTTACAAATTGTGAAAAGTTTAGCAGTGATAGGACTCGCACAAGACGATAACCTCAGCAGATAGATCAGACTATTGTAATTAAAAACTACATAAGATGGGTTCATGGACTTTTCCCAGAAGATCCCTCAGATGTTTTCTTCTAGGTTAGCTTAATAATTAGCTAGAGCTATCAAAGATCTATGTAAAGACAGGCGCTCAACAGATTACCAGTGCAGGCTCCAAAATTAGAGGCATGATGATCCTGGGTCCACAAATCCCAGACAAGTCCCCTTCTACCTCATGGGTTATTATACCAGAGAAAGAAAAAACACTCTCAAACATTCTCTCTCTCCCTCCCTCCCCCTCTCTCTCCCTCCCTCTCTCCCTTACACATACACACTCCCTCACCCCGCTCGAGTCCAGGCCCAAACAGTGATTGAGGATTGCTTTACGGAAATTTCCAAGCAGCAGTGGAGAGCGAGCTCCAAGCTGGGCCGCTGCATGATAATAAGGCGTAGAGAGTGGCGAGAGGTGAAGTGTGAGAGAAGGGGAGAGAAGAGTGAGAAAAGCATTAAGACAGGAATGAAACACACACCAGATCAGCACAAACCAAACTGCTTGCATACCATTTTAGCCACAACTTTAACTCCTCACCGATCATCTGCTGTTTCAACCTTATCAGCAACCCACAGATTTAATTCTGTGTAATAATCACAAGATGTTCTGTTCCTCTGCTTTGTTTTTGGTAATTTCCGCTGTTTTCACCGACTCGCTAGCTGCTCTCCCCCACTCGCCACTTTGCATGCTGGGCCCTTTTTTGCAGTTCAATGGAGATAATCATCTAGTTTGAGTATTCCGACTATGCCGCATAAAAAGAGCACTGAAAAGGGAGGGGGTCAGGATTTCGCAAACAAGACTTATTCAAGAAAATTCCTCCAGCCAGACTTTAACATTTTACTTGTGTTGCTGCTGACGTGAAGCAATGTCATATACTTGAAGAAAACAACAAAGACCGTCCCCAATTCTTGTTTTTTTACTTATCCTGACAGACAGTGACCGAGCAAAGAATCTGTACAGAGTAGATTCCCGTCTCCCCTCCAAGCAGGCAACAATAAAACAATCCACCTCTCTCATGCCGTACTAGCAGATTAAAGGCAGATTTGGTTACCGTCCCTGAAAGTACTGAAAATAATCAACCTTAATAATGAGAAGCTGCTGAAATGAGGAGACAATGAGGACAGCTCAGAGATCTCCTAGTGACTATCAGATACTGTCCCTGGAGATGAGTGGCTGCATTTTAGCCTTGATGGCATAGTCAGACACGATCCACTAAGCACAGGCCTGTAGGAGATGGCGAATCAGTTGATGCATATTAGGAGCGCTTTGACCTCTTATTTGTTATTCCGTCCTTCAACAAAGAAAGGTGCTCTTTCATAGCCGTCAAGGTTACGCAGACCGGTGGCTGCAGATTTATAAGTAGCAATCCTTAATGTCATAAATCCCCTCAAAGAAATTTCAACAGCTGAGGAGACTTTAATAAACATATGAGCCACTTAATCTTATAGCCAAGTAAAAAAAAAAAAAAAAAAAAAGGAGGCATGTTTGCCTGCTGCTAAAGACTCATTCGAGATGTCTGCCTGTAGGGCCTGTTCAGACCTTGTATTAAGATCCAAACTGGGCTATCCGATCGCAAGTGACCAGCTTTAGGTACGTGTGTTCAGACATGCGTCTCCAGATCCGATCTCAGTTTTATGCTCTGTACGCAACTAAACCCCAACTTTATCTGGGGCCCAGTAGAATATTGTAACAGCGTTTATCTCTAATGAATCACTACCGCTGCTCCAGAAGCAACAACAGCAATGCTTTGTGTATTATAATTTACAGTAATAAAGAGTGATTATTGAGTGATTAACTTAACCACATGCCAACACGTTCACTCATGTTAAATACTTTTTGTTTACTAATTCTTGATTAGGTTTATTTATTGCTGAGTAAGGTAACAGCTCCAAGGACAGAATATTTTAAAAAGCGGTCTGCTGAATGAATGAGGCAAAACTCCACTGACATAGGAGCACCCCTGTTGAGTATAGGCGGTCTTAATGCGTCTCAGGACGCATTGTGTTCACGCTACCAAAGGAATGCCACCTCCAAATGTGGCCAGAGATCAGATCTCTTAAATTCAATTCAATTCAATTTTATTTTATTTATATAGTGTCAATAACAATACAAATCGTCTCAAGACGCTTTACAAAACCCGGCCTGAAACCTCCAGAGCAAGCCTGAAGGTGACGGTCCTTTTAACAGGAAGAAACCTTGAGCAGAACCCAGCTCATATGGAGGGACCCATCTGCCTGAGGCCAGCCGGGTACAGACAGAAAAGAGAGAGAAGAGAACAGCAGGAGAAACGAGATAAACATACATCTGTCATAGATACACATATCTGACTAAAGAGTACACGTGGAATCTTATGATACAAACTGATGATGTTACATGACAGCTTGAAAATATAAGAGGAATCATAGGCAGGTTGGAAAATTGTTCATTCAGGTAGGAGTGGATAACTGCAGGAGGCCATGAAGACTGGGCAGGCTGATCTCAATGCGTCCTGGGGGTGTTCACACCTGTCTTTTGTCCTGATACTAATAGATATCAGAGCAGATATTAATGCGAGGACCAACAGACAGAATCCTGCTTGACAATGACCTGCCATAGCTACTTATTGCCAACATAACCAGTAGGGTAAAGGAAAATATTGACGACCGAGTTTATGTCTAAATTGTTCAAAAACAAGCTGATCTAAATCTGGTCAGATGTCTTAAATTTTACATTTAGACAGCAGAACACAAAACGTTTTACACAATAAAAGATGTCGATCATAAGTAAAGGTTTCAATAGATACACAAGACTTTTTTAGGCCTTAAAAGGTACTGACGCACCAAACTGACATCAAAGAAATACAGGGCCTACTACACTAGTCTTTCTCACGTCGCCTGTGTCTGAACCCAAAAAGGCCACAGCCAACGGCCAGCTGGCAGATGCATTCTGCATTTAAATGAAAGGAATGAACTCTTCACACCTGTAGGTGGCAGTAGTCTCGGAGAAACCAGCACAGCTACTATTAGCTGGGATGCTAAAAAGCCGGAAAGAGCCACAAGCCGTCGTGCAGAGCTGGCCTCTCCTGAATAATACTGAGCAGCTGGTCTACAGTTTATTCATTCTAGATGATCCTGTTGTTATGAAAATAATTCTGTATTTGAATGTTCAGATGAGATAAGGACGTGAAACAAGCGAAAAACAGACACCGACGGCACGACACCGGGAAATGGCTGACCATCGGTTTGGGTTGTCACGGCCTTAACACTGGTGATTTGCACTCACTGGGGACCAAATTATAACTCACAGATACCAAAGTCAGGAAATAACTGGGAACAACGACACACAAACAAACGGTGGCCAACATTTTCAGTGTATGTGTGAGTGGCGGAGGGTGACACAGTTTCCTTGACTTGTAGAGGAAGCCTTGTTACAATTCATGATTTAATTAGACTGTAGGAAACGAGTCTGCTTTAAATGGCTTGTAGTCAAAATATTAGGTAAATCAAGTATCAAGTATGTGTCTTTTTAGGCTTTCGGTCCGTATTGGTGCTATAAACAGCTGTGGCAAAAAAAAAAAAAAAAAAAACACAGAACAGCTGCAGCCCCTGAATTTGTCACGGTGACAGAGTTCATATCAGCTGGAAAGTACAACAATTTCATTTAATCTAGATTTGAAAACAAGTGACTCACTGATAAAAGGACTTCAGCGCCTTGGCTTTTATTCTCACCACGGGGTATAGTTTGAATTCTGAAATACAAATAGGACCTTTTTCAAACACTAAACTGTGTATTATGTGCATAATTTAAGGTGAACTGCCGATGGGATACAGAGCTGGGGGCTAATGTTAATCACCACGTCTGACAGTAACATCACTGTGAGACATTATGTAAGTAGCCAGTGATCACCTGTTACGATAACGACGGATATAATATAGCCGACTCTGCTGTGCTGAGTGTTGGAAGCGTGCAAATGGAAGTCACTGCTTTGGGCATTTCGGTGTAACCATTTCTTTTCTGACGGCTCTGGCTTAAACTTCACAAGCACAAACACGCAGACAGCAGGCTGCTTCATAACAGTATCGTTTATGCACACACTCGAGCATCGATAACAAACAGATGCAGCGTGTGACACCGCATGAGATAACAGTAGTGGCTGGAATTATTTCACCCAGAAAAAAAATGCAGTTTTGCCCATTCATTTGCGACCCTTGTACCTTGGTCCTGAACATCACGGGAACTAAAGTTTAAAAAAAAAAATATAAAAATCCTCTGTTACCATTCAGTGAAAGTTTAGCCCATAAACTTCTGATAAAAATATTGCTGGTGCTATTTTGTATATAAGTGCTGATAAAAGGGTCAGCTAATGCGTTTTTTCATGACTTACAGTGATGCAACAACAGGCTGAAAACTCTCTCCTGGAAATCTGTATTTGCACGTTACTTTCCGATTCAGGTCACAAAACGATTAGAAGCCAATGCTTCTTCTATGTTGCATCAGATTTTGTAGAGATGCAGTAGAGGACAAGTTCAACAGCGTCCACTGATTGATTTGACGTATTTTTGCTTAATGTTGTTCATTTGAGCCTTACATTTTTGTCAGGTCCAATTTGAAGATACATAAAATGATTTAAACTAATCCAACCTGAGACAATAAACAGATACAGTGCATCCTTTTCATCACTAAATATTAGATTCTCACAATCAGGGCCAAGACCATAATAATTTGCAACCCCATATCTTTATCATTGTTATTATGCTGCACATTATTATTAAAATAAAAGCAAACTCCAGGAATACACTTATTTGATGTAATTTACTTTATGACAATGTGGTAATGATTCTTACCAGATTAACAGCACATGTCTTTCTAATGACTGTGGATCTAACATTACCTGGTCCCAGGTTAACTGACCAAGCTAATTAGAGCTGCTACTACCTGTCTACATGTGAGTCATTCTTCACACCTGAAGAACTGCTTTTGTTATGTATGCAACGGACTTCTGGTTAAAATGTCAAACCTCTCTACCATAAACAGAGCAGAGAGAGGCCCTGGCTCTCTGGTGTTTGTCTCTACTTCAGCTGTGCTAGCTACATTAGCTACAGCAGCTTACAGCGCAACTTAGCAAGCATGCTAACATTTTCCTTGACAGCACAGCAGAAGTTAAAGCTAGGCAACAGCTAAGTAAAATAGATACACTGTGGTGTGACAGTAACTGGGCTTGGCGGAAAAGAACATAAATGATGTGAAGTCGGGCAACTTGCTAAGTTAGCCAGGTGACTAGCTAGCTAGCTAGCAGCTCTGTGTTTGTGACTGTTCAGCCTTACCCTGTCCGCTGCCGACTCGGTGGGGGTGACAGAGCCAACAGCGTGCAAAAACAATCCCATTTTCAGACCCGAGCACAGGCCTCTCATTCCTCCGAGAACTGGTTACGGCAAAATCATAAGCACGCAAACGCTGTCGCTCACAAAACTACGCCCGAATCCCCTCAACTATATCTCGGCCCCCGTCGCACTGAGAGGCCGCTGCATGCGCCGCCTCCTCTGCGTGCACATTTCTTCAAGACACGGCGCAACTGGTGGATGTTGGTGCCGCTGGCTGATACACAGCTGTTACACAAGCCGTTCCCCCAGCACAGGCACTCTGCTTCGGTCAGCTGGGTGTGGCGTGGTCACCTCGACCCGATCCATGTGCGCAACGTGATGGGCGTTCGGTTGCGTGGATCATAACTGGTTTTGCGGACTGACCCGCGATTGGACGGGCCGGCCGAGCTGGGAGGAGGCTGACCAATCACTGATCGGTGCGTCTCTCGTGCATGGTCTTGTTATCATCCTCTGTTCCACGGGAACACATGCTCAAAGGACAGCCAAGACCCCCTCATAATAAAAAGACAAAATGATGGAGTTTATAGGATGATAAAAGCGGTGGAAGAGAGGTTCTAGTTCACCAGAGGTCAGTCAAAATAATTCCCAGTTTATCACCGGTGTAGCCTGCATGTACTCGTCAGTTCATTAGGGACACTAGTGAAAACGAATGCATCCTGATTTAACATCCCTGCACTAAACCTTAGCTTTATAAAGGTTATGGTATTCAGCATTTGTTTGAAATAACAGAGAGAGCTGTTGCTTCAACTGTGTTTTAATTTTCTGTAATACTATTAAGTTGTACTGTGCTGTACCAGCATGTTTCTATTATTTTGACAACCCCATGTCAGCTAAATGACAGAAACACTTTTAATGCAATCCAGTTTAACAGCCAGCACCATCCTCCAAAATGATCATCCAGTTGAATTACCACCTTTCTGTAACGTTTCAACATGAAGGAGGTGCAGGGATGTATTCGGTTTTACTAGTGTACCCAGGGGTGCAGATCCGATGTCAGGATTGGGGGGGGGGACAAAAGTGATTTTTTTTTGTGGAGTCAGAAATATATTTGTCAAACATTATTTGTTCCACCATTTCAATCGTTTCTTTTTAGATGTGAATCTAAAATGTGAAGAATGTGAAGTCTGAAAATACATTTGTTCAATTTCAAATAATTTATGTTATTTTTATTGGGGGGCACAATTCATGTTTTTCAGAAATTGGCAGGGACATGTCCCCCGTCCCCACGTCCCCCCCAGGATCTGCACCCATGAGTGTACCTATTGAACTGGCAAGTGAGCGTATACTGTAACTAAGACTTTTTAGTCCTAAATAAATTAAAACACTGTGCAGTTTTGAAATGTAAAGACACAGGAAGAGGATTTATTTATCTTCTTTTATTAGTATTTATCATTTACATTACATTACATTTAAATCATCAAGCGTTCCAGAGCCAGTTCACTCATATTTCTTCTGCTCTCCGTTCTCTTCACGGCTCACCAGATCAACTGTCAAAGCATCCGTGGAGAATTTAAAATATTGCTACCAGTCTTGGATGGCTGGTGCATATGGAATTTCCCCATTTAAAGCCATCTATTGTTTAAAAATACTTTTCATTTCATTGTTTTTGACTTCAAGGATTCCCAGTCCTTTAATCGACAAAATAAAAAATAAGCATTCAAGTCAAACAGGTCTGACATGTGATTTGTGGCACAGTAAAACCTCCATCACAGTTAGAGTATTACCCCAGTTTTATCATTTCTACTCACCATGATTATTTTTTCTATAAAACCAGACAAGGCATTGTGAATAAAAAATCGTCACCAGTCCCTTTCGTGAGGCTGTCGGTATGGTACTCCTAATAGACTAAAAACATCCTTCTCTGTCGCAGTGGGAATTGGAGTGCCGCCGTACACCTTCAAGCTACCTTGACGCACCACATCTTTGTTGAGCGAGTGCTCTGACAAGCTCATTTGTTTCGTCTTTGCCAGGGCTCTCAATGAACGGTTGAAGTGTGCCGACCCGGTGAAATACATGAGAGCACAGGCCAACTCGTCGTGGGGCACCACGATGATGTCCAGCCTGCGATGGCGGTGGCCGGGTCCTGGCAAACGGCACACGCCCATGTATTTCTTCTGCTCTCCGTTCTCCTCGTGGCTTACCAGGTCATCTGTCAAAAAGCCTTAGAAAGTTGTAGTAGGAGAAAGCTGCGGTTAGTTATTTTGTCCTTTTAGTTTCCGCGAAGGAAAATAAACACGTAAGAAGTGCTTTCAACCTAAAAAAGACGGTGCTTACCACTGTCATGGAGGCGTTGCAACACTTTGCTGAAAACGCCCTTGTGAGACTTGCCGTCAGGGTGAGATATCAGCACGTCAACATCTCCACACGTGGCCTTTCCACGGCGGTAAGAGCCACACGCCATTGCCATCAGGCCTGGGTCTATGGCTTGTGCAGCCTCTTTGACCTGCACATATCAAGAAAAAAATTCAAGGTACAGTTACTACAAAAACATGACACTTGTTTGTAGGAAGGTGATGTTGAACAGAAAACTGTTTTTATTTTGCATGTTCTCTTCCTTTTACTTTGTGTCCCCACCAGCAAACAAGAAAGCTTTTTCTTGTTCCCAACCAAATTCTGGAAGGTAGGCGTTCTAAAGCATTATTTTGACAAGCCCGAGGGAGCACACATGCTTTAGTCATTTATCTTGTGTGCTCTCTCTATCTGGCAGCATTGAAGGAAAAAGAAAATCCAAGTAATGCGATCTGAAAACAGCTAGCGTTGTTCTTAACATTCTGGAGTGAACAGGTATCTGGCCAACTTAAGATGCAGCAAGTTTCAGGATTTACTTTTCTCCTTTGGGATGCTCCACTTTGTGAGAATACGGTCTGGTTTTCCCATTATCAAGAAGCCAAGGCAAGCTGAAAAAAAACCAAAAAACTTTTTCCTACTTCGGGTCTTCTGCTTCCAAATTTCTGAGAGCTTGCGGGGAGAATCTTTTTACAAAGACATCCCTCTTCTTTGTAAGCCTGACTAAACACACTGACATGATGAAAGAAGCAAATATATTTACATCATTATCGCAGATTGATACATCCTGGTATTGCTACAAATGAAGATGCATTACCACTTTCTCTATGGCTGCAGCTTCTTCTCTGGGCATTCGGTCAAGAAAGTCGTCGTAGTGCTTGAGTCCTATTTTCTGACTGTTGCTCAGCTGGGCTTTTGTGCGGATGTCCTCCAAAGTACGAAATCCCTGAAAGACAAGAAATATTAAACATTTGATCAGATTTTTTAACCACTCCACGTAGTTCTGTTCAACAAACTATAGTTTTAGCAGATCGATAAGGATGTCTACTATGTGTGACGCAAGTAATTTTTAGAACAATTTTAACAAATGGATTATTTTATCCATAACTTGCTATATCACAGTTTCCAGTGGGTCAGGAGTTTACATACACTTGGTTGACTGTGCTATTTGGAAAATCAGATTGGAAAATCCCTGAAAATAATGGAATTTAGATTCTAAATTATGTTATTTGTATATTTTTACTTATCATAGAAGTTTCGAGCAGGCTGTGACATAATAAGAGTGAAATGGAAGTGTACCTGTTGATGTATTTTAAGACCTACCTTTAATCTCAGTGCGTCTTTGTTTGACATAATGGGAAAATCAAAAGGAATCAGCTAAGACTTCAGAAAATATGGTGGACATCAAGAAGTCTGATTTATCCATGGGAGCCATTTCCAAATGCCTGAACGTAACACTTCCATCTTCACAAAAAGTCCTACGTATGGGACCAAGGGACCAAACACCAAGGGACCACAAACTTAGCAGAATAAGTTTAAATCAATCTCAGAACAACAGAAAAGGACATTGTGAAGAGAAAAAATGGTACAAAAGTATCTGTATCCTCTGTAAAAATGAGTCTTACATCTACATAACCCAAAAGACTGCTCAGCAAGGAGGAAGCTTCTGCTCCAAAACTGCCATGAAAAAAAAAACAGACAAATGTTTGCAGTTGCACATAGGGACAAACATCTTACTTTTTTAAATAAATAAATAAATAAACAAACTGTTTGGCCATAATGACCATGATTATATCTGGAAGAAAAATGGGAAGGCTTGGAAGCCAAAGGTTGATAGTGAGTCTTTCAAATGGACAATGAACCCAAGAATACTTCCAAAGTTGTTGCAAATGGTTTACAGGAGAAAAAAAAGCTGAGGTATAGGAGTGTCCATTAATCCAATAGAAAATTTGTGTGAGCTAAGATGCTTACAAACCCGACTCAGTTCCACCAGTTCTGTCAAGAGCAACAGGCTACAGTTCTTGCAACTTATTACCCAAGAAGCTTTAGGAAGGCTACTCGAAACCTTTACTCCAAGTTAATCAATTTTAAGTCAATTCTACCAAATACTAAGTTTATGCAAACTTCTGACCCGTTTGGAATGTGATAAAGGAAATACACTGAAACACTGAAATAAAAAACTATTATAATTCTGTCATTTTATATTCCTAACTTACCAAAGAGCAGGAGTGTTTACTTGGATTTAATGTCAGGAATTAGGATAACTGAACTTAAACGTATTTGGCTAAGGTGTATATAAACTCCTTCAACTGCAGATTTAACAATTTTTTTTCAAGGACCTCTAAACTTTTATTTTACAGCTGAAAACTAAAGTTGTCAGTGCTCTCTAGTAGACAAACTGTGTATTGCTGACACTATTTTAAAATGTCCTCAAACATATCTTTGATATTTCTGCACTGCAATCAGTCAACATATGTGCCGAACCCCAAAAGCAGATATGAGATAATACTGGCACTATATCAGCATGGCCGATTTATCTGTCACGCTCCAGTCCAGAGGCTCAGTCTTGACTATATTTCAGTTATTTGACACACTGTCTTGTACAAGTCAATATCTTGTCACTATGTTGTCAATTGTATTTGGTGATGAATTTCCTTAAAATATATAAAGAGAAAGTACAGAAAGAGACAATGAAGACTTTTTTTTCCAAAAAAGTAACAACAACTTTTACCTGTTGGTACCACAGTTGTGCAGTCTTTGCCCCTGCCCCCCAGATGTTGGAAAAAAGCTCCAGTACTGGTACAGCCTCACCGATGTGATCTAGCTTCCGCAAGTGCCCGCTTTCCATAATTTCATCAATCTTGTCAGCCATGCGTTTTCCTATTCCTGGAATCTGACAAGCTTCCTGAAACCAGTGAAAAAAAAATGGAATTAAATAAGAATACAGGCTAGACAATAACTGTATTACCACAGAGGATACATGAGTACCACCACATGATGCCATGTATATTGTCAACATTATCGACATTCAAAACGTCTGCATTAGCTTACCTGATATGATGTGACAGGTTTGTGGTAGCTCTTCAGTGCGTTTACAGCCTTGGAGTAGCCCAGCGCCCTCCACTTGTCCCCCTGATGTGTGTAAGCCTTGGCCAGCACTTCAAGTTTGTCTGTGATGTGCTTGTTGAAGTTATTACTTTTGGACTGAGAGGACTGGGCACAGACCCACTTCCCAGAGACCGGCTTCTGAGCAGCCGTGTCTGAACCGGACAGAAGGCTGGGTCCGGGAGTATCCTCTTTCGGGTGCTGGCCAGTGATGAGTGCTTCCAAGTCACTCTGAGAGACACCGTCTTCTTCGCCTCGACCTTCTCCGCCTCGACCTTCTTCTTTGCTGACTGGGACTGTCTGAGTGTAAGAAGTTATGTAAGATTATAATAGCAATCCAACACTCACAGACTGTTTATATGCATTTGGGACTGGATCACTGACTGAAAGATGGTAAAAGAATAAGTAAAAAAATCACATGTAAACATACCACGTCTATGGTCTCCTCTTGTTTGGTTTGATCAGTCACTGGCTCTGCAGAGGTTTCTGCAGAAAGTTCCATATTTGGCAAATCTCCTTTAATATTTTCATGCTTTGTTTCAGAGTCCCTTTGTGGAAAGAACATTTAAAGGTCTTATTATACTGATAGCTTGTTAAACTTTTACTAAACAAAAACTTGACAAGTTAAGTAATGCTACTCTCAACATGATGCATAAGTGACAAGCTGATACACTTACACTATTTCTAGTCACAAGAATAGGTTCATGCATCCTATGACAGAGATAAAGGTAAAACAGCTTCAAACATTAACTTTGTAAAAACATTAGATCACAAACCTCTTGGGTAAAAGCAGGCTGTAGCTTTCTACATCCAGCAGCTGTTTCTCACTGATGCACAAGCTCAACCAAGTGCATTTCACCAGTTGGACTCCAGAGGGCATACTATCCACTTTCAGCAAGCGCAGAACCCTGCCAATGTCCATGTTGTCATCCACAATAACATGTGTGACACTGGGACACAGTGAACTCTCCGTCTTTCCTCCATTTTGCTGGATTTGTTTTTGGAAGATCTGACATCTGGCATTTCCTATTCCAGCAGGCAGAAGGTAAACTGTGACTCCGTTAAAAGTGTTTCCTGGGCAAAAGAGGTCCCAGTGAGTGAATGTTGCATTGTCTGACACATGCAGCACTTGGTGTTATCAACATTAGTTTTTCTCTCAAACGATTACTCTTACTCACAGTTATGTATATATCCTACTACCATATCTTGTATTTATTTCACTTGCTCTCTCTTTCACGTACACACATACAAACACAATAACCACCTGTGACATCACACTCGTCAGGCTTTTTCTTTAGTGGAGGTGCATCCTTTCCCTGTAGAACTCTGGCCCTTTTAACTTTGGGGAAAGCTTTCATGATTCCATGACGGGGCTCCATCTTGTCCGTGGAAGTGGGGAGCCAGTGGCCTTTGGAACAAAAGGGAATAATAAATTTAATATGGCAGTGTAAAAGGAGCAAACCTGGAGCATAAGCTACCTCACACCTCAACATCCCCCACCCACCAACCCACACAAACAACTTCTATCGGAGACTAATTGAAGACTTCTATTGACAAGCAGCCCACGGACAGTCCTCCACCACACAGTTTTTAAAGTTGTTTTTTCCCAAACATCCACTTTTTTTTCTTAAACACCTCCACATGCCTTTTTTCTGCAACTGCATCCTGTTTATATTTATTGTTATTTATTACCCATACTACATCTGCAATAACATGTAAATCCCTGTAGTTCCTGTTTACATTTGTACTTTATTCACTTAACTCTTACAGTCATGTTTACATCCTCCATGGACGGTTTGGAAAGTTCAAACATTTATGGCGTAGTTTTTTTTGTATATACTGCGTATTGTAAAACGTCTTGTTCTTACATGTCATACTGCACACATGTGCCTTAAATTGACCCCCGGGGACAAATAAAGCTTTCTGTATCTGACTCTAACCAACAGTTTTACACAAAAGATTAATTCTAACAGCATTTCAGTGTGTATGCAGTGCGTTTACACCAAAAAAACAGACTTCATTCTTCATACGAATACTGCAAGGACATTTCTGAAAAAAACATCTTAAGAAAGAACTAACTAACAAGCCTTCTTACAATGTGTTGAATCCTTTTACTATCCAAAAAAACAAGCTGTAACAAGGGTAACTGGACTTGTAGATATAGCTTCTTCAGTTCTGGTGGAGAGTTGTGGTTTAAATAAAAACATCTGTGGGTGTTGCCCATCAGAAACTCCCGTTTCCTTTTCCACTGAATGGAATTATTGGCCAGAACCTCCAGTCACAAGGTTTAAACGGGGATGATGATCATTTTAAGGCTGACATTACCAAGGTGGAGCTAGATAAAGTGTTAATCTATAAATGAAATGACAGCCTAACTCTAAATGTCAATAAATGCAGCCAAATGCATAATATTTCTCAAATGCAGAAGGGATTCAGTATAAAGTAGCATATAGTCGAAAATACCACTGCAGTTTGACTGAGGTCTACAACCATCTTTATCATTAACACATTTTGTTAACGGCTACTACAAAACATAAACGTACATTTCCCATAAATTAATGAAAAATACTCTGCACTACTAACATTGCTGTATACTTCACAGTGCCAGTATATAGTTAGGAAACTGGACGCTGCAATACCAAGTATGTTTGTTTTGGCTGATACTCAGACAACTGACGCAGCAACTAATTTCGCTTTGTAAAGCAGACGAAGAAACCAATATGTCATCAAAATACAGTGACAGCTATGTACCTTTAGCTTAAGCTAACGTTATAAACAGAAAGCCGTAGGTATTTAGGTAATTCAGTTGTAATTTTACTCGTTATACTACTATTTACTTAATTCCAAATACAAGAAAATACAATTACATTCCTGACGCTAAAAATTCAAAATAACAAGACTCTTAAACTCTAATATTTTGGTTCTTACCCCTGTTCAGATGGAACCATACGCAAAGGAGCTATTGAAGACGGACAACGTTCAATTCAAGTTTCACTTCCGGGTCAATTGGTAGGTTGGAATTTTCTTAAAAAATATCTAAATTATATCCGAAAAATATGTATCACATTACACTTGAAATAAGAATACCAGTGGAAAACTTGGAACAATTGTAAATAATTTGGTCGTTTGTTTGTCTTTCATTTTTAGGAATTTATCTCTGTTGCCGTGGTTACAAGTTAAGTCCGGAAGTCGCTGAACAGAAACATATTTCGGAAACATGCCTGTTCAGAGCTGGATTGATACGATAAAAGCATCCAAGAAAACGGCGTTGATACACGATGGTGAGTGCAGTGTCGAAGAACTTTATTTATCCGGAAGAGTATCGTTTGTCATCCCTATATAATATTGTTTCGTTTAGCGGACGCTCAACACTTAACTTCATCAACTCAATTTAGCTAGCTTAGCTGCTAACAGTAATGTTACCAGGCAACAAGCAGGCGGCACAACTCATCCTGTACTATATGACACATAAAATAAAGTATGTTTATATATGTATATTTGGTCTATTGCCAAATAGCGCAATATTCGGGAGGTTATATCCGAAACAAATTGGTACAGTGAGACTAGCTACTTTAGCAACTCATTCGTAATGCATGGCTTGTCATATCTCTTTAATTAATCAGATCGGATAATCTTATATCCCACAGCTGTTATTTTAATTCTAAGAACTGCAAATACTTTATACAACATTTTTGTTTGTAAAAACCAATATGTACATATCTTATCAGTGATTTGTTGAAGTAAATAAGTGAAAATTGGAGCCCTGCAGTGTCTGAGCTTTTCATTCTTAGTTTGTTTCATTATTTGCTTTTCATTTCTCCTACTCTTTTTTGGTTCAGATGTGTATGCTTTTCCTCAGCTTGTACAACATCAGATCAGTGTCACATTTACCGAAACTACGTGGGTTGTTTATAATAAATGATTAACACATTCTAGAATGCTTTTGTCATAATTTGTATGCTTACATGTTCCCACATTCTTTCTCTAGGAAAAAGGAAGATCCACTACCTCTTCACAGATGGAAAAGAAATGGCGGAAGAGTATGACTTAGATACAGACGAGCTAATCGGTAGGCAAAAAAGTTTTATAGCATTGGCCTCTTAATGTTATTATTAATTTCCATAGAAGGGATGAGTTTGTGATTTGTGAACCATCTGTACATTTCAGTACGAAAGTGGCGCCAGAAAAGCACACTTGGAGTTCAGGGCCAATGGCAAGTAGAGGTTGGCGAACAACTTGCAAGTCCTGTTGCATCTGTGGACTCTGATGTGATCAAGGAGAACTGCTCCAATGTGGGTTTTTTTTTTAATGAATTTGTCACAACATTTAGAATTATCTGGTCTATAAATTAATTAGATTTTTTTTTGCTTTGTTTCCACAGCCCGTGTTAACACGTAAAGACACAAAGACAAGCTTTCAGTGGAGAATCCGCAATCTTCCCTACCCCAAAGATGTCTTCTCTGTTTTAGTGGAAGCAACTGAGAGATGCGTCATCATAAAAACCTCAAACAAAAAGTAAATATGCTTGAACATTATTTTTTCTTGACTATCTATTTAACCCTGTTGTACACTTGTTGCATGCACTCTTTATATCCTTCCTATAGATGGCACTGTTTACAATAGATTTGTCTGTACACTACAGCAGCCTGATAGATCTGTGACATTCTCCCCATGTTTTCCCAGGTATTATAAGAAGTTCAGTATTCCTGATCTCGATCGAAGTCAGCTGCCATTGGACTGCTCCGCAGTCAGCTTCACTCATGCGAACAACACTTTAATAGTCAGCGTAAGTCTTAAACAGTGACAATTAAATATGTGCCCACAATAATATGGCGCTCAGTCATTCAAGATTGATTTTTAGCGCTTAAACCTAAAATTTTATCTGCACCAACCTAAACGGCATCATCTGCTCATTATGGATATAAAGAAAATCTCTATCAGCCTCACTTGCAAATGATAGATTTAAACAGTTGAACTTCGCTTTTTATGTTTTTGCAAATGTTGATAGTGAGATGTTTGATTGTTTGTGTTTTTTTTGTGTTCATTCAACGTGATTAGAGTGAAGCATGTGCACTTGGAGAATGTCATTATTGTCCTTCTCCCATGTCCAGTACAAGAAACCCAAAGAGATCTTAACCCTTGAGCAGGAGCTACTGCAGGAACTGAAGCAACTGAAGGGGACCGCTGAAGGGGACGTCGACTGCAAAACCCAATAAGATCTGACTGTGGGAGCGAGGACGTATTTCTGGGTTACAATTGAAGCAGAACTTCACAGCGTTCCCAGTCACATGTGAGCTCTCATTTATCTTTCTATACTGAATCCTGTCATTAAGATTCTCTGTGCCTTGTCAATGGTTTAATACTTTCAGTTATGTTTTTCATTTATAATTATGCAGATGTGCTCCTTAACTATATCACATGCATTTCGCAACTAGATGATTAAAGTTTGTAGCTGAACAGCAAGTGTTTTCTGTGACAGAAAAATAAGTTTGATTTTAAAAGAAGTATATGTGTTTACTTCTTGTTACCAGTATTGATGGTGGGGGGGTCACACAACCTACGACCCTCTTTCCATTGATGTCCTTGTAAAACACTCAAAACACACAATGCTTCGTCCCTGTTCGTTCCGAGGTCACAGTTACGAGGACATCCCATTTGTGTTAACTGAATACCCTCATGTTCCTTGCATGTAGTGGGCCACCCTGAAAGCCATTACTGAAACTAGTGTTACCGTTTCCCATTACAACACAGGGTCACTCTGACTTAGCCGTGATCTCCGGCTAAACTGCTCCAGTTCTTTGTGTATATACTGTAAAACATGTACAAGTGAAAAATAATTGAAGTGGGATATTTGTGTACTTTTCTACCAGGTTCAATAAAAGAAAAAACGCTGTCAGAAATACTTAGACAGTGCAGAGAAAAAAAGAGTTGCACTGTTTGAATGAGACAATGGCATTTAAATATAGATTGTTTCAACCGTGTGATTCCTTGCATTTTTCACCACATGTCCAAACCCAGAGAGCAAGTGCAAAAAGCAGAGACAAAACCACAGGGCTCTCCGACTATTGTGCTTTGTCTTCTTCCAGATGGAAAGAACAGGAATACAGAAAAACATTTTGAACCAGACTGCCTGCTGTTTTGTGAGGGATTTTTTTTTTTTAAACTGCGATATGACAGAAATGCAATCACACATAGGTGTGTGTGTGTTAGTTTGGCTTTGAACAGCTGCAGTGTTGGTTCTAATTATAAGAAACCTATCAAAAGCTTAATTTTTAGGTCTTCTTGTCCTTGTTAACTTTTGTTAATACTTTACAGTCTCTAGAGCTTGAGCTGCTGTCAAAACAAATTCCTGTGGCAGCAAACACCAACTAACAAATTGGACATCCAGCTCATGCTTTGTGAGAGCAGCCGAGTCCCTCTGTTCAGGGTCTTCTTCCTTCCCTGTCATTTGGCCTCTGATGGTCATGCTCAACTGCTTCTGGGAAGAGGGTTTCTTTTTTGCCTCCCTTTCATTCCCGAATGCCTCTTCCCAGCCATTCCCCCTCTTTCAGTCGCTGCCACATTTTGCAACACAGGCCCTGATGCTTTTTCTGCAACCCCTCCGCTCCCTCTCCGTAAACCTCCTCCCCACCACCCCCTCCAGACCCCTTACCCCTCCCTGTGTGACTGGCTTCTTTTTGATAACTGACCCCTCCTCGTGTTATTATTCGAACCCACTATTGTATAACATGCCCTTTTATATGAGGTTTCACAAAGGGCCCATTTGATCAGAGGGTTACGGTGTGCGATCGTGAGAAATGCAACTACATGGTGGTAACCTTTGTTTGGGCCAAAATGGTGGGCTGACCTCATCGCTTTTAATGCATAGCTCGGGCCATTCAGGCCCAAGTCTCACTTGCTGAGCACATTGAATTCAGTAGCCTGTCACAGATATTGCCCCTCAGTTATCTGGGTCTCTCTAGCTTGAAGAAGAAAGAGGAAAAAAAAACAGATTTTGGGGGCAACCAACGTTGTGTGTTACCTTTCCAACCCAAAACAACCACACAAGAGAAAGGCCAAACAGCTTGAGAACTGATACTTTAGTGGTTTTAATATACACTCTACAATAAATATTTCCATCATTTGATGTAATTTACATTTTTACAGTAAAAATATATTCATATATGTAGAAAAAAAAACAACAGGTTACATATTCTCCAAAATGGCCTCCTAAAGGCAAGATAGCATGTCTACTGAGACTCAGGTGCTGTAACCACAGATAGCTGCCATATCTAGCTTCATTGTACCCATTTCTCTTTTAAACATTCTTTGTTGCTGAGCTGGCTAACTTCCAACCAAAAGATTTCATTCATGACGTTATTGTTGAGCTTCAGTACTTTAAATGCCCCCTGATTTAATAAGAAAAAAACCTTCCTACAGTCTGTCTGAATTGGAAATAACTAGCGGATTAGATAGTCAATGTTTACATACAATCCAGTACAAATAATTACATGTCCACACATGAGGCAAAAAGTGCATGGGCACTTGTAAAAGTTAATTTCGCTCGGAGCACATGTTTTCTCTTGCAGTGGTTCTTCTGGTTCATCTACGGTTCTCCCTCAGCGGTTTCAGTCCTCAGCGTGGCCCCGAGCGCTGGTGATGGGAATGTTTAGTCCGTTTGTTGAAAGGCTGCACGGGGACCGGGAGAGGAAGGACATCAAACGGCCTCCTCTCACTTAGCAAGTGCCCCCTGGGTAGACGCTTCATGAAGTGGGCCTCCCTCTGGTGCTGCTTGGTCTTGGAGGCCTTCCTCGGGCGGCCCTTGCGTGTGAAAGCCATGTACCAGCCCTCGTACTTGGCGTTCTGGAGCGCCGTGTAGTTATTTTCCAGAACAATCTCGGTGAAGATGCAGTCCTTGCCTCGTCCTTTCCGCTGGGAATGAAACAGAGAAGTTAAGATATTTTGGACAAGTTTCAGGAAGCAGAAACAGCATCTTTCCAAACAATCAAATACTCCTTGAAACCTTAAGAAGTCTTCTCAGACAAGTATTGAAATATAATTTGTTCTGACTTAAAATGTATCTCAACAATGTGTCACGCTGCAAATCTGGAATAACGTTTCCAAGAAACGGAGAAATCTCAACATGTTGCTGCAGCCTTATGCAGCCACAAATCTATGACTTCCAGATTACCTTGCCGATCAGCTTCCCCCTCTTGTTCATACATATGTAGTAGCCTGTCTTCACCCCTTTAATACGGACACGGCTTCCAAAAGAGTCCGTCTCCACTTCCAGTTTGGCTGTGCACACACAAAACAAATCACAAATAATGAGATGACACAGCTCTGACAGGGCGTAGGCATGCAGATTATGATGTTACAGTGTGCGAGACAAATGGGCTGTGCACTTCTTCTCTCTGTATGTGTGCTTTACGTATGGCAGAGGCCGTAATAAACCGGATTACATCATCATTTAATTGCATTACATCGTTCTGAAGCGACCCTCACCAGTCAGCCGGAGTCATGAAGATGACATAGACGTTCCCTCTTAACCCCTTTTTATGGCACGGCAGCCACCTTTAACAAAGCATGCGAGCCTTCCAAAATAGCACCAAATGATAGTGATTTCGCACGGCGCGATTGTTTTTGAATGTCTGTAAATGCTGTGCTGTGATGCAGCTCAGACTGGGGATAAAGGAGAGTGAGAATACTGCGGTCAGAGACACAACCACAAGCACAGAGCAATGGTCAGATTTGGGCCAGTTACAAGAGTGACACCCACTTAGGATGTGTAGCCAGTGTGTGCATGACTGACTCTCTCTCTCTCTCTCTCTCTCTCTCTCTCTTTCTGTGTGAATGTGAGACTAGGCAAAGAAATTTAAAAGACAAAAGTGCACACTGGAGAGGCATGGAGAGGAAAGGGTATAAAGTGAAGATGCTGACTTCACCGCTCCTTATAAATTGAGTCATACATTGAGTTGTAAAGCAATGAAAATTCCTCATAAAGTCAGCCTCCAAGAAGCAGGCAGCAGGCATTGAGGAGTGGATGGATGGTGGTGGCTGTGGTGGAAAGATGGCTAGACACACCAAAAACCCTTTGGTGACAGGAATTATGCTCCCTTTCAGTTTAAGGCACTATTTCAGTGCTAGAAGCAAAGGGGGAAAAAAACTGCCTCAAGTCCATCATAACAGGTGTCAAGGACTTTCTAGACCACCAGCACGCTAAAGATATAAATTATGCGCACAAGGCCGTAAAAGATGGCAACAGTAATGCCACTAACGATGTTTACAATCCCTGCTACTGTTTCTCCTGGCTCAAACGTTTTGCCCTGCAGGCTGCCAAAGAAGACATCATTCATACTGCTTTTCATCGCCGCCCCGCGCGTCATTGGATTTAAACAATTCCCCTGTTTGCAAGGTGAACATGTTTCGCCTTTTACTGTATATCCCGGGGTTTAAGAGCACTGAAATGTAAGAAAGGATGACCTTCAGCTGTCACGCTGTTTGACGGATCTGGCTTACTAGAAGGAGTGAAGTCGCTCCATCATTTCAGAGGCAATAAATAGCGCTTCCCCTGAACGGATTAGCACGTGTGGATCTTAAAAAACTAAATATGTTTCTGCATAGTTCATCTGCAGGGAAGGTAGACTATGCGTAAAAGTGTTTAGAAGTTAATCTGCGTTTATTTAATTTATATGTTAATTAAAGTTAACTGACATTTAACCGTGTTTTTGTTTTTTATTTGTTTTTTATTTTTTTTTGTATTTGAAACTCCTGAACTGTGGTTTATTTCCTACCGTGCACCGCTCCGTCGTCCCCGTTGGCGTTGACCCTCTTGTTGGCCAGGACCTGGACGTGTTTCCCGCTGGTGCGGCTGTACAGCTGGTAAGTTCGGGTCAGCCTGCGGCTCATCCGGTCCGACAGCCGGCTCTGCTCGGTGACATGGTGCTTGAAATTAGGAGGAGACTGCACAGAGTTCTGCCGCACAATACGAGAAAAACAACAACAACAACAAAAAAAAACATGTCATGAAATGTGACATTAAAATAATCATGAAAATATTAAACGATGAGAAGAGAGAGATGCTCAGGCCTTGACAGATAAGCATGACATTTGTTAGGCTATATTAAACTAAACCAAAATATATATATATATTTTGTTGTTCTTTAATTAGATTTGAGTCTGTTTTGGAGATGCTTCCAAAGACCCTTGTGGATAATTTCACTAATAGTTTTTTTTTTTTACTACCAGTGATCTTTCACCCCTTCATGACTTCTTCTTCTTTTTCTTTTTTTTCCTCATTTCAGCCGCTCTCCATCCACACATGTTTTAACGATTACCTTTTAGGCTGGAGCTTACCTCTTTTCAAGATGTTTGAATTGTTGCCAATTGCCATAGCGCTCATAATAAAATGTTTTCATTGTTATTGCAGCCCATTGCAGAGGTAGGGAGCGCGGACTGTAAGCCGCTGAGCACGGTGCCTGGGTCCCGTCAAAAAGTCTTACTTAAATGAATTAGCCTATGGAACTTTATTAGTGTTTTTTACTGAAGTGAAAATGTGCGTTACCTGTGCGTAAAAACAAAGCGCCGTGAACTGAAGTAACCTGAGGCAAAGAACAAAACAAAATTTAAAAGGTTTAACAAGTCGCTCACATCTGAGAAGGCTACTTTTTTTTTTCTGACATCTCTTTACTTACAGATAACCTAACCTCGATGTTCTCAGCCTCATCTTGTAATAGTTCAAATATTGCTTCATGAATACTCCACTGTTTCGTTGCTGGATGGGAAATGAAGTTCCTCCTGATGGGGGTTTTTAGCTCAGTTTTATCCCCCTCTTGTTACACATAGAGAGAGATACCCGAGACAATTAAGAGATCCAAAACTGTCAGGGTCCCACGCAGGTAACAGCATCCGCTCTCCACTCAACGGATCCAATAAAAAAAATAAAAAAAAGTTCGGGTGATTTCAAGGCGTTGCAGCGCTAATCCAAACTTGAGAGTCCGGAGAAAGTGTCGCTGTCACCAAACCGCCTCCATCAAATCCTCTTTGCGTCATTCAGGTTATCAACGATGGATGTCTAAAGTAGAAATGAAACCCTGACTTTCCCTGGCACAGGAGTGGGGAAGTTTTTTTTACTTTTACGCGCTGACTTTTACGCATAAATGGTAAAATGCGCTCTGTGAATTCCCTAAAAAAAAACAAGAGATTAAAAAAAAAAAGAAAAATGATTAAATGAGAAAAAAAATGTTGAATGACTCTCAGGAGTACCAACGCGGCTCCGCTTGTTTAAAAAAGTTACAGCAACGTTGCCACAGCTGTCTCTCTATAAGATGTGCAGTAAAGCTCCAACGTCAAGCTTCCTCCCACACGTGTATTTCTTGTGGTTGCCTCCAGTCCGCATACAGCATCTGTCTCCCTCTACATTTAAATACTTTAACTTGCGGGAAAGTCAATATCCTCGGCGAGAGCAGGCGGAGCGTTCAGACTGGAGCCAAGTTGAAACGGAATACTTGTTAAAGACACTTAGCCTCTAACTATTTCCCTGCAAATCAATAGACACTGCATTCGTCAATAAGCTGGATGTGTTATTAAACGCCTTGTAAGATTTTTTTTTAAAAAAAGGATATATATATATATATATATAAAAGACAGTCTGTAATGAAGAAATGACCTTATGTGTGGGTGAGATCCACAAAAATCCAATATCAGCATGCTCCTCAAGATATTCCATTTATTCACCATTATGCACATTAATCTCATTTGTACACATTTTACTGTATCATCATGTAAAATCACAGCGAGCTTTGTTTTCTGCAAGCAGAATGGAAAAATTCCCTGGCATGTACTTAAAAAAAAATCTACAGTTACATTAACTTATTCCCTGGCTGCAGGTTAGAGGTTGTTTGGTGGTCCCTCAGGACAGACCTCGATGTACTTTTTCATCCTACATATGTAAGTAATATGTATTCCATGCGAACACATGACACAGAATGGTTTTCACATAACATCTGAAGCCTTTGGATACAATTGCTCTCTCTCTCTCTCTCTCTCTCTCTCTCTCTCGCTCTCTCTCTCTCTCTCACAATCACTCTTCCATAACTTTTCACAACCGTGGTTTGATTTTCAAACGTGTGTCCTGAGCCTGGTGTGCTACTTTCACTGCATGGTTTCATGCAATACATCATGCAATTATATTGTAATTATTCTTTGTTACAACAGAGCGGCAGGGTTTCCTTCATGCCTGCTGCATGTTTGTCTGATAGGGAAGAAAGGGTCTGAGTGAATGACTGCATGTCAGGAAGTCTAAATGTGAACATTTGGCAGTGAAAAAAAGAATTTATTCAATATAAAAGCATTTCTAGATGCCGTTCATATTAAGAACACAATCTTTGGAGGACCTATCTTATGGTTTAAACTTAATAATAGCTTTAAATAAACTTTAGTACTTTTTTTATGCACAGATTTCTGTTGAGTTTGTCAGAAGCTGATGAGGGAGGGAACTCTTAGCCAGAACGAAGGAGAAGAAGTTACCGCAACAAAAACTGCTTTATGGTCAATATTGTGAGACTATTTTAAAGGCAGATTTACAATGCATAGCTCTCCAGCTTTACTCACCTAAATGAAGGCGGGGTGGTGGATAGAACCGTGAATAAATGAATAAATCAAGAAGAAAACAGTGATCACAAATAGAGAATTGAGCAACTAAACACTCGCAATAGCCTAAAGCCTCTGGCGCTACTTGCCAAACCTCTTCTGAGCCCTCATAACACCATGAGAGAAACTTATTTTAGCCGGCATCAGTGTCTTGATAACCCCGCTTTAAATCAGAGTAGAATTATTAACTGTATAACTTTACAGACTCCAAGCCCCAAATCTGATTATTGCCCAAATGAGCCAAGACAGATTTCTGGGCCTCGACTCTTACCTGTGAGACGCTGAGCAGCTGTACAAGAGTAAAATATAACGCATAACGTAATTATGTGAGTTTGGTCAATGTCTTAGCTGTAAATCAGTCATTTTAGCCAATGCGGGGGATTTAGAGGGTGAAAATGGACCGCCTTATTAGTTCCAGCGGGACACTGTGTGCAACAAGTGATTTTGCCACCTGGAACAATTCAGCACTTTGTTCTTTCATATTTTGACCCCTGTGAAGCAATGGTTGCACATCCTAATATGAAATCCACATGCATGATAATTAAAATGATGGATTATTGCTTTATGATGACCACACAGCGACTCATCAAAAGTGCATGCTTGACTGTCTGAACCCGCAGATTAGTTCACTCACGAGTCATTGGAAGGAAGAAAATTTGATTAAGAAGCAAAGGAAACCTGGAGTCCCAGATGGCGGCTCTCTGTATATTTAAAACCCACTGTAGCAGCTTTAAGTCAAACTAAAGTTTCTCTGTTAGGGTTAGGAGAACACACACACACAAACTTTTTTTTATTTGCTTTTCTTTTTCATTCCTGAATAGTTTTTGTTTTACTAAATGCATGCTTTGTTGTTTAACGTGCTTGCTCAATTTCCAATCAATCTTAAAAGCATCACTTTCAGTATTATCATCACCCCAAACATGCAGTTGAGTCTCACTTTCTGGCAAACACGACACTATTTCATTGCAGCATATTCTTCACAGGACACTTGCCAGATTTGAACCTTGTCAACTCACCATTAGGTGAGCCAAGACCAGACAATGACAGAAGTGCAGTGGCTTACTTGCAAGGAAAGCTGTCTGCAGCATTTCCAGTGTTAGCTGACAGTAACAGCCAGCAAGAAAATCAGAGAATTCTTAAAAAAATACAAATTGTGCACAAAGTTATCAGTCTCTGACTTGCTTAATTTGTGAATTTGTGGCATCAGAGTTTTATTTTTCTCTCATATAGATTATGAAGAGACAGAAAAGAGGATCAGTATTCTTTTTATAGTGATAAAATGACTCTGTATTACTATACTTTACTTCCAAGTCTTACGAGGCATAATTTGATATTTTGGAAAATATACACATAGATTGTTTTTTTTTTTTTAGATTCAGATGATGATAAATAATATAATTTAACATTAGTGGTTTGTCAGGCTTGCAGGGATGTGGTCCCTGCTCCCAGTCAAGGAAGAGTAAACTTTTTTTTGGAGCTTAAACAAACTAGATGTTATGTGGTGATTAGTGAGCTTTAGAGATAGCGATAGGAACATTTTCTTTTAAACTTTGTAGGGAGCAAAGTCAGTCGTTTCCCCTTATTTAATGCTAAGCTAATATATCTGGCTGCTGTCCTGTATTTAACATACATATACAGACATGTAACTATTATCGGTCTTCTCATTCAGCTCTTGGCAAGAAAGCAAATAAGTGCATTTTCCATAATATCTTACATTTAACTACATGCAGCATCTGAGTTTCAGCTCAGTTTCTTTTTTTTTTTTTCTTAGGCCACATTTGCCTCACAGTTACACAATGCTTTAAAACTTGACAGAAAACATTTGGTCCAGTGCAGTCCAGTCCATCCATTTCTCACACTTTACTGCAGTCCACAACAGCCACTTACAATTTAGAAGCAATTCCGTCTCTGCAAAGATTAGTGGCGTTTGGATAAGGCGACCTGTCACGCAGGTTTGGCTAAAATTCTCCAGACTGAACATGAAAGGTTCCTTCTGAAACCTGATCAAAAGCTTTCATTTTTTATTTGACTTTGTTACATACCTAACTGTCTGCTGCCTCACTCCCGAGATTCTCTAGTGAGCAGCCTTTCTGGCCTCGTAACGATTTTGAGAGGAGTTGACACAGGTCCAAGCTTTGCCCATAGATCCCCACTCTTTTGCCTTTTCTGTTGGTCTCCCAATGCTGCTTTTCTCATTTGGATCACAGTTTGCTTACACAAAGCGTCGGTATCAGAGGGTGAGGTACAAAGGCAGCAATCACTGGATGCTGTGAGAAAAATATCAGAGAGAGAAGCCTTTTGGCAAAGATGCGCATTGGTTATTCTTAGAAGAGGAGTGACTGAATGTCTGAAAAGGCCCTAGAGCAGACTTCCATTCAGTGAGAGGTATTATTCCCCCTAGCTAATGCGAAGCATAAAAATACACACTCTTGCATAAGGCAGAGCCAGTGGAAAGGTAGACACCATGGATGAAGAGAAAAAACAGAGCCAGAGAGTATGCATGAGTGTGTTTGGGTGGAAAGAAAGTGAAGTGAGATGTTGGGATTCGCTCAGTGTCATCTGCTAGCAGTCTTGCTCACCGCCCAAACCTCAGTGGCTGTTTAGAAGAAAAACTTTTCAACCACCTGTTGTAATTATGCACTTCTGCTTTGTTGCAACAACGCGAACCACATAATGTGCCTGTAACCACATCACCGCACCGGCAACTTACCTTGAACTGGCTCGAGAGTTTGCTGGCTCGCATCTCCCACATCACTGAAAGTTACAATTTGTTCTCGGCGTTGAAGGACATGGAGGATTGATGGTGTGCACTGTACAAATGGCATTAAAATGCACAACATTTGAAATTTAGATACGTCTTGATAAGTCTGTCATAGTAGAGGGATTCTAAGATGTAACTGATGACCTGTCTGTCTTAACTCCAGTGCAACCAGTATTATCTTATGGTCACTTTATGCAGCACAACTAATTATTGTGAGTCAAACAATATTACTCTTATGTCCTAGGGTCATACCTGCAAAACAGGGCTAATAATGCAGGATCTATTTCAGTTGATGTTGGATTTTAAATGCAGAAGGTTTGGGACTAATTTTCAATCAATGGCATTAATATAACTGACCATGATGCAGTGATCTGAGGTTTTAGGGGACCCTTGGTGTCTTTATTCAGACCTGTATGAACTACAAAAACAACTACAGATACAGATAACTTTAATACAATTTACTAATTAATGACTTATATACTGTATATCAGTATATAAGTGAACCTATACACAAAACATGCCATGGACCTGATCGACATTATCCCCGCCCCATTTTTGTGGGCATACATAACGGTCTTAGACTTGCCTCCATGCAGATTTCAACTTTTACAATGATCTCTCATAGGTTATTCATCATGGGCTGCAGCATTGATACCTCGCACAAGGCGGAGTTTACGCATTTACATCTCCATACTGCACGTACACTGCCCCCTACCATCCAAGTGCGTATTGCATCTTGCGAACGTTAATTTCTGACGACGTGCACAACCCTCAGTTGAAGAGATGCAGGATTTGTGAGGCAGACATCATGTGCACGTGAAGGCATGGCTAAAAGAAGGTATATCTCCATCTGTATTGCTGTTTATGAATGATTTACTGACATGGTTGATTTTGAATTGAGAGCCTTGACCCTTTATTGCCAACTTGCCTTTGTTAATGTTTTCAACAGCTGTCATTACAACTTAGAAGTGATGTGAAAAGCATTTATGTGTGATTAAGCTGTGTCATTGAAGTCACTAGTTACCGTATAGGGATGCGTCATTAAAGCCATTAGTTATTGGATATGTTATTGAATCTGTGAATATGAGTAGTTCCTATATCTGGCACAACTGCTTGCATGCCTTGCATTCATTCTGCAGCATGTTTCTAGGGGGCATCTTAGTTTTTCTTCTGATAAGGTTAGACAAGATGAAACTGTAAATCTTTCATTGAAAACAAGCCATAACTAAGTTGGTATCCCCATAAATTGTCCTCGATGCACTGAAAGATCTTTTAGAGTTTCATCTAGAGTATGAAGCATTTTTTAATTCTTAGAAATTATTATATTTTTGTTTTTTATTGATTGCGTGGGAGAGACAGTAATTGTCCTATACAGTGCCATTAAAATGAGGTAATCAGGCTGGAGACATATATGCCTACCTCTCAGTAACTCAGTCACACACTGATGATTTGGTGTGTGTGTGTGTGTGTGTGTGTGTGTGACTGCATATGTGGTGGTGTCACAATGCCAGAGCCTGAGAAAATTGTTACGGTGAGAAAATTTGGAAAATCAAGCCACGGAATGACGTTTGAAGTACTTACTCGTGTTTGAGTGCAGTGGAGAGCTTGAATGACTTTTTAACTGGATGAAACGACTGTCTGGGAATGACCCCGGTGTGTAGAAGTGATTAAGGGAACCCAGTTTTGCCATAACCCAAATGTGTTTGCATAACGACTCTGAGTGGTGTTCCTCGTGATATTAAATAAAGTTCTCTGCTGAAGCTTTTAACAACTGTTGAGTGGAGCAGTTCTGTTCAGCTACCTCTCTCTGTATGCTCGGTTTTAAGTATTTCAACAATGATTGAATTTGATCGTCCAGTAAGTCTTAAATTACTCATTTGCTCTTGTCAATGAAAGCCTCACAGTGGCATTCCCATCATTTCTCTCTGTGGAAAGATGTATGTGTGTGTGTGTGTATGGGTGTGTGTGTGTGTGTGTGTGTGTGCACTTGTTTTTCTATCATGGTGGGGACCCTAACATGATATTTGACTCACCCCGTGGGGACCAATTTTACCCGTGGGGACCAAATCGTGGTCCCCACAGGCACAAGCATTGGAACGCATAGAAGACCCCCTAGTGGTATGCCTGGTGAAGTTTTTTAGTAAAAAAAATTGGTCCCCAGAAAGTTGGGTTTCATGACTTTCGAGTGTAAGTGTGTGACCCCAGTGGTCATATTGAGGCACTGCAGTGTGTGAACTTGCACTATGGGGACCTTTTCCTGACAAAGTGTGTAGATGTGTATAGCATTTTTATTCATATTTCATACAAAATATCTAAGTCTGTGCATTTGTATCTAATTAAATCGCTTTTATTTAATTATTTTTATTTAAAAAATGGCACATTTTGGTTGTTGAGGTATAAGACATAAATATTTACATTTACTTTAAATCTGAATTGAGTTACCACCAGATAAAACACAAATCTAAGTGCACAGCTAAATTTAATGTACCTTCAAATAATATTTAAAATCGATATGCAAATAAATAAATATGCAATTAAGAAGAATAAGAAGACGAAAAACTTTTTTTATGCTCGTAATAGGGAAATTGCAGTTTACAACAGCTTACAGAAAAGGCAGAATAAAAAATAACAAGAGCAAGAAGAGTAGCTTATAAAAGCTCTGTCCTTTCCTGTAGACTGGCTCAGTGTGGTGAGTCCAGTCCAGGTTGGTGTTGAGGTGAACACCCAGGTACTTATAGGAGTCCACTTGCTCAGTGTCCATTCCCTGGATGTTCACTGGTGAGCAGAACCACGTCTACGGAAATCCACCAGCATCTCCTTGGTTTGATCAGGAGGTGGTTTCACTGACACCAGTCCACAAAGTTCCCCGTCAGGCCTCTGTACTCTGCATCATCATCATCATCATCTCTGATGAGGCCAACAATCACAGAGTCATCAGAGAACACAGCTGTCTGTGTTGTGTCTGAAGTCTGCTGTGTAGAGGCTGAAATGAAAGGGGACCAGGACAGTCTCCTGGGGGACACCATGCTGTTGATGAGCAGGTCAGACACACAGTTCCTATTTCTCACAAACTGTGGTGGGTCTGTGAAGTAGTCCAGGATCCATGCAGACAGCTGGTGGTCCACACCCATCCTCTCCAGTTTGTCCCTCAGAATCAGCAGCTGGATGGTGTTGAACGCACTGGAGAAATCAAACAAGGTGATTGTCACAGTGCTGCCGGGCTCTTCCAGGTGAGAGAGAACTCAGTGTAGCAGGAAGATAACGGCGTCCTCCACTCCAACATTAGGATGGTAGGAGAACTGTAGTGGGTCCATGAAGGAGCCCACCTCAGAGCGGAGATGTCCCAGTATCAGTCTCTCCAGTGTCTTCATCAGTTGGGATGTTAGAGCCACTGGTCTGTAGCTGCTGAGGTCTTTAGGGCGGCATGTTTTAGGCACCGGTACCAAGCACAAGGTCTTCTAAATCTGTGGTACCACTCTCAGCTCAAGGCTCAGGTTGAAGACATGCTCCAAAACTCCACACAGTTCATCTGCACAGGACTTAAGGAGCCTGGAGCTGATACCATCCGGTCCAGCTGCTTTCCTCTCTTTTATCTTCCTGAGCTCTTTTCTCACCTGGTCTGCTGTGAAGGACAATGGTGGGGGGTGGGGGGCTCCATCTTGATGTGAAGATGTGAGTACATGGTCTGGTGAGCCAAAGGTGAGTGAGGAGGGCATAAGCCAGGTGTCTGCAAGTGAGGGAGCGGCTGCATGAGGGGAGGAGTGGGTGCTTGATCAAACCTATTGATTTAGATCGTTGACCCACTGTCGCTCTCCCTCAACCTGTTCATGGGCCGTTTTGTAGTCCAAAATGGTTTCCAGGCTTCTCCACACCCCTCTGATGTTCTGTCTCTGCAGCTGCTCCTCCGTCTTCTTCCTGTAGCTGGCCTTTCCCTCTCATTATTGTGGCATTTAGCAAATAGAAATAATGTTGGTAATCCTAACTGACCCAAAACAGGAGGGATTTAGTCTGATTTAACTTCAGACAGTGGTTCAAACATGGTTTATGTGTCTTTTAACACAGTGTATGTAAACATCTGGATTCAACTGTATATATTTGTCATGTCATGCCAGAATATTACTTCTTGAGCAGCACGTGATGACAGTGGGAAGGATACGCTCTATTAATAATAAGGGACCATCCAGAGGCAGACTTTGGGTGAACAGCTGTAAGTTTCAACTAGTTGCAACAGGACATTGATATGTATTTTGTGGTAAATGTATGAACCTATCCTACCAAAAATAGATATTACTGTAGGCTATTGCACTCAATAGTGTATATTATAGTGAAAACATAGCACATTAAATGATATTTTTGGAAACCAGAATAATTAGTTTCCTAATTATAATAAAAAGTAAAATTAAATATAGTAACTGCCCATTACCTATTACAAGCAAATCTCACATTAACAGAAACTTGTAGACAGATAAACTAGCCCAATAAAGCCAAAGCAAGTGAAAAGTGTTAATACATACAAATTGTAAAAATAAATAAAAATACGATTAGTACCGATTCTAATTAAGTCTAATATCCATATGTGCCAGCAATGCTGTTAGCTTTGCTGAGAAACTCACACTTAACTTCCACCATCTGAAAAAAAAATGCATTTAAATTAAAGCAGCAGCAATTAAAGCTCACAACTTCTGTAACACTTCCATTAAAGTGCACTGGTAGCAATATTTGTCCACTGTGCAAATCAAGTTTCTGAAGTATCTCTTCTGTCAAGCTAGCTTAAGAAATTTGTGCTCTCACACACCCTTGCTTCAATCTCCAATGTTCTCCCGCCCTCCAGCCAATCAGAAGTCAAAGAGATTGACATGACTTTCATACTGACTAATAAGAGGTAGAATGCCATGGCGGGATATTAAAACAAAGAAGCTAAGTTTAACACATCATCACCTGTTAACTGCCCATTTCAAATGAACTACTGCTGCTTTTATTGATCAAATAGCACTAATATAAAGTAAACTAGAAATAAAAGAGTAATTTGTCATTTTGCAGAGGTAGTGGAAAGTTGAAAACTGGACTCTAGATTTTCAAATAAAAGATCCCATCCCAGAATACCAGAAATATGTTATGAGTTCTTAAAACTGTCATGCACGTAAACTTAAAAACTCCCAGTGTAGTTAAAGTGAATCCACATTTGGAGAGGGACACCCCCAAACCAGAGATGATTCATTTAATCCTCACTAATTCTAAGTTATAGAATCTGAATACCTGAAGAGAACTTTATCAGAGGACTCCCCGTTAATCCTATCCATTGTGCTGCTCCTATTAGTTCCTTTAAGTGGGGCCTGTAAAATATGAAGGAACAAAATATTTTATCTATGTTGTTTCCACAGCTGGAATTCTAGGCACAATATGATGGTGGATATTTTAAGACAAATGGGTGCCATAGAGTGAGATGTTAAAGATGTGTGCTAGCCCCGTAGCCTGGCTAGCAAGCCGGTCCACTTGCCACTTTCTTTTGTCTCTGTGCGCACTGCTTCCTCTTTCACCTAAACCGCTGTATATTGCTCCTCCTGTTCACTGTCCTCAAGATCTGCAGTCTGCCTGATGCTGCTTTTAGCTCTGGCAAAAGAAGTTCAGTCGAACTGTATCTCAAAATAGATTTTCCCAAGTCAGTCTGAGGCTCTGTCTCTGCACCCTGAGACAATAAAAGCACTTTGCTATACAGTAGCAGGACCCTCTGCATCCCTTTAATCAGCTTGGCCTGCAAGCCCTGTCTGTAGTATGAAGGCCATGTCAAATTGCAGAGCTCAACCCTGGCTAGCCTCCCCAGCATAGTCTTTGTCAGCACAATAAGGCTATGATGATGGAGCTGAGCTGGAATGGTACGGGAACACACTGTAAGGCTTGTAGGACATCTCTACTGAGTCTGCTACTACTACTGATGATGTTGCTGGAGCAGGTGAGCTCACCAGCTCCAAAGCCTTCTTTGCTTCAAAGCCTTCTTTGCCGCCACCAGAGTAACTACTAGAGGTGTCTGTAACCCATGGGTTACAGCTTCCTTCACTTTAGTACCAGTGTAGTTAAAGTGAATACACATTTGGAGAGGGACGCCCCCCAAACCAGAGGGGTCAAGCCCACCCAGGTGGGACAGGAGCTGATATCGGCTTGTGACACCAATGCAGACAGTAGTTTTTGTGGTGTACATCGTCTAAAACTGCTGAAGCTATATTATTCTTGAATTTACTGTTCTATTCATTCTCTTTCGTGATGGGTGAAGAAAGCCTTTTTTACTTCAGGGTGCCAAGTCGGCGCCTTGTAAGGTTAAATCAAAGCAAAGCCTATTAATGTGTGCAGCACATTTGCAATAGAACCAAACAGAACAGTTTGTAAGGGATACCAGCCAGTGAACCTTTCTTAAGAAGATAGCTGTGTAACAGCAGCATGTCGAGTATCAATGCCACAACTACTATAACCATCATAAGTGACTTCAACTTTCTTTTTACTGCCCCTGCAACTACTGTTTTCAGAACCTAATACTAATATTGAGTCAGTGAAATATTTATCTCATTCCTAGTTTCAACTTAACAGTTTTATCTTTTATTACAATTACAGTTTATTACAATTACTTTAACTAATCTTAGAAAATGTGGTTAATATTTAACAAATAAGTTTTGTCAAAATCTATTTCAAGTGTACATATTGAGTAATCGTGAATAAGAACCCAAAGATTAATCAACAATGATAACTGCAGTCATTTCCCGCTCTTCGGTCTGGTCTTGGAGTCAAACCCAGAAAAGCAGGGTTCACACTTTTCCTGACTTTTGTGGTCCCCACTGTGACTATTCCCCTCCCCCCACACGGTGACTAGTCCCGCCCCTTACTGCGAGAGAGTGAACCTGAACGTGACCGAGGAGACAGAAGAACCACTGGCAGCCATGAGAGCGAGAGGAGATCGTGCACGACGGAGAAAGGAGAAAAAAGAGATGGAATCACGGTAAGAACTTGAAGCAATGCTTTCCATTTATAATTGGACAAAGTTTCGAAATTTCAAAATAGCTTTTTTAGCTAACGCTAACGTTAATAACGTAAGCTAATGCTAACTTTAGCGACGTAAGCTAATGCTAACTTTAGCGACGTAAGCTAATGTTAACGTTAGCGACGTAAGCTAATGCTAACGTTAGCAACGTAAGCTAATGTTAATGATACCTAGCATGTCGCTGTTGATTGTTACACTAGCAAACTACTCGGTTATTAGTTGGTATTTAGCTAGTATTATTTATTTAATGGAGTGCATTTTATCCACATTTTATCTCTTGACTTTGTTAACTTCACATAGCTGGCTTTGAATAAAGTTTAAAGGGCTTTAAAGGTTTAAAGGCCGAATGCTTTGGTCATAGGGTGTGGACATGATTAGTGAAGGAGCATGCTTCACCTGCTCCAGACAAAATCTGCAGGAGCTTCTTGTAATGTGCATTTTATTAAATTATTGTAGTAGTCTGAGTTCTTAATTAAATTATTCAAGATTTATGCATGTAAGTTAACAACTATGAAACTGATTTTGAAGTAATATTTTTTATTTGAAAGAGGAAAATATTAATTAATAGGCCCTGCGACAGCTTAATCAACTTGATTTGTGTCATCATCTCTAAAACAGCTGCATGAGAAAGTGAGATTTATTTTGTTTTCCCCTGAATGCATTTGGGCGTGGCCATGTCCTGTAGGATGGTCAATTCTAACATTCAAGATACTTTTATTAGGAGTTTGAAGGATGCATTTCTAATTCTACAAGTGTTATATTAGTCATAAATTCATTGTTTTGTTTTAATTCTTGCAGAAACAGTAAACAAACCACCAGGTTTAAAAAACGATTACAACGCCTGAGGGAGCATCACAATGAATGCTTATTGAAGAACATGCCGGACTTACAACATGGAACACAGGTAATAACGCAGAGCTGCAGTATATCACTTTTTAAGACGTAATACAACATTCATACTTAGACTGAAAAGTCTGCCTTAATATAATAAAGATATCTGGACTTCAGAATTGTTTACTAGTCTGTTGAAATGTGGCAAATCTATGTGAATAGTTGATATTGAAGCCAAATGTGGGATTTATAGTTTAAAGTAATTAAACTCCCTAATAGATTGTAAATAAAATTACATTTACCAGTTTTGTTACATTTAATAGACAATTAAACTTAAAAAATACAATAGGAAAATACCTGGCTGGCCTTAGGCAGATGGGTCTCTCCATATGAGCTGGATTCTGATTAAGGTTTCTTCCTGTTGAAATGTTTTTCCTGCCACTGTTGCCGGGTTTCAGACCAGATGTTGAAAAGCCTCTTGAGACAATTGGTATTGTTATTGACACGATATAAATCAAATTTAATTGAAATTATTTTATATGATTTATGTGTTGGTGCTGATTTGAAGCCACAGAATGCATTTGGGTAAAACTAGTCTTAAGTGACTGCAACAAGATTTCTAATGAGAGGATCTTGTTTAGTCCTCAGGAAGTCCAAACCAGGGGGAGACCTCTTCAGAACCTTCAAAGGAGAGACATGCAGCCTCAAACATTTGTGTAAGTATTGACCTGTATGACAAACGTTCTAGTTTAGGTCATCTTTACTTTTATGTCTTTCATGTTATTTATTTTCAATTTATTTTGAAATTTAAACATCAAAATGTTGTGTAAGTAATGAGTTTGCATATTTAACTAGCTTGCTTCGACACTTGTCTGCATGTAAACTGAACACTGAAGGAGACATTTTCATAGCAAATAGTGAAAAGTGTAGTTGTAAAGGCGAGAAGGACAGACACTAAATAGTTGATGTAGCTGCTTATGCTGAAAACAGGATATTTGACAAGATAAAGATAGTAGTCAGAAAATTCTAATCAAGAAGGAGGGACCTCACCACCATCAGACCTTTCAACTGAAAAACATGAAGCTTCTAACATTTTGGTATGTTGTGAACAACAATTGTTGCCTGTTGTTGTTATAAATAAGTCCACCACCCAGACTAAAACTACATCTGCTTGACTGCAACACCTTCACTTTTAATGATCCTCAGGTTTGTGTCAGTGAGTTGAGCTTTCTTCAAAGATGCTGTTCCAACACACATAATACCATAAACATGGGCTCAACCATACATTCACTGCAGTGTTGTCAGCTCACATCACTTTTACATGACCAAGATTCTCAAGCAGTCTTTAACACACAAGCAAGATGGGAATAATTTGATTTAGCATTGTTGGAAAATCAGTTTGGACAGATGATGGATAAAACCTTGTTTGATATCTATATTTGTCATTCTATTTCTACTAAGTACTAAGTTGTATTTTTCCCTCCATAGGAAGCAAGCCTGGATACAGGCGAGGAGCCAGATGTGCCACCACTGATGAGAACTGACAGTGTAATTGTAAGTTGGCATAATTTAATCAGCAGGACACTTAAATAAAATAAGACAACATTTGTTCCATAAACATATATAACCGTTATTACTTTAGCTATTAACACAATGACAGTGCTTTTCATAACCATACCTTACTCTAACCATGTATGGTCTGCAATGTTGGTGTAGTTTCTCAGGTTTCTTTATTTATTTTTCTTTTTTTGCTTGTTGATAATTTAGTGATGGTTCTCATGTCTATTTTCCAGCTTACCAAAGAATACCTTAAACAAATCTCAAAGGTGGTTGATAATTCAGAAGCCTCTGTAAGCTGCATCGAAAGTAGTGGTGATGAATATATTCCACCAAAAGAATCAGGACATGACAGCTGTTCAGAGGGCTCTGACAATCCTAAGAGAAAAGTTCCACTGATAAAACTGAAGAAGTCACAGAGGACTTATAGGAAAAAGACACAACGGAGGGATACTTCAGATAAAGACAGTAGGATATCAGAAAGTGAATCCTCTGATGACACAAACGCCGTGTCAGTAATGAAGCTGGAAAAAAAGCCAGATGGTGCTAGAGTTTACAACAAGGCACATTATTGTCTGTATTGTCCTATAAAGTGCTATAAAATGGCGAGGCATTTGGCACGCAGACACAGCAGTGAACCTGCTGTTGCAAAAGCCCTAAGTTTTCCTTTAAAATCAAAGGCAAGAAAATTGCATTTGGACCTCATTCGAAATAAGGGAGATCGTGCTCATAATAATGAGGTCTTGAAATCCGGATGTGGCACACTGGTTCCAAGTCAGCAATCTTTACAACCGGGGAAACCAAGTGACTACATGCACTGCATCAACTGCCAAGCTTTGCTAAAAAGAAAGGCACTGTGGAGGCACATGTCCAGGTGCAGACTTGCACAAAAATGTGACACCAAAAAGCCAGGCAAAAGTCGCATCCAGTCACTTTGTGCCTTTGCACAACCTGTCCCAGATGGTGTTAGCAGAAAAGTCTGGGAGCTCATCAATTCTATGCACCAAGATGAAGTCACACAAATTGTCAGGGAGGAGAAAAGCATTTTAAGATTTGGAGAACATTTGTACGCCAAGCACGGACATGACAAAACCAAATACGAATACATTCGACAAAAAATGAGAGAAATAGCAAGGCTAATTCAGCATTCACGGAAAGCTGGAAAACTCAATCAAATTCAGGATTTTTATGTACCCTCCAACTTTAACTTTGTGATTGAAGCAGTCAAGGGTGTTGCAGGCTTTGATGAAGACAAAAACCTCTACAAAACTCCATCGTTGGCTCTTAAATTAGGTCATAGTCTCAAGAAGATTGCAGATATTCTTGAGTGTGAAGCACACATGGCTGAGTCTGTCGACAAGGACTTTCTTGAGAATCTGAAGAGGGCCAGGGGTCTTTTTGAGAAAAAGTGGGATGTGTGTGTGTCATCATCTGCCCTACAAACTCTAAAAGAGGCTAAATGGAACACACCCCAGCTCCTTCCATTTACTGAGGACGTTAAAAAGATGCACATGCACCTTAATAAGTGCAGAGAAGAATATCAAGACAAGTTAAAGACAAAACCAAACAGAAAGAACTGGTCCAAGCTGGCAAATGTGACTCTTTGTGAAGTCATTTTGTTTAATCGCAGAAGAGAGGGTGAGGTTTCCAAGATGCCTCTAAGCGCATTCACCCTAAGAGACACTAGTGAAGTGCATTCAGACTTGGCAGAGGGACTATCGGAACTGGAGCAGAAGCTATGCCAGCACTTCCAGAGAATCGAAATTAGAGGAAAAAGGAACAGAAAAGTTCCCGTTCTCCTAACACCAGACATGCTGTCATCTATGGAGTTACTGGTTGCACATCGGAGGGAATGTGGTGTCCCAGATGACAATCCCTTTTTCTTTTCAAGACCTGAAGCAGATACTCATTTACGGGGGTCAGATGCTATCAGACAGACTGCGAGGGAATGTGGTGCGAAACATCCTGAAACTTTGTCCTCAACGAAGCTCAGAAAGCAGGTGTCCACACTTTCTACAGTCCTAAATCTTAAGGATAATGAGATGGACACACTGGCAAATTTTCTCGGCCATGACATCCGGGTCCATCGGCAGTATTACAGACTACCCGAAGGAACACTGCAGTTAGCCAAAGTCAGCAAAGTGCTGATTGCCCTTGAACAAGGCCGGTTGTCAGAATTTAAAGGAATGACCATGGACCAAATACAGCTAGATCCTGAAGGTAAAGGACATACACATGACACATTTAGTTTTATATTATGAGTAAATGTAATATCTGTATTAAGCAGAGTTTTGTTAATCTTCTTGGTTTTCAGAGGAAGTCCCTGAAGTTGTAGAGAGTGATCTCTCAGAGACAGAGATGGATTCAACACTGTGCTCCCCATCATCGGGTAGGTAATACCATTTTCTGTTTTCACCTTCCAAGTGTATGCCTATTTATTAACTTTATTGTCTTTGGTTTCACCAAGGATCTTCAAGATCAAAAAGTAGAGAGCCAGTCCCTGATGACTCTGATGATGAATGTACAGCTATTGGTATCCCAGTTTGCTAAATATCAGATTTCACAAACACTGAGCAATTATACAGACTTATTATTATTCTATATTCCAACAGTATCCTCAATACAACAAAGAACGACGCAAACAGCTGAGACAGACAGTGATGATCCTGAACCAGGTATTTGACATATCAAAAAATAATGTAATGTGCTGCAATGAAATCTCAGACTCAGACTAGTAACATAACAATATAATAACCTGTAAATAATGACTCCAAATGTTTCCCTTTGTTTTGGTGCAAAGAAGAACAAGTATTATGAAAATATTTTATTGCTGTCTGCCATTTAGTTCTTTGGGTTCATACTCTATTGAAAATGAATGCATTCTAATGCAACAGTCCTCCTCTAAATCTTGTCGTCTTGAAGGTTCACGTTGGCTTCAAATAACAGATGTTGATTCAACTGTGTTTTCATGTTGGAGGCTGTGGTTTGTAGTACTATTGAACTATTTTGCATTGACCCAATATTTTTGTATTATATTAACAACCCTATTGTAGTAATTGGCTAAATAAGAGACACATTTTGTGTTCAATTCACTCCAGCCAACAGCACTACAAACAGACTAAAATGGTCTTACAGTTACCATCTTACTGATGCTGTTTCTACATCAAGTGAACATTAGAAGGAAGGAGGGTTAAGTGCAGGACTGTGATATAATCTCTGGCAAGTGAGTTTATGTCATCATTAACATGTTGTATTAATAAACTCACTGTTCATTATTTGAACAGGACCCTCAGCACTTCAAATGAGACAGGACACTGATGAGTCTGACAGCGACGCCCCTAAACCAGGTATTTGACATCAAAAATGACAGAAGAGGCGACTTAGATTTGCCAAAGCAAATGTAGCTGACATTCACATAATGATTTCTTTCAGAATGTGTGGAAAATGGCATATTTTTGACTATAGTTTAAACAGTCTTAAACCACTCACGAATAATGAATATTGCAGTGTAGGCATGTTATTAATTTGATCTGGATGAACCGGATAAATACAGTAGTCTAGAAGTCATGTCATGCCATTATGGGATATTAAAAGGTACAAGATCTTCCAGTCACTTGCTATTTCTGTGATAATAGTGTCAGTGTAGATGGCTTCTATGTGAAGATATGTTGACACTTACCTGTGACTTCCTTGTATTAAAATACTGATTTTTATTATTTTAACAGGACCATCAACATATAAGAAAAGAAAGCCTGAGCCTGACATCGCTAAACCAGGTATCTCAAACACTAAATACTTTATGTGATATTTGTTAGTTTCCGGTTGTGGAAACAATAGAATGAATTTAACACCCTAATTTACTACCTTCACCTCTGTACAAACTTAGTAAATCTGCTAACAGTATATGGTTGTATTCAGTTCAACACTGGCACATATTTAAGCTGATGCTATTTACGTGTTTGATGACTTTTAAGTTTCATATTGTTAGCAGTATTATCAGTAAATCAAATGCCCAATTTCAAACATTTCCACCCCTTCCTGGTTTTTGCACGTGCTTGTCGAAAAATAGCTTTTAGTAAACCTGTATGTGAAGGGTTGAACAAATGAACAGTGCAGATTGAAATGACACAAGGTAGATGACATGACGTTTTAAGAGTCTGTTGTATTAATTAGGTTGATTGATCACTAAATTATCTTTTAAATTGCCAATCTAAATTCCTGTTATTTTCCGATTTTCATAGAAACCGCAAAGAGAAGGAGCTGGTCAGCTGTAGAGGTCCGTGCCGTGGAAAAAACCCTGAATTCCTTCATCCAGTCTGCTAAAGTTCCTGGGAAGTCAGAGTGCATGGCCTGTATTGAGGCTTCACCAGAGGCGCTTCAAAGCAGAACCTGGACGGCGGTAAAGTTTTATGTAAAAAATCGTATCACTGCCATCCAGCGTGAAAGTGCCAGAAGAGGTCGTTGAATAACTCGGCATGTAGTACTTCTTTACTTCTTTTCATGAGTTCATACGCTGTTTTGCACTGATTACTTCTATACTGAAGATGTTTTTGAATAACTCAGTATGTAGTACTTCTTTATGAGTTCATTAAATGCTCTTTTTCACTGATTACTCTTATACTGGCAGAGAGTAACAGCTCTGTGGGTACTTCCAGAACTGGTGACTACTTGTGACACGTCACTGCCAGTGACTGCCACTCAGTCAATAGAGACTTGTTGTGGAGCACCGTGTGGCTCGGTGAAGCATGCGTGGCAGTCTGTGTGGCACATTGGTAGGCATGAGTGGCATTGGCCCTGCTTGCCAGTGTGTCTAGGAGAGAGAGTGGCTGTCTGTGTTGACAGAGTGACAGTCACTGGCAGTAAAGCGTCACAAGTAGTCACCAGTTCTAGAAGTACCCACAGAGTCGTTACTCTCTGTCAGTACCACCAGGAGGATCGTGGCCTTACAAGTGTTTTTGGTACTATGTTAGAAGTTATGTTACTCTGCACTAAACATATTTTTATGTTACATGGGTTACTCTGAAAGGACCAGTACATTTCTGAGCAAGAAACACAGTGACAGATTTGATGGTCCTTCTCTTCTTTATTCAGCATCATGAGAACGTTTCTCCTGCTGTGTTCTGAATACACATAAATAAATGTGTTGTGAACATATGAGCTTTATTCGTGTCTCGTCTTGTACAACTGGTCTAGTTTTTCCTAGAAACAGCATTTTAGAAGTCTCAATTACATGCTGTCTAGGATAAAACATTTCGGATGCTGGGTATTTATTTAAAAAAAGTTTGAGATCAACTTAGAAACAACTAAATAAAATACTAAGTATAACATAAGTATAATAAATATTGAAAAAGCAAAAAATAGAAAATAGATATTGAAAAAACAATATGCTCTACTTTATCAAAGAAACTCAAAGGTAGATGGTACTGTGGCATAAATGATAAAGTCACAAAGGTAACAGTGCTGGGGTGGAGAACCACTGTGACTGCTTAAGTGGTACAGTAACCTTTATTTCTTACAGAGGCATGGTAAATTACCAATCGCCATCTTTCACTGTATTATATATTTGTTCAACATACATTTTAGAATCTGATGGTTTGGTTTAGAAGACAAAATATAGCTCACAGTCTATTGTTAGATTCAATACTGCAACCTGATATTACTTTTTAAGTCCAGTGTTTTATTTTATTAGATATTCTGTGTTTTAAGAGTGGTGTTGATCATACAGTAATAGAGTCAACATGACAGGGTCCCCATGGGTCAGCTGAAGTCAGGAAAAAATTTAAAGATGGAATTTTTGATGTTTCAAGTCATTTTTGTCTTAACAAAAATTAAATATGATTTTAGCAGTTAAAATCATGTCTCTAGACCATTCAGAAAGGGTGGATCCCACCAGGAGCCTCTATGTTAGGGGACCCCACCAGGTAATAAAAACCCGTATGTGTGTGTGTGTGTGTGTGTGTGTGTGTGTGTGTGTGTAAGGTAGAAAGCCACAAAACTGTCGTTGGCTCAGTCGGAGCGGTCTTCCTTCCCAACAACTTAGATGTTTCTGCCGTATTTCACCCCATAACCCCCCACCCCGAATGGAGCGTGATTTACTGTCTTGTAAACACATAGGAAGTAGCATTGAAAACGGTTTAACAAAGTCAATAAAAGCAGACATCATTCCTATCAGGGGGTGGTGGAGGCGGAGGTTTGAGGTAGCTGAGGGCAGGTATCCTCCCTCACCTCTTCGACCCCCCCCCCCCCCCCCCCCGCATCTACCTCTCCATCTTTGCTCCTTGTCTGTCATCTACGTTCATTTTCTCCGTCTTCACTCCAACTTTTTCTAAATCTTCTTCTTTTTACTCTTCACCCTCCTTCAAATTCGCCCCTCTTTCTCCCGCTCTCTTTCTGCCTCTTTTTATTTCATGCGCTGGGCAGTGGACAGCCAGAGCAATGGCTTTAACAGACCTACCTGCAGGGCTGCTTAGGGCGGCTCTTTCATCTGGGCTCTGGAGAAAGAAGCCCCCAGCCCTGAAACAGCTGTGCAGACCCGGGAGTGAGAGGACCATGAAAACGGCAGAGAAGAAAGAGAGGAAATTCAATGGTCCCCCGGGTATCATACCTCCCCATGCCGCTCTCTTGCTTTTTTTCTCCTTCCACCTTTCTCCTCCTCCCTTTTTCTTTTTTTCTGTACATGTTCACTTTCTAACAAAGTTTTCTGTTTTATTTTGATTATCCGTCTGTATTTCTCTCAGTACCTTATTTCCTTAAGGAAATGCAGTTATAACTTCAGATTTGTTTCTCCTTCAGCCACAGATTTCACATACTCACTTACAATCACTGCATTCCATGAGAAGAAAATAAGATGTAGGAAGAAACCCTGAACATGAATGAAGCCCAAGAAAAAGGCCATATTCGGCTGTGAGAAATGTAATTATTTTGCATTTCTAATTTAATGAATTTATTTATTATTTCAGTTTTATGCAGTTGGAATGAGATTTGATTTCCTGGGGAACTGCAAGTCTTAAATCTTCAAAATTAGACAGCCATGTTAATATGTTAGAGCTTGACACAATGTATAGGAGAATTATATTTACTGTAAAACAGACAACCAAAACAACGAGCTAAAATAGGCGAAAAACTAGGAAGAGCTGCAAAGGTGTATGTTGAATCAGTGGTCAGTGGGTTTGGCATTACAAGCAATCATTTGACATTAATCTAATTTCAGTCAGAATTATTTTCTTAAAGTTACAGTGCGGAAAGTTTGTCTCCCCCTTCTGGCAGTGAGTGGAAATTACACAAACATTGTTGATGCATGGTTATAAAATATGCATACAGTTTACAGTCTCTTTAACTTTGGTTGCTTTCTTTTTTGGCATAATTACACTATAGTCCTTCCTCTGAATGCTGACTTTCCTCTTCTTTTAGGGTATTAGGACGGATTTTTTGATTGCTTCTTAGGTTGTTTTTCAGTTATCCCGATTGCCAGAAGTGGAAAATTCATAGAACCCTAGTTACATTTGTAACTCCAGTTTGTGCCGTAGAGTCCAGCCTACTTCTTGCTGTTGTAGCCTACAACTGTTCCTTCTTCTAACGCTGTTCCTCTCTTCAACCCTGGATAAATCGTCCTTGCTAGTTAATGTACAAAACATTGCTGTTACTGTGCCAGTGCAGAAATGCCACCATAGAAACTGATAAGCTTAATTATGTACGTTCATATGTACAGTATATGAAAGTCACCATGACCCACCCAACAGTGTCAGTTTAGTATTGTTTGGCTTGATGCATCACCTCCAGTTTTGAACCCAGTGTGTGACTGCTTCTGGGAAACACAAATAATATCTTGGCTTTGAGCATAAAACAAAACCTAATCGACAATGTTGCAATTTCCAGCATTAGTGATTTTCAGCCTCAGCTTCTGAAAAATAAATCTGAAGAGCTAGGGTTTTGGAGTTCAATGCACTGTCCCTGATGCATCATCGGCATCAGTCCACTCTGTGGTGAGATCACCGTCCTGCTTTTAAAATTCCTTCTACTCCTCCGATTGGTGGGATATAATAAAAAAATAAATAATCTGAACCTTCTTCACACGTACCGATCAAATACCTTCTTTGTTTTAGGTTTACAAATCTTATTGACGCTCTTCTGTACATACTAGCCACAGTGTGCTGTGTTTGTATTGGATGATTTGTTTGTGTTGGACAGAGTAATGCTGGTGTAGTGACCTGAGTCAAATGCTTAAGATTGTTATTAATGTGTGACAGCATCTAAAGGTTTAGGATGGAAGAATAAGAGTGGTGGAGCATACATTTATTCTATGTGACTGACTAGCTAACAACTGCCATGTGTGTACATGTATGTGTTTTAACAGGCACAAGTAGACTCAGCTACCCCGTTTGTTGTAAATGTTATCTTAGCATAAAGACTCGCAGCAGCTGGAACTTTTTTACGTTGGTTGTTGTACAGATTATAACTATGCATTAATTTGTGAGCTTCAGACGTGCAGGCAGGCAGATTCTCTTTACATTTAGACAGAGCCCATTTAGCTGTTTCCCCCTGCTTTTAGTCTTAAGGCTAAACTAGCTAACCAGCTCCTGGCTGTAGCTTCATATAAACCGTACAGGCGAGACAGTGGCATCAGTCCTCTCATCTCACTCCTGTCAGGAAAGTTGGTGATTATATTTCAGAAAATGTTAAATTATTCCTTTGAATAAATTGCAGCGTGCATGTAGGTTTTCACAATCTCATAAGTGGAAATCTTATGACTTTACAAATTGTGACATGTTCAGGTAGTGTAAGGTGAATAGTAACTTAGCATACTGTAACACAGCTATTTCATTATACCTGTTCATCTACATACATGGATGTTAGCTTGCTAATCTGTTAGCTTTGATGGCTTCTAGTCATAAGTTAAGTTACCTGGATGTTAGCTTGCTAAATTGTTAACTTTGGTGGTTTCTAGACACTTACCTAGATTAAGTTACCTGTATGTTAGCCTGCGAAGCTGTTAGCCTTTGTAACTTGTAAAGAGACTTATGATATTTCCACTTGAATGCCAGATATTTTGTGTGTACAATTTTAGATATCCTAACCACCAGTTCACCACAAGCTCCGTTTGAAGGCAGCATTATGTAGAAACATACTGTACCACTGTTGCTTCTCATCAATCAACTTCTTATTCTTCTAAAATACAAAAAAGTCTGAACATAACCTAGCATTATTCAGTATCTGCATTGCAGTCATGCAAAACATATTATAAAATGACTACAAAAACATACTTTTTGATGACAGAGAAGTTCCCATTCTGTCCAATTAAAACAACATTAAATAAAATCTGTAAAACCAAGAATCGGATCAAACTATTTCCATTCTGTTACTGTCAAGTGTTTTAAAGGCCACTTAACAGAGGGACCTTTAACAGTATCATTACACTTATGGATCACTAGTTAAGTGTTACAGCAGTGCCGTTTCCCCCCAGCCAACTTTAGAAGATGTAAAAAACTGACCTGTGAGTTACCTGGCCTGTCTCGCTTCTTCCTACTCTCCACCCTTCCTCCCCAGGAGAATCTGCACAGAGGGAGTGAGTCCACAAAATGTCCAACGACCACGGAAGATGAAGGAAATGAGAAATATGGGTGGGAGGCCGGCTGGTCAACACGAGGGGCTAAGTATGGCAGGTAACAGAGTAAGATAGCAGACCTGGAAAGGCCACTTTAATGTAAGGAGGAAGAAAGCACCGAGAGTGGAAATGGCTGGTGTTGAGTGCTGTTGTGTTTGTTTAGTCCCCTTCAAAGGCAAGCTTAATTATTTTACCATGCTGTGCCTGCAGAGACAGCAGGATTCATGGGCTGCTTTCAGCCCCTATCTCTTGCAACTGAGGGCTTAACTGTTTGTCTCCCACAAATCACTTCAAAGCTTACTGTCAAGGAGAATATCGGGCTTAAAGTTTCAGACTGCGAAATTAAAATGTTGAATTAAAATTGCACTTTTTGTTAATTTTGTAGGATAAACTTACGTAAGATTGATACAATTTTGATTACCAGCTGATGACTGCGCATAGATTTCGTGTCCAAAACCAAGATGTATGTCTTTAGCTGGACTGTTGCTTGCTGTCTGCAGAATAGGTTTGGCTTTTTTATCAGTGCACACAAAAAAACTAGGCTGGAAACAACAGCAGCAGTGTCACGTCACCGTTAGCAGAACTACTTTTACATTTTTACATTTTGGGGAAAACTTAAAAGCAGAATACTTTCATTATTCTTATCGAGCATTACATGAGGAGACTGATACCCCTTTTCTGTCTATATGATAAATATGAAGCCAACAACAGCAGCCAATTAGCTTAGCTCAGCACAAAGACAACAAATGGGGAGACAGCTAACCTGCATTTTAATCACATAGAAAAAAAAGTGTGAAGACAACACATTATGGTTTTATGGCAGGTAAATCCACCAAGCACAGTGCCTCTGTTACTGTGCGTAGCCAAGAAAGATGTCAGATAAACAAGATGCAGTTTAAAGAATTTTTAATTATGTGGCTTTTTGCAAGCATATTTTGTTACCTTCAAACAGAACCAGGTTAACTGCTTTCTGTCTTTATACTACGCAAAGGTAACTGGCTGGCTGTAGCCTTATTGTACAGACGGGTCCAATAACCCATTTCAAGTCCTGCCACATAGTAGAAAAAAACAGATTTTTACATTATTTCAAGTTCTTCTTAATTTAAAAGACGTGGTAAAAGGCCCACATTCACTAGATATTTGACACATTCATAACACATCTATGAACATGCCATTTAACATCTGTAAAGCATACTCTTCAGTACATCTGGACCATAAGAGTTTAACCATGACAGCTGTCCAGTGATTTGGCTGAGGGTGTATGTGTTAGAAAATGTTCACATTTCATAGCTTTTGAGATAACAAAGAGACAAAAAGATGTTTGGACTGGTTGATTTTTAATGGATTAAATTTTTAGGAGTTGCATAGTACTTCTCACTCTGTTCTTATGGCCACAGTAAAGTACGGGGATTACGTCCATTCAAACTTTGTGACCCCTTCAAATAAATTGTATAACAGGAATAGTGTCAGTGATCTTGTTCTCTCAGACCTGGCAAGCACACTGCAGATCACTTTACATCAAATGGGAATGCCACTCACTTTAGGAATTTATATGTGTTATTACTATGGTCTAGACAGTCTCGGACAAATGTCACTGAGATGTAAAATTGGACTTGCTCCATAAAGGGATTGAACTATGCAAGATGGTGAAGGTGTCAAGGTGCAATTAAAAAGTTGTATATCTTTGCAAAGAAATCTAAAGTGTTCTTAAATTGTGAAATAGAATTTCACATGATTGCACTTATTTGTCACTTTAGTTAAACTGTACTATAAAGTCCAGGCAGATCCCTCTTGTAGTGTTTAAGAAATCCATTTATTCAAGGAAACTCTTCAAGATAGTTCCCGGGAAATTTTAAGCATTCAATGCAAAATGTGTTGAAGAAAGAAAAATAATATTTTAAGAGCCCCAACTAGATTAAACGACTTGTAGGATTTCCTGCGGTGTGACAGCACCCACAATGATTTTTCTGGGAATACCATTTTCTGCTCCATAACTACCAATAATACAGACTAAAGCTCGTCGAGGTATAAAAAGAAAAAAATACTCAGAGGACTCACAAAGTCACTCCTTCATCTGCTGAACAGTTCCAGGTTTTACGTCTCGATGGCATCGAGAGTTTTCAGGCTTTGTACAGTGGTTTGTGGCTGTAGAGTTGACTTGTTCATTGTCACAGGGGCTGAATATTAACAGGTAATATAAACCTGACAAAGAAAACACAAATTACAAGCTCATATAGAATAGAATAAAAATGAAACACAATAAAAATGGTAGTACTTATTTGTTAGTTTTTGATTACTTTTGGAAGGTTTAGTAACATTTTAACACTATGTTTTAACATGATAAATTACAACATAGCTTAGACCTTCAAGACCACATAAGCAAAAGTGTCCTTGAAAATACTACTATATTTGCTGCCCTAAGGAGAAAATTGCTGGGTCGTCTTTGGGTGGCAAATTCAAATATCATGGAGGCTTGATAATACTCTATAACATAGCAAATCACACACACACTTATTTGCAGTGTGTCAAAAAAAACCAACAACATTCTTTTGTAGTCATACATATAACTTTTACTGAATAGTCACCTGTTTCACTCAAAACAAAGAATCCATCAGATAAACAAATCTTGCAACATGACTCCGCCCCTTTTTGGGGGTTTACAAATTACAGCTACCATAGACTTTAATGTACTGTGAGTGTGAAAAAAAAAAACAACAGAAAAGATTTAATTTGTTTATAAAGACACTGTGTCAAGTAAATATATGTGTACACTGTCTGCCGTTGAACACTCAGGTTACATAGCAAAACTTAATTTTATCCATCTTCAGTCATTTTAAGTTCTAACATATACGTTAGCCTTGTCAGTTATTAAAAGTTATTCCTTATGTATATTAGCATTCTAGGATAAAGGAGGTGATACGTTTTTGTTCATTGTTAGTAAATGCTGTGATCTATAGATGGATGATTTGTAGCAGGGTCAACTGTAGTTGAAAAATTAAATTGAAAAAAAAATAATTCATAGCTTTGCATATATCAAATCATGTGACACATCAGTCCTGTCAGTGTAATGATAAATATACTTAATTTGAATTGCAGTTAGCTAGATAGTATTTTGGTAATACTATTGCTAGCTAGCATAGCTAATAATGGGATGGGATTTTTATTTGTACCTTGTGTTCCCTAGGACATGCCTATAACTTTAGGCATTGCTGCTAGCGTGATTACGGTGCATTGGTTATCAATGCCATGTTTTTAATATGTAACATTAACTAAGTAGCATGCTGCTATGAATTGACTTGTCTGTCATATGGGATAGAAGTCCTAGATTCAAATCCCTGCTGATCTGGGGTGACCAGCCTCTCACAATCACAGGCATAATAAATATAATAACATAATCATTACCTACCACAATGCTCCAGCCTTAACTCCAGCTTGCCAACCCACTTCAGCTTAGATTAAAATACCTCAGTAACCTCATTGTATTAGATATATTGCTGTACCTTTGTATCTTTTAAAGGACTTTAAAACACTTAAATTATTTTTTCAGGTAAAATATGTACATGACAAGAAAAGCTCCTACAAAACTGCTACAAATGAACTATGTACTGTCATTAATGTCTGCTAAGTCTGTGGACACATTTGTATGCTTTGAATCAATCTATTGAAAATATTTAGTTTTATTGACACACCTGGGATACAAAGCTACCATCATGATCCACCAGCTCTCCCTGACTAAACCAGTCTCTGTGCTGCAGTAAAAGTTGCTGTAAAATTGCCTCATGGAAAGAGTACCCCTCCGCTCTTCTGTCTTCTCATTTCACCCCTTCATCTTTCCTTCTTTCCTTACTCTGTCTCTTGTATTTTTTTCCAGTCCTTCATCTCATTTTCTATCTCACACACACACACACACACACACACCACCCCCCTGCTGGCTGCGCATCTCCTCTCCTCTTTTTTTTTTTTTTTTTTTCTTTGCTTGGCCCCTACCACCACTTTATACATCTTTCACTCCTTGCAGTTACCCGCCCTCCTCTTCTTCCCTGTCCCCCTCTTTTAGTCTGCAAACCTGTGGAACCAATTAGACCTTGTAAGCCGGGGCCTTTTGCCCCTGTCGTGCGGTCGGTTTAACCTGCCGCTCCTCTCCTCATAGCGCGACCACCGCTACCTCGCCTGCCTCAGTGGGTGGGTTTAGGTTTGTGGGATGCGGGTATACGTGACTGTATCATCTGGGGTTCTACCAAGCCTCTTTTGAACTCCTGTCTCCAGTTAAAATGTTGGGTTCGCTTGCTTTGCAATGTGTGAAAACATCACGGTGACACGGTGAAAGAAGAGGGAATATTTTCATCAAACGTGTCACTTTCTTGTTCTCTGTCTTTATCATGATTATGCTGCAGGGCTGTTAGGGGTAAACAAGCCTCCCTTTTAGCGTCAGAACGTCTTCTTTCACCCTCTTTTCACCCTCACCCCAACTGCCAGGAATGCTTTTAACAATTCACTGTCGGACGCAGAGCAACATGGGACGCTGGGAGATTGTCGCATTCCAAAGGGGAGCATTTTTTAGTTGCTCTTCACGTGTCAATCAGCGACACTATCTCCTTGTCACCCTAGACCCCCACCTCTAAGACACACATACACCAACTGTGAGCCTTCAGCCAGCTTTACTGCATCTCACTTTAAGGACACAGTCGTCGATGTGTTAAGCACAGAAGAATGCGGGCCTTATGGCGGGAGCAGGACACACAAACACAGTTTTCTCAGACTTCACACAAAGGTCTCTCCCACCTCCAACATCTGTGATGTGGGTCACTGAGGAGCGCCTCTCCTCTGGTGACACACACAGAGAGAAGCATGTCTCTTTTAGGAGTCCGTGAAAAAAAAAAAACTAGTAAAAGTATAGGTTTCCAGCCTCGTAACTCATCTCAACATTTCTTTTTCACATGATGAATTCTTAACTTTCTAACTCTGCTTTTTTAAAGATAGGCACATTTTGCTCCCTGTAAAATCAATCAAAATATTGCAGCCAAATCCTTAAAGTTTTTGTGGCATGATCTGAAATGATAAGCAGTAAATTAGGTCAGAGAGGGCGCGCACACACACACCCACGCACATTCACATAATACAGGCCAACTTTCAACAGCTCTGCTTCTAACACACCCAGTCCCTGGTGATATTCCTTGGGACATTATCAGCGCGTTGAAAACACCTGACTGGTATGTGACAGTGGCAGTCATTGACAGTTCTCTTTTAAAGTGCGGGGTGGGGGAATGGCGGGGGGGGGGGGTTAAGAGTTGATCCACTGGATAAGAGTCCTGCTGGATACTCGACAGGAGCTGTCAGTGAGCCGAGGGGAGGGTGGTGCTTATCGATCAAACACCCCTCCTATCTGCCACGCTGACCTTCACGTCCTGAGGAGGTTTGTTCTGGCGGGGAGGGCATGCCTTGTGATTGTGAACGTAAATTTAATACAAAGCTCCTTAATCCATGCATTTATATTGTATTTATTAATGTTAATTCAACATATTTGAGAGTAATACTAGAAAATGTCTTTATCTAAGGAAAGTGGTGAAAATATTTCACAGTGAAAGCAACAATACAACAGATTATTGCATGGAACTAAAATCAGATGCCTGCCAAACTCAGGGACTGCACCAGCCACTTTATGCAACATTGGTCTCTTCTCTGTGCACTACATGCCATTTTAATTAGTTTAATCTATTATGTCACTTCATCAGTGATGTGCCTTAGTTTTTACATTTATATTTACTGACTTTTTTCTTAGACATTTATATCTGTAGTGTTAGAATTGACAATAAAGCTGACTTTGACTTGACTTTGATATCTAGTGAAGCTATCTAGTGGTTGACTCACTACTGGCTTTTTGTACTTTAATGTTACATCTGTAATGTAATGCTAGATAGTGATGGACTGTACTGGCTTTGTTAAACTCTTAGTATGCTAACGAAGATGTTTCAAAATCCCATATACTGCTACAATAAATAGGCTATAAGAATATAAAAATTACTTCTAAGACTGCAACTATTTATCATACGCAAAACGAGCTGTCTAAAACACAAAACCATTTACTAAAAAATGGTGTAAAACAAAAAGGAGCAGCAAGTCTTCACATTTCTACAATTATAATGATTCTGTCAACAAATCAAATAATTGTATCGGAGCTAATTCCAACAAATAAATCAATGAATTTAGGTCCAGAAATAAACTTGCACCACCACACTCATCTCACACAAATAGCCTACAGTATTTGTCAAAACTGATAGGTTAAAAGTCAGATGCATCTTTAAAAGTTAACATTAAATGTTTAAACATTTTAAAATGACATTGTTCTTTCGAAAAGGTTAACATTTAGTTCTAGACAAACAAAACTGAAGCGAAATCCCTGCCTTGCTCAACAGCAGCTACGGATCAAACTCAGGCAAGTATCTCAGCCAGATTGGATTTGAACCAATCAAAGGCTTTTTCGCCTTGACCTCTGGGATACTGCTGCCCCTCTTCACACACACACACACGCACACACACACACACACACACACACACACACACACACACACACACACACGCACACACAAAATGAGCATCTTTATTTCAAGTTTTCAGCGTGATTGACCAGCTTGCAAACATTCAGACCAACATTCAAATCATCGGCACAAATAAAAGCGCTCAGACAGACTCGGTGGTGATCCTGAAAACCGTCTTTTTGAGTAAATCTTTCTTCAAAATCTGGACCCGTGCCACAGTTTGTTTTTGCTGGAGAGGTGGACGCCGTGTATCAAACCTGCAGCAAGGGGGAAAAAAAAAAGTTCGACCCAGTCATCTTGTGGCTGACCGTAACCAGTGTTTAGCCTGGACAATCTTTGGCCACTGGTCATTACAGCACCATGCAGGACCTGCTGTACTGTTGTCAAAACACTGCACTTGGCGGGGACTCCACGCAGCAGAATGTGACTGGGAAATACGTGCTTTAAGTTGCATATTTGATGGATGAGTCAGTTACTTGCAGTTAGGTTGTTATATTGTTTGGTCTTCTGTTGTCAGTAGCATTAAATGTTTCAAGCAAGTCAAAGTATGTCCTTGCGGAGGAAGCCGCAAACTCAACATGTGGGGTTTGATGTGTGGTTAATGGGCTCCCCCTACTGTCTCCAGTGTACCTCACAGCTCTGTGTTGCCACTGAATATAATGACTTTACTGCAGAATAACAGCTCTGCTAATATCCTCAAAAGTAACTCGGAATTAAAGTACAAGTAGATTTACTTGTATAGATATATATTTTGTGCACACACTTCTCATTAAGCCACTTAGACACACATCCTGCCTCTACCATCGTCCCCCCCTCCCTTTCTCCTTCCTGATCTATAAATACTCTGTCATCAGCAGAGGTTGGCTGCGAGAGGCGTTGACCCCAGCCTCTCTCCGTCCAGCAGAGCAGTGATTTATGGGGGCTCAGGCTGGCGCTAACCTTGCACTTGAGCCCTGGCAGTATAAATGATGGCGGGTCAGTGGCACCGCGGATGGAGCGGAGAAACTCTCTATCTCTGCCTCCACCTCTCTTTCTCTCTCTCTCTCTTCTCTCTGTCCTGTTATCATCAGCGTGATGGAGACATCATCATCATCTCCTGGGAGTATAAATAGTGCTAGATCAGGTGACAGTGCCGGCCCTGGCCTTTGACGGGAGCTTTAATTTCATGCCTAATTTCTCTCGGCAAAGAGAGGATCGATGCTGCCCTGCCTGTGCTCCCTATCCCTCTGCTGCAAAGACAGAAGGCGAAGAAGGACGAACGCTCGTCGCTGAGTTATGTGCGTGCGCCAAGGCATTTAGCTCACCTGTAAACACACGCGCACGCAGTGACATCCTTCACAGGAAGCAACTGTGCTGACAAATGTAGACAAATGCCAGGTCAAGATACACAAGCAAAGATTTCTGCACCCACAGATGACTTTAACAATCGATACAAGTGGAACAGATGGCTTTGGAAATAAGAGCAACAAGCAAAATATAACTACACAGCTACCCACCTGTGTGTTACACATTGCCATGGTGATAAATATGAGTCCTCTGTTCCTGCCTGCAGCCCCAGGGAGGCATTGAACTCTAGCCCCTCTATAATGACTTTGTCTACCTATCGATCCGGCTATGATCCATGTACTGTAATTCTTATATCATCAGCCCCGGCCCCGGCAATAACTCCAAGTCATATTTCGGGGCCTCCCGTCCACTTGACAACTTAATGATGCAGGGGTCCTTGCCGGGTTTGGACTTTTACTCCCTCTCCACACCCCTCCCTCTCCCTTTCCTCCTGCAGGGCTCTAATTTCTCCTTGTTCTTTCAGACTAATATCAGCAAAGGCACAGAGAGCATGTTCTCTCTAAGGACTTCCCTCTCTGAACCACATATCTTCTCCTTTTCACCTCTGTGTGCTTGCAGTATAGTGCAGGGTTGGTGTCTGGGACTGCCGTGCATCTGTCTCTGATCTGGAGCACAGCCCCTGCAGGCTCCTGGGGAGACTCAGCCGTCCCTCTTTAGACCCTGTTCTTTTTCTCCCTATGAGCCAGGGCTATATTTCATTGTCATTTCAGCCCTCTCTTTCTAGCCTGGATGTAATAGCGGGAGATATATGGGAGCCGCTTCTGCAGCCTTCTGAGCTTCCTCAGCCTTTTATAAAACACTGTCAGAGTGACAAAACAGCAGCCCTTGGGTATTCGGGCACAGATGCCCCCTCATCATGAGGCAATTTCTCAGCATCCTGCGCTGATCCTTTTAGTAAAGAGATAACATCTGGGTCCTTGGACAGGATGACTTGGAACAGTCTTCCTGGAGTCGTACCTCATCTCTATATCTCTGTCTGCCTATGAGCAATGGGCTGTCTGTCAGCTCTGTTTTATAAGCACTGATTTAGGGAGCAGCCCTTGAATCCTGCGCCAATAGAAAAACCACAGGAGCATGCAGGCCCGATCCAGTTCTGACACCCCTGATACAGCTAATCAAGCCGCTTAAAGCTGTCGAAGCAAGACTTAACGGAGATATTTCATATTCTAAGAGTAAGTGTGTTATTTTTTCCATTACTGTCGCCTTTAGAAAAAAACTTTAACGATGCTGAGCCCCCCTCCCCCTCGCAGACACACATAACAACCCTGTACCTGTGAGACACAGCCCTGATTGAGATGTGAGTAAAAGAGAGGAGGAGGGGGGGAGCAGATGGGCTCTGCAGACAATTAAAGCTGCATGTTCTGTTGCGGCTCCTCCACTTTGTTCCCGTCCCTCACCTCATCCTCGGTGACATCTATCCTCTCCACTGCGTCTACCTCATTTCCACCACTGCCACTTTTCCCTCTCCTCCTCTTCTTCTCATTTCAGCCTTCCCTCCTCCCACCATCCTTCGTCCCCCTCCTTCCTCACACTCACAAGGCGCAGAGTCTCTACCCCGCCACCCTACCCCACCCCCCAGCCTTAATTGGGAGTCAGGGAGAGCAGTGGAAATCGCATTAACGCGGGCCCTGCCTGGGTGTGCCATCCATCTTCTTTTTTATTACGCCGCGCCGGGGCTGCCTGGGCGCTGCCGTTCGATTTGTCACCGGCCTCGTTCGCTGATAACAGGCATTTGTCATCGCCTTGCCTCCCTGTTAATGTTATCATCTCCTCCCTGACAGCCGCCCTCCGCCGGGGAGCGCCGGCGACAAAGCACATCCGTCAAGCGAATATTTCCACGGCTAAGGGGACCGCACACAGCAATAAGCCACATTAAAGCACTTATGAAGGGTGCAGGCCGAGTGTGTGTGTGTGTGCGTGTGCGCACCGGTGCCATGGTGCGTACTGGAGTGCGCGCAAACACATCCGCACACGCACACACACACACACGCGTGCGCAGGAGCGTGTAGCGCGCTTGTCAGTGCAGTAAAAGAGGAGAGGTGGGGGCCGACAGGGAGAGGAAGAGGTAATTTGTTGCAATTAATTACGCAGCGAGTGTGGCTTTGTTGTGTGGGAGAGCATTTTATCTGTTGGAATGCTTCCTTCGCCAGGCTGTGATGCTATTTGTTTGATTTATAGCTTCTGCCAGCCCGAGGCGGAGCCTGTGTGCGCGTGTGCGTCTGTGTTTTCTCACATGTGCACAATGCTGTGGCATTATCCACAGAAATATACTATAGTCTGGGTGACAAGGAGCCCTTTGTTTGAGAGTGACGTTACATATGAACAGCCGCTCAGCCCCTGCTTGTGGTCCTCCGTCTGGACTGAAACTCTTCTGTCCATTTGTCATTCAGCAGCAAATCAACAACTCCAAAGGTTGGTCTTCCATCACTCAATGGCTTCACCTTTTCCTCCTTCAGGAAGCCATGTCTGGAAGTGCTGTGACTTTACTGCACCGTACCCCCAAAACAATCCACGAATGATACGCCGATGCCTCTAACGCTGGCCTGGTCAACCGCCTTTTCCCTCCTCTGTGGTATCGGGACAGGCATGTGACAACATTTATCCATCCTGCCTCAGTTGGGGGTGTGGGGCCCTTCTGCAGGGCCCGACAGATGGATCAACCAGCCTCAAGGCAGTGAGAAGAGATGAGAGAGAGAGGAGCATTGCTTCTCATCTCTTGACGTACTGTGCGACTCCCAAATTTGCCATAGCACGTCACATGGTGTGGCAGATTTGCAACCCTCACCGAGAACTGCAGTAATGTTGATGGCGCTTTGACACACTGAGAGCAGTCTTAAACAGCATTTTCCAAGCATATTCACATGACGCAGTTGGAGATGAATGTCAGGAGATAGCCATAACATATTTTAGTAACATACTTGGCATGTTGTATTCTCTGAGGGAACCAGAAACAGAAAGATAAACATCTAACATATTAATATAAATAGTATTTAATAGTGTTTAATACACAAAACTATAATGTAATATTTTACATTATAGTCTTTTTAAAAAATCACATTCTGTCTGTTCCTTTAACATCAGCACAGATCAGTCCATGCAAGACTGAAAACCATCCTATTTTAAAAGGAGGAATCGTATTCCAAATATAAATTATAAAGATTCATCAGTTTCATAAGTCAAGCAGACCTTTTCAATTGACCGTTTGGACCAAAATACATGCACAATGCAAATGTTTAACTGAATCCATTGGGAACATCTGTAGGTGCCGCAGCCAGAGAACCAGATATGGAGCGATAATTGGAGGAATGTTGTTCAATTACACGTGAGTATCCCGTTGTTAACTGACCCTAGTCATGTGACACATAAAGACTCGGTGTGCACCATCCACAAATGTTCATCAGTCATTTGAAACTGACAAAACTACCTGGATGAGTGGAGGAATGTCTTCAAGAAAACTCCAGTTGCTTTTGCTTCAGCTTTGGTATTTAGATTTACTGTGACCTGGATGACCGAGATTCTTCACAGGCATGTGGCTTGCATTGACCTGAAACTGGATTATGGTCGTAAAGAATGCAGAAATACAAAACCTGATAGCGCACAATCTGGCGATGCAAAACACGTTCTTATTAATATATGATCTGTAAAGCACTTGTAATCGTTTGTTGAGAAAACAACATCACAGCGCCGATCAGCTATTGATCACACAATAACATCTTCCTCGGGCAGATGGAATTGAATATATTCAATATTTAGTTTTGCGGGGCTGACAAAAATGATCCATCCGCCCCATAATGGTTACTAAATTGACAATGAGATGACTGAATGACATCTGACCCTTATTGAAGGATTTGTTAACCAACTTATAAAGGTTGCACTAAAGGGTGACTTATGAGATACTTCTAGCCCAGTTTTAGTCCTGGTGCTGCCCTTTGGACTGGGATGGAAGGGGATCATCCCAGGGGATTGCAAGTGTTGTGTTGTTTATGGTATTTTAAGTGAGAGGCCACGGTGATATTTCACTTTGATTTTAATTAAGTATGGGAGCAGCTTTGTGTTCCAGCATCACCACAGCTGTGAAATAAACATAGACACCAGAGGCAGTGGGGCTTTGTATATCATGGTGCAGCAGGGTTTACTTTATATACACGAAGAAACAACACAGACAAAAAAAACAAAAAACAATCATGTTCAAACATATCTTTAGTGTCTTGTAAAACAGTTAAAATGACTGAACAACCCTGTACAGCTGAGATACATTGATAAATTATATATATATTTTAACAAAAACATTTTTTGTTTAGTTTTTCATGTCTCTCTTTAATCAAGAGTACTGTTGCATTGCTGCATGCCCACTACCACAAATTCCTTCTTTAAGCCAAGGGTGCATTCAAGATAAGTGAAACTACTGCAGAGGGTAAAAACTCTCCATAAAAAAAGCTTTAAGATGCCAAGAGATGGCACATAACGTACACCAACAGAAAAGCCCACATATACGTCTCTGCGATTGTGTGCATTACGCAGACTTCTTCACCAGAAGCAGCAGATCTCGTAGGCACAGTTCCTACATCATCAACATGTCGGTCGAGCTCCTCTTTCCTGCTGGGCTCTTCTTAGCCGTGCTGGGTGATGGTTTGATAGCCATTCATCATTGCCATTTTCAGATGACCGTTGGCCATCACCTCTTCTTCAAGGATGTTGTTCCTGGCGGCGAACATCTGGCTGATCTCCACGAAGGTTTTGTTCTTGGTTTCAGGAATGATGAAGATGGTGTAGAGGGCCACTCCCAAGCAGATGGCACAGAAGATCAGGTAGCAGTAAGGACCTGTAGCTATCTGTGTTGAGAGGACACAAAATAATGCATGTGAATTTGAAGAAACCAGACTTTAAAGTAGGAAAGGGGCCCATGGAAAGCAACAAGGAAATAGATTCCCACCTCAAAACTATCAGAGACATGAAATTTGGGCTAACATGGGATTTTTAAATCAGAGAAAGGCTGTAGTGGAGGTTACAAAAGAAGATTAATCCGAATGGTGACTCAAAAACAGGTCTTCGAAAGCAAAAATATTCATTGATTAATTAATGATTGTTTAAGTTTGTTTAGTTGAACAAGCCAACACTCAACACATCACTGCATATAAGACACAAAGCAACATTAGCGTTCGCTTAAACCAAGATTACCGACAACTTGGTGAAGGCGGGACCAGTATTCACTCTCCCTTTGACTTTGGTCTTCACACACGCAAAAAGAAAAATTGTCTGTCTGCTATTTTTGGAAAATAATGGAAAGTAGTTGCTTTCTTTTCCTGGAAAGAAGTAAAACTGTAAAACCAAAACAATTAGCTAAAAAATGCTAAAACCTTCAGCAGAATGAAAGTCTAAAGTTGGGTAGTATTTACCAGCCCGAATGAATGTGGACTGCCACGTTCACCGTCTGCAAAACAGCTCATTGTCCTCTATACTTTGTGGCTTGGAACAACACTGAGGACGTTGACAGACACCAAGGTCACGGTTTTAATTGGTAATTTTATTGATATTTGGGGAGTCACCTCTATTCAAACAAAACCACACGGCTCATATCATAACTGTCAGGTGTTTGGCACTGTAATGGCAGCCAGGGGAGAGCCTTTATGCAATGTCAAGATCGTCAGTGCCAACTGGAATGAAGATTCAAATGAGAGAGAGAGAGAGAAAAAAAAAAAACGTTGGGCACATAACATGTTCTTTTCCAATTAATCTTACAGTATTTTGGATCCCTCCATTTTTGGTCATTTCAGGGTGACGATTTCAAAAACCAGTTGAATACGGAAAATTACATCTCTAAATTCAACCTTGTGGCTACATTCACACAGACACTAGTATTCTCCTAATAATCAGAATAATAGCCTGAAGAATAAAAATGTAACCACCTCAACCTGACCAGACTACTGGCTTGATCTGAGGGAACTTTCAATCAGACTGAGAGGGGTGGTTTAAACCTTAGATCAAGGGTGCCCACATTTTTTTGGCTTGCGAGCTATTTTTACAATGACCAAGTCAAATTGATCTACCCGTATATATATATATATATATATATATACATATATATATATATCCCTAAGTCATATTAATTGTCAGTGTTAAAAGCTCTATCCATCTTTGTTTTTATTTTTATCAAGAAAAATTGGTGCACTGCACCTTTACAAAAATAGCACTGTCTCTTTAAGACGGTAGTCTTAAATTGTTGCTAGTTGTGCATGGGTGTGGATGTGTGCGCTGAACTGAGGGCATGTTGCAAGTATAAAGTAAAAATAAATAGAGATGAACGTTTGTCTTGCTGTTTGTTTTGGAGGTGCAGCAGATAAATGATTAGACTAAAACATAGATCTAAAACATTTTTTTCATTGCCACGCGATCTACCCGCACTACCTTCGCGATCTACCGGTCGATCGCGATCAACGTAATGGGCACCCCCGCCTTAGATAATCTGTTAAATATAGAAAGGTCAGCTCCTAATCACCATGTCAATGGTTGTTTCTCTCAGGCCGGAATAAATCCATTATTTCTGCGGATGTTTGCCGCACAACGAGTAAACATCATGTGAGATTACATGATTTCAGCAGGGACAGGCACATGGAGGTGGCAAAACAAGCATTTGAGTGAAGCAGGAACTGACGTAGGAAGCAAAGTTGAAAGCATAAGTTTTCTGTTGACACCCTTGATTTCAAGAATTTAGAGTTCTTAGTAAAGTTGGGAATAAAGCAAACATCTTCTGTAATGTTTCTGACAGATTCAGTGTGATGCTTCACAGCAGGAAGAATCTCTTTGTCAAAAGAAGTTCTGTTATGACTAATGTTTTGGGGCATGTACACACATTCAGTATGTGTCATCAGATTATTTAAAGTCCGTGTAAACAGTCAGGTTGGAATCTCTATTCAGCGTCATCATATCAGCTGTAATCGGGCTGAAGAAATGTTGTCCATACAAGTGTAGCCACTGTACCCAGAACTGTAAAGTGAATATGAGTTTGCCCTTACCTCTAGGAAGGGAAAGACAAAGCCAATGGTGAAGTTGGACAACCAGTTGAGGCAACCAGCCACGGTGTAGGCAGCAGGTCGGTGAGACTGCTTAAACAGCTCTGCAGTGATGAGGAAAGGCACGCCGGCTGTAGAGAAGGAACATATTTCTATTATTTCTCGGACGACAGCAGCATTGAATCCATTTGTCGGATGTAACAAAGCATCCCGTCAGAGTACAAATCACATTTAATCACTTAGTACTGCTGCATGAATCTATTGTGTGCTGTGAAATTAACATCAGCGTCTTCATTCATTAATTACTTGGTCAATATTCCCCCTCAGGACTATTCATTGGCAGTCATTCAAACATAAACGGGAGATGATAAAAGAATTGATAAACCCTCCTCAAGTTCACGTGCAATTATATTACACTCATAGTTTTCCTCGCGCACTTCATTACGAGTTCGTTATTACTCAGTAATCACGCACTGACAGGAGAGGAAGGTGTTCGTCAAGTTTGCAAAATTCCCCAACTCCAAACCGCAAGAAACAGATCAGCTTAGCCAGGACTAATGCAATTCATTAGTCTGATGTGCATGATCTGCGAGGTGTTGTCTTAGCTCTAAACCCACGATTCTTCATTGTTAGAAGTGAAGGCTATGAAGGAGAAATACGCCTAAAAGCTCTAATGATCCGCCTTCCGAATGATGTCTTCATTATCTGAGCAAGACAAAAAGGGTTTAATACTGTCAAACCAATAACAAGGCCATAATTTGTCAACATCAGCCGTGTGTATGGGAGGGGAGCGTCAGTGCGCAAGCAAGGTTTCATCTGAAGGAAAGCGTATTCATCACAGCTAGCTTATGAACAATGAGCCATTAAAAGTCTAATTGCAGCAACAGAAATCCTTGCGCGCCGAGGTATAGATTTTGCCGGCTTGACGAATGACGTTATGTAAACCAGATTCGTTCCAATTCATCATCCTCGCAGGTCCGCTCTACGTGGCTCCCAACGTTGTAAACTATTGCCTCTTAATTCACTTCGCTCATCTCATCCAGTGTACAAATGACTGGGAGGATTTCCTAATTTACAAGACTAATGAAATACAATATCTCTTCACAGTCTGAGGAGGGCTGCTGGTTTTCAGACTTGGTGCCTGCTATTGTGCAGCCTTCCAGCAGGGAGCAGTGTTACCTTATACACTACTTACATCTACTACTGACTGACTGTGTTTGAGAGTTTTCATAGGAGATGCAGAGAAGGTAGATTGTTATCTTTTTTTTTTTTACCTGGACCTATGCAGAAGCCGGCAATGATTCCAACAACGCAGCCCACACTGATGTAGCGCATGAAGGACAGCTGCGCCTGCGATTGGTCAAACACAAGTCATGAGTTTAAAACACCGACACGCAACTACACCCAATCATTCTGATGATATAGAACACATTAGGAGTGTGATTTGTGACATGTGGGGCTCCTGACACTCATTTCATTATTAAACACAAGTAAATTATTGCTTGTACTGTTATAATTACAAAGAAGGCAGTAATGTGGCAACCAGTGGATTTCTAAACTTCCCCAGTCTTGCAAGTATCTGGATTTCTATTCTTATGTGTGTAAATTTGTAGAGGATTATAAGGTGAGTGTTTTTAAAGGGACCTAATAAAACATTAGACACCAATGTCAGTTTATGTAAACTGAGTAATGTCCTCAGCCCCTATTAGATCAACATCCTCTTTGCCTTAATCTGCAAGTCAATATTATGTGATATATTCGTCCAGCAGCAGGACATCAGATGAGCACGCACCTGGAAGAGGGCGGACACAGTGATCCCAGCGCAACAGACTCCCATGAAGAGAAAGCCGCCGATAATCAGAGGTCTTCTGCCCAGACGCTCGATAGTAAAGCACTGAATTAGGGAGAGAGAAGCGAGACTAGATGTGAGAAAGATGTACGCAGACAGTATACGCTCACTCTGGTGTAGTTTTATGTGACATTCAGATCAACAGTAATTAGCCTGCTGGAAAATATCTTATTCCATCTTTGATGTGTGTGCTGCATGGTAAAATAATACATAAGGAAAACAGCAATAGATATTTAGAAGTAAATTAGATTTGTCACTTTTTGTTTCGTTTATTAAAGCATTAAAAACTAGTTTGCAGTGACCTTCCGTCAAAGGGCCTTTACAGAAATGTACAAAAGACAAAAGTAAAAATCCACACAAAACAATAACACAATAAATTCAACAAAATATAAGTTAGAACTACCTGATTATTAATGATTAAATGGCTGATCCTCTTAGAAAACAGCTTACAATAATCCTAGATATCCTAAAGTTACAGTATGTTAAAGTCTACTCACCCCCAGCATCCCTGAGATGACCTCAATGGCGCCAGTTCCCACCGTCGTGTACTGAATATGAACCTCTGGGATTCCTGCGTTCTTAAATATTTCATTTGTGTAGAACCAGATCTGAAATCGACAGCGACATGAGGTTTATAAATATGATGAATACGTCCGACTACAGACAGGCAGTCACGGTGAAAATCAAAGTTTGTCTTGTTTTCTTAAGGAGCCAAACGGCCGCTCTGCTTGTGTTGGTGCGTCCACGCGATTCATCATAGAGACCATTACCATCAGGCCGGCCATCACTCATGCATTTGAGGTTCGGCGTTTCATCACTATGGACTCCTGACAAGTGCTCCCCCTGAAATTAATTTGTGTATCCTCATTAATCACACTTTGCTGATGCAACATCCATCATTGATGAGGTGTGGACAAGATCGGGATTGGCGCTGTTAAATTCTGTCTCGTTGATTTAGTAACCACATATACTGTACATACATACGTACAGCATTTCATCAACATTGCAGCATGGAAGTATGCACACACACTCCTCTATCGAAGCAAATAGCCTAAAGCTACACAAATATTCACTGAATACATGATAGCCATACAGTATCACTGATCTATCTAATAACTGTCTGATATTTTTCTTTTATAAGCATTAAGAATATTCTAGGTAAGTAGAGAAATTCCCCTTTTCAGATATTTTTTCTTGGTGTTCTCCTCCCCTTTGCCTACAGTGAGCTGTCCACATGTAGATGTGTTTAAGTCAGTTCAGCAGAGAATCTGCACTATAAATGATACTTGAGCTACTCCATGTCCGACAAGTGTTCCATTTTTTCAACTTGAAATCCACCACAGATTCTCTATATGCTATGACTGACCATTTAATTACATAAAGGACAGCATCATCTGCAAAAGTGCAAATATGCCACTCTAATGACCCCGAAGTAGACAGTTGTCTTGATAAACCTTTTTTTCCCCCCTTCTCTTCTTGGACCAATTGCAACCATAATATCAAAAAAATAAGTTTTCAGATCTTCAACACAGGTTTGTTAAAATGATCTTCATGTCTTTGAGGCTCAGCTTCAAATTGTGTTATTCTTTAGAAAACCACTGAGGTCACTGGTTCTCAGAAGGCCTACAAGCTGTTTTAGCTGGAATTTGCTGCCTCAGGGAATCTAGGGACTGTGCTTAAGACGATGAGAATCTACCCCTTGCTCAGTGAAAATGCCATCATTTAATACGAGTACAATGGATGTTACTGAGAAGGATACTTTTTCTTTTTTTTTTTTTTTTTTTTATAAAATCAGTCTGTTTAGAAAGTCAGCCTGGATATTTATTTGGGCCCCGAGCATACAGCTGATGAAAAGCAGCAGAGATGGGAAAAAGATATCCATCAGAGAGAGGGCGAGGCTGCAGCTGCAACACTCCATGTAGACATTTCAATACAGACTGTGCAAGTAGCACAGCTTGGCATTCTCTATAGGGAGGCATTTACTATATTTTATTTTTTTGCAACCGCAATCGACATCCACATAAAAAGTGGCAAACTTTCCCTTTAAGTTTGGTTTACCAAAAACACAACAAACCTCACAAATTCAATGTGTTGGAATCAGAAGACCTGTCTAAGCACCACTGGCATCTTCTTAAGCAGACTGTTCAGCAAATAACTACCTTCAGTTCCCAGACTGGTATGCTATCTTGCACTTTTTTCTTATTGCTTGTGTGGCCCATTTTAAAAACTAGAACTCCATACTATAATATGAGAATGGCCGTTTTCAAATTGAAGGACCCACTGCCTCCACCAATACATGGACACTGGGCTAAGGAGGTCATGCATTCCGTTTGGTTACACAAGTTTCTATGCTGAGTTAGAAATACAGTAAAGTTCTTCTGCATGTTTGAAGCCTTCCAGTGCTCTTGTCTGAAGCAGCTGGGACACAGAGACTCAGCGGGGTGTTCTCCTGCTGGGAAAATGGTGCTAGCTTATGTGTCTGCACGCCTAGAGCTCCCATCCACATGAAGCAATGAGTACAAGGATGTGTTTGACGTTATGTCCGGATGGGTGGACCTTGTTATGTGAGGTAACACAGACAGAGAAGACCAGGGGATAATGAGGCGTGGTCACATTGCCCCCTGCTTAGCCATTCAGGGGGTGTATGTGAAACTGTGATGTATGGACAGATGGGAGGTGCACAGCCGGGAACTACAGCAGTATAAGATCTCATTTTCATACAATAACTGCACAGTTGCCGCACATGTGAGTGCACATGCAACAGAGCCACTCACCGCATCAATTCCTGACAGCTGCATGCCGATGTTTAACACCATAATGGTGATGACCTGCCAGCGGACACAGCGGTCCAAGAGCAGACTACAGACAGACAGGGTCTGGACGGAGGACAGAGAGCGCTGCTCCTCTTGCATCTCCTCAATCTCAGCCTGGATGTTTCCTTTAGTACGGAACCACTTCAGGGCTAGAGAAGAGAAAGAAACAGTGGACCCGACATCAGCAACAATCACAATACCAGCACATCTAGTTTTGTGCCGTCATTTCTTTTTCTTCTTCTAAATTTAACAGTCAAGTCGTACAAAGGTTTGTGGGACACTCAGGGATCATTTGAAGTTTGAGGAATAAATAAAAATTCAGGTAAGAAGATGAAGAATACACTCTCTAACCTTTGATGGTGGCGTGCACATTCTCTTTCTCTATCAGCAGGTACCGTGGACTCTCTGGAAACCATGGCAACAGCATTAGCTGGACCACGGTAGGAAACACTATCAGGGAGAGGAGCAGAGGCCAGTCCTCTTCCTGTGTGGATAGAAAACATGATACCTTAACAAAACAAACATATTTAACTATTCTCTGTAGTAGATTTATAACAGGCTAAAAGGACAAGGGGGAAACATCTTTATCACATTTCTTTTATATTTGTGTGTACTAAGTTTTGTATAGCTGTTCCACATATTGTACAAAAGCATAACCTGGCCAAGTTTTACAGATACAGGAAGTAAAAACATGAATAGAAGAAGAAGGCTGAAAGATTATACCGACTTGCTATGTAGTTGTTGTCCAGTTATAGATAAAACTTCTTCACTTACTACGTAAAGTAACTTATTAAAGCCTTTAAATTCTTTGTGAAAGTGAGATCAGTGAACTTTTGTTATTGAAATAGTTCCAAGCTCAGGTCTGGGAGGAGAAACAAGCACTGGAAATATGCATCAGGTGTCAAGTATTATCAAAAGATTCAGGATGGACAACTCAGCCCAGACAGCAGTCAAGGTCGGGCAGAGGTTATACGCCGTGATGTCAGTACCTTTCCCAGGAGTTCAGAGAGCCCCAGGACTTGAGCGATGAAGACTCCGAGACAAATGTGGATGCTGGGAACGAGGCCCAGGAAGCCTCTTAGGTTCTTGGGGGCAATCTCACCGAGGTACATCGGCACCACACTGAGAGAGATACCTGTTGAAAAACAAATGCAATTAAAAAAAAATACATAAATAAAAAAATAAAAAAACAGTACCATTACGATATTGTTTTCAATAATAGCTGGGTTTGTCAGCAATGAATGTTAAGATCTTATTTTCAGTTATACACAGGATGTTTCCATATATTTCTATATAAAACTGAGTTTATTAGCAAGTACAGAATATTATATTTAGTGGTTATACACTGCCTGGCCAAAAAAAAAAGTCACCACCTGGATTTAACTAAGCAAATAGGTACGAGCCTCCTATTGGATAATTACTGCATGGGTGATTATCTTTCAGCTGGCAACAAGTTATTTGACCCCAACTACTTGATAAATGAGAAAATAAATACACATTAGAATTTATTTGGTCATCCAGGAATCAACCAGGCCTACCTGAGTGTACTCCTGTGATGAAGCGACCAATGATTACCATTGCAGGACTTCTGCTCCACCTGCTGAAGCCCATCAGAGCTCCTCCTATAAACACCAGCATGGTGATTCTCACCAGAGTCCCTTTCCTGTTCCAACACAGAGAGGCTCTTTGCTTACTCAAAATACTGGACATTGGTAATTGTCAGAAGCATAGGTTAGTGGCATTTTACAAGCATCCATGACACACACGATTCATCCACACACTAACCTTCCATATTTGGTAACAAGCTTGCCCACCAGGAGGGACCCGACCATCCCACCAATGGCAAAGACTGAGACAGTGAGGGAATACAAAACGGTGAGATGACCCTCATCTAGGATCCAGTCGTAATTTTCTGCCATCGTCTCATTATAGAAGCTTTTGATGTACTGGTGGCGAAGAGAAAAACCTTATGTTAACATTTTCTAGCAGAGAATTTTTTTGCCATTTATTCTTTCTAATAAGTTCCATTTTACCTTTACAAAAGACAAAAATATACACACTGTAGTACGTGAGTGCATGTGACCAACCCGTCAAGTTATTATTGAGTTCCTTTTTTGTTCAAACTCATAATAATATTTGTAGTGAAGACTACGAAGGAAGTCACCCTTTAGTTGACCTTTGTCCTTTAAATAAATATATACACTATTATAGAAAATATCACAATTTCATCATGTTTGTCCTGTATGTGGAATATCATCATAACTAGTGCAAGACTAAGACTGGAGGTTTTGTGTGAAGCCTTTAGAAAGGGGCCACACTGTTTTGTGACTGTACATAGATGGCCATAGCTTCTTTGGCATCACCCAAATGTTTCACCCAAGATTTTTATTTATTTATATTTTTTTTTTTTTAAATGTGATAGCTCTGGACATTACCATCCAGCCAGGGCCTGACTCCACTCTTATCTCCTGGCTAATTCAAAAATGGGTAAAGAGGTGGAGTGTGACAGAGCAGAGGCTGGCAGGTGACGTCTAGGTAGCTAGTGACCTGAGATTTAACCCACCTGTCACTCAAAGCAACATTGACCATAATTATGTATAATTTTAAGCCTAAATATAATTACAGGTGACTTTCATAAAACATATTCCCTGGACAGTGTCCATAAATAGGGAAATTAGCCAAAATATTTTTTTGTAAAACATGTTAACTTCCACAGTAAAGTTTGAAACTTTAACATGGAGGTCTATGAGTCACATTTGGAGCCAGCCTCAAGTGGGAATTCAAGGAGCTGCAATTCTTGGCACTTCTGTGCTGGCTTCGTCTCTCAGCCCAAGCTGCTAGATTTTGTAATGTTTTGTAAAGACCACAGTCATCAGTTCATCCTCGAGTCCAAGTGAACATCTGTAACAAATTTGAATTATTACCCTCAAAAGATTCCCCAGATATCGCGTTCACAACACTGAAAGGAAAGTGTGGAAGTATGGAAGGATGTACAGAAGCGTGGATGTCACCTTGTACGCCTCTTACTGACTCAGTTGTGCCATGTGACAACACAGTTCATTCATATTTGATCATCTGACTACGGGATGTTTGTGTTTTGAGTTCGTGTGAGGAGGAGTAAGTAAATTAGGTGGAAGAACAGCTGGTGAGTCAGCACCAAATGCTGAAGTTTCCTCAGAAGAAGAACGATGCCGAGTACAAAGAGCATTCAAACTACGTCATGTTGACTTTCTGCCCTGCTCCCTAATACTACCTGCCCTTCACCTTGAGCCCTAAGTTAAATTACAAGACCAAGGCACTGAATCAAATTCAGAATTACTGACACAAAATGATTCCAAAGATTAGAAGTCACATTGAAGCTTAGCTGCTCTGACACTGAACAGCGTCTCTTAAACTGTGACTGTCAGCTCATGATAAACAGCTGAGGAAAATTAGCTCTCCGTCTTAAACAAATGAAACGTGTCACTATCTAAATACACTTATTCTCGATCTCACCACGAGTTTGAAGAGAAAACTGATAAAACCATCCCGTTTATACACCAACTATGGAGTTTGGAGGATTTAGGGAAAGGGCTGAAAGCTATCCTGTGTCATTTGACATTTGCTATGTCGAGATAGAATCTACCGTAGCGTGACTTCCTAGTGGTGGGATAAGAGGTCTTAAACTATCATGTAGACAAGATGCTTCAGTAACAAAAAGTAGCTTCCTAGACAGTAGATACCAAGCCTCCTGCTCATGTCAATGTCAGTGTTGTCAATTTATTTCTAAACAAAGGGCTGTACAGGGTAGTAAATGTATGTAACAGCTCTCATCAGTGAATAAAGATCCCAAAAAAGAAGAAGAGGATGTTAAATTTTGAAAGTGAGCCATCATGAGTTGAATGGGCTTCAGGCTAGAGGGGCTGTTGCCTCCAAAGAACAGTACATGTGGCTCTGAAGCTCACATGTTTTGATGCGGGGCTTTCCATAGCAAAACAGGAATGGTTTAACGGCTTAATCGCCTCACCGCAGCAAATTCAACATCTTAAGGAACAGCCCGGGGCACATCAAGTATTAAAATCTGCAGAATATCGATGACAAGAAGTTCATGCACAAGCCCACATGACTCCACGTGATATATTATCTGAACTTTACGGAGTCTGAGATTATTCTAAGATAATGCATGAAAACCACATGGTGGTGCAGTGGTAGCTGTCGCCATCAGCAAGAAAATGCAAACCCGCAAGCCGGCTGGTGTCTTTCTGTGTGGAGTTTCATGCTCTCCCTGTGCCCATTTGGGTTTGCTCTGAGTGCAAGGGCTTCTTGCTCCTTGCTTCTCCCTTCCCTCCCTTCCCTTCTCAGGTTAAAGGGGAACTACTGTTTTTTTACAACGTGGACCTTATTTCTGGCATAAAATACGATCGTTTACTCACCCATTTAACTTTTGTGTAATTCGTATTCCTTCGGGAGATATTTAGATCTGCGTATATCCATATAGTGGGAGTGACTGGGGCACCGAAACGCAGCCTCTAAATAACGCATTAACTCCTGCGAAACTCGTTCATTTGACCAGTATTTTGTTATTGTACGCTAGTGCTATTCCCCATTGAGTCCGGAGTTAGCTGTCATCATCATCCGGGGTCTGTAGATTGACCTACAGACCTGTAGACCTGTCTTCTGACCTGAATGATATCATCTCTGAGCGCTGCACGCACCCGCGACGGTCGACTTGTTTACCTGTAATTTGCTACTGTTATGGTTCGTCCACAACCTCAGAATCGGAAAAATTTTCAGCCATGTTGCAAAAAAATTGTTTCGTTAGAGGCTGCGTTTCGGTGCCCCAGTCACTCCCACTATATGGATATACGCAGATCTAAATATCTCCCGAAGGACTACAAATTACACAAAAGTTATATGGGTGAGTAAACAATCCTATTTTATGCCAGAAATAAGGTCCAGGTTGTAAAAAACAGTAGTTCCCCTTTAACTGGTGATCAAAATGGCCACAGGTAGATGTGGGATGGGAGTGCTTGTTCATCTCTCTCTGCTTTGTGATAGACTGGCAACCTGTCTCACCCAGCGAGAGTTGGTATAGGCGACAGCTCCCCTCATGATAGACAGGTCATAGATCATGAATATTTAAATCGTGCAGCGGTGTCACAAACCTGCGCGGGAGAGTTGACGACTGCCAGATTGTAGCCGTAGAGCATGGAGCTGCCAAACGAGGCCAGGAAAGCCGCCGCCAGCAGCGACTTTGTGAGTTGCTGCGGAAAAGACGAGGAAGAGCAACACAATTTCTTTAAACAACTACAAAAAAATAACCAGCTGAACAGCATTTTACTCCTGTACCTGTCATAAATGGTATATTATTAAATAGAAGTCACCATGATCAGGGATGTACATTTACTGAGCAACAAATGTTTGCATTGAGGATGGTGGCAGCTCAAGTTTTCTCATGCTGGGTACTTTAGTTGGCCGTCCAGAGATCACATGACAATAACTCCCCTCTCTGTAAAGAGACTGATACAGCCTACAGTGTTTTCATTAGTAATACCCTGAAGCTACCCTCTTGGCTGCCATCCTAAATTCCACACACTGAGCTTTGCTGACCTCCAAGGTAAAGATCACCAGTGTGTTTGAACTTCCATAGCTTTGAATGGCGCATGTAAGGAGCTGCTAGATTACCACACAACCATCCCACGCCAGAAATAAAAGTTTACTAAACCTTACATTCCTATGTGCCTATTGATATTCTGATGTGAAAACATATGTTGTTAATGTGTTACCATAAAGAGACAGAGGACTAACCCCCTGTCTGACTGAACAAGAACAGCACAGTTCTGTAGAGAAACCTAATTTAGCTTCTGGAGAGAGATAAGTGGACTGCACGTGAAAATGGCCCACAGCACACAATGCAGGTCAGTCAGCTTCAATTTAGGTTGATTATGTGTCAGATGTGCTGCTCTTCACATGTTTGCACTGCTTCAGTCAAAGAACTTCTCAAGTTTAAGACTTTTGCTTTTAACTGAAGGAGGCTCTTTTGTGTGAGCAAATATATATATATATATATAGTTCAGTGAAAGATATTAAACTTTGAGCAGAAAACAATACCGCAAAGCAGGAGACTGAATTAAATCAAAAGTGTTAAAACTCACCCCCTTGACTTTGGCATCGTTTTCCAGCAACAGTTCCTCCGCCATTTAAGTCATGAATAATTACACTCCCTGTGTGATCTGCTCGTTAGAGGTGAGGACAACTTTTCAGAAGTCTTCACTCTGAAAAGTTGTCTTCACCGTTGCGCCTGGAAGCCCATTTGTAGCTTCCAGGCGCACCGGTGTGGCGCAGGGGAGGCGGTGTCGCGTTGATGGGCGGAACTGACGAGTTAATCATTTCAGTCCAATCATCCGAAAGCATGGCACAGCGGGGGCCGTCCCAGCCGAGATCCGTTTCCACGCCGGATCATCGGCGATTACATGAGTCAAGAGGGACATCCTGGGCACCAGAGTCTCCACACTTGTTATAATAGCCTGTGACCAACTGTGTCCAGGGGCGTTCTCAAGATAGGTAAACACATTGGGCTTATGGCCCCTGGGGCACCACCCAGCAGAGGAGGCGAGGCTTTCCCCACTGTTCTGCACGTTTTTGGAGGAGCAAAACTAACTGGTTCTATAATGTAAGATTATAACTGATATTTTGTTTCAGTTAGACACTTGCATTGTCTAATGACTGTTGACAGTTTATTTTTTGCTGCTCTTTTAGGGTTTAGTTTGAACCATTTTGTTATTATAATTTATTGTAACTTTTAACAGCCATTCATCAACTAGTTTGTTTCATGAGGCATGTTATAGTAGCAAATGAGACCAAATATGGAGAAACATGGCACATATACCATGTTATGTAGACTAGAAATACATAGTATGTTATAGCATTGTATACTATGTATACTAAAAATAAATATCATATTCATACGCTGTATATTTCAATGGAATTTTATGCAAGCCATGTAGAGCCCTGATTTCCAACCTGTGGTCAGGGGAAAGAAGGGCCAGGACAAAAGTCCAGGAGTTCTTTCAAGAACAGGTCGCTTTCAGAATGCACACCAAGGTGGTGGAAAACTGGTACGCTTAGCATCAGTTAGCATCAGTGCAGCTGGACACTTTCCATCATATACTTTAAAATGTAGTTTTCTACCTTTACCCTAGATGCTCGATCAAACTGAAAATGTTGTTCATATGCTAAGCACCAGTACATGAACCACAGAACAGAAATAAATTCTAGTGCCTTCGCTCACTCCACTTTTAATACAATTATTTCCTGAAATCCAAATTTCCCGAATAATTATGACCAATCACCTGAACGTACTGTATTTTATCGCTCCCACAATCTGAGCAAATTAAAGGCGTGAAAGCTCCTTAAAACGGGATCCACATTTTAACTGAGACATGAGAAGCATGTAAAGGCTTTTAAATTGCATTGTCCATTCTGTCCAGCCTCTGCGCAACATGTCCATGCTCAGATGTCAGTTGCTCCCGAAGAGCAAAGACAACATGCCAGCTTGACTTGTCTTTACTAGCCTGACTGATTTCAGAAATTTGGTGGGATTAGTCAGGACAAAATCAGTTTTGCTTTTGTTTGATTTTACCTTGATCATCATGACAAAAATGAAAAACTCCTCATATGGTGCAGCATGAGATTTGTGTGAATTGGCATATGGGAGTTTTAGCTCTTCAGCATGGGAAAAGTATGACCTTTGAGAAGGATTCTTCTTCAGCTACATTGCAGAGCTTTATTCTTATTTGTTTCCATTTGTATTTTTATGTCATAAAATTGCTTACTTGCTGAGAAGTAAAATAGCAAGTATTAATTTCAGTCAAGTGAGAAGTTGTAAAGCAGGTTTCAGTGAGCTCATGTTTCACAGTTTTGTTTTTCTTCATACTTAAAACATTTTAAACAAGTTTACTCCTTTTTCCTTTCATTCATTCATTCATTTTCTATACCCGGTTATTCCTGTTAAGGGTCGCGGGGGTCTGCTGGAGCCTATCCCTGCTGTCATCGGGCGAGAGGCAGGGGTACACCCTGGACAGGTCGCCAGTCCATCGCAGGGCTAACACAGAGACAGACTCCTTTTTTTTTTTTTTTTTTTTCTTGTTGTGTTACAAAAGGTTTAAGGTAAATGTTGGATTTCCACATATAATTCTCTGTTACTCTAATACTGTTTGTTAACATTGTGTTTTGGCTTTTAATTTAAAATATCCTATATAAATACATTACTGATTGAACTATTCTTGTCCTTCAATAGTTTTGTCTTGCGCTCACAAAGCGAGGATGAATAATGTAAGTTAATTCAGTGTTGTGATATGCTTTACATCACTTCCTGACACATGACTGTGTTGTTTAATCGCCGCATAACGGGATTTGGTCACAGACCCTCCTGCCTCACATATGACTTTTACGCTACAGTTCTTTTCATGACGATTTCATGGCGAAATGTTCACATTTTCATCTTTTTCTTTCTTTCTTTCTTTCTTTCTAGTATTGTTTCACTTGCCTTACTGAAACTTTTCTAAAACAGTTTCTACTTCCTGGTATACTTTCCTAGCACAGTGAACCTTGAGACTTCTCCTAACTTTAACCCAATGAGCCCGGATGAGACAATCAAGCAAGCCAAATTGCTTGAGTCATATGACTTCTGTCACTGCGAAATTTCTGCAGCATCATGCTGGTTTTGTGTATAGAATCAATTATGCTGTGAACAGAGACACAACTCACTGTGCTGACACCAAAGAAGATGAAGACAAATTTCTGTGCAATGACATAAAACAGTATGTGCGGTGCCTCTACCCTAAGTGATGACAGAATACTGAGATAAGTCTTGACAGTGTAAACAGGCAAAATTAAAAACAAATCTAAGTTGATGATTTTTGATACATGAAAGGCAAAACTATTAGAATCCCGTACACATAAACAGCTTTACCAGTTACATTGAGGTGAAATGTAATAACTGAAGAGATAAAGTTAGAAGGCGACTATTTTTGAAAGAAACATCTATGAACTGCATCCAAGTCTTCGGTTATTGGGCTGGATGGCAAGTTCACATCCTACCCCATAAGCAATGTGATTAGAGAAAGAGTGAGGTTTTATTAAATGTAGCTAAACCTGTTGGTATCTTATTCTGTACTAAATCTTTCAGCTAAGCTTAACCAACAGCTAAATAACACTGTAGTCATTTCAAGAGGATATTGTTCTGCAAGATCGGACATTTAAGCTTCTTAAATAATTAATTAAACTCACTGCAACTATTGTGTTGCAATTTAGTTGTAAAATGTAAATTTGAAAGTCACAGCATTCTCTGGTTGAATTCAGAACCTTGTTTTCTATTCAGCTCTGAAAGCTGAATATTTCTTTCCTTTTCTTTTTTGGCCTCTTGAGGAGATAGCGGGAATATATATGTAGACTGATATATTAGCACCATCAACGTGTAGTTTGATTTGGAGTCACAGTTTTAGCTCATCTTGGGTCTCCACCAACTCCTGAGAAAAATATCTATCTCCGAAGCTGCAAAATGCTCCCCTATGTTCGTCAGACAGTCGCCGTCTTTGTTTGGGGCTTTGTGTTGTGTCGCGCACCGTGGTCCCACCTGCTGAGATGATGACACCAAACCAAAACAGCAGAGTCAAGAGGTATGTGAATAATAATAATAATAAGGAGCTGAAGCCATCTGAAAGCCCTTCTGTGATGAGGGGAGTCATAGCGTGATAATTAACTGTGTGCTCATCAAAACGAGCAACCCCTTTCACATAAAAGATAATCAATCAGCCTGCTGGTTATGTGAAACTATTGATTAGTGCAGCTCTAAACGTTTCGTGGTGCTGCTGCTCAGGTGACTGCAGCAAATGAACCACACGTTAAGAATATCCTTTGTCTTTCTAATGCTAAAATGAAGTTAAACAGTTAAATGGCATTTACATGACTGCTGCAGGGCTTCCACGTGAAACACAGTCTACAGTTATAATAATTATGATCTGTATTATTAACACTGACTTCTCTTCCTGCGTCGAACAGAAATACCTTAAACCGCGAACAGGTTCACCCTTTAAGTTGAATTGTTGAAAGTGAAACAGGAGACTGAGGTCAGTGTCTCCTGATGGATGTTAATGGATGTCAGGTCTCCACTCATTTGTTGCTCGTTGGGCTTCTTGGATCAGGGCCAAGACTGGAGGTTGTTACGGACACACTCACAATGAGCCACCAGTTACACTAACAGCATTCACTCTGAGTCTTTACTGTGAGTTTTCAGACTTAAACTTTTATTACTCGTGCATTATTGTCACCTTCCTGCAAATACACAGTGGGTCTCATATGACTTGGGAGTTTGTTGCTGGTAATTATTCTGCTTTAGAGCAGAAAACAAAAACACAATAAGTCATTTATTTTCCCATCCAGACTTCCCCACAGAAGTCTTAAAGGTTGACCTTTAGATCAGCATTTCCTGTCTCCATTACCATCCTCTGATCGTGTCTGCCCATTAATGAAGCCATCAGGTGAAAAACCTGAGACAGAGACTCAGACGCTGACAAATAAAAAGCTGTGAAAAGAAATTATCATCTCACTTGCATAATTTACTAGAGGGACATCTCATGATCATAATCAGGATCTGGAACTACATGATTTAATTTGCTCTCAGCAGTGAATGAGATGTCATTTGATAAATTACCCATCAATACCAGACAGTAGGGGATGCTGTGCTCCATGTGTGCACATGGATGCATGTGCCTGTGTGTGTGACTGTGTGTGTGTGTGTGTGTGTGTGTGCGTGTGCTAGTCAGTTTTGTTGCCACAGCTCTCACAAGCATTTGTGTGGGTGCAGCAAGCCCAGAATAACCTCACATTAGCAGCCCATTATTTCAATAAACCTTCTCTTGCATCCAGTTGACAGATCATCTGCCTAGAAAAGCAGATATTGTGGCCTTTAATCAGTCAGCCCCCTCCGAGCCTCCGTAGTCTCTTGTGCAGTATTTAAATTCCTCATTTGCTCTGTTGCAGGCGGGACGTGCCTGTCCCCCATTGTTCGTTCTGAACAAACTGGGGAGCTGATCGTGTTAAGTGCAGCCGTGATTGATGGCTGCTGATGAAATCTAATATACTCGCCCCATGCCATCGTTTAGCAGAAACAGGATTAGAGAGGAAGACTCCAACACTAGCTGATAAAAGGTGGAAGTGTACGTAATGCACTTTTTTAGATTCTTTAAATTGAAGGCCGGGGCATTAACTGCTGAGTGATGGCTGTGGGTTGCGGTGTGTGCGATGAAAGTGAATTAGTGAAATGAAGTGAGTGTGTGAGGTCACACGGCACAGTTAAAAACCATAAAGTGGAGTGACTGTCATCAGCAGGGCCTGCCAGTCATTCTAATTATTTTCACGATTGTCTTCAGAGCTACTGTTGTCTCCTTGTGTTTGTGGTGAAGTCAGCGGATACATTTTTCAATCTGCATTTCTTTGTGCATATTCAGATTCTGTGTCGGGCGGAAAAAAAAGGTGGCACATGATTCTGTGATATACTCCAACTGCTTGACTGTGCTCAGGAACATTTATGAGACAGAGAGCTCCGAAGGATTTTAGTGACCCCTTGTGGGATGTGAGCTTCAGTTCAGGATGGAGTGACTGTGATTATGGACTGACAAAGAGACATTTTGTGTAAGGTTAGTCTAGTGGTGATGTTTCACTGGAAATATCAGTGGTTCAAGCTCACAGCTGCACAGACACACTTGTATTTAGACAGAGGACACATACACGCTCTGGAGCCCACTTGAACCAGTCATAAGTCTCAGCGATGCCCTGTCATCGCCTCGCTCCCCGCTTTCCTCGTCTGTTCTGTGTTTTTACCCACTTCACAGCTACATTAGCACTTGATTTGGGTGTAATGGATCTCCCTCCTCCCTTCCCGCCTGTTCCCATTGGCTGCCGCTGGCCTCCAGCCCAGCCCACCTGCTCCACAGTGCTCTCCTTAATGTGACTGGCCGAGGATGATGGATCACCCCCTGTCACTTCCACCTCCTCCTCCAATCAACAACCAGCCATGGAAATTGATTGTTCTAATTTGCTCTCATTATTATTATGATATTAAGCACAATATACAGACACAGCTCACTGTCAGATCTGGGCAACGCCGTCATTAGTTACAGGGGCAGGAGAATACGCCTCAGCGGGGTTTTCTCCCACAGACGCCAAGATGTAAAGGAATCAGTGAGCGCTGGAGAAACACACTGCTTTTTCTTAATAAGATTTGCCATGCCGCCCCTCACTGAGGTGATGTAGCATCTAATTAAGTTCAATTCGGTGCATCTGGGAAAGAGAAAAAAGAAGATATGATTAAGTTCCTCCACGTCAGATGCAACGTGTTCACGTGCAGCTGCTGGATCGGAGGAAATGGGAGGTGTCAGTGTGAGAAAACATCCGCAATGACTGCAAACTGTACAAATCTACAGTTATTAAAAGCAGCTCAGAACATGCAATTAAGACGCACGTCTGTACATTTACAGGGTGGATGGTGCTGAATAACAATGAGAGCGTAAAGGAACCATCCCACTTATGTGGTGCCTGCATGCATGCTGTCTTCAGAAAATACAAAGAATTTACGCTATCACTGTCTTCAGGTCTGAATATATGTTGTACCAGTATGACTTTGTAGATGACCTTTCTCATTCTTCATCTCTACAAACATTTTTTGTCTTCATCATTATGTTTGAACAACCAAAGGTCAGGATTATTATCATTCTGGGTGCTCTAGGCCTTCTCCCCCCTCTGCTGTATTCACAAGCCTGGTTTGAGATGGTACAAATGAGACTCCAAAAGGCCAAAGCAAATACCACAGAAATCTGCTGATTCCGATATTACCACAGCAGCCCCTCCAGCTGTATACGACTCCAATGTTCCACGGACCGGAGTGTATCCCCAGCCATGCTGTTATCAGCCCAGAGTATATTGGATAGTGCTTACATTAACACACAGTGTCTAACAAACCGCTTACGCTCCTTTAATTGGATTACAAGGAGTGCTGCATTCCCATTGGTGAGATTAGGAGGGTCCGGGCATGGAGCCGACTCCCCCTCCCCCTGTTTGACTGAGGGATCTGATTCGCCGTCGTCCCTAACGACCTGCGGATGCCAGATGTTTGATTGGTGGAGTGGCACTGGCTGGGGTGTTTATTGGTCCATGACAGTGTAATAAGGGGGGATGCCAAGTCGACTGTCAGGGTGTTAAAGTGTCTACTCTGATCTAGAGGTGATTAATGAGGCTACTTATTTATTTACTGGCCTTAAATACAGTTTGCGGAGATACTTTCCTCTAAGTAGATTTAAAGGTCAATCATGAAATATAGCACAACGGTTTCGAGCATGTACTGCTTTTTATTTGAAATGCATAAAGAGGTGATTTAGGGTAGCCTTATGTTTAAAGGGAATGTACATGATCAACATATGAATATAAAAAAAGGATTTTAAATTAAATTAAATTTAAAATGAGTTCAAAGCAATTTTTACAATTTTGTGTGTGTGCAAATGCATTTAAATTAAACTTGCTTTTTATTATTATTGTTGTTGTTGTTGTTGTTAATATATTTCTTGTATTAGAACTACTTATAAAAATAAATTTGGTCTGCAGGGAAGTCATTCAGAAATGATGAAGAAATTTGCAATATGTTATCCTCCATCCAGGACGAGTCTGACTCTGTGGAGGTCAAACTTTTTGATGGATGCTTTATGAACTATCATTACAACCCCCCAGAACTGGAAAATGAAATCATGTCATGTCACAAGTTCAAAATTATGGTTAGCAGTTAGAAAGAAAGAAATAATGCTGAACACTGTAGGCATTGACTTTTGAAGGATTCACAGCAATGCATCGTTCCCTAAACAATATCTTTGTCTTGAAAAATATGTCTCATTACCGTAGTAGTTAATTGAAAATTGAAAAAATAATAAGAATGAAAAATAATCTCTAAATGATCTATATAAACCAAGATATGTGGGAAATCTGTTTTTGTTTTTTTGTTTTTTTGCAGTTAGAGTGAACCTTTACGGTTACATGAAAAAATACATGTAAACAGCTGCATTACAGCATTCTTTCACATTAACTTTCATGAGTGCACAGAGGGCGCAGATGTGTGTGTGCAAGAGACAAAGTGCACCTTGTGACCTTCCACACTTTGACCTCTGATCTCCAACCTCTGCTGTAAATCTCCTGGTTTTCAGCCTTTTCTTCACACGTTGCCCAAACCCCTGACCACTAACTTATGTGGAGTCCTCGGCACAAGCTGCTGAAAACCTGGCAGCTGCTGGCCTCCCGCGAAGGAGGACCCTCTCCATCATGGCGGTGACACCTTAACTGTCCAGCTCTTGCTCAGTGAGGAAGGCCCCCTGCCACCGCACACACTCTAAACCACACACACGTTCTCTTGTTGTGGTAAAAGGACGAACACAATGACACAAACTGTAAGCCAGTTCTTTTCTTACACAGGTGCGGGTGTAAATGTGCGCACTTGTACCCTCTGCACACACATGTTCACACACTGTCATTCCCACATACTGTCTTTGAATCACAGTTCCTTCACCACACACTCTCTCTACATGATCAACAGAAACAATTCTCCTTTTGATTCCCTCTTTCACCCGCACACATGAATACACACATTGGAGCTCAACCATTATGCCTTAATGTACTCTGGCCTGTCCCTGCAGGTGACCTGACCCTTACTGTCCTGTCTGTCAGAGAGAGAGGAGCCAATTCAGCCAGATGGCAGCAGATTCGAATGGCTCTGAACAACAGGCTGAGTTAATATGTAGCTTTAACCATTGTCTCCTCTGCCTGACAATGGTGCGAGCTGGGAGGGAGGAGCGCTTGCTTAAGCTGCGGGTAAAGATGGACTCTGTGTATTCTTGGAGGAGTTCATAAAAATGGAGCTAAAACCCACTTGATTCATCACTGTCTCATTTGGGCAGGAAAGCAAATGGACAGAAGGGGGATACACTGTGTGAGTGCTGTACCTCTGTGGGGAGGTTTCATTGTGGAGTCAGCAGATGAAATTGTAAAACACCTCTGTTTATTTGCTTGCGCGTGAGCTATTAAATCCATTTGTCAAGGCTTAAATGTCAGAAGAAGTTTGTTGTTTGTTTTCGAGGGTAAATGTCTTGAAATATATTACAATCAATGTTCTAATTACGCTCCTAACGTCAAGTTAAATACAGAAACAGAGATCAAAGTGCGTTCTTTCCTCAATAACCGCTGCAACAATGCCAGCTAACATCCCCATTGTCAGCCTCTGTTCTTTGGCACTATCACTTTCCTAAAGATGAGGGTAATTTTCTATGCAAATGTGCCGCCATCATTGTCCCCGCCTCGTTAATCTGGGCCTGGGCTCCTTTGACAAACCCCTCTCTGATTGATGAGGCCCTGACAGCTCCAATGTGTGCGTGCATTTTCACAGATTGACATCATCATTAAGGAGCGAGAGCAGGGCCTGAATCACTGCAGATTTACTCCCCCCATCACCGCCCCCTCCTGCGCACGCACACACACACACACACACACATCCAGCCTTAGCATGCACACGCAAATGTACAAGGGTCGTTGGTTGGGTGCATTCAGGAAAACACACACACACACACAAGCAGAAAAAGCAACACACCATCCGTCTAACAGCTGAGGTTTCCCTTCTGTACCCACAGAGTCAGGCAGGCGGCAGAATGCAAAGCCCTCGCTCATTGGCTGCCTGAATCTGTCATGTTGAAGTTAATTGGTGTAGGCTTTAAGCAAATTTCCAGCAGCAACCCCAGTCACCGCACTACTTGATGGGTGAGCCGCTGTCATATGGCACCTATTGATTCACCCAGGGGATGAGATGATTCCCATAAAGCTCGGTATGTCAGTGTCACCCTCTCAGAGAGCGGCCGATAGCCTCTCTCCTCCCTGTCTGCTGATGTAGATCCAAGACAAGAGTATTTTAAATCATGCTTTATTCATATTCATTCAGTCAGCAGGGGATCCGCAGGCTGGGTTTTTAGTGTTTCAATCGGCTAAAGTCCATTTTGGAGTTCATTTGAAAATGGAAAAATCGTTACCTAATCCTATTGCTTTGGCCCCGAGCTACAACATAAGAAACATGGCGTGTGCTGGCAGAGTAGGAAAAAAAAAAAGGAAAAAAAAAAACGACAAGAGACACAAGCTCTGACTGAGTGGAGGCAGCTGCAGATGAGCAAATAAAGCATTCAATATTTATGTCTGAAATTAAAACCAGATAAAGATGTCACATATTACTGTGTGCCCGCCCTCCTCTCCTCCCTCCCAGGCCTCTGGCCCTGACTCCGGTGCTCACAACTCTCTGCTCTCTCTCTCTCAGCGCGAGTGAAAGAGAAGCATTATTCCTTCCCAGCCCAATGTCTTCAAAGACAGTAATGAATGCAATGCAGTGACCCAGAAAATGGACTTTAGAGAAGGAGAGGGAGAAAAAAAAAGCAATCTTGCGTTTGTGGCGGAGTATTATCACTTTACTCCCCTCCCCTTATCCTCTCCCCTCTCAGGCTGGTGTGTGCGCTTATATATAAATGTGTGCGTGTGTGCACCTGCCATTATGTGCGTCTCTGAGGGCCCGTGTGCCTGAGTGCGTTCATGTGAATTTGCGTCTGCATATATATATGTGTGTGTGTGTTTGAGTGTGTGTGTGAGCTGAAGTCTCCATCAAGAGGGAATGGGCGCGGGCTGACAGGCAGGCCCATTGTGGGGTTAATTAAACACTTCAGGTTTAACACCCCGTCTCTGTCGTTAACCCAAACACTGGCTCATCACTCATTCCCGCCACACTTCAGTTAGAGAGCAGGGGGGGGACAGGAAGGGAGGGGGGACAATGGAGATGTCACAGCGGGTGGGGATGTGGTGGTGGAGGTGGTTGCATGACGTGGAGGCTGTAAGAGACGGTGGAGAGGGTGAAAGTTTGTCTGTTTAGCTAGAAATAATAACATGATTCTTTGTAATCATTAGGATATATTACTAACCAGTAGGTAATTCATCTTGTAGAATATCTTTAAGTGTCTTTGCCAGGCCTCCAGAACAGTTTCAGTTCTCTTTGACACAGTCTTTTGATCATTCTTCCTTCATTTGGTGTTTTGATGATGGTGGTGGAGAGCACATGCAACATAGCGTGTTCAATTAAGTAGAAATCTGATGTCGGTGATCCCAGTCAAACCATTCAGTGAGCCCTTGTGTCTTGTAAGGAAACATCTTCATTTCTAAAAGCCCCCAAAAGCCCATTACTCAATCAGGTTCTTCCAATAATTGATTGGGTCCTACGAGGACACACATAATAGTGTTTTTGCATGAGTCATTTGAATAGTTTGAAGCTCAGAAGCTGAAAAGTTTAGCACATGTGCTGATATTTGTTGTTTCCTCTTGAATCATATAACCTCTGGAACGTTTATTGCTGCTTGTTTTATCATAAATATTTCACCTTCATCCTAAAAGTGTCTGCAACTTTTGTATACTGAGTTTTTTCCCTTAAATTTTCTTCTATTGTTTATGTCCGATATGTCTTTAGACTTCAGTCCAGTAAGGAGACAGAGTTGGATTTGGTGCAGCATTCATGTTCTTTTTCTTTACGTGAAAACAGTAATCATTTCTTATTTGTGACATAGATTTTTAAGAAGAGGTGAAATGCCGCTGTCATGGTTGTTTGTTGCAGTTTTCCCGCAAATTTTAGTTCATGTACAACCCACGAGAACGATATCACACTTCCCCGACGACTTCACTGACTCTGGTCATCTGTGAGGGAAACCGTTTCCGCCTGCAGTGCAATGGATCCTCACACCACTAGATAGCAGTAGTTTACACCACTGACAACTTAACCAGTCCACTCGGTTACTGCGGAGCAGCTGATTGAGCCGCTGGATAAATGAATGAGTGAATAAATGAGAAGATAAATGAGTGAAGGGCTTTAAGAGGTCAGCAGCTACCCTTAAATGAATGCAAAATGAATGAGGCAGAATTAGGTTTGGGTCATTTGATGCATTAGGTTGCTTGTATGCAGCAACAATAAAGGTGCACAAACTTTAATTGTCTCTAATGACATGAGCGGTTTAATAAAGCTCATAGATTACAGATTATTAAATTAGTTTGAAATAAGACGTGTGAAATAACATAGGAATTTCCAACTGCCCTTTATTCCGTTAAAAATAAAATGAAAGATGATGAGGAATAAGAGAATTTCTTATAATACATCATTAATAAATGGCTTTTAATTTTTTTTATTTTGTGGCTTTAGCTATAACCATTATCATTTACTAAGATCAGTTGATGATAAAAACTGATTTGACCGCATTGTGAAAAAACTTATTCCATTGTATTAACTATAGAGTTTTCTGACTTTTTAAAAGTCATGAAATGAGAGATTAAAATATCACTAAAGGTCAACTTGATCAGATATTTATCTGTAACTAGGTTACTGAACTGCAACGAGCCAAATGTAGTTTTAATAAATGGCAACCAATCATATTAATGGTTTGTTGTTAATCTATACTACAGCAGTCATTAATATATATTTATATACTGTACTATTTGTCACAGTTTTTGAATCTGTTTTATGCTACTTAAAAGCTATTTAAACTATGTTAAACATATGAATTCTAATCAATGCCAACACTACTACCGTTAGCAAAGATGCATAAGCTAGCTGCTAGCTCCTTTGTACCACTAAATATAGTATAAAACATGCCTTAGCTAACCAGAAGAAGAACTGAGAAAGTAAAGTGAGGACTGTAAACAAGTCAATTCATCAACGAGCCACATGTCGATGTTTTGACATCTTTGCGCGTAATTTAAAATTAGCCAGGCAGATGTTAGCAGAACAGGTTTATACGTCTAACTCTGGTATTCCCATGGATTCATTAATGATAGAGCAGTTTTCGTCGCCATGTTGTGTCTGTGTAATCGTGGAGGTTTGGTGAGCCCACGCCTGTGATGCAAGCTTTCCATTAGCCATTAGCCCATTAGCCCGTTAGCGCTCAGGCTGTTGGAACAGCTTGAATGTGTGATGCTAATGCTTCAGGGATCCAACCCAAACTGGAGGCTTGGCAAAAGGCCAACCAAGAGGAGCGGCGCAACAACTTCCTTTACCTACCCATAGCCCCTTACTCTCTCATATTATCTCCTCACATCTTTTTTCTCATTGTTCTGTCTTGTTTGCCGGCCCCGAATTCTTATTAGATGCAGGTGCTTTAGCATCTTTAAGCTACACTTTTCATTGCAGGAGCAGCTCAGCTTCATCCCTGTGCCATATGTTAGTAAACAAGACTAATGAACATGTCTATCCAAATGTGGTGGAGACATTTTTCTCCTTCAATTCACTCGCCGGTGCCCACTGCAGTTTATCCCTGGTTTGTTTTCCAAGCATTTCTCATAAAAGTGATTTATCAAAAACACTTAATACCGTACTACCGATGTTTCATCCTGAATGATTCCAAAGGCTGCCGAAGCTGGTGGTTTTTATGGCTCGGGCTGAAAAGGGTACCTCTCGGGGGCATGTTGTGTTTTCTTCTTGTAAAGTAGTAAGACTCACAGACACACACACATACACGTACACTCTTAACCCCATTGGTATTGACTGGGGATGGGCGGCAGGGAAATGTCAGGAGGGATAGAGGTCATTGCCTTCCAAAGGGATAAACACACATTCCACATGACTCCCTGCTGTGTTATCATTTACTGCCCTATCGGACACGTTTTGCCGCCTCTGAATGTATTTATATTTATAAACATATTCTTTATTTATTTTCTCCGAGGCCACTGCGCCGAGGAAATGACACTGAAATCTAACATTTGGAGAGCCATCGCGACTGCCAGGATGCAATTTGTGTTCTATCTCCGTGGAAAAAAGGGGGCCGTGATGCCCCGGGGCGGCCATTTCGTTCCCTGCAGTGACATTTTTAACAGGGTGCCTGCAGGACACGGGGACGCAGCCTGAGCCACGCGCTCCTCGTCACGGCAGACGGCCCGCACGCCGTGCCGTGGACACACTGACTGTCTTTCCGAGGCTCTTTGCCCGGCTCAATATGCTGAACCAAGGTTGGCTTCAAAAGGCTACGGACGCAGCTAAGAATGTCTATGAGTGTAAAGGATTTACAGGTCACTCTGGGTGCATTTTGATCAGATTTCTAAGCGCGGTTATCTTGTGAAAAATACAAATTCGGTGCATGTTTTAATCAAACCACTTCAATTAATCCACTGAAAAAAAAGCAAACACCTCATGTGCCCTTTTCTGATGTCCTTCCTTGTGTTTTCCCGTCTCTGAGCTCCGAGAACGGACCTCCATCAGCAGCCAGGAAACTTTAATGGCCGCTTCTTTTCATTAACAATGATATATACCAGTTTTGTGTGAGTTCCCTGTTCCTGCCTATATTTATCAAAGCAACATTAGGGGTGTATCAGCATCAATTTGCCATCATGAAGCATGGAGGCTGCATTCCACTCATGTGTGACCATTATACTAATGAGGTTAATGGTTCAGCTGTGCTTACCATAAGATGGATGCCCCCCAGTGGAACCTGCCCCTTTGTGTGTGTGTGTTTGTGAGCTTTTTGTGTGCGTGTCTCTGCTTTTGTGGTGTACAGAAGGAAGACGTGAAAAAAGTTTGTGTTCCTTTCAAACCGTGCTCTCCGCCGTGACATTTCTTCTCCGTTTCCTCATGCTTAGTCGCAGCTTTATGTACGCCTCTCTCTCTCTCTCACTCTCTACGTCGTCCAGAATTATCTTTGAACTTTACGAACTAATGCGATGAACTGATGACTTCTTGCAGGCTATTACGAGAGGGCGCATTACTGGTGTCTATTTTTTGCTAATTACAAAATGGTAAAACCAGTGAAGCCTTTTATAAGCTAGGATCCTGTTTATGCCCTGCCACATGCTATTCAGTCTAAAAGTGAAACAACCCTCAGGATTGAGATTGCACCATTTCTTTAACAGATGGGATCCCAGAGCCATCTGTATTGTCTTTTTGTTTGTTTTTTCATCCTGGTATTTAAATGTGTTTAGGCTGAGAAATGCAGTCTACCTGCTAACTCTTCTTCTGCAGCCTTAAACTAACAGGGGACTCTCGGAGATATGAACCTCACAATTCAAACAAAGTGAGTGGAAAGCGATTCAGCTAATAAACACCCTTGTTATTGATTCTAACGCCTTGACATGAACAATTATGAGGGTTCAGATTTGTTTGTTTAAGTGCGTTTCTAATTTAAATTTCTACATCCACAATGGTGTCATGGGCCAATACTTGTCTGCGCACAACCCCAAAACCACAGTATTGCTTCTTAATTAGATTTACAGGATATTAAAAACACAGTAGGTGCTCCTAAACGATGATCATTGGAGACAGCGCTGAAATAGCAGGCTATCATACATCTTTTTTATATTGCTAGTCGAACCGTAACAATATCTGTTTTTGTTTTTATAAATGTATTCAATTACCGGCGCCGATCGCCCAAAATATGAAAAAAGTGTCGAATTAAGAGCGCAAATTTGGCAACGCACGCTGCTGACTATTATCAATTTTATCATCTTCAGAATGGCGCTTTAATGAACAAAAAGAAGTTGGCCTCATTTACTGTTAATGCAGTCAAATGCTTTTTCTCAGTGGGTGCTACCCAATAAGCTGAGGAGAGGAAGGGCATTGGGTCTCTGGAGGGGTACAACTTTAATTGGATGATCTGAAAGGCCTTCTTCCCAATTCCAAATGTAAACAAGGAATGTCATGGCACATCTAACACCAAATGAAGAAACCTCCAGAAAATGCCTCTCGGAAGTTATGTTTTTTTTTCTCCCCTCTATTGTGTGTTTTTCTTGCTTTATTTTTCTTTAATAGCATCCAGGCAACACAAGTGCATGTGAAAATGTAATACTGAAAGAGAACAACTTAAGGCAAAGCTCTGACTACACTGAGCTTAATGTGACAATGTTCTCAGCTGTGGGAGTCTTAAACTTTGTCAAATATGACTTTTGTTGTTGTTTTTTTATCTTTTTGGATAAACAAGTTATTGTAGATAATCTGGAACAGAGATGCATCAGATGAATAATTTCTTTCTTGGGTTTCTTCTAGATTTATTTTGTGTTGTCAAAGATAATGGATAATTGTGAAAAAATGACTATTGTGACTCCTGAACTCAAGAATCCACAAAGATATCTATCTTTATATCAACAAATATATCAATAACAATATCTATCTACCGATATATGTATGTATATATATGTAAAGCAGAAAATTCTAACAACACGTTACTTGATAACTTGGTAACAATGATAACAAAAAAATAAGAATAAGGCTTTTCCAGAACAATCACACATAAACGAATATTTATTTTTTTATTTTCTTTACTCTGAGTTAGAGGTATTTGCTTACTCAAACTTTTTATTTATTTATTTTTTTTTTACTAAGAGAAATGTTATTTATTTGTCCACTTATGTGAAGGCAATGCATAAAGGTAATAAAGTATTAATATTGTTATCATCGTTTTTATTATCAAAAATAAATCTGGTGCTCTTTGCGTTGGTGAGGCCTTGCACTGATCCCCATCCCCACGGGGAAGCAAACCGAACCCAACTGTGGAACCAAAACCGCGAACTGAACCGAACCGTAGGGTTGGTGTATTGTTACACTGCTTACAGTGTATAAACATTTTAACATGAAAGCATAATTATTAGATTTCTTAAGAGAGAATAAAATATATATATATATTATTTTTTTTCATATACAGTATAGTTATGTTGGGTTTCCTACTTCCTTCCTATTATTCATCATGTTACACACTATTGTGTGTTAGTTATTTGAGATTTAAAATGACTTTTGCTTATTCTGCAGAGTTAAAAGTAAAATTAATTAGCAACAGAAAATACACAGCCACAGTCTCTCAGTGGTATTCTCCATGGGGTCAAGACATTTTGAGAACTGAGCAAATTTAAATTATCTCTAATTTACATCACAGTTCAAAATTTCCCATCATGTACTTCTAATTTAGAATTTATTCAAATGTGAATTCTACACCTTGACCATTAATGTACAGCAATATTAGGTGTACCACATGGGACACGGCACGTTGGTCCATTTGAAAACGTCTTCCACATTTTACACAGATTCATGATTTGGCGTGACAGGAATCAAAGAGTCAAAGAGGTGACTAAACCAGTGAACGCACATTACTGTCTCTGTGTTGAAATTCAGAGGTCAGGTCTAAAAATAAATAATTGTTTTGTTGTGGGATGATCCAGCCTCGCAGACTCTTCTCTTGCTTCAAGACTCAGTCTGGAAAGATTACACCTGCTGCAGTGGGACAGCAAGGTAATAATAGAGCTCAAATATAAGCATAAATATACCTACCTCAAATACTGAAATACCATTAACTTTACTTGCTGCATTTGCCTAAATGTGTAGACTAATAAAGAAGGAGCAAAATATCTGTTGGTCTGCAGAAAACACTGGTTACACTGAGGATAACAACAAATGTCTCCTGTGCTGTGGTGTTGCTCTGCTTGTCTGCATATGGGTGATAATATTGGGCCTTTAAGTTTGTTTCCCAGTGCCTCAGCGAATGTGTTGAGGAGCCGAGCTAAAGAGTGCTGAGGCAGTGAGTTAGCTTAGCCGACCCTTGGGCCTTTAAAGCTGCTGAGCACAGCACAGCACTTTGCACACACACACACACGCACACACGCGCATTCACAGCCCTGATAGCACATAAAAAGTTTTCAACCCCTGAAAACACTCGTGTATGCACAGCTTTATCTCAGCTGAGTAATTTAACAAGACTTATATCAACGTCTCAAGGATGTGAAATATGCAATCGACAGACAACCAATTGTACAGGAAAAAAAGTGTTCCATAAAGTTCACGCTGGTGCCTGGTTTATTGGCTCTTTTAGGATCAGTGAAACTCATAGCCAATGGGAGCGCTAGAACACAGACGGCATATTAATTCATCGCTATTCGTTAGGACCTCCGCATGTGCTAAAGATGGTAATCTTAAGTAATTTGTTAGTGCTGCATCGGCGCTTTTGACTTTTTAGAGAGCTACTTGACAGCAGCGTTAGCCCCTGGGCTCCCGTCTTGGAAAAAAACGATGCTCCAATTTGCAATTCATACACATTGGGGGAAATGTTTAATTCCATGGCCGTTATTCAACTCAGTTCATTAATTAAAGAAAAAACGCTACAATTCTCTTCTCTGCTTTCCCGCCATCTTTTTGATGAGCTTTCTTCAGGAGTAATTGAGTCCGTTAATTAGACAGAATTAGGCTCTAATTATTCCAAAGGCCCAGGGCCGGGGGAGAGAAGAAACCAAATGTGCCATATTTCACCGCCTTGCCACTCCAACAGCTCTCACTGAATCCCCTTTAACTCTCTTTGATGTCCCCTACACCGCCGGTTTCACAGGAAATGGATTAGATATCAGGCCTCTTAATTCCACCGCTCTGCTCAACAGGAGAGCTCTTTTGACATTTGTGCTCACTTCTGCCTGATTTCAAGCCGGTGCTGCAGTAAATGCATTTCATTACAATGAGGTGTTTTATTTTCTCCAGCTCAGTCTTTATGTTATATTAAAAGGGACGGGCATCCGTCTTGTTTATGTCCTCCCTCAGCCTCTCAGTCAGCGGCAGTCCTTTGCTATATCACATTTTTACGGCCTTACCTTTAAACGTCTCTTTGTCACGCCGAGCCCCGGATTTAAAGACACCGAATTAATCCTCAGCAGCAATATTCAGATTCTGAGCTCTCTCCGCACATTTCCTATCAGTGCTGTTGTAATGCAGTTTTAAACTGGCATTCAGTGGCATACAAATCACACAAAAAAATAATCTTAAAAACAAAAAAATCACATTATTTGCATCTTCTTGCAAATACAAAGACGAGCAGAGATGAATTGTATTAGTTTTACTTTTACACAACGTGTACTAAATATACAGTATACTATACTACCCTTTGCAGGACATTTTTGTGCAGAAACCTTAAAATATGAGCCTCACACTATTGATTCCCAACATCATAAATCGCAAGATACTAGAAAAACAAGACATAGCAATCTCCACTAACTGCCCCCCTCCTTCCTGCCTTCCTCCTGTGTTAATCTAAGCAATGCTTTATTAATGGTGTAATATTGTCTCCAGTCTCTAACCCATTTAGGGGCCACCAAAACAACCAGGATACAGAGAGAGAGAAAGAGAGACAGAGACAGAGAGAGAGAGGAGCAGCCCCGTACACAGCTGCTCAGCCTGAGTCTCTCATGCAGATGTTGAATTGGACAGACCACCCTGAAGCGCCGGGGCATACAGTACCACATCCTCACCGCCGCCAAACCTGCCGTGATGGATCGGCCTGCTCTCATGCCAACTACGAGAGGCGGCTCGCTCTCATTGGTCCAACTCCAAGCGTTAATGGTTGTTCCCAGATTGTAGCATGAAAAGGCCCTTTAGCTGCTCTCATAAATATGGTAAAGAGGTAAAAAAAAAAAAAAAGGGAGGTTTTCATGCACAAGCTCAGAATGAAACAACTGGAGATGTTGAAAGGGGGAAGAATACCGTGATAATAGCCGCGCTTAAACCTTTGTTTTATAGTAACTTCCGTCAAAAAGGGTACAATTCGATGTCCAAGCATCTGTGAAGCTTGTATATCAGCCTGTTATGGCACTTCTCTGATCCGAGCTTTCTCTTGTGTTCAAGGGTAAAACTGTCGCCCGGTATGAAAACAGCCATAAACCAAGCATTGTTCAGAGGTATTTTCCTCTATTTTCAGATGCCAGATGCTGCAGTGTTATATGAAATGCCCCCGCCGTATTTTTCACAGTGACAGCGCCATAGCTTACTCTAAGGGGACTGGGGTTAGTTTATCCTCAACTGGTGTATTACTCTTTGAATGTCTCTGAGTTAAACTGCTGGTGACAGCTTATCAGTCAATGTAATGCACAATGCCTCCATGTGTGCGGAGCGGGAGAGTAATTCAATATCCCTATATGATTCAAGGCAAAAAGAGGGAAAGAGAGATTTATGCCTCCAATGGTGGCGAGGGACATTAACGTTGGTTGAACTTCCCGCAAGAAAAATCCATCCCAGGCATCAGTCTACAGTTTGTAATTTATTCTAATATTAAATTGTGTTTACCAGCAAAGACAAATGGGAAGCTCAAACACATGCAAATCTGGGGGAGAACTGGAATAGGAAAATAAGGGCTGCAAATAATATTAACTTTTTTTCCTTTCTGTGCAGTTCTTTTGTGGGATTTCTTGGTTTGGTGTATTTCAGAGGTGTTCTTTACTGACAGACAGAACATACAGTTTCTTATTTCTTACCCCCCCCCCCAGTTATTCCACTCTGTTTGTCCAGAGTTTCCATTTGGGATTGTCTTTGTTTTTCCACCTCTGTGAGGCCACGCTCTCTCACAAGTGGCCCGATCTCTGCGTTAGCCATGAAATCCCAGCGCCCTGACCTCCGCCCTGCGACTAAGCCCTTTCCCCAGCACCGGCCCTGACAATAAACATGAGTATCAGGGAGCACACCACTGTGTGTGGAGTCCGCGTGTGTGTGTGATGTGTCGGTGCATGCCTGCACAACTTCGGATTTCTTTGTGTGCGTTTTCTCCGTTGTGCTACGTGTAATCCGATTCAGCACTTTGCAAGTGCGTCCACCAAAAACTGACAGCAGACTGAAAATAGCGCGCGGAGGCCGATCGCACATGCTAACACACAGCACGCCAGACTTCTCCCTCTCTCCCAAACGTGAATTTTTGACATATTCTTTGTCCACGGCACCTCAGAGTTTATGGGCTGGGTCAAGATTGTCCGTCTGGCTGGAACGACCCCGTCCCCTCTCACGATTTCTGACTCTCGTTTGAAAAGCTGCACCTGTTCCACCACATGTATGAACATAAAGGCATGATTATCTATTTATACATGCCATGGCTACATTACTGGTATAGTGGTGTGGCATTAGAAAAGGCAACAGGAGAATTTGTTGATCGGCTTTCTATTATTTGTTAATGATAATGTGTTAGATCTCTCTGTTTCAGTTTCTTTGATAATGAATGAATGCGTTTAAGTAATTTACTGTTTACTACTATTATTAAAGTTACTTAAAAATCCTGGGGCTCTATTAATGGTTGAAACAACTAATCTAATAGGGAGACGGTTTCTTTCTTTTGTGGGAACTCCATTAACTATCAGATGGATTATGGAGTGAGTAAGATTAAGTGACCCTTTTTTTAAATCAAATAATAAACAATAAAAACCACCAGCTCTGCCTTTCTAAATTCCATAATTAAACAATAAAGCTGGTGATATTGTATAGTTTTCTTATCTTTTTTAAAAAAAATCCCATGAAAACACCAACTTCATCACAATATTGGGTATAATCTGCTTTTAAAGAATGACACGTCTTATTCATCCACCAGAAGCTATACCACTGACTTTAACTGAAATTATCTGAGTAGATTCCAGTCCTACTTCGTGTTAACGGACAGCAGGAAATAGATTCTACTAAAATTTCTGTTTACTTCGTAATGAGTATTATTCCCACCTATTTAATTTTTTTATTGTAATGACAGCTACATATGGCATTTGGGACAAATTTCTGCTTGGAGCCGTGAGGCACAGGGAAAGTCACCTATAAAGTCGTTGGCACAACATAACATTGAACATAACAGAGTGAGTCAACTATCTGGCTTTTGTTCAGGAGAACGGTCCAGGAGAGTCTCACAGATGGACTTAAAGGGATAGTTTGGTTTTAATGAAGTTCTTATCAATTCAGTTCAATTCAATTTGATTTATACAGCGTCAATAACAATACAAATCCTCTCAAGACGCTTTACAAAAATTGTCAGGATTGTCTGCACAGACTTTTAGCTTCCTAAAACAAGGCCTGCTAATATTATGGCGGCTATACTTCATTAGACAGCCTTTTCCAACAGAAAACTGAACCATTTATATTGTTATCTGCACCCCCTCACGGTCACCAGACTCCACCGACAAAAACTGTCAATGGTCTACCGTTGCCTCGATCATTTAGTTAGTTTGTTTTATTGTGTGATTTTGCTGCGCTGACATGTTCACTTTAGATCCAAATGAACGTGTTAACGCACCAAAGTGTCAGACTAGCGACTCCCGTGTTTGGCGAGGTTAAATTACCGTTTATTACTGCTGACTCCGTCCACAGCGGTTCCCTGCTCGGCCTCCATGCCTGTACTCCTCCCTGCTAGTCAGAATTGGGTGAATGCCAGCCATCGTCCATTGTAAAATAATACAGTGACTATGATAAGTATCTCATACGACTTCAAAGAAACAGAACTATACTTTAAGGAGCACTTTATTTATTCTTGAAAATATAATACTCTCCCAACACAACAGAAAGATAAAGACAGTAGTTTGAAGTGCTCTAGTGATACAACGAGACGCACACACAAACCACCCACCCGCTCCATAAGCATGCAGGTGTTTGTAAGCACAGCAACATAAGCTGTGTGGTTCCTCTCAGCAGCTGATGAAACACAGCCAGCCACCACCATTTAGAGCCAGCAATGAACTCCACATAATCAGATTAGCTAGCTTCACTTATCTAAACATCTACAAGTGTTACCGACCTAACCTAATGCCACCTTATAGCCTGAGAAAAAATCAACACCCAGGCTCATGTTCTTTAAAGTGGTCATTGTCCATTTACAGGCCATTTAAAATAATCGTGGTTAATACACATTGTTTCTAAAGGACCTTCTGGAGAGCATGCCTGGGAGGAAAGCAGATACTCTCTTAATCCAACTGCAACAGGAGCATCATTAATTCCCTTAATGAACCTGTAACCTGAGAGCTGGTAACCTGTGAACTTGTCATCCTGGACACACATTTTGCGGTGAATCACAAAAAGAAAAAAAAAGCGAGGTTATCTCTCATTTGTAAGGAACTGGCAGCAGAGCAGCTTTGTTTTCTGGGGGGATATGAGTGTGGTGCGGTCACGGCCGTTAGTGAAGGCATTAGCAGAGCAGTGCAGCCAGGCTGCTTCCTGCCACGCAGGGTTATGGTGTCACGCCTTGAGCTCTGATTGAGTTACAGTCCAGAGAGAGAAGGTCACGGTGCCTCTCTAGCACGTCTGCCACTCACATTTGCCCGGACTCAAGAGGTACAAACACACACATGTGGAAATATAACACACACCTTGCAAGGAAACCCGAGGTCATTTGAAACTGGTGTATATAAGTTGTTTGTTCGGGGGTGTTTTATAGTCGTGCTGTGTAATATCAGAGTGGGGTGCAGCATTGCTGGGTATAAGACTTCAGTATATTTTGTGCCAAAGCATAAAAAAGCATCTACAACTGTTGAGATTCTAAAGTTAGTAGCAAATATATGATCAGTTTTTTAAATGTAATTATTCTAATCATATGCTATTGTCTGTTGACTTAAAATGTGGCTCTAATAAGTTTGTAGCTCGCTTCTTCTTGTAGTTGTAGTCAGTAACAGCATTTATACTGAAAATCCAGATTGAAAAAAAATAATAATTTTGAAAGAAACTTCTCAAATTTTGTTTGTCTCTGTAATCAGTATCTTAAAACACTCAAGATCTGTTGTTTGAATCCTTCAAATTCAAGCAACAGAGTTAGAGAAACTGATCATGTCTGGTATTTGACTTGTGTAAATGCCAGCTACAATACATCTAAGTAAAATTCAATAATAACACTAATTCACTAGTATTCATTAGTAAACCTCTGTAGACATGTGATTACATTTTTTTTTTGGCTTGACTGAAAGTTTCGGTCATGGAATAACACGTAAAGCCTCACAGTTAGGTATAACAGGATATTTTCCCATTTTATCGACATTGTGTGACTGCAACACAACATACCTACAGCTTCTGTTGGTAGCACGTGATGCTTTTGGCTCTCAGAAGCATTTGCCAACGCTGGTTGTGTGCAGCTGTCCATGCTATGATCCGTGATCATTTACTTAGCTATATTTTTGTGACAGCATATTTGGAACACATCAGTCGTTCAGATTTACATAAGAGACAGCAACTAAACTAAAAGCTTTTAGAGCAACTTTTCAGTTCACAATTTTTTCTAAATATTTGACTGATATTCAAAAAGGTTCTTTTACACCACATTTTACAAATTTGTTTAATTTTCTTGAATAGGGCAAAAGATTTTTACAGAAAAGCTTTTCTCAAACTAAGCAGAACTGAAGAAGAATTACAGTTAAATCACATAAAAGCTGGAGATGGCTACCTGGAGGTGGCTACAGGCTCTGAAAAAAGGTTCAAAATGCAATAACACCAATAGTCAGTATGTGCTGGTGCCAAAAAAATCTCTGACTCCTATTAACTCCCATTCAAAAATAGTCAAATTATCTCAGGAAATACTGAGCTGATGCATTTTTTCCACAAATAATGAGCTTAATTAATTTCCTGTGGCCAGTGGGCTGGTAGCCTTTAGAAAGTGGTTCTATAATGAATTATACAGAAGGCCTCAAACTGAGGTGTATTTGGGGTTATACCATGCAACATGTTGAATCTGGAGCGATTGTCGTTCTAGCTCCTCCCCAGGTTCTCCTCTCATCCAAATATGGTCCCTTCTGGTCCAAAAACAAACTAAACAATAAAAACCAGATTATGGCTAAATGCCAAAACCTGGATGGTCCATAATTATAACCTCGTCCATCTTTTATATACAGTCTGTTGTGTAAAAGGACGCCCTCGGAAGCTCGCCATTGGAAAACAGGGGCAAGTTTTTAGCTAGCTAATTTACTGTGATTTTTACTATGACTGACCACTGGGGTGCGCTCACTGGCTGTAGTTGAACCTTTAATGTAAAGAACTGATGTTGCAGTCATTTATTATACTGTATTAAAGAATAACTATGTAAAAAAAAAAATATTCAAATTAATAAATTATTTTAATTATTATTAATTATTTAGACCAGTGGTTACTTTCATCTGTCGGCTCCTACTGCCAGCCATGGTGAAAATAAAACTTTACGCAAAAAATCCATATTAAATAATTCTTTAAACAAAGACCTAATAACATGGACGTGTTGTAAATGATATGGACTACCATAGAAACACAACCGCTCTCCACAAGCATCTCAACCATAGACTGTCATGGTCAGTATGATGTCACATTTTGTTTAGCATCAAATAACTAAATAAAAACATCTCAGAAAAATAGACACTTGAACATATATCAACATTATATTAACTACCAAAAAAAGACAGAAACCATCCTTGAAAAAAAATATTTGATTTGTACTAGTGATTTAGTTTGGCCCTAGTCCCATCCATTAACATGGAGGAGGTGGAGCCAATGACCTCCTCCTGCAGCCAGCCACCGGGAGCACTCTACTTGCTTTGGCTTCTCTTGAGCTGTTGTGTTGTCCATCTTTATACTATATACAGTCTATGATCTCAACAGAGAAGATTCTCCAGCTTTCTGACTTCAAAATGACAAGGTGTGGTCAATCCCAAGAAGTCATCGTTGTGTCCTTATCTGCGCATGGCGGCGCTAGGTTCCAGTTCAATTGCAAGTTGTAAGCAGTTCGTTCACATGTTTATAGACCTATAAAACCAAATGATTTCCATTAACGGTGCGCTTTAAATGGACACCTTGGGCAGCTAACCAATGGAAAACAGGAGCAAGAGTTTAGCTAGCTAAGTTACTGTGCTTTTTCTGCCTCGAAAGAAGCATCTCTACAGTAGCGCCCCAGAGAATAATGTGTAAAGGAGACTTATTTGATAAAAACATACATAAAATGTTCAGCACAATATAAAAAATAAACATTGTCATTAAAGGCTAAAGGAGCATGATGTGGCTAATTTGTAGAAACTGGGTTGTTGTGCATTGACCAACAAAGCATTGCATTTGACATAATCTTCTTTTAACAATAGCTGCAGTCTTTGCCTAAATTAAGTAAAACAAACTAATCCTAACCAGAACAAAAACCTTATGAATCCTTTCATGGTCAGACTGACAACAAACAACCTAGGCCTACTGTATAATAATATAGCACTGTTATATATGAGGAATTACACGTCAGATACCACCGACAGCAAACAACGCAGTATTCCACTGACAGCCATAGCATAAAGCATCACACTGAAGCGGAGCGCACCAGTTCTCACATGCAAATGCACCTGCACACGCGTACACACAAAAACACAATCAGATGATTGAGTTCTCTTCCTTTAATAAACCACTGATTCAGCATAAGTATAACCATTGATTGGTGACTTAATTCCCAATTCAAATTATCATCCTGGGTTCCTATCCAAGGTTGACATGAGCCTTGAGCTTCGGTGCGACTAAATTATACTCTACTCCCGTTAGCCGCCCCCACCTCGCCTCGCTCTCTCTCTCTTACACACACACACAGACGCACACGCAGACTCCCAGTTCCCCCATCTTTCTCCCCTGTATACCTCTCTCTCAGTGCAGCCCAGGTGCTGATACAAGCAGAAATCCTCCACGCCCCATCGCTCCCAGAACACATATGCACTTGCAGACACACACAAACATGCACGCAAAGTGAGCACACACAAACACACCCACCCACCCACACACCTCCATTCACTACACGTCCACAGAAAAGCCGAGGGGAGGCAGCATTCGTCTCCTCTCTATTTGCTGTGTTAGCATGGATCCGATATGAAACACAGGCTCTGTGTAGTTTTTCTGTTAAGGAACGGCGCTGCAGCACGGCGGCTGCAGTGTGTATGTGGCGATGGCGGGGGGGAGAAAATAAGAGATTATCGCTGTGATGCATTGGCGCCTGTTGTCTTAAGTCACCCAAGGTTGTGGCCCTTCTCCCTCGATGAGGATGTAGTGGCCAATAACAGCACTTTGTCAGTTCAAAGGCAGAGAGAGTTGAAGGAGACAGAGGAGAAAAGACAAGTGGAGGAAGAGTGAAAAGTAGTAAACAAGATAAAGGAGGCAAAGGAGGAAGAGGAGGAGTGGATTGAGTCTGCTATTGTCTCTGCTTCATCAATATCCTCTTATATAAATGTCAGCTGTACCATTTCCCTCATCACTGTTTCACCACCCCACTGGCTTTATCCTCTGGTACAAGGGGAGGGACATCACTCTCTCTCATCTCTCTTTATCGTTTTTCTCCCTCCCCTCTTCTTAAATCGCTTTACTCTTTCTCCTCTATTCTCCCTTCCTTTATTTCTCTCCCTCTCTTTCTCTCTCCCTCTGCACGTGCCTTCTCTCTTCACCATTCTTCAACTCTCCTTCCCCTCCCTCCGTCCTGTCCCTTTGCCTCTCATGGCGATGCGTCACTAGCCTGCCCCCATGAAACAAGTCAATTTTCTGCCAGCTCGGCGGATGAATAAATCTCCCTGGCTCTGCTCAGAGCGATGGGGATATTTATCTAAGTGGAGTGTGTCCTCCTCGGCTCAACGCCACCGACTTCTCATCTGAGCCCCCCCTTCTCCTCCTTTTTTTTTTTTTTTTACAGGAGGAGAAGAAGGCAATGGAGAAAGCAATTACTAAGGAGGAATGTGAATGGTAAAAGAGGTAAATGAAAGCGCAAGAGAAGGGGGAGAAAGAAGTGGAAGTAGCAGGTGAGAGGACAGGAACAAAGGCATCAAGGTGAAGAGAATCAGGAGGGGAAAAAATATGAAGAAGATGGATAGGGACGTGGGGGAAATGAAGGGCCTGCCTCAAACAAAGCCTATAAAGCAGTGTGAGCGAGGCAGGGGCATTAGTCGAGCCTGCTCGGGTTTAAACGGCAGGAACAGGCACAGATCTGGATGAATGGCAGCCCTCCTCCTTCAGGCCACACTCATATGTTAGGGAGAAAGAGAGACGCAGGTTATTGGGCTTGCTGTGAACAATACTGCGTGACACCGAGGCGAAGAAGAAGAAGATGAAACCAGATGAAGAGAGAGAGACAGAGACAGAGACAGAGAGAGAGAGAGAGGATGGAAATGATGATAGATGGGTGAGGATGGTTTCCATTCCATATTAATAAAAAAAAAAGGTGAATGATAGGCAGCTGCAGTAGTACCCAGATGCACTGCTGCACTGTTGATCAGCAGCATAGACTTATATCTCCTTAATTTTTAATGCAGCGTTGTATTTTGCAGTTTAACAAGTCTGAAGATTTAAAAAGCTTTGGGCAGTGGCAGGGGTATTCGCAAGAGGTGGCGGATCTTGCCCGCTTATTTCCACAGCATTAAAGCAAAGTAAATAGCTGTTGTGTCTCATTACCATTTATTTTTAAAGGGGACTGTTAGTATAATAAATGCCTGTGCCATCTTCTCTGGGCCCTCCTCCTCCTTCAATATTAAGAAGACTAATACTATCATGCACGCTAGATAAAATGCAAGAAAATATTTCCTCTGCAATTAAAATGGTCAATTTTGCTTATGCACAACAGGCGCCGTATAACACCGAGTTTTGGACTTAATTACCTACAATAACAGTGTGATATATTGGGTATATGCATCTTTGCTGGGAGAGCATGATCTGAAACAAGACGCTTTTAATAAAGCCATAAACACAAGCCCAGGCCCTGTGGAGCATATAATGTGTGAGCGTGTGTGGGAGTGCGCAGCCTTTCATTTGTTTACACACAAAAAAGACTCGGAGACAGGGACGAGCACACGCAAAAAAAATTAATAAATAAATAAAAAGTCACATTTGTGGCGGTGGAATGAGCTCCTGGTTCTTAACATGATTTTTTAGTGTCACTCTAAAGCAAACCATTCTGAGTTGTGTAACCAACCAACGCGGACATGCTTTTCAATTATATCAGGGTTAAAGGTTGAGAACCCGCCTCACCTCACCGTCGCCTCAGGTTTTCCGTTGTTTATGTTCTCACCGATGGTTATTGCCATTAACACATTTATGGAAGAGGCCATCAAGTCCTTTTTAAACCGGCTGTAAAATTAGTGCTGATTCAGTTAAAGCTGTCATAGAAGTTGCTGAATTAAGCTGTCAGGGTGAAGAAATCTGATTTCTACTCTTTTTGTAACAGCACATTTCCTCTTTATTGATTAAGGTCACACAAATTGCGAAATAAAATTTATTTCTACAAGAATCTTGCCGTAAAAGTATTTTTTGCCTTATTTTTGCAATATATGTGAGATGCTTCTCTTAAATTTCCACTTTAATAGCAATGAAAAGGTGGTATGAGGGCAGTGGAAAAATTTCATTGGTGTAATTATTTATTATTATCTTTTTTATTTTTTTACTGGAACTACTCTTTATCATGTATTTAGTCTGTTGTTGATGGCACCCTTATTGTTGTAATGTAATTTTTCTACATACATCACCTGTATTATCAGAAACACAGATATCTCAAAACCTGAAATCTATCTGCACAGCTACCTCTGTCTCCAACTGAGAAAAGATGCGTTTTCTGATTTTGACAAACTGACCCTTTAATTTTCACACATTAAAGTGAAATTAACTGGCGAACGAACTGGCAACGCATGTGTTTCCCCGCACGCTTTAATGGCGCACGTTGAAGAAGCCTCCATAGGTCGCCATGTGTAATATTTATGTTGTCGCCACATTAGCATGACGAATGCAGACACTTTTCATTAGAGACAAATGAAAGCTATTCTGACACAATTATGGCAAAAACAATAACAGCGCCGTGTGAGCCGCTACATGATTGATAATACTGCAGGGGGGGATTCAGTGGCGTTGGGTTTAACCAGGCTTTCCCTGAGGGGTTCTCCTTTGGCATTAGTCAGACAAATCCCTTTGTCAACCTCTCCCCTCGCCATTTTTATTCATAAGCATTTGGCCCTAAGAAAGACATCAAACCAAGAATACAACGAGAGGTCAACATCATCTTTGCGCAATGTTAACCTCTGCATTGATGAAGCTAATTCACATTTCCTCAGTCCAGCCTACGGGGGTTCAGGAGAGGAGGAGGAGGAGCAGAGGGAGGCACCAGGGTGTGTGTGTTTGTGTGTATGCATGCATGTGTGTGTGTGTGTGTCTGCATGTGCCTCTCTGTGTGTCAGCAGCCACTTTGTAGTGAGACTCCCTCTTGACCCGGGCCCCTCCACATGGGGTTTGTATTGATAGCGTTTGCTGAAAGGAGGCGAAAGTGAATGTTGTCCGAGCTCATTGAAATGACAATGGGGGCATATGGTTGTGTGTGTGTCGGTGTATGGTCATGGCAGCCACCATATTCCTCTGTGTAGGGTTGCCAGGTGCTTCATGAACGGACTCACAGAGAGTCGACAAATCATGCACAAATGCAACAGCCTGGCTCGTGGCTCCTCTTCCCAGTGGGGGGGTGTGGGAGGGTTGTTCTCTCTGTCTCTGATGAAAATCATATCACAAACCACTAACTAATCATTTGAAGCAAAAAAGAAATGACACCAGAGATGAGTGTCAAGCAGAGTCACATTTTCATTATTCTCCTAATCAGAGCCCCCGTTCACTGAATGAAAAAAACAAAACAAAAACAAAACACAGAGAACAAGAGAATAAAGCTAACCTGATGTAGCAGCATCCCCTCCCACACAAAGGCTCTTCTTCTGTCATGAATAGTCAGCTCCACCCTAATGACTATTCAATACAGTCTGCAGGCTGCAGATGAACGGCCAATCCACAGCAGCATCTGCTGCAGGCCTAGCTCGCCAGACGCCAGCCTTGTAAGAGGGCCATTGCAGGCTAATTGAAAGACAGAGGCCATCTCTCAAAGACAGTGTTTGTGTGTTGGGAGGGAGACCTGCCGGAGAGAGATGGGTGAGAAAAAGAAAGAGGAAAATAATTGACAAAGGATGGAGGGAGCGAGGAAGAGGGAGAGTGCAGGAGGAAGAGAGACATTCCTCTCCTCTCAGAAAGAACAGCTGACCTGTCAGCATTTAGTCCCATGCGGCCATATTGAGAAAGCCCCTGTGGGCATTGAATTAACACAACCCAAGCCCACTTTGTGTAATTAGAGTAGCCCCGTGGTCTTATCATATTTTTAAGTACATGTTTGCATTATATAAGCTGCAATATGCTTCAAACAGCAAGGAACTCACTGCTGATAGTCTTTTTTTGACCTGATTAAAGCTTGATCAGATCTCTTCCACGATGAAAAACACTGTGCAGGTAATTGCATAGCGAACAGTAAGTAACAAGTCATAAAATTCCAGTTTGATCTACAATTTTACATGTGAGTAATCAACAGAGGTGCAGCTGGTATTTACACTTGTGAATGTGACAAATTAGATTTTCTGTTGTTTTTCACCTCAAGGTCTCTTTATCCTCCTTTGCATCAAATAAGAATAAAACAGCCTCCACAAACGAAAAACTAAAGGATTGCTGTCATAATTCTCCCCAGTTCTCCTCTGGCAGTTTTTATTACCGAAGGAGTTGAATAATCTTTTCCACCCTGGCCATTCCAAATAACACAATCCCTCAGCATCACTGCTTACACTGTTTTATGGTGAAGTGTGGATGAGAAAGGAGGAACATTCAAATGAAGCACTATCTGCTGCTGCTGCTCACATTCATAGCGCAGTGGAGGGATTCATCAGCAGCCTGCGAACCCAGAAGAGCAAAGGGAAAACGGATGTGTAATTGTAAAACTGGCTGCTTTGAAATAAATCGAGCGGGTTGTTGGAAGGAAGAATTAAAATGAAACGGACAGTTTTTTGCAGAGATGTTTAATGGTCAAAACTGGCGTGGCTCTGACTCATTTGCGACGGCCACATATGTGCAGTTTCTGTAAATTGGGGATGCTTATGTTCAGGCTGCGCCAACAACAAGTGTACAGGCCCCAAACCACACCAGTACGATCAGGGGTGTGCAGCCAGTCTGTTACTGGCTGGCAGAGCGCTGTGAGATGAGCAACTGTTCCACCAGGTAACACACAGTAAACAGATCTTATGGCCGCAGGTACAGTTTTTACTGTCATCATGAGTAGGTCTCTTTACAGTGAAACACTGGATTCAAGACTATTTATTGACTGAGTGGTTCTTTGCAGAGTCCAACAGCACTCAGTGTATTTTGCATTAGTCCAGCCAGAGACCCATGAAAAGGTTCCTTCATGGAGGGAATAACTCTGCATTATGCACTCTGCATGGGGTAACTTCTGCGCTTCTTGTATTTCTTGGGAGACGGTGCACCTGTGTTTTGCTTTCCTCTGCTTGGGGATAATGTCACGACTTGTAGTTTATTGACTGTTGTGTCCGACCCTGTTTTTATGTTTCCGTTTGTTTTATTATTTATTTCTTTGCAGGTTGTGCGGGGCATTGGAAGCAATCAATTTACCCATCTTTTTATTTTTTCCTTTAATTTGTTTTGTATACTTTGATTTGAAAAAATGGAAAAATGACAATAGGTCATTTTTAAAGGGTCAGTTTGCTCAACTAAAAAACACCTAATTCCTAGAGTGAAAAAGTTATTAAGTTCATTTTCTCAGGTGTTATATTTAATATAATTTTGAGGTAATTTATTTGAGCAGTTTGTATTTCCTTCTGCTTCTAGTTCACAGAACATACTCTTTACCTGGCAACTAATTTGCACACTAATATTTTACTAATTAAAATATAATATTACAATATTTAAAAAATAAAAACTTCCATTTTAATATAAATAATATTTAAAATATAAATATATATAAATAACCAAAAATTTCAAAAGAATTCTTTCTGCAAAATTTGTGGTTTTACTACAATTTGCTGATAATATTTCGATGCTTAAATATGATTTTGAATTCAAAATTTAATTTAATTGTCGTGGACCATTCGTACTTTATGATATTTGTAGTGATTCTACTCAAGTTTCATCCTTAATTTGTGTTTTCGCAGCTATGCAGCTAGTTTTTGCGTTGTATCTTCCAAAGTTGGAAACATTTGTGTCTACTTCTGCACACAGTAGAGAGGAGACTAATGGAATTTCTTTAGTTCTGCTCAAAATGTAAAAGCCTTTCAATTTTAAATTTGCAGAAACAACACATTTCTAAGAACATTTTTTTTTCTGTTTATTTTTTTAAATGTTATGTAAAAAAAAGTTTTGTTTGGCCTCACTTATAGAAAACTAGTTGTATCTGTGGCTGTGGCTCCGTGATGAATGTTAAAGTTTATGGTTTAAAAAAAGAAAAAAATATGTAAGACTGTGGAAAACGGAGTGATGACAGAAATATATTTATTGTTTGCTAAGATTAGCCACCCTGAGCTAATGGTACCGGAGCAAGGACGCCATAGGACCAATAAAGTGTATTGATTTAAGCAAACCTTATATTGTTTAACTATATATTTATAAGAGGGCAAATGTGTTATGGGGTTAGGGTTAGGGTTAGGGGCTTCGTGTCTTCTTTCAAACGGGACGTCATCTCAGTGAAAAGTTTTTTTGTTGCACTTCCTTCCTGAATGTGCCACTGTTTTATTTTATTTTTGTGTACCGTACAGTTCAGTTGTGGTGTTGAGTCAATAAAAATCTGTGTCCATGACAGTGGATATCTCAAACTGCGGCACATTAAAATAAGTTTGGGCAAATATCACCAGAGATTTGGACGACCTCATCCTTTTACAACACTCTGGATGAATGTGAATGAGTAAACAGACTCCATCCAGGAGTGGCACAGTGCAGTCCATGTGTATTACAGTGATAATGGTGCCGCTTATGATGTGCTGTTCCAGCAGCACTGGCACTGCACTGCGAGGCAGGAAAAGCCAGGCCATTGGGGATTTGTCAGAGGCCTGTTATTACATCTCTAGTCACATGAAATATGGCCGCCTCTCTAGAGATCCAACTGCCAGATAAATCCACTCTCCTCCAACCAGGCCGGCCCTCGCGATGAAACCATCCAATGGTGTACCTCAGCCACTGACCTCTGGTAATGACATGTGATTTATACAGTACATGTTTTAAACAGAGAGACACATCTGAGCGAGGCTATCTCTCTCTCTCTGCATCTATATCTGGTGTCATGTGAGATAACTGGCAGGCCTTTGGGATAGGGGAGACATGACACCCATCTTTGGGGTCTCACAAAATGGCTACAATGTGGACAGTTTCCCTGCAGCTGTCTAATCGCAGTCTGAGCCTGCAGTGAGCACTGTGTCTCCTCCTGCATGAGGTCACTAACACATATTGCAGGGTGGCACTTTAAGCTACCAGACCGCAGTGTGGACGGCCTAAATCAACACCTGGTTGGGAAGAAACAGAGCTATTGTTTTTCTGCGCGCATTTATGAAAGTCCAAGTAGTCGCAGATTTAAAGACATTATAACTACATTAAACTAACACCACTGGATTATTGTAGACCAGATTTTTTTTAGTGTTTATTACAGATTCAGAGATTCATCCCAGCCCTGTTAAATACAAATAAAAACATTCCCATTGCATCCTGGAAAACACAGGCCCAGGCCAGGCAGTGATGAAGGTTGTGTTGTCCCCTTGCACAATCTAGTAACTTAAGAGATGAAGTTCTGTGGCTAAAGCAGAGCTGAGAGGCAGGCCGTGACCTTGGCGAGCGGGACACAGAGATGATGACACACCACTACAAATATCTGTTTTTAATAAACAGCATGGTGCAGCACTGAACTCCATGATCCTCCACAGCTCGGCAGGCCGCAAACAGAAACGCTTGATGTGGACTGGAGACGTGTTTATTTTACTGGCTCTATCCGAGTGCCAGCTATTTTTTTAAAAAAATAGTTTGGGTAAAAATACAGAATAATAACTTGATTCCGTTTCATGTTATTCATGTGTCTGTTTTTTTTTTTTTTAGAAAAAAAGTTCAGTTTAAATGTGGCCTCTTTTTATAAACCTGTGTGCAATAATCACATAATAATAATCTATTTAAGCATATGTTTACATGTATGAAACCTGCCACCTACCCTTACTTCCATTTTATTGTTTTTATCCATCCATCCATCTTTCTGTTTAAAAACTGTATATTATATTCTGTACATTTAACGGTTAAAAATAAAAGTACAGTTTTTTTTGGAGTGGGCCAGTGTGGACAACTCTTGGCAAACTTGAGAAAGTAGCTGCTTATATTTCACCAAAACATCCAAAGAACAGTTACCACTGAAATCAGATCTCACCCTCCCACCAGCAGCAATATAAACTGTCTGGCAGGCTTGCCCCCCCACCCTACTCCCCTCCCCCTAATAACTTGATAACGTTAAACCCTTTGCAAACTGCCACCAGGTTTTTGTTCATCTATTTTAAAAAATGAAAGTGACATGCTGTGAGCTGATTTAAGTATTAAATATTAAAGGAGGAAGCTAATGGTGATAGCAGGCTGTTCTAACATGTGTTGGCGTCTATTTTTCGTTCTTTTGGGGTTTCTTTTCAACGCTACAGCATATATATAAAACTAAATAAAATGATCTGATATCAGAAGTTATAGTCCAGAATGTTTTAATAAAAGAAACACACTAAAACAAACAAAAATATTAAATTAAAAACCCAACATAGCCAGAGCTGCTCCTATGCATCGTACAGTTTTATTTTAACCGTAAATAAATATTCCTCTGACATTCGTTAAGATAGTAAATTAGTATACAATAATGTTACATATGCACAGGAAAAAAACAGTAATAATATATTTTTAAGATTAAATGAATACTGGCATTTTTATGAAACGAAAAACTTAAATATTCATTTCTGAAACGCATCTATATATCTATATATATATCTATATAGATATATATATAGATATGTTTAAGTATAAATAGAAGACATTTTCCCGCACAGTCTATGCAAATACTTCATCGTCGATTTGTCAGTCCAGCGCCAAAACAAAGCCATCTCGTCAAACCTGCAGGATGCGGGGAGATTTGAGAGGAAATGAAATATTTCTCGGATGATATAAAAGGAGCCCTTTCGTCTGAGTTATGGCCCGGGTTTGGCGTTGCTGAGAGGGATGCATGCTGCTCCTTCTCTCCCGCCCCAGAGGAGGTATCATCAGAGCTGATATATGGCCCCAGCTCTACATTACCTTTACAAACCAAAGGATCATCCACGCTTTGGGTCGAGGAAAACATCCTTCTGACTATAGCTGCGGCATCTAGAGTAACCAGAGGCGCCTTGTCTTTTTGAAACCATCCGGATAATCCAAATACTACACTTTTAAAGACTAGAAACTGCTGCTGAGCTGAAGTTTTGCGCGTAAATACGCTTGAATTGAATACAGATTGTGATTTCTCTCACCCTAGCTCCCTCTTTCTCCCTCCCTCTCTCTCTCTCTCTCTCTTTCTCTGCTTCCCCTCATTTACCCCATATACCTATTCTGGTATCTCACCACACGACTAAATTAGACCAAAGATGATAAGAGCACAAAGCATTATAATTCCGCCGGGCTCCTCCTCCTTCCAGCCATGCGTCCTAATTAATGGGACACCCCCAGTCGCAAAAAGCCCCGCACTGGACTGCAACATAGTCAAAGAGTGAAAGGGAAGAGGGCGAAAGTGCCACTGGAGATAATTGATTACCTACCAATCAATGATAACTTGTTAGTAATCGTCAACTCTGTGGACCTCGCCATTTTCAGGGAGGCATCTCACTCCTGCGGACTTGCTGCTCCCGAGGATCGACTCTTTGAACGCGCCACATTTTGGAATAAGATCTTCTTTTCCTCCCTCTCCCCTCCTTTTATCCTCATTTGTTGTTGGGTTTTTTTTTGAACCTCCAAACTGTTATGTGACTTTTCCCTCCCTCGACAGCCCGGTTTCTAAGCGCTGAATATTTCAACCGAGTACCACAAACTCTGCGTACAACCAATGATGACATCCAAAGAAGTGGCCAAATGTGATGCAGTGGAAAACAGGAGGCGAAGTCCGCTGGACCACTTGCCGCCTCCTGCCAACTCCAACAAGCCGCTGACCCCCTTCAGCATCGAGGACATCTTGAACAAGCCGTCTGTGAAACGAAGTTACACGATTTGCGGAACGGCTCATCTAATTTCGTCCTCCGAGAAGCACCGTCCGTCCAGCATCCCTCTGTCGAGCCGGGCTCTCCTCACCCAAACCTCCCCGCTCTGCGCGCTGGAGGAGCTGGCCAGCAAGACCTTCAAGGGGTTGGAAGTCAGCGTTTTACAGGCCGCGGAAGGTAAAAAAGAAAAAAGAAAAAAAAAAAGAAAAACACATATACACATCATAAACAGGCTATAACGTTTTAATATTACGCGACGAATTCTTATTTATTTATTTATTTATTTATTATCGTAAAGGGCTTCACCAAACAGAATATGACTGTTTAATTGCAGCTTTTATATTAATTCCGTCTTGAAATACACCAATAAATACTGTTTATTTTATAGCCGGAGCTGAAATTGGGATTCATGTTCAAAAATGCACATTTTTCCTTTAAAAAATGTCTCATCGAACAAAGCTGTGTTCATTTTCTGTTCTGCTCCTCAAAGAAACAAATGACCACCGGTTTTCTTTAATTTTATGGCCCTGTGTGTCTGGTGCTCAGTGGCTATTTCCCTGTGGTGTCTGTGTAATATTGTTGTAAGTATCTATCCCCACAGGGTTAAAAGGCAGTTCAGTTTCACATTCAATACCATTTTCATTGTGCTTTGCGTTCTGCTTACTTTTTTCGCACACACTGCAGCCGTGCAGAAGAAGCCCTGCACCTGCACCAATCTGATTTTCACCAAACCTCTTCTCTCTTTCACACCCAGGCCGAGACGGGATGACTTTGTTCGGCCAGAGAACCACCCCGAAGAAGCGTCGGAAGTCTCGGACGGCGTTCACCAATCATCAAATATACGAACTGGAGAAGCGCTTCCTCTACCAGAAGTACCTGTCCCCCGCGGACCGGGACCAGATCGCTCAGCAGCTCGGCCTGACGAACGCGCAGGTCATCACGTGGTTTCAGAACCGAAGGGCCAAGTTAAAACGGGACCTGGAGGAGATGAAGGCCGACGTAGAGTCGGCCAAGGCCATCGGCCAGGTCCCCCTGGACAAGCTCGCCAAGCTGGCGGACCTGGAGAAATGTGCCAATGGCACGCTGGGCCACCCGCGAGGCGAGTCCCCCGCGCGGGGAGGCCAGCAGGAGCACGAGCTCGCTCAGAAACTGCGGACGTCGCCGCTGTCTCCCTTCTCAGACCACACAACTAGTAAGGAGTGCTCGGAGGACGAGGACGTGGAGATAGATGTGGATGACTGATGGCGCGGCCAAGGGGCTGGAAGGTCAAGAAACACATAAAGACTATTTAAAAAAAAAAAAAAAAAACCTACCGAGGACTTGTAACTTACTGATTATATTGTATACCATATCCCAGAACATGTACCAAAATGTAATGACTTTTATATCGGCACAGATACCTATTCATAGTGAAGCATGAACACTGAACACGAAATATGCAGTGGTATTTTACTATGTATTCATTAGCAAACTCTTACTTCTTTCGATCAAAGCAATATGGTCTAAAATACACGACTTATTATTTTTACAGTATACGCCAACACACACACACACACGCACACAAACACACACACACACACATACACCTGTTCTATTGCTTTTCCCATACTCTCCTCACACACCACAATGAAAGTGCTCCAGTTTTCCATATTCTTTGCATGTAAATGCATGATTTGATTTGTTATCATTATCTATTTATTTTTACTTTACTTTCTTTTATTTTTATTTAATTGCTTTTGTATTTTCTGTGAGCCAAAATCGCCACCGAGTCATTTTGTCACTGCCGGCTCTCCTCCTCCTCCACCTCCTCCTCCTCCTCCTCTTCCTCTTCATCATCTATCTGACTGTAACCCCTGACTTCAGCTCATATTTGGTCCCGATGCTGCAGTGCTTGATGATGATGATGATGATGATGATGATGATGATGATGGCGATGATCGAAAAGGGAAACTAACTCGGATGTTCACAGTTGCGCGTTTTGGTAGTTTCTTCTCCTTCGTTCTTTGGGAACGCTGGCGCGATGGCGAGGACCCACAGTATATATTGCGGTGATTTTGACAAGCTGTAGGCTACTTTTTAGATTTATTGTTTGGATACAATAGATTTCCAGTTATAAATTTGTTATGTTTTGTACACCTGTAAGTGCCTTTCTAAAATCAGGACATTATTTGAAGAACCAATGCACAGACTGTATGTATATAGGCTACTATGGGAATAAAATGGCTTTTCTGAATATTTCTTTTATGTTGCAGTTCTTGAATTAATGTCGAGCTTTTTGTTGCGGATATAATAGCCTATTTTTTATTATTTATAATAGACAGAAAAATGAATTCAGAAACGGCTCTGCTCGCCAAATCCAAGCGTGTGAGCCTATCAAAAGCGGCCCATTTAGAGTTATTATAGCCTACTGAATTATTTAGTCCCTTTGTGTCCTTTTCTACTAGGATGCTCTAAACATTTTGTGGCCCGGAATCTCACATCCCCTTTCACGCCCTTAAATGCGTATCGTGGCTTCTTGACCCTCAGACGTGTTTCTCCATTCGTGGCAAAAATTTATGTGAGAAACACAAATCTGGTGCAGGGGGGGAAAAGGACGAGGATGCCACAAAAACACAAAGTTTTGGGCCAGTTTCCCCGGGCCTTTATAGGCCTTTTTTGTTCTGCGGGACTGGGCCGTAATTTCGTGCGCAAAGCATGAAAAGTGGGGACAAATGAGCAGCGTTCCCTGATGGGACGAGCCACAAAGGAGCAGGGCCGGTCCCCCGCAGGCAAGCAATACTGAGACAAGTGTGTCCCACCGCACAAAAAGGACGCAAACGTTTGGAAGCCATATGGTTTTTGAAATTTCCTCACAATTTCAGACAATTTGATGGATTGAGTTAACCCTCCTTTTAAACAGTTTAACTGGGTGCGAACAAAGGCCATAATGCCTACATAGACTCTCCCTTCATGAGGGCATCTGCGGCTATTAATGTCTGGCCCTTTTCTTTCGCCTGGCGTTTTGAACAAGTCAATGAATTACAATGAAACTGCCCCTTTTTTGTGAGCCGCTTGTCTTTCTCCGCTTTTTAGCCGTGGAATAATATGTTTGACTTCTGTCCAAGAACGTTTTCTAAACAAGAAATGGATTTTGTTGAAAGTGTTTTTAATGTTAAGTAGGGAGCCATAAAGAGTTTGGACGGTGACATTTATGCCAAAGTCTGGTTAGGGAGCCCTTTGTTTGTTTTCTTCTCATCTTTTTTTCCCCCGTCTTCTTCTTCTGCCTTTTGGTGTCTTTTGTCTTTAAGGAGTTTAATGAAGCTGAAAACATGGTGATGTGAGAAAGAGAGAGCGTCCAGAAGAGGAGCTCAAAGAGAAAGCTCCCGTTTAACCCTCTTTGTTGGGAGTGACGATAAGTAGAGCTGTCTTCTTGGGAGTTGTTTTATAGTGTTTGCTTTTATTTTTGGAACTTCTTTTTTTTTTTTTTTTTTTTTTTTTTACTTAATCAGGTCAACCTGAATAACTTTACAGGCCTGTATAAGCACTTAATATGACGGGAGTTATTGTAAATTCTTTGCAGGCAAATTAGTCCAGTTAAAATGTTCTCCACTTTAACTCTTTAACTCCCTTCATTTGCATTTATGAGCAGATTATAAGTAGTTGTTATAAGTGTTTATTTATGCATTTGTCAACAACTATAACTCCTCCTGTGCGCACCATATATGGATACAGGCATATAATATATAATTAGGTCTTAAGGAGTAGTTGGTAAATTCTGTTTCATTAAATATGTTTATATCTCCTTACATTATATTGCATTATAAACCATTAATTAAATGTTTATACGCTCATTATAAATGTAATAATAAGGTGGTAAAGTGGTGTACTTTATCATATTTATTAAGGTTTAGAAAGTCAAAGGTAACCCTTCTTTTGAAAGGTACCTGCAAAGAAAACTGAAATCGATTCAATTATTTTGAAAATTGACCTGCAAATACGAACATGTTAGTTTAAAACTTATTTTGTGTGTGTGTGTGTGTGTGTGTGTGTGTGTGTGTGTGTGTGTGTGTATGTGTGGGTGGATGTGAGGGTGTGTGTGAGGGTGTGTGTGTTTTCTGGAGCCTATTCTGAATCAAGCATATTTATGAAGGGAGGGAGTGTTAAGGCAGGCTAAGTTTATGGATTTCACTTGCTTATTTTATGAGGGCTTGTCAGGCGGGCCCGGTGATAAGTAATACTACAGTCTGAGGGACCACTTCGTGGTAATTAATCTGGAGGTCTTAAGTGTATTTCAGTATTTCACTTCAAGATAGAAAAAATCACTACTTCAATCGTCCGGAAAATTGAAGTTTGATGCATGAGTCCCTACTGAAACAATAGTACAGCCTCTCTCTTTTCATCTCTTCCCCTCCCCTTTTTATTCTCCCCCCTCTCACTCTCTCCCTCTCTCCCTCTCTCTCTCTCTCTCTCCCTCCCTTCCTCCCTCTCTCTCTTTTATTATTTGCACCTTGTAGAAAAGTGTCAGGTGCAAAGTGTCGAGTGACAGCAAAAGGAGCATTAAAATTAATTAGTTTAATATTTTCCACCTTGTTATCCTAAAAAAAATAGACAAAAAATATATAAAATAATCTATATCCATAAGCTTCAAATAGTCCCACAGATTGTTATTGCTATTATTATTATTATTATTATTATTATTATTATTGAATAAGTATAAAAAGGAGATCTGTAAATGACTTTATATTTGCCTGGAGTTAAATCACTCCATATATCTAAATAGAGCCGAAATGTAGAGTTTTAATCATAGCCTTCCTGTGGAGCCAGTTAATACTTCAAACTTCAATTTTACGGGCGATTGAACTAAGCATGTTCCTGACAGAATTGATGTATGTATTAATTTCCTTTAACTGTTGATTAATTAGGCTGCGCTGAAGGCTCAAATGGAACGGTTTGTTCAGAAATTTGCATATTAATCAAATTCTAGTTGATCATTCAAATAATCAAGGCTATGTGAGTTTGGGGCTGTGCAGCTAGGAAATATAAAAAGCAGGAGAATATATATTCTCCCCGACCCTGCTCCTGCTGCATGTCCACTGTATTAAAATCAAACACCCAGAAAGAGTCTATTTGGACTAATTTGTTCGTCTAATTTTGTTGCAACAAACACTCTGACTTATATACAACAGCAAAGCAAATTTACAAGAATGTCTGTGAGGGACATTTGCACATTTTGCACTATTTAAATTAGAAACAGACATTTTTTTTTTTTTTGATTTATTTTTTTTTTTTTACAGACTGCCACCAGCCTCATTTCAGGCTTCTTCAGATCACATGTAAAAGGAGTTATAAGACCACGGTTTCCAATTAGACACTGTCAGACAGGTAATCAAAAGTCTGCAGGTATCAAAGCTGAACCATGCATTCTGCCTGAAAATATATTTAAGGGTCACTAAATGACTCCTGAAATGTTAAACTGATCTTGATGATGATGCTGGTTAAGGTCTAAAATGAATATATCCTAAGTGGCACCAATGGTAGGAGCTCAGCATCTTTAAACAGGGATGTAGAGAATGCAAAGGAAATCCCCACATGTTAAAAATAATCCTACACGTCATTAGCAGCATATTAAAGCGTCCTCCCATATTATGGCTGTATAACATTAACAAGAATTAAAGAAGACAGACATGTAATACAATCTGTGGGCTCAGGTGAAGTTATACGCTACATGTAAATGACACATAACAAACATAAGTGACTATACAAAGTGAAACCAGTCCCTGATAGTGACTGGAAGCTCATTCAGCTTTGGCATCCTTTAAATTATGTGTCGCACTAAAATAAACTGGTTATAAAAAGCTGTTGCTGATCAGGAATAACATTAAAAAAGAAAAAAAAATGGCAAAAGTTGAGATAATGACAAGAAACAATTTGCAATCAGCTGCTTGAGACAAACAGAGACACCTGCTGGTGATTCCAGGACAGTGAACTGCAGTGAGCAGTTTGCAAAATGAAATATCTCAATAAAAAAAAGAGTGATATTAAGTTATCCTGCTAATATATTTCATCAGTTTGTTTTCATATTCAGGTTGATTAGGCCGATTGTCCGAGATCTGCAATGTCATATTGTAAGGTGATATAGACAAAAAATGTGTCTTGGTAATTGAGGAATCAACTTAATTGAGTTTGAAGAGCTTGATTGGTTATTGTCTCTTTACACTAACTGCAGATTTCACTGATCATTTCTCTCACTGTGAAAGATGGTAGGATGATAATATTTCTCTCCTGTTATTGTTCAAAACTAACTTACTTCCTGGTGTATCATGGATCCATAATGACACGGCACCTTGACCACATCCTCCATACAAGTACTTGCGGCAAGGTACATGATGAAAAAGAAACATACCTCAGTGATACTCACATTGCTCTGCTGGTATAGTAACAAGTGTGAAGGTTGTGTTTCACTTAGCTTGAAAGGGAAATAACTGATAATCTTCCAAATTCTACTGAAGTGAAAAAATGACCTCTTTAAAAGGGTTATAGTCAATAATTTGAACATACCAGCAGCATTTTAAAAATGTACCACGTTTAGAATAAGCTAAGATAACTTTAGCTGACGGTCGTAGCTATATTGTATTTTGTGTTACAGTTTGACCAAATGCTACTTTATGTAAAACAGTGATCTTCACTAGTGTCTTTAGATCTCAAATAAATTTGATAGAGTGAAAAGAAGAAGAATCATTTCCTCTACAGTATAATTTTCCCACTCTGTCTGAAGAACAGGCACTCAAATCTGCATTTAGGTTTAGTTTTAGTTAAGTTGAGTTTAGTAGATGTGTGCCAGTTTATTTAACGCTTAAAAAAATGATCACAGCTTCCAAACATATTTTAACATCTCCCTAAAGATGGTATTTGCTAAATGTATCGTCATTAGGTGTGACCCTAGTCTACACGACAGATTTTAAAGCCTTACTGTGTGAATCTAATTAATAAAGGCGTTCAGTTTACCTGCGCAGTTGTGCGCAACCGCGGCGCTCCTCAACTCTCTGTGTCGCAGATAATACGTCATCAAAGTTGGCGGTATTTTGAAAAAGAGGCGTCTGTCGGGTTGGAAGAAAAAAAGTTGTGAATTTTATAAATATGGTAAGACTGCACGTCACCCGACTAAACCTGTGACTTATACATGTTCATAATAACAAACCGTGTGATGTTTTCAGATTTATTACACAGACTATCGGCCCTGCTGAGGCCTGCTACTGTTAGTTAACTTTTCAGTTGACTAGTCGATGGCTAACAAATCCTAACACACCGACAGTCCCAGCTTTGCCTCTGGTGTAGTTTGTATTAGAACTTACCCAGATCGACATCTTTTTGGCGTTTATTGTTTCCGTGTTCAGGATGAGGTGAAAGACGGCGGCCAGGCAGCAGCGCCGCTGTCGGAGGCTGCTCGGTCTGAGCTGCTGGAGCTGTGTGAGGACCAGTTTGCTCAGCTGGAAAAGGTAAACTCGTATTTATTTTCCACCTCGTGATCCGGGAATCTCATTTGCCTTTAGCCAGTCAGTGGACGTGCTTTACATGTGCAAACCGCAGACTGCGTGTGTTTGTGTTACAGCTTCAGAATGAGATCATCCTGTGTGAACCGGATTTCTGTGAGAATCCACAAGAACAGGTGAGGTGAATTTACTGGAAATGGTTATTTATAGTAGGCAGTCTCAATGCTTACCTTCTGCTGGAACAGGAACTCGGGCTGGCCTCCAGGCTACAAATATAGACTGAGAGACACCTTTTCTGACTCATCATATCAATGCTACTAACGTGGAAGGTCTTGCTTAAAGACATCTCAAAGAATATAAAACTGTTCACTTACTCAGATATTTTGGTTGCGTGTGATGTGGTGTTTGCACAAACTTTTTAGTCCCAAACACGTCCATCACGTACATGAATAAAGTTTACAAAGCTCTTAGTCTTTATTATAACATTAGATCCCAAAGGTCTTTACGGGAGCAAGTGAAACTATTAAATAGTTAGTGCAGCCATAAGTCAACACCCAGTCCAAGTGAACACACTTGGAGGAGTGTGCAGCCATGCATATCAGCCAGGGAGCCACACGAGGGGGTTTACGTGCTTTCACGAGGTACCTCAGAGGGTACATAGAGTGCATAGAGGGGATCCAACCAGTGACCTCACTGTCCCAAAGCTGCTTCTCTAACCACTAGTAACCACTAGTAACCACCAGTTACACTAGTTACACTAGTTATGGTTAAAGATTCCAGGTGGCAATAACATTTCGGGGTCTTTTCCACACACCCATGCCACACTGCACTCTTAGGTTTGACTTAATCTGCGTTACTTGGACTTACACATCTACTTGGGCCTCTTCACTGTTATACATTGAGAATTGAATTTATTGTTTGCATATTTTCACTGCTTCACATTTTAGAAAAAATCTAATGTTTTCTGTGCATTATGTATATTCTCCTCCAACAGTCGATAAATCGACTGATGGCAACAGAAGCTGAACTGAAGCGGTGGCTGACAGTGGAGCCTAAATGTAAGTCCTCCTTCATACTGTGTTGGAAGCGGTAAGCATTATGTAATACGTCTGAAAAATACAGCTGAAATATTTACAACACCAATCACTACAGCAGTCCCATGTGGCATCACACACAATTTTATTTATTTTTTTACTTCTAGACAAACTGAAATGTATTTAATACAATACATGATGTATGATTTTAAATGTTGACTTCTTTCTCGTGTGTTTTTCCTTTATTTATTTTGGCTCTTTCAGTGCTGGCAGAAAATTCTGAAATTTTACTTCAAGCTGGAAAAGAGGAGGTATGTTTTGATAAAAGGCAACAAGTTCAATACGCTTACTAAAATGCCAAAATTGCATTCAATACTTAGGCAATATTGCCCCACATTGTTTTCCACAGATGCTCAAGCTGTGCTCTGAACTTGAGATGGTTGTTTCTTGCTGTGAAGCCAGAAGAGACAATCTGAGGGAGACTAAAGAACTGTATGTAAACTTTTAGCTACACTGCAGGTGTTCCATAACTTACTGTCTTTCCTCTGAGCTTATAAATAGTTTCCAGGTGTGAACAGGAGGGACATTTCAGGGACGCTCCTTTTGTTTCAAAAGTTCTGTGTTTTTGTTTTTTTTCTTAAGTGAAGAGAAGTGGCTGGAAGAGAAGAAAAAGGTCCTGTTTGCTGCCACTGACCATGCTGAAAGGCTTCAAATGGAAAAGCAGAAATTATCAGACCACAAGTGAGTTGTATTGACAATAGAAAGCCGAAAAACAAACAAAAAGTAACAACCGGAATGTAAACAATTAAACTACTTACTGCATACATGCTCAAATAATTTTCTGTATGTCTGTGCATGTATTCCAAAGTATACTGCAGGATATCAAGGAAAAAATCCTCAAGATAAAGGCCTACCAGGAAAAGGTGATGGAGTCTTTGGGGGAAATCCTGGAGAAACACGCCCCCCTCCCTCAGAATGATTCCATTACAAGCAAGAAGAAGAAGAAGGTCAGTGAGCTGATGTATAGGCAAATCTGTGTTGTTGTGTTGTTACTTCCCCAGTGCACCTTACTACATTTTGTTTTTATTTTCAGAACGCCGCACATGTGATAAATGAAGACCTGATTTCACTCAATGAAATTCTGGAGGTGGGTTTATATTTCTACGAGCTAATGTGTTGCGTCAACACATGCCAATAAGGCTTTGTTGTAATGGAAGGATATTTCCTAATCAACCAATTATACATTTGTTCTTTGAGGACAAGAGTCAGTGCTTAAACATCCAATAAACACCATACATTTTCAACTAGCGGATACATATTTTGTGATATCAGCCCCCAAGACGTTCAGATGAATGGATTTTTGTTTTGGGTGTTCAAAGACTCAATAACAGTTCAATAACTATGGCTTTCTGTGAACAGCATCTCTGCCGCTTGGGATGAACAATAGATTTTAGGAAGACCATTTAAGTATCTTCGGTAGATTAATGGTCGAAGCTCACACACATCTACTGTTTCTTATAGACAAGGGTGTAGGAGGAAATATCCATAGGTCTCTTTTCTCCTATCTACTGTCTTTGTTATTATCTTTTACACCATCTTCATTTCCGGCCTCAACCAATAGCAGGAATCACGACATCTTATAGTAGGTGGATCTCATATCCTTATAGACGTGTTTCTCTTTTGCCCAAAACATGTTGGAATTACAAAATGTCATGGTACAGTTTTTTTAGCCAAACTATCTTGCCATATAACATAACAATTACGGTAACCTCAGTAGGATTGACATATTTAATTAGTGTTGAAACATTTCTTAATGACTGTACTTCACGAAACGGCTAATGACGTGTTGTTTACTCGTTCTGGGGATGCGTCTTCATGGCCCATGCCTTGTGAAAGGTACAGGCTTGTTGGCCTTTTCCTCAGCTGCTGTTTGACATAGAACAGGAGAAGCACACGTCTAATTAATAATATTAATAACCATTGTTCCTTTTATGTCAAAGGTTGCCATCTCCCTCTATAATGTGCTTTATGATAAATAATGAATAAATCCACTCCTATTGTGATGCTGGGATTGCACTGCCCTTTTTCCATCGTATTTGTATTGTATCTGACATAAATGGAGCCATCATACATACATAATTTGCTCTTGAATGCATTTCAATAATTAAAGACATCGAAATTTTAAAGGGGACATTATCTCTTAGCATTGATCAGTTGCATACTGACACCTCAGCTGCCTGCTAAGTTCCTTTTAATAACAGTACAGTACAGTCACACTAACAAAAACAGTACCTGGCTATTATGAAGGTTATTCAGGCATCCAGACATGGAAAGTGGTGGTTTTCAGTCACAAAGTACCTTGATGGCAATTTCTCTTCTGAATGTGGCAGTCTCAGTCCTGTGTGTATGACTAAATAAAGACAAAATACAACTGTGAACTGTTACAGCAGGCGTTCTTGATACCATTCTCCCTTTGTTTTCCGTACACCTGCAGGTGCTCATGAACAAAGTCCTGAACTCACCGCATGACCCCTATGTAACGATAGATGACACATTCTGGCCACCATATGTAGAGATGCTACTCCGCTACGGGATTGCAGTGAGGCATCAGGAAAATAACTTCAAGATCCGCCTGGAAACCTTTTTCTGAGGGTCATTAGACATCCCAAGCATCACCTACAGCATCTACCAGTGTTTCTAAATTGAGTGCTTGTACAGTGTAATCATTAATTATGTTAGCGTATGCCGATTTGAAGGCTAATACTAGGAAAGCAACAAGGCTTACTGTATGTGTGTCACTTTTGTAAAGTCATTCATTTTTAAGGCGCCCCTTTAGGCTTTGGTTTAATTTATATGCTCTTGCCTGTGCTGTTTTCATTTGATCACATGTACATTGCATACTGTACATATATACAGTATTTTTCTGTTTAATAAACTTGAGAACTGAAGTGTTGCCATATTATTAATGTTCAATGGAAAAATCTACGAAAAAAACTAATAGCAGTCTGTGAGTAAACTTTTATTTCAAATAATACATTTTTTATAAAAATGAATTCTTCAGAAACTTCGTGCGTCAGTGAACGTCACAGTCGTCGTCCAATCTGGTTTCGTCGCCGCGTCATCTCCAGCATTCCTGTGGGCGGAGAACAGATTCCGGTTCCGGGTGTTTTCATATCCCACTCGGAGGCGTTCTTCCCTCTGATTATGCTATTTTATCCGAAACTTCTCTCTACTGTCGACTGATTAAAGTGTAATTCTTTGAATTAACAACAGTCCAACTAAAGCTGCGAAAATGACGACCCGCTCGGAGAGAGAGAAGGCTCAGAAACTCAACGAGCAGCACCAGGCCATCCTGTCCAAAATGCTGAGGGAGGAAGACAACAAGTACTGCGCCGACTGCGAGGCGAAAGGTGCGGCGTTCACACTGTCGAACATTTTATCTTTTGTTACTCCACCAAGTTTGCAGTTTCCCTGAGATTACACCTGTAACGCTAACCAACAGTGAGGCATCTGCGTTGGTTAGCCTAGCTAAGCTAACTCGCTAGCGGCTCAGGCTAGTCAGCTGACATCTCTTCCCCTTAAGCTAAACTAAGTGGCTAACCAGCAAGCTAACTTCTCTAAATCTACATAAGCTCCCCACTCGGTTTGCCTCTCACCGCCGCCGACACATTTTAACAGAAGGTGGCATGTCTTTGGGAGAAAGTCGAGTTTTGTCTTCATATTAGGTCATTAGTAAATGCGGCTTTAAAAAAATTAAGTCACAATATGATTCAAGTCGCGTTTACTTCCACTTCTACAATATGTTAATACGCACATACACAAAGGTGTGAAATACTGTTTCCTCTAGTTGCACTCTGCTATATATGTACACATGACACAGACAATAACTGCTTCTACTGCAATAATGACTAGAATACACTCACTTGCCAGTCCATTAGGTACACTAGTGAAAACAAATGCATCACATTACAATCTGACATATGCCTACTGACACAGACAATAACTACTTCTACCTGCGACTGTAGCTACTACTACACTACTTTTACAACTATAACTGCTTTAGTTACAATCTGCTATGACATGGAACACAGACAAATATATAAACATGGTATATAAATACTGTATGTACAGCTGTACAGGATAGCTTTTAACGGAAAGTGCTGAGCAGAGGTGTGGCAGATGCCTATAATTTTGCCAAATGCCAAATTTTATTTATACAACTGTAGAGAAAGTACATTGTTGTACAAAGATGATACTGACGATGTACTGGGGATGCCTGTTGTAGTTGAAAGGGGGCCTGTGCAAAGATTTTCTTCCTCAAATCTTTAAATCTGTTTTTCTTGTCATCGACAGGTCCAAGGTGGGCATCCTGGAATCTGGGAGTGTTTATCTGCATCCGGTGTGCTGGGATTCACAGGAACCTGGGAGTGCACATATCCAGAGTGAAATCAGTCAACCTGGACCAATGGACCTCAGAACAAATCCAGGTGATTTTTCTTTGTTCCTGTAATTATGGAACGTGACACTTAATGTTCAGTATTGAGCTTTTTGTAACCTGTATCCTAAATAATTTTAGTAGGAGGTTGCTATGTAATTCATACTTTTTCTTCCGCATATCTATTCTCCGTCAACAACCAGCTTTCCATTTTAATACCTCAGATTTCTGAGACTGTATTATTTTTATTATTCATCTGCATTGTACTGTTGGTGAACTTGTGAGAGACAAAAGTAAAAAGGTCAAATTCTGTGAATCGGCCAGCACATATACAATGTTCAGTTCTTTGCATGGGCCAAGCTTTTACTTCCCAGTGTGAAGCTTGGTATTATGTCAACAAGCCGCATTCACTTGCAAATTACTATTGACATGAACATCCAAGTCATAATAAAAGGGAAACACTCTTACGAAATTACATCTGTAGATTTTTTCAATGCAGGAGTGCCTGAAAAGACAAAAACTAAAATTGATAGATGTAGAGCAATCATGGTATAGCTGCATCCTTTTTACTCTAACCTGATTCAACTCAATAGCTCCTCACCCCTCCTTTGTAATTCAAGCTCTCTGTCGTAGATAAATCTCATAAACCTGAGTCAAGATAAGATATCATCAGGGTCATTTTCTCGTACATGAGTATACAAACATTTCCGTAGTACCTGTGTAAAATCAGCAGAGTGACCTTGTTAATATTTAATGTGGCTTTTCCTTTTTTAGAGTATACAGGATATGGGTAACACCAGGGCCAGGCGGCTTTATGAGGCCAACCTTCCAGACAACTTCAGAAGACCTCAAACAGACCAGTATCCTTCACTAACGGCACATACACAAACTTACAAGTGCAGTGTTTTGTATTTAGTTATTATTTTCTTAATTTTGACCTCAGAGCAGTGGAATTCTTCATCAGGGATAAATATGAGAAGAAGAAGTACTACAGCAAGAATGTGACCAATGGGAGCAGTGTACGTATTGACCAAAACATCACAGTCTAATAGTGAATTTAGCCGTTAATCATTTTTGTGCTCACTGTGTTTCTCTTTACTCCCCAGCCAAAAGATAGTAATAAGGAGAGGGAGCCAGACAGAGGGAGCAAGGTGTCATCTTACACCAAGGTAAGCCTCTTTCTCACACACTCACTGCTTCATAAATAAATATGAACCTTCTCCTCTGCATTGCATTTGGATATGTGTAGTGTTTGCTCTGATTTTTAAACGTATCATTATGCCTTCAGAGTGAAGAGTCCAGGCCCGTTCCCAAAATCAGCCCTGCTAAGACGTCAGAACCCCCTGTGAACCTACTAGGCCTTGGTGAGTATGAAATGAGCTGACTGACACTGAAGAGGCATACACACAGTGAGAGACTAGCAGAATATTGAATGTTGATGAAATTGAAGGAGTTGTAGCGATGATAGGTGAAAAAAACATAGGAGACGTAAAGTGGGCGGATACCAACATGAACTAAACTCACTTTGAGGCAGCGGGCGCAGTTGATTGACATATAATGCAAACACAGAAGGGAAACACAGTCCATGACTTTGGTTATGCTGATAGTGGACTTGGGAGTGTTAGATGGATCCAGATTGAGCCCCATTGACGGTTTTGGTGCTGGCAATATTTTTTTGTTTTGCTTGTTTTACTCGGAAACATTTATGAGTGGGCAATATACAAGGGTATACCCTGGGTTACCCAGGCGACCAGAGCCTGGGATGTCACTAGGGACACTAGGGACCAACTGTCAGCTATAAAGGCATGGGAGACAAGTGAATCATTTTGCATGTAGCCAGGGTTGAGATGTTTATGGATCTTGAATAAATAATCTGACTTTGGGTGTTTTCTGTTTTATTGTTAGTTCTGCAGCTCTAATAAAACACTGAAGGATTTTGAAGTCTGTATGGGTTTGGACTGCTGTGTAATTCTTCATTACTCGTATCAACGCTCATATTTGTATGGGTACGACACTTAGTAGTCATAGTATATTGGACTGACAGTGTGAAGCAACTGTACTGACTCATTAGTTGTGTCTCCACCCTTTACTGAGTCACCTAGTCACTGTAAACCAAAGGCAAGAAAGTCACGTTTAAAAGAAACAATGTCACCTATCGGTTATTTTGCAGCTCACATGTAACACATGAGTCACTCTGTCTGTCCAGTGCAAGTAACACTTCTGTTACTTGCACTGAACAGACAACTGCCTCATTTCTTCTGCTTCCTACTAGTTCTCACGAAAAACCACTGCAAGGCCTTTTTGTGAAGCAACAAGGGGAAGTTCTAAAGCCGCTGACTCGGTTACCGGACCGACGCACTAGTGACTTCTTGTTTCATTTTAAAAACTGCTGTTTTGGGAGGATCTGTGCTAAATATAAGAATAGGACAAGCAGTAAATTGATGTGCTGTGAGCTGTTTAGAAAGAGGACAGCTGCTCATAGCCCTGCACAGATATGTCAGTCATATGCAAATGAAGCAAGTGGTTGCTGTCGTTGTAGACATTAGGTAGAGTGGTCATACTGGTTGTCAAATACATCTTCTACACTTACAGCGGGCCTTGCAGAAAATGACTCGCGGTTATCTGGATCTGTCTTGATATATAGGTTGTTTTGTTGCGTCCTTTGTTTGTGTTTGTACTTGTCCATTTATCTTTTCATTGGGATAGCAGCTAGCTCAGTGCTTGTTGGTTCATGGGAACCATTTTATTGTAGCTGTTTTATCTGCAGCTTAAAAGAAGGTGTATTTATATTAGTAATTGGCTTGCAGGAGGATTGCATTATTTGGATGGCATGTTTATTGTTATTTTTGTTTTGTGGCCAATGAGCTAAATAGGGTAAACTGATTAATTTTTTATTGTGTGAGCCATTTTGTAGCTGTGGGGTGGGTGTTGCATTTAATACTGTACAAAGCAAGCCCATATTCTCACATTGGCAAGCATCAGTTAGATTGATATTAAACCAGTTTTCGTGGCAGTCAGATATTGTAATAGGATTTTAATTTAAATTTTTCATGCCGGTGGAATATATGTGGCAAACCCTCACTGAGTTATTAGTTCTGTTGTAATGGCGTCTACCTGTAAAACCAGTTTGTCCACCTTTCTGTCACAGACGCACCAGCAGCTGCATCAACTAACAATGGTAGCACGAGCACAAGCCAGAACAGTGACCTGGATATATTCGGCCCCATGGTATCCAACCCCCTCCCCGCTTCCGCATCCGCAGCTCAGTTTTCTCAGGTAAGCAAGAATTCCCCTGTTCAGATTTAATTCTGATTTCGGAGTATTGCTCAGCAGGGCTCGACAGTAACAGTTGCCTGGTTATAAAACTGAAATTAAGTGTGCACTAAAAAATAAAAAGGCAAATGATAACCATCAGCAACAATAGCCCACAAGACGGCAACCCTGATACTGAGAGAAGGGGAACACCAATGAAAAGGAAGCAGAAGCGAACGTCAGGACATGAATGCAGCCAATCAGGAAGTCTTCACTTATCATTTAAAAACATTTCGAATATTTTCATAGGGAGTTAAATTATCGATTAATCATTGTGTTTAAAAATAGTGATAATCATCAAATCATCTTTTGTTTTCTTCATAGTTTTTGCCCTCGTCTGATCAACATAGAACCAAAAATTTATTTACGATGGAATAACAGAGAAGTTTTATACAGACAATGCATATACTTATGTATACTGTACATAATATGTATAGATACTCTCATGCAACTCCCCAGAATTGGAACTACACAATGCAGTAAAACAGAATGCAACAGCTGTAATTGGTCCAAAATGCATCTTTTCGTGCAGTTCTCTCTGTAGCTGGACAAGTACAAAATATTCACCTCCTTCTTCCTCCTGCACACCATCTACTCAGATGTTCTTCTCTGTTTTCTGCGTTGCAGTAATTTCAGTAAAAGTAAATGTTGACCAGCATTTAAACATGAGCCTCTCCAATCTAAGCACCGTATTTCAAAGAGAAACTTAGCAAAGCTGACTAACTGCCAGCTAGTATTTTAGCGTTGTAATTACAGATCGATGCTGACACATCAGCACACAAGTATAAATGCTTATACAACTTAGGCCACTCGAATAGGCTACAATGCAGGGTCTGCGTAGATCTGATGCATAGGCATAATCCTAGCTTAAGACTTCTGCTTCTGCATACCTGCTACAATAGGTCAAGAGGGCACAAAAGGCCATGGCTGAAATATGGGGAATCAATGCAGAAAAGGTCATTGTTATGTTTAGGAATTGCTAAAATGGAAGACATTTAGTCTATTTGTGCCAATCAATAACTCATGGTTGTACTTTCAGGCTGTTTAGATAACTAATTGTGGGACCTGATGGTCCACGTTAAGCAAGTTAAATTTGATTAAATGACCATCAACACATCCTTTAGGTAACATTATGTATTTTTCTTCTAATCCTTAGCATTTCTTTCCTCTCTCCAGGTGAGCTCCAGTAACTCGGCCAGCACTCCGACACAAGCTCCCGCTGCTGGAGCAGTAGGAGGCGGAGCCAGCTCAGGGTCAGTACCAGGAGACCTCGACTTGTTCAGTGACGGCAGTAGCACCACTAAAACCGACGACGCGGCCAAGAAGCCCCTGTCTAAGGACTCCATCCTGTCCCTGTATGGAACCAACAGCATGTCCCAGCAGGCCCCCACTGGTGAGCACCCCGATGCTTAGAAATTTATCAGCACAGACACTGACTGAGTTTACATGGTCTTTAGTATCCCGATTTTGAGGCTTATCCCAGCTTTGAGCATATCCGGGATATGGTGTTTACATGGAACACAGAGAAACCCGGTTATTCATATCCCCGTATACATGATAAATACCAGTAACCCGTTTTCCGATCACTGCATCCTATCTGCGCATGCGTGTTTTACGTCTTGTGCAATGTTTTCCAACGCGACCTAACTTGTTCAACGGAGCGAGGTGGAAAACCAGCGTCACGTAGCTTTTCCGCAACAGACTTGAATACATCAGCATTTCGGTGTTTTCTGCCATCTAAACACGTCGTTATGTTTAGTTCTTTCATTACGTTAAGGGAAAATTCTGTCTCTTCGTTGCTCCAAAAGTGAGAAGTTCTCGTTGCCGCCATGTTGTTTGTATATCTAGTGCATCACTTGGCGTCACTCGCGCCTGCGCAGACAGTGGGCAGCCGTCAGAAATCGGGATAAGGTGTATACATGCTCCAGTATCCCGGCTTCTATCGGAGTACTCCAGGTAGCAAAACCGGGTTTCTTGAAATCGGGAAATGGGCATATCCTAATATACTAAAGACCATGTAAACATGGTCACTGAAAGGTCACCAGGGTCATAACATTAATTTTGGTGCTAAATATTTAGCTTTTAGAAAAATAATTATTCTGTTATTCTGAGAATAATACATATTTCTCCCCAAAACAAAAAAAGGCAAAGCTGAAAGGATCAACGTTATTTAAACAGAAGCAGCTGTACAAGAAGTTTGCTTTTAATTTAAATCAGTCCAATCAAAGAATAAGTAAGAAAACAAATTAGATCAGATATTTCATGCCAGTTTTTAGTACTTGAAATATGTTAATACTCTTTGTCTGCACATCCATCAACATGGATGCTAAAAACTATGTAATCTTTTTGAGACCTGTCAAGTTACGTTGTACTCGCCAAAGAAATGCTGACATCTGTGGATGTTGTGACATCATTGGACCTGAATCCACATAGAGCAAGTAGGAACTTGATTGTATTTCCCAGCTTTCTAACCTACTGTGTCCTGATTAACAAACAAACTCCATAAACACAGCAGTGTTGTAGAAACCATCCTGCACCTCACACTCAGTCTGTTTGGTTTGTTCTCTCCTCCCTAGCTGGCATGTTCATGGGCCCGTCTCAGATGCAGTTTCCTGTCCAGGCCGCTGCTGGTTATCAGGCCTTCCCTGGCATGGGCACAGCCATGCCGCCCACTACTGTAATGGGAGCCATGATGGCTCAGAGCGGGGCAGCGATGATGGGGCCCAGTCCAGGCATGATGGTTGGAATGACAATGCCTAACGGCTTCATGGGGAATGCGCCTGCCGCTGGTATGATGGGCATGGCCCCTAGGATGATGGGACCACAGGCTGGTGCGATGCCTGCAGGCATGGTGCCTGCTCAGGGCATGTACACCATCCAGCCTGGGCAGCAGGCTCAGTGGAACATGGGTCAGGTAAGGAGACCGTGTCAGCATTATAAGATAACAAACGTGACTCCACATTTAAATCCATACCGCTGGATTGTGTTCAAGTGTTTGGCCCAGGCACGGTAATTTGTTTTACATGTGGCCACACCCAGCTAAGATGATGCATTGCAGAACAGTGCATTGTAAAGTGCTGCACTTTACAGAGCATTCATCACCCACTAGATGGCAGCACAAGCATGGTGCCAGAATTGGAGCATTGCCCTAAATCTGCAATACACATACTTCCTAAAGAGATTAGGTGTGTCGTGACACTTGAAAAAAGACAGAATTAGTACTTTTAAGTGTTTGTCATACACACCATTATCCCGCTATGTAATACACAAAGGACAGAGAGGAGCTGCTTACAGATGGATGAAACGATAACTGTTTTAGGAAAATGAAAATTATGAGTCGATTTATAAAGTTTAACAGTGACTTTCTATAGTTTCATTTTTACTGATATCTAGTGGAACGAGTATTTAATAATTTTGATACAACTTGTATAGTTCTTTGTAAACTGCAAAAACAGTGTTATAAAGATTACTGCATAAGGCATAATGTAAACAGTTTGGCTGAAATATGGACACAGCACCAGTGCAGATACTGTCCAGGGCTAATTATTATTGCCATGATTATGTCTCAGTAAACTTTGACATCACGTTTTGCTTATCAGGATAAGGTGTGAGTCAATAGTTGTTTTTTCTTTGCCCCAGTTTTACTCATGCTGACCTCTGTTATGTCCTCAGGTGAACCAGCAGATGTCAGGGTTGACTCTGAATGGTGCGGGTGGCCAGATGGCCTTTGGTCAGCCTCCTTCAGCTATGGGTGGTTGGGCTGCTGCTGGATCTGGCCAGACTCTGAGCACACAGCTATGGAAGTGAGCCTTCAAGCGGGTCGGTGGTCGGGCAGAGTAAGAGTCGAGGTTGCAGAAAGTGCAAAATATATCTTGTGCTTCTCTGTACCTGACTATGAACTGATGTCCATTTTCATCTCGGGCCAGCTTTCAGAATATGAAAATTGTATCTTTTTTTTTTCTTTCCCCTCCCTTTCTGTCTCTCTTTCTCTCTATTGTGTGAGTGAATTGGGAGTTCTACAGGATTACAGCCTGGCAGTTTCTGCCTGTCGTATGGTTTTTGATCATAGCTTTTATTTTCCTTTTTTGGAAAAATGACAAGGAAATAACAGTCCCAACAAAAATGATATCGACATATCGGAAAAGCTGCAGGACCAGTTACACAAGCTTTTATTGTATCACTGTATCATTATAAGATTATAGAACATTTAAATGAATAGTATTTAAAGGGAGAAGATGACTTGATGACTATCAGGTCAGTAAGTACTGCTCCCCAATGTACAGCGCTGTATAACCTTCTTTTAAAGTACTTGTGGTTCCCCTATAAAATTAAAGTGATAAAAACAACTCGGTTTTATGTGTCTTCTGTGATTCAAGTCTTACTTTGTGAAGGTTCAGTATCAAAATAGGGGACATTTTAATCACTGAGGTTTATTGCTAAACCTTTGGAAGGTAATTAAAGGACTTTAGATGACTTCAGTTTTCTAGTTGTTATGTTGTTATTTAAAGGCAGTTGTTTATTTGTATTCATTAGAAGGAGGGAATTACGTTTTTGTTTAATTGCATGTATAATACAAATCTATATGTTGAATGTAAGATAGATGACGACTGTCAGTGCAGCAGTCTGTGGATAATGTAACTGAAACCATTGTGGAATGAAAGACTGGGACTACAGGAAATCTACCTACAGGGGAACACCCGCTTTTATCTTCCCACTCCCAACATTGGATCCAGGTTTCTCCTGAAGCACTGAAACCAAAGAAGACATTAACCTGCGCAGCATTTTGACATGAATTCTTTTCACAACTGATCCTTTGTTAGACATCAACAATGGGCAGGAAGTCTTGTTAGTTCACGTTGGATCAAAACATCTACTGCTGAAACGCAATGAAAAACTGGTCCGATGTTTTTTAGTAACTGCAGAATACACATCGCATTGTTCTATGAACAAGGATTATAGAGGACCAGAAACATTTTTGAGGGCAAGCCAAAAAAATAATACAAATAAGAGATATATCTTCTATCCAAAACTACTTTTTCCATTACATGCCACCAGAAGAGCCTCTTTCAAAAGCCCAGAATAAAATAGTTGTTTCCTTTTGTTCCCTTTAAGATGCAGATAGAAGAACATGTCTTCCTGCTATTGTCCACCAGGTGACAGTGTTGTCATGTTTCCCATCAGACCCAGCCTATACTGCAATCCCACCCAACACAGCAACAGAGACCACAGACGGTCACTGCCGGTGGCGAGTACGAAGCTCTGTAAACCTGTGTTTTTCTCCTGTGAGTCACCCTTCTCTGTAGAGCTCTATCGTTGTTTACCATTCATCATTCAGTTTACATGATGTTAAAATTACATTAACCGGTTTCTGTTAATCACCAAATTGAAGAGAAACTTTTGGCAGTTGCCAGCATATTGGGACATTTTTAGACATGTTGAATTTGTGAGTCACAAGGTGTGGCGTTAAATATAAATCTAGTCAAAGGAGCGTAGAAAGAAGTGACACCCTCATTGTTTAAACATACAGGAAACCAGCCCCTGGTGGCAGTATAATATTTGTTTTTTTGGAAGGGAGTTTCTCTGTTAAGTTAGTAGCTAAAAAGACCTAAATGCTTTCTTACTGTTTAGTGCAAAGCTGCACTGACTCTATTTTTCTGTTTTGTTTTATATTAGTTTGATTTAATTTTCATTCATTCATTCATTTTCTGTAACCACTTGTCCTCTGGAGGGTCGTGATTCACCCTTTAGAATCACCAATTCATCTAACGAGCATGTGGTGGGAGGAAGAACCCACGCAGACACAGGGAAAACATGCAAACTCCACACAGAAAGGCCCCAGATGGAATCGAATCCAGAACCTTCTTGCTGTGAAGCATCAGTGCTAACCACCACTTTCTTTGAGTAATTTATTTTGTTGGTGCTAAGCTTCCCATCTTCCTTATATTGCTTATGGAGTGTTACATGGATAAAAAGTTTCTTAGTGTAGCTTTTTTTGGTAGTAAGCTGGTGTATGAATGCCCTTTTGTTGCAGTTTATTGTGGAGCTCAGGCACACTCACTGACACGCTTTGGAAAATTACAGTCATGCAATGTGTTTACAGTCAGTAGCAGTTTTGTAGGGAAAATGTGCCTCACTCTGTCTCTGAGCCACTTTTATCAGTAGTTTTTCTTTTCACTCAGTAGGTACTCTCTGAGTTCATTTGTATCTAGACAGAGATTTCAGCAAGACTTGTACGTTTTTGTGTCTCCACCCTGCTCATGCTGGGATATGCTCTAGTACACATCCCAGCCTGTGAGAAGCATTAAAAGTGTATCTGTTTTAGTGTAACTGTGGAAACACACTAGAGGATCAGAACTATTATTTACATATGCTCACACTTTCAGTTGGCATTGTGCATAGAATACAGCTTAGTGGTTACAGGCGGCCTTGCCCAGCTTGGTTTGTCTGTGTCTTCATCCCCTTGGAATTCATGTAGGGTGTGGTTCCTCAAATTAGCCCCTACCTGTTCAACTCCTCCTTTTGCCACCCTGCACTGCTAAGCCAGAGCCACATGCTTTCTTACACACCAGGATACCATACTCTATGTTAAAGGAGTGCTTTAACAGAGGTAATGCACTGACAGTGACTATTCTTTCTTTCACAGAAAGAGCAACAGGTACGCAAATAGAAGAAAAATCTCATCTATCTCTTGCTTGGCAGGGCCTGAAAGACCCTGAAATGTTTTTGGTCTTGTTCCACTCCACCTCTCAACTGTGTCTACGCCTCGCTGCAACTCAAGCCTGGTTTGAAAACTTTCACAGTAAGGCCTGAGACCTTTAGCAAAGAGGTTAGGCATTCCTCTCAGCTTGTGTCAAACCTAACACTGCTCCAGAATAGAGTCCGCCATCTGAATGAAGAATGTTCCCACTATCTCCAGCCCCTTTGTGGACTTTATGACCCCAAGACATGTACATTCCTGCTGATTCAGACCTGGGCGTCTGAAAGAGTGGCAGCAGGTCACCAGTAGCTCTGTGATTCTTACCTTTTTAAGTTTTATTAGTGTGTTCCTTCGAATTTGTTTTCTTTTTACTTGTGGTTCTTTAGAGTGTTTTTTTATGTGCAACTAAGCTACCGTGACCAAGCAATTTCCCTTGTGGATCAATAAAGTCTAAGTCTAAGATACAGATGTCAGCCCCTAGTTTAACTGCTGTAGATGTGACTTGACATGTTACCAATATAAAGCTGACTGAAATCTATACAGTGAATATTTCTGATTAGACTTTTCACGCTGGAATAAGTGTTGACAGTTTATCACCCACTCATGTACACTGAGCTTCTGCTTGGCTGGCTTAGCTTAGTTTAGCACATCGGAAACAGCTAGCTTGGTTTCCTCCACCTGATAGCGGCTTACTAGTTAGTCCACCAATTTACATCGCAGAGTCAATCGAAGTTAATTCTTTGGTGGAGTGGAACTAGGTCTGAGACAAATGTTGATAGTCTCAACAACTTTGTCTTTTCATTGTGCCTTTGCATTTCCTACACTGTGTTACCCTGCTCATTAGCTTGGTAAATTGTTAGCCTAGGACTATTATTTGCTTGGAGCACTGAACACAAGGGGTTGGTGTTTTATGTATTAAGAAAACAGGTTATCTGTGTTAATAAGTAAACTTGGGAAGCCTTTTATAACTGTAGAAAGACAGGCTAGCGATTTATGTCTTCACGCTGGACTTAGCCAACTGCCACACCCCCCTCTTGTGGTGTTTGTGACCTTGAAAATTAAAATTATCTGAAAGCTTCAAGTTAAAAAGGTTGTGACATTTTTAAAAATGGTGGAGGCCATGGAAGTAGATTTTGTGATGGCTTTGCATTTCCCACATTAACTTTGTAACCATTTGTTAGCTTGCTATATTGTTAGCCTCTGCGATTGACACATGTCAAACAGCCATGGTCTCACAACTTGTGGCCGATGTTACCATTTGAACGGCAAGCATTTTCATACACAAGTTTGTTGTTGTAATCATAAGCTCATGAGTTCCATCTGAAGACCACATTTGTCCTAAACTACAATAACTGACTGCTAGCAGGAGCATCATATATAATGCTAATCTAACTTTTATTCTATTTATTGAACAGATCTGAGATTCTGAGGTATCATCTTCTCATGTTGCTCTTGGCAAGACAGAAAGCATCCAAGTATCCAAACCCTGGCATTCATTTTGAATTCGTCATTAGTTAAACTGAAGTGAACTTTTGTTAAATGTCAAGTATTTCATGACATCAAGCATGTAACATCTTATCTTCCTCTCCCATTATCTCACTCTCTGAAGGCCCCAGGCTAGTCTTGAATGGCATGCAGCCACAAAAAAAAAGAAAAAATTGCAAAAATGACTGTCGGCAAATAGACACACTCCTTTAATCCAGCCACACGCAGACAGCCAATTCATGTCGTAAATAATAACTGTTGCCAATTCTGATGTCTTGTTTGACAAGACTTATTTGCCAACATTCACCTACATTTCCTCACAGTTTTTTATGATGACAGCTTTTTGTTATGGCAAGGTGAGGTTTGTCTACAAACTGAAACAAAACATCCAGCCGTTCCCACTTCCAGTTATGTGGGTAAGTTGGTGGTTTAAGTCATTCATAAAGTGACAGTAAATCTGAACACACTCATGTTGTTCCCATAAAATGACAAATGACTGACAGCGCAGTCCTGGTGATGTAAAATGCAGCTCCTTCTCTTTGTCCTTTTTATTAAGCAATGGGACGTCACCACTCAACAAATTAGTCATTAGGGTGATTAAAAAGTAGTAAATCATCCACTGTAGTTCTGTAGTTTGTTTTCACAAGGCCACATTTTTATGTCTGTGTGCTGTCTCAACTGTGGCTACAAATTTGCTTTTATAGAAGCATAATTAAAGCAAGAGTTAAATTATGGAGATTGATAAAACTCATGTCTATACCAGCACCTCATTGCCAGTAATATGCTACACCTTGTATCTTTAATCAATTTTTAAAAATGCAGTTTGTGTACAGCAACAACATTCTAAACACTTAAGTAGTTGAACTGTAGAAGTGAGAGATAGCCTTTGCACCTTTAGACAAGATCAGGAGAGTTGTTTTCCTCTACAGTCTTCATACTAGGCTACACTAGCCACCACGCCCTCCCCTCCCCCACTGAGGTGATTGCATTTACCTCTTTGATTGTTATTTAGTGAACTCTGGTATTCAAAGCTTGGTAAGTTAAAACAAATAGTGACTTACACCTCGATACTAAGAATACTGTTGGCTGCATCAAATGTATCATGCACAAAAGGGAGAGGTGTCAGCGTTGCCGGATATAGTTGATGTATTCCTGCTCAAAAACTGTTCAAAAACCGACCAAAACATTAGACTGATATTTTCTGTAGTACTTAAATCACCCAGATTTTTTACGCTAGTGCAGTCTATCATAAAGGGCAATGCAGTAGAACCATAGAAGTCATACAGCAACAAATCACAGCAGCCAACCACCACAACTACTCATATCTAGCTACTATGAAGCCATTTGCTGACGTCATGTAGTTCACTGATAGGCCTATTCTTTAAAAAGCAGCAGCTCAAACAACTCCACCAAACCCTTTTTTTCATGAGAAGACATGTTCCCAAGCCAGCCCAAATATTTTTACTCAAAACATAAATTTAAAACCATCTAATATGGCAACACTGAGTGGTATCGAGCTTTTGTTCTAGCTTCTGACAAGAAATCAAATAAGCCTTGTGCCGATATTCATAATTTTGCTTTAATCGTCAGGCAATTCTTTATTGGATGCCAAATCAAAAGTTTTTTTTGTTTGTTTGTTTTTTTCAAATGCTTTCACCTTCTGTTCAGCATTGTATAATCACAATCACTATTTGGTGCGAATTTGCCATCAGATCTATGCACCATATTCTGTGGTTTAATTAAAAGGTTGTAGTCTAATTGGGAACTGAATTGTTGTGCTTTAGCAACTGTACTGTATCTCTCTGAAACAAACAGCAGTCACAGAACCTCATGAATGAGATAGTAAACCACCCCACCATTGTACCTCCCTTGAGGCAAATTTGTGATAATGGGAGATATAATTCAAATTGACTTGACTTGTCAGAAAAGTAATGAAAAAAGAAGACATCACAGAAGATTTTAAACATGGGAAAAGACCAGAAAAGCTCATCAAACAAATAGTCATACGTGTTCAGTTATGGCTCTGCACAGTTGGCTTTCGACAAGCCCACGGGGTTAAATACTAATGTGGAGAAAATGGTCTGATGTTGGTGCAACATCTTTTTATGACCTCTGCTTTGGATTTTCATATCAAATTGCAAGCGTAACTGGAAGGGCTTTGTCATCAGCTATCATTACAACAACGAGGAAGAGACGCTGATGTGCAACAAAATGGGTCCAAATATGGTGAGTGAAGCTCTTCGGAGGGGGTTAGAAATTGCAATTGGATCCCCTCTGTAATCTTTCCCCTCTTGCCAACCCACATTACACCATCATTTGAGAATTGCAAAGTCTCAACAGGATTTCTTTGTAATTTCGAAGGCTGTTGCTGCTGACCTGTACAGAGTGCAAAGACTTAAATGGTACTTTCTTTGCCTTTATCCACACATGCAAACACAGGAACATAACACTCCTCCCTCTCACATGAAACATACTGCATAAAGTCGAGAAGCCGAATAGCCCCACCCTTAAATATACTTTATCAGAAGAGCTGATTGGCCATTATCAGAGTTCATAAAAGTGGGTCGTACTGAGCGCACCTGCTTCCACAAGGACTCTCTTTGTTCAGTTAGTCACTGTTTGCATTTACACTCAGTATTTCTGTCCTGAGCAGTGTGTGTGCGTGCGTGCGTGTGTGTGTTTCTTGTTTCTAGGTGACCGGAGTTTGCGCAACACTGCTGAAAAGCCTCCAGGGCAAAGATTAGTCAACCATTTGGGTGCGTCTTGTTTGAAAAGGGTCTTTGGACAAACTCTCAGGTCATTGGCTTTATTCGGTCACATAATTTTCGTTTTTTTTCAGATTTTTCTCGTTGCGTTTATATTTTGAGAGCATCAAGTTCAGCCTTTCTGAGTAGATTTTCCTCTAAATCCTAGCGCTTTCCACACTGGACCTGTAAACCATTGTTCACCCTTTCCTGACAACTGCCCTATTACGTAACACAGATTTCCGCTACCCCCACGTCCCACCTCCCAGAATGTAATGCGGTTACCATGGCAACTGCATAAACAGAGCGATGTTATGGAAAAAAAAGATGCATTTTTCTCAAAGGCCAGTAAAGTCATAAAAAACAACACAGCTCTTTATTCACCAGCAGTTTTATTTTTCAGACAGGTCACGCACACACAAACACACACAGTACATCAGGAATTTCTTCTTTTGACTTGCAAATACTTTTCACTTTAGCACGGGTTTCATTTTCAACTTATTTCAGGTCTTTCCAGTACAGTTCCACTCATCTCCTGTAACAGTTTTATCGGTCAGAGTATGTGTGTGCATGTGTGTGTGTGTCTGAGAACAGCTTGTCCTGCCAGTTGGGCGTCCTAGTTGGAAGAGCGCACAGTGGTGGTTGTGACTGTGGTCTTTGAGCCTCCTGTAAAAAGGGAGAAAAAAAAATCATGACGACAATGCTTCAGGATTTTACTACACAGGCACATATGTTATTATGTAACGTCTTAAAGTGGATGTAACTTACCTGTAACGTGTGGTCTAAAAATGGATAAGAGAAAAGTAGAGAAAAACAGTGAGTGATGATTTCCAGTGCATTATTGTCAAAACAAAATGGTGGCTTCCGGTCTAAAAGCTGTATCTACCTGCACTCCTCTGTCTCCAGCAGGCTCCTGTAGGTTGCGATCTCTTGCTCCAGCCTTGTCTTGATGTCCAGCAGCATCCTGTAGTCATGGCCCTGTTGCTCGATGCTGGCGCGCACGTTGCTTAGCTCTGATTCAAGCATGTTGATTGTGTCCTGGAAGCCGCCCAGCATGGCGCTGTAACGAGCCTCTGTCTCTGCTAACGTGTTCTCCAGAGCCCCTTTCTGTTATAGAGCGGGAGGAAAGAGTAGCTGAGTTCATGCGCATATACATTGTCATTCATACTAGCAAACCAGTTTACTATAATTAGTCTTTTGTGACAATTTAAAGCTAACAGCCACACCCTATTCAATATGTCAGACACAAAAGCATGTCTGTGTTTGCAAAGATTTTTGCTTGGGAATAAAAGGCAGATGTGCTTGGAGAAATTTCAACTGCGCATATCTCTCTGCCTCTCCTTTACTGTTGCACAGGAGCAGTGTGTGCTGGTTGCAGGGAGTGTTGAATGATTAACTCCAGCTGGGTACAGAAAATCCACAGGAGTATTGACTTTTGGGTTGTCCAGTCCAGCATTCCTGCAGCTTTTTTCAAGCTCTTTTATGTCTTGCAGAATTTGAACAGATGTCTGTGAAATGTTTGCCTGAGCAGGAGGCCCTTCCTCCCTTCTCTGCAGCTCCCGTTATTCTTATCTCTCTCCCCCTCCCTTCATGCCTCCCTTCTACTCTTTACCCTCTAACCCTATCTGTTACTCCATTTCTCCCTAACAAGATGTGATCCTGGAATTTTGCTCATATAAGGCAAGATCAGTGAGATGTGAACAGCTGGTTTTCGGTTTCAGGGTTGCTGTTTCTTCTTCTTTTTTTTTTTTCCTCACCATGCTGAGCTGAGACTGCAGCTCAATCTCCAGGCCCTGAAGTGTTCGCCGCAGGTCATTGATCTCTGTCTTGGACGTCTGGATTGTTTCTGTGCTGATCTGCACCTCCTTGGACAGGGTTGTCGACTAGAGCGAGAAAGAAAGACAGCGTTAGACGTCTTGGTAATTACTTGTCTTAGTTTCACACAAGATTATGTTTAATCACAGGCTAGGCTGCTGAGGGACTAAACCCAGTCGTTTGCGACGCGTGGGATTTGACGCCTCTGTTTATGTGAAAATCTTTTCACCTTCTCGTTGAACCAGGCCTCCTGATCGCGACGATGTTTGTCAGTGATGGCTTCGTACTGTGAGCGGATCTCCTCGAGCACTCTGTTCAGGTCTTGCTGAGGTGCAGCATCCACCTCCACGTTGATTGTGCCAGTGAGCTGAGAACGCATTGCTGCCAGCTCCTGAAAAACCATTAGGGGAAAAAAAAGTCAGCATTAAGACTTGTTTGCAAAGTTTTAACCAGCTATACCAGTGTGATGGAGTAGCACGTGTTTTCATAGTAATCACAACAGAACTGATCACTAGTACGTAATATGTGCATTAATCACCTCTGCGTGGTTCTTCTTGAGGTAGGCCAGCTCATCCTGCAGGCCTTCGATCTGCATCTCCAGGTCAGCCTTTGTCAGGGTGGTCTGGTCAAGCAGGCGGCGGAGGTTGGCAATGTCAGCCTCAACGGACTGGCGCATCATCTGCTCATGCTCGAATCTAATTGGTTTGGAAAGTAGAGAACAATCAAATGAGACAAATATCACATTTAAGCTGTCTTAATTTACCACTCCAGCATGAACTCTTCCACGGAAGTGTGATGATTTGTGCTTACTTGGTTCTGAAGTCATCAGCAGCCAGTTTGGAGTTGTCAATCTGGAGCAGGATGTTGGCATTTCCAACGGTGGCATTATGGATCTGCAGAGAGAGCATCAGCAGAGTTGATCTCAGTTACATGACATAGTTCTTTGTTGCCAAAAAGGCATATTGGTAACATGGAGTTCTTATTTGAAGCATCACCGGTTGACATTCTGCAACTACTTTACATTTTATTGGACAACAAGCTCAAACTTTACAATTTTATCTTGTTCAATTTGAGCTTTTACACATTCTAAATAATTGTCCATTAAACACCAGTTATATAGCAGCACAGCAGTTCAGGCACAGTCTCATTGTAACTATAATGTCTCTACACTTTTAAAGCCCTCCCTTGATAATGATTAACACAGCTATAAATATTTCAGTTCTCTAGTGTAAATGTTGGCACACTATACCTTGTCCTTCAGGTCATTGATAATGGCCCAGTAGTTGCTGTAGTCCCTCTCTGCTGCAGGTCCCTTCTTCTCGTAGTACTCTCTGATCTGCAACTCCAGCTTGGAGTTGGCCGCCTCCAGGGAGCGGACCTTGTCAAGATAGGAGGCCAGACGGTCGTTCAGGTTCTGCATGGTGGCCTTCTCATTCAGGTGCACAGAGGTGTGGTCCAGAGCGTTGGACAGGTCGAAGCCCCCACCCATCCCCATCCCCATACCCATACCCATACCCATACCCAGGCCACCTCCATATCCAGAGGAGACCGTGCGAACGGAGGAGGAAGAGATGCGAGGGCTCTGCCTGAAGCTGAGCCCTGACACGCTGTGAGCCTTGTGGGGAGCAGCACTTGATGTGTAGCTGCGGCTCTGTCTGATGATGGCAGGACCGCTGGAGATGCTCTGGCTGTAAAACATGATGGCTGTCTGCTGGTCAAGAGAGGACACGAGGAGAGAGGACCGTTACACAGCTGAAGACTATGACAGGAGTGTGGAGTTTGATAGAGGGAGGCAGGCTGTTGATATAGTGCTGGAGCTGGGGCGGGCCTGGCTGGGAGGAGGGAGGCGGAGAGGGAAGAGGGAGTTTTCCTCTCCAGTTCAGCGCTGGGCTTGGCAGAACCTCCATTTGTTTTCCTTTAAGGATTGGGGTTCGGTTTCTTTTCACTTCGGTGAGGAAACTGCTGTGGAATGTGGGTGTATGGGTGTTGTGTCGGTTTGTGGAGAGCTCTCTGAGTGTCTATGTGCGCTTGTATACGTGTGTGCATATACCCGCTTGTACAGCGCTGATCAGGCCACTCATTTGGTATATGAGTGCAAGTAGAAAAGGCGTAGATTTATTGTTTTAGTGTCCCGCCATAAGTCAACATTCACATTACGTAAAGAATAGCCCTCATCTGTGTTCGTTTGTTGGAACTTACCCATCATGATAAGATCAAGTTACAGTAGAGTTCAACCAAATGAAGCATTCAACTTGCGCAGTATTTAACTTGTAAAATAAACGATAAGATCTTTTCTTGGTAAAACATATGCATATGCAAGTTTTTAAACACCTTAATATGCAAAACGGAATATTAAGGGATAATAGACCATTTAATTTACAACATTTGGTCTTCGACTGCATGTTAATTTTATGATTTTGTGATAGAAGATAAAAATTGAGTTAATTAACCTTGTTACTGATCGCTAACCTTAAGCCACAAACCAACATTGTTCCCAGTCAAGGGAACTTATCAACACCCCATTGTTCAGCATATCACGGACAACATCCCCCCTCTGTCCTGCATCCTGTGTGTGTGTGTGTGCGCGCGTGCGTGTGTGTCGCAGGTCAAGAGAGGGACGAGACAGAGCATCTCGAGCGATTGTGCAGTTAGTGTGGGTGGTTGGGTGTGCAGGCATGTGCGTTTCGGTGTGTGCGTCGTCATTATCTCAGTGTTGGACTCTGGCCAGTTTCTGTCGTCTTGTAAGCGTAACATCTGGTGTCAGCTGTGTGTGTGTGTGTGTGCGTGTGGGGGGGCAGGGAGGCACTTGGGGGTCACCTCGCAGTCAGAGGGAGAAGTGAGTCATGCTTCTTTTGTACTGTTTTGCTGGAGCATGGTTTGGTCACTCTATACTGAACCGCATTACACAATCTACCTAAAACAGTGGATTTTGATTATAGGTACTTGTGGACAAAAGGTTTACAGTTAATTCCAAAACCTCATCTTGGCCTTCAAATTAAAAGCCAATGTTCTCAACCTTTATTTAGTTTAACTGTGCTTATACCTATCACTCTGCATGCTGAGTTCAGTTATATTTGGAAGAACAAAAAACCTAAAATCCTTGTAAATAGACTTAATATAAACTCCATACTGATGTTGAGGCCTGTGAGGTGAGGGTCACATGATTGAGAGAAGGACCTCCAGTAGCGAGTTAACCTACAAGCATGTCTACTGCCTATTGACCACTATCAGCTGTATAATGTTATAGCGATACAATAGGCTTATTGTTGTCTCAAGTCATTATTGCAGTAGCTTGAAGCAGTGTTTTCATTGCTATCTATCTAGACACAGGGCTGCATTAAGTGTTTTGCAAAGCCATGCATGAACATATCAAGTATCTGTGGCGTCCCAGTAGCTCACCTGGTTCAGTGGACCTCTATGGATATATTGTATCAAGTTTGTTTTTTCAAAAGTAAGTTGACAGGTTTTCAAGTGACTTCACCAGTCACATCATGCACACGCAGGCATGTGGTAGGAAAAATGGCCCTAAAATAACAGAGAGCTTATAAGGAGATAAAGTTGTTTTTGGCTTTGTGTAAATTGTGTGAAGTAGGAAGAAGACTGTGTCAATTGTGCCTAAGAGTGGAAATTTAGTTGTTGGCTGAATCCGATCAGAGTCATGGATTTTATGAATAGTTTTGCTCTGGACTTCCAGGTTCTTAGTTTTTGTAGTTGCAAGGCAACGGCAAGGTGTTTTTACTGCGGTATGATAAAAGATTAGGTAATCAGTAACGAATGATGAAAGAGCAGACTGTCGGCTCCACAAAGAACGAGTTGTAGATTTCATGGTCCTGTGCGGTTGATCAGTGGCAGTTTGCCTGGAGGAAGTCTGTAAATTAGTCTGTAAGTTTATCAAGTGCCAGTTCTGGTGGTTTTGGCATCGCTGTGATGTTGCCGGCAAGTTGATGTGTTCACAGATAAGCTAAGCAGATGACTGAGTGTATCATAAATTTAGGTGGTCTGAAAATACTCAAAGTATAATTGTAGTGCTGCAGGAAGAGCTAAATCATTATTATTATTATTATCAAATTATCAAAGCACACTTTATAAAGGGAAGTAAAGTTTTTAGAGGTTGGGGGAGTCGAAACAGTTAAAAAGTTTTCATCGAGAGTTTAAGACCAAAATGTTCAAGATGTGTGTTGATTGTAGATAAAAACAAGTCAAGTTTATTTGTGGGACCTGTAATCACTCTTCATACGTGCAGTCTCAGTGGGCTTGTCAACACCCGCATTATGAAAACGCACCATGAAAGATCACTCCTCTAAACTAAGAGCCTCACAGAGAACAAGAAAAACTCCCACATGGAGCTCAGAGGGGAAAAATACACAAAACCCCTGGGAGGAGCTGCTGCTGGGTGTCTCAGGGGTGAGTGAGGGAGCGAAGAATGTAGAGCTGACTGGTGGTGTCCAACACGGAGACATCCTCTCACACTCAAAGTTGGCACAGGTGCAGACAAACAGGTACAGGCAAACACCTAGCGAGGACAAGATGGATGACTGTATTACATTAGCGACGTGCTAAAGCTCAGTGGATGAGTCCTTGTCTGCTGAGTCTGGTCACTGTAGATGGGTGTTTTCACTTAAACCGACCTCATGACTCATGTACTCAAGTGTGAGCTCTCCCCCATGGGACACACACTCCACTTTTCCCTGCTTGATGTAGTGGTGCAACCAACCAACTTTTTCAGTTTAGATGTAATTACTGTGGTGAGTCAGACATGTAATGACAATTTCTTTTCATGAGAGGTAAAGACCCAGATTAAGGTACTTTTTATCCAGCTTAGCAGGATGAAGAACAAAGTCTGTGAATATTTATTCAGAACAAACCAGGGATTCATCACTTCCAGCAAAACCAAGCCTTCAAATAAACACTTTACTGTAATAGATACCGCTATATTATGTACCTCCACATCATCATTATCAGCCACATCATTAAAACCTCCTTCCTAATATTGTGTAGGCCTCCCTTGTGCTTTCTGGGGGTGTCCTGTAGTGTCTGGCAACAGAATGTTGTTAGTGGGGGGCCTTTGGGTCCTATGGGTTGAGGGGAGGGACCCCAGATACTTGATCAGTTTGGGATCCAGTGAATTTGGAGGCCAGGTCAACACCTTGTTCTGTTTTTCATGTTTTTTTAGTTGTTCCTAAACTGTTTTTGTGTGTATGTCTGTGTCAGACTGCATCCTGCTGGGGATGGCTGCTGCCATCAAGGAGTGTCATTGCGGTGAGATAGGTGCTACATGTCTAATTAACACCCACATGAATGCCAGGTGCAAAAGTTTCCCAGCAGAACATTGTATTGTCACAAGATGGTCAATGTTACTCACTTCTGCTGTCAGTGGTTTTAATGTTGTGGCTGATCAGTGTATATAATCTTTAAAATAATTTTTTTGTACTTCATAAGAGGAAACTATGACTCATCACAAATACTACTCCAGCCGCTCCCCATTTTTAAATTCTTTAATGAAGATAAGAGTTTCTGATAAACAACCTTTAGTAAAGGAATGCTTCAGGTAGAGAGACACAGCAACCTGACAATGTCGCAGGAAGTGCTTCACATGTTTTGCTCAGTTTTCTTTCTTTCACAGGTCAGCTTTTGTTATGCGTTACATTTCATTTATTATCTTAAGTACAACGCGCTATACTGTAATTAAACTGGTGTGCAGCAAGTATCAAATGGAACTTTGGAAAGCAATAATTGGATCTTTAGATCAAAGTCATAGAGCCGCTCCAAATAATGTGTGATTAAAGATTTATTGTCAAAGAAGACTCACAATTAACAGCTAGATTACTTTTGACAATAACACTCAAGTGCTCCATTCATTTTGTTCAGTTCACTCCTAAGGATGGTTCCTATTCAGTTTAGAAACAAAGAGAGTCAAGACCTAAGGAATAGAAGGCATTAAGTATGAAAGGAAGTCTGGTATTCTGTTTCTTCACTTAAGCAAGTTGCTATAACATCAAAATAAGCCACTATTTGTTTGACACATAGCAACTGGAGGATGACAGAGTGTGTGTCACCACTCATGCTTGAATCTCGTCTATTGTCTTCAGTTCTGGATGGTCCGGATTTTTGCACCTGAGTGCATCAGGCAAGTGCGGTATCTTCGCCACCCGTTTCATGGTGCAGTGGGAATGGGTGTCAACTGGCCTTCCCATGTGTTTCAAAACATGATCACGTCCTGTTTTAAAAGTTGGCACACAGTGTCATGTCATATCAAGGTGGCACATCAATGCTCCGTTGTTCTGTGTTTGAGCTCAAAGTGTGTCACTGCTGCTGGCAGCCGAAACTACCAACAACATGCAGCTGTCAGTTTCCTTGATAAAGGTTACATTTTAACTTTTTTCATTGTTTTATCTGCTATGCCCTAGATGGAACAGTAACTTTCAGAAATGGAAACAGGTCCACATCTTCTGCTTTGACCTTGAGTTTGGTGTTGTATTTGTGTACCTCGAAACTGTCTGTCCACACATGTTTCACTATGAAGCCTTAAAGTCGTCTAAATTTTAGAATTCAGAAGTAAAACTAATAATCTAATAAAATAACATTCCCATCAGCCTCAGCTGTACCATGTGATTTGTGCTAATTAGCAAGTAGTAGCAAGCTAACAGGCTAAACTAAACTGCCTTCAATAGAACCAGCTGAGCTTGTAATTAGGACTGCCTTCAAACGAGATCACGTTTATCGTATTGATGATAAATGCCCACACGACTGAACGACTTCAGATTTTTTAAAGTTGGCTAACATGTGGTGAAAGCTAGTACATAGCATAGACATAGACGCCTCATTGAGCGGGTTGGCCCGTTGTTGCGATACATCAACGTCGCCGCCATATTGGAGGAGGTAGCTCTGTCCCGCGAACTAATACGAGTCAATGGAGTGAACTTTATCAAGCGTCTTCTACAAAGTACTGTAAAAAGGCTTTTCTGCAAGATAATGGAATCTTGAACACGGGCTACTGTCAGCTGTAGCACACGTCAACAACCTAAACACCGTCAGCCTCACACTTCTAAAAAAACACGCTCTGGACCGATTTGGACCTTCCCTCCGCTAGCGTTAGCGGATGCCTTTTCAGATGAGTGTGTAATACAGTAGTACAATTGTTGTATTTCAGGACTGACTTACATATTCTGCATGTCACGGTAGTATTATGGGCTGCATCTTTAGTGAAGTATTTCCACACACTAGATGAACTGCTGCTAGTTTGCTGCAATGACTGACTGGACTCTTCAACTGTCTTCCAGGAGGCGTCCATGTTGTTGTTTCCACATGACTGGCGACTTGTCGACTTCCTGCTTAAAGCATCATGGCACAGCAGTAAAGTCGACTAGTCAGTACAGCCCCCTAATATGTATATCCCCCTCTTGTAGTATTCACAACTTCGAAGTTGGGAATTTTCTGTAAGCTGTGATATGTTTGCTAACTTTTTCAGAAATGGCGGAGTTGGACGTCAAGTTAACAAATCGTAATTTAGATGTGCAGAGCTCTCTTCATCACTTTATATAATAAATGTTGATATTCCCAGCAGCGTCATCATGATATTATCTTGTATTATGCCTTTGCAACTGTTAGCCTTGGTGGGTTCTAGACAATGATCACCAGTGACCACCAAACTTTAGGCTGTGTGTGCATGACTTTCCATGTCGTAACCACAAGCTTACGAGTTCGATTTGAAGGAAGCATATGAACCTGGGAAGTCATGTGCACAAGATTCTCAACCTTCTAGTTGTAGCATCAGCCTAAAATGGTGTCATGTTTAGTAGTAAACGTTCCCCGACGTGAATGGCGCCCTCTTGTAGTATACACAAGGTCAGCCATTTTCAGAAATGGCAGGAGTGGTAATTTAGTCATATAGAATTCCTTTATTATTTTATAAAATGCTTAAAGAAAGTGGTGATATGCCAAACAGCTTTATCGTTTCATCAGGCCTTTTTAATTTCGCTAGCCTTGTTAGCTTTACCAATAGTTGCTTGGTACCGGTGTTCTACTGACTTATGGCTGATGTTACCACTTGTGTGCCAAGTGTTTTGTGTACGCGACTTCCCATGTCTTAATCACAAACTCTTGAGTCCCGTCAATTCGTGAACTCAGATCTTACAGAATACTCACGTTTAGTGTAGATGTTATGACTACCACAAGAGGGCGCCGTTAATGTGGAGCCTTTTCATGCTAACATGTTGATGTTTGTATTTAGCTCATCGAAATACAGGACGCAAAACACAAAGACACCTCATAAAAAGCAATGTAATGTATTTGCTTTCCTGATTTTTTTTTTGATCTGGACTAATCTTTTTTTGCAGACTCTGTTTCTGGTGTTACAAACAGCAAACAACACTGTATCTGTGCAGTAAAAGCACAGGCAGCCCTATTGCACCACACTTTGAAAAAATTGGCACCGCCGCTAACCAGGACTGACCTCTGTAACCTCGTATATTCTTCTGCGGTTGTAATGAAGGGTTTGTCACTCTGATTGTTCTGTCAATAAGTTCCAAAGTTCTGTCTGTGACTTTTAGAGGTAACCCATATCCACCTTGGATGAGTAGTTAATAAGTTTTTACTCAGTCACTGCCCGACCAATGAACACAGTCTATTCAATCTATGGATTCTATTGCACAAGCAGCAGGGAGTGCAGAGTAACTGTGAATCACAGACAGTCCTTAGAGTCTCCTTTAAATGTGCCACACCTCTGCGCAGACATTATCACATCCTGCTCAACTATTCTGCCTACACTGTGCAATCATGTCCCAGTGAGCAACAGCTCTGACAAAGGTCCTGGACTGAATTTCCACTTTAAAATGTGCTGAGAGGTGGGATTATGGATTACGCCCATGTGTAATACCACGAGCTTTGTGTACACGTAACATGGTTTGACATGTCGGTGTGTCTGTTCCATAGGGGACCAGTGTTAAACAAAAGTTAAACATTCACCCTCACGTTGTACAATGAATTATGGGCTGTGCATTTAGACTCTCTCGTATCCCTTCATCCATGTAGCGCTATACACAAATTTATTGTTGACCTTGGCTTAATAGAATAATTAATAAAGATATATTCGAAGAGAGTTTGCTTTCCCATAGCCACACCCTTCTAGTAAAATACATTTCTAAGCTGCGCAGGTGAGAGTCACAGCTGAAGTGCACCATCTAGCGATATGCCAAAGTATCACTATAGAGACTGCTCCGCGTGTATCAAGCAAGCGTGTATCAACTCACAAGTGACTCATTAAGCCACACCCAAGGGAAAGTCATGAAGAGCTGCTGGTCTACTATCTATCAGATCAGTGAGTGACAACATGAAAAAGTACCATCTGTGTTATTGATGTAATAATGTTGTGTGAGGACATTTGAAACAAAAAGCAAGGTGAACATGATCCCTCTTCCTGTCCCTATGTCCCTGTAAATTAAAGAAAGACAGAACGTGTGTTGCCATTAAGTACATGTAGAGTATGTATGCACAGTGTAACTGGAATGCAGTGACTGCAAACAGCTGCAGAATGTGTTTTACATTAAAGTAAAGTGGGTGTGGAGAGTGGATGGAAGGTGGTAGGTCCATTCTTAGTCAGGATTGGTCCGAATTAAATCTTTCTTTCCCTCCCCTCTGAACACCAGAGGGCTGTTTCAACCACCGAATGGACCCTTTATGTACACTTTCTGAGACCAAATATCGGTTTACAATAGATTATGGGACAACATAACTTGAAGTTGTTAGTTTTGAGGAGGTAGTCCACTGTAGTCTCAGGTTTTCAGATTTATCGGCAGTTATTTTAAACAAGAATATGTCAGATTGTGAATGACACAAAGGTCTATCGTGAATAATGTCCACCACCCTCTACACGACACCATAGTCAGACAGAGAAGCTCGTTCAGTGACAGGCTGCTGTCTCTGTCTTGCTCCACAGTGTGGTTGAGGAGGTTGTTTGTCTGTCCAGCCATATGACTTTACAGCGCCTCCCTGTGAGGAAACAACTGAACTTTGGTCATTGCTGCCAATACTGTATATTTTTTTTTCACAGCATTACATATTCATATTATTATATAACTTTATATCTGTTTCTATGTGATGAAGCTACTGGACACAGAATTTCCCATGGTAAAAATAAAGTATCTATCCAATTGAATCATTTATATGTCACCAAATCACAGCATATGACACCTCTACTTTACTACTTCACATAGCCAAGACAACACCTTGAAATCTAATAGAAAGATAGAACGATTCCTCCTTAGCACCACTAGGTGACAGCAGGGGTGAAAAAACTCACTCGTGAAAGGTTAATCTCAACGGAAGTAGACTCAGGCTGGGCGGCTGCCTGCTTCGACAGGTAGGGATGACAGAGGATTGAAGAGAGGAAACGCAAATAAAACTACACACAATAGAAAGAGGCTGGGTTGGTGCGACTGCATGATCCGAAACATGCTGCTTCAGAGCCAAAGATACCTGCAGGGAGGAAAAAACACAAACTGGACACAACTACTTTATGCTTCAGATTGTTTAGCAAGTTTTATGATAAAACCCCTCAGAACCTGTTCCTACAGTATTAATTTGTTAGTTTGTATATCATATTATTGGTCTTGCTTGGAAAGTAACCTAGTACACTTAGAAATCAGTTAACATTCTTGTGTACTTGCATCTGCGAATAAACTGCTAATTGTATCCAGATGAAGCCATTGTTAATAATCTGGATGTGTGAATGAACAGATAAATTCTGTGGTCCATTTCCTTCCAGTTGAGTCTCTTATCTAAAGTCAAGACTTTTGTTTCCTTGTACACTTTTGCAAAGGTTATAAATGTTTTCATCTCAGTGTGTTTTAGGATCAGTTTTAAGATTTTTGTTTTTGCCAACAAATCACTGAACGAACTGGCCCAAGCATATCTCTCTTATTTCCTACAACCAGATGACTCCATATGTTCACTCAAGTCTGCGACCACTTGTGTCTGGTTTTGCCAAAAACAGTTGAAACTCAGATGAGATTGTGAGATTTTGCAGGTGCCCCGCCCAGATACTCTTTTTGTTTTTTAATTCTGTCTTAAAACTGTTTATTAGTTTGGTATTTAATTCAGCTTGAGAGCATGTTTTTATACACAGTGTTTTAAATTTGTATTTTTAATTACTTCCTGGTTCTTCCGTTTGTGTTGATTGTGTATACGATGATTATGCAACTGTGATTGTGCAGCGTTTTGGTCGACTTTTGTTGTTTTCAAATGTGCTTTATGACCGTATGTTTTTATCAAGGCATTGTGAAAGTGACACCACTTCAATCTTGAATCTTGACATTGACTTTATGGTTCAGAGCAAAAAGCAGGTTTTATCTGATACATTTCACCAGCACTGTGAGCCCAGCCCAGTTTTGTCTGCAGTTCAACACACCACTCACAGATGCTCTGCAGATGAAAAACATCGTTACATAAAAACTTACTCTGTTCAAGCAAGAGCAAATAAAGGTGTGTTACTACACCTCACATGCTTCTTACATCCATATACAGTACAAACATGCCTTCAGTGCTGTTGGCCATAAAGAGAGACCCTGTCGTAACATCTAAGGGTGTTGGTGTGGCATAGCAAAAGCAGGCAGAGCGACATTTTTAAGTTCTTAAGGAAACAATGATCTGGGGAAATGTTTAAAAGCATTAAGATAGGAACTGAGAAAGCTGTTTCGCAAGACCGCCATGCTATTAGGTTACCGCTTCGCTGCAGGGCACATGAGGCTTTGGTGGAAAGGAATCGCAAAATACGTTGGAGGACGAAATTAACAAATTTTACTAGCTGCATAGAAAGTTCTGTGGTAAAAATATAGTGCCTAGGTGTAAAGTGTTGTAAATGTAACGGCACATTTGTTGTGTGTGTGGTATATGGCTATTGAATACATCAAAGCAGGGAAACCACATGTGTATATAACAACATTAATCGCTTCCACTCAAATTAATAGAGTTAATGTGACCTGCCAGACACGTTCTCTGCCTGCTGTCAACCCTCAGTCTAAAATTGAGAATAATTAAAATACCTCAAACAGACAGCAGCCATCATAAATCATTTTGTCTGACATTCGAAAAAAAGTACATGTCTGGAGCCTCTAATATTATTTTCTCCACTGTACCATTGAAGAAACAGAACGACAGGCATTCTTCAGATGCATACCATCAGTCACCAGTGTTTTGGACCTCACCCTGCTTATCAGTGACTGGTGAAGGAAGAAGTTGTGAAATGATGACAGAGGAAAGTGGCCAGACATCCGAGCTATGTTGTTTAAGATATAATCGGAGGGTTTTAAACACCTAGGCTGTTTTATTATTAGCACACAGATGTTCTTCTTCTATCACGGGGAGTCAACGGGGATAATTATATGAAACCAGATGATACATCTTTTTATGTGTTTACGTCACAAGTTGGTAACAATCACACCTGTGTTTCACTGCAAAACATGTCTGGTTCAAGAAAAAACATATCACACTTATCCTGAAGGGAAATCTACAACCCTCTTAATAATTTTCAAAAAAATGGTATAATTGCACTGAATTGAATCAACCACAAGATATTAGGTTTATCAAGTAAAAACTGGATTGAAGCCTAAGATAAGAGGGCTTTTTTTAATTGTTCTCTGAAGAAATACATGGTGCTGCTGTAAAGCTGTGGACACAATCATTTATGTCAAATTTGTTTTTTTGCAGTGACTCCATCTGTGAGGTTGCAGCAGTTCTTTGAGCTAAATAGCTGGCTGAGCTAAACATCAGCAAGTTAATATGCACTCAGGGACAATGTCAACATGTGATGATGATTAACAGGTATAATGTTTACTTTGTTAACTATCTCAGTTCATCATGTTAGCTTGGTAACATTTGCTAATAAGCCATATAGCAGTGGCTGTTATGTGACTGGGCGTCATTGATTTTGTCAAACGTATTAGAAATTTTACTTTCTTTTGAGATTTCTGTTGTAATCTGGCTTTGTGTAGTTGCTCATAAATATATCACATAGTTATCATGACATAGTATGCATCTTAATTAGCACAATCATAACATATTACCTAGAAGCTTAAGTGAAAAATAACTTTAACTGTCCTGACCTAAACCTTTAGCCCCAACTTTCACGGAGGTGAAATTGTCACTAGTATGTGTCATTTCTGTCACTGCTATGAGCAGTTAGGCTGAATATTTTACAAAATAGTTGGACACAGAAGACGGTTTCCTCTATAGGAACATAAGATTTGAATATATACGTCTGTGTCCCTACACCTGCTCTCAAGCAACCAAACAAGAAGGGTGGGCCTTTCTTTGAGACACAATAAAATGTGGAATCACAGGTTCAACCTGAAATAAGGTAGATGAACCCCAACCCACTGGTCACCACACCCGCGGTGATGGAGAGATTGCATAGAGGAGTGGGTGGGTAATCTGTCAGTCACATTCTTCCCTTTCAACTAGCACTCCAAGCCGCTCCCACTTTGCTCCGAGTGGCAGCTATATAACCAAGGAGACCAAAGTGATGCTTTCAACTGCAGATCCACTCCAGTAAACCAACATGTCTTTCAGCTCCAGATCCTACACTTCAAAGACCATGAGCGTCTACGGTGGAGCCGGTGGTCGAGGCACCCGCATCTCCTCAACCCAGGGGTGCTATGTATCACCTCCTAGCGGCTTCAGCCTCTCTGATGGTCTCGACCTCCACGTTAGTGCCAACGAGAAGGCCACCATGCAGAACCTGAACGACCGTCTGGCCTCCTACCTGGAGAAGGTGCGCACCCTGGAAAAGGAGAACGACCGCCTGGACAAGCAGATCAGAGAGTGGTACGAGAGCAGAACCGTGATCGCCTACGACCACAGCAGCTACTTCGCCATCATTGAGGACCTGAAGGACAAGGTAAGAGGAAACATATGGTTTGGTTGATGTCACCCTCTTGTCATTCTTCTGAAGAAATTTTTATTGTGAGTGAGTGGGTGGAAGAAGTTATCTGTTGGTATGTACTGTGGTGGGACGACAGATTCTCATATGAGAAGTTAAGAGGCAGGCCTTGAGATTGTGTGGTTGTCATTTTCATAGCTGACATAGCAGATTCATTCCAAGCTAGAGCTAGACAGTTTCTACTTTTCTACCTCTTTCTTACACAAGCCGCATATCTACTTCTTCTCTTTATTTTCCTTTTCAAGAGTATAATGTTATTTATATGATTGTATTTGTAATATTTAAGTTTTCATATCTTATATGACCTTTATTTGTATGAAAAATCCTTCTGTGGTCCAGAACCAAGTCTTGGGCCTTTCTAAAGATATCTTTCAAAAGATTTAAAGTGTGTTTTTTGAAAGTCTCAAATAGTTTGAAACCTCTACATTTTTCTGATCTGATTTTTATTTTTTTTTATTTTCAGATTCGTATCGCCTCCAGAGTCAATGCCAAGCTAGTCCTGGATATTGACAATGCCAAACTGGCTGCCGATGATTTCAAAGTGAAGTGAGTGTACTCTATGTCCATCTGTGTCCTTGCCCCTCTCTTCCTGCCACATTGGTGACACTTCACATGTTTATCAAAGCATGAACTCGTTTCTAACTGACAAGTTCTGGTGCTAACGACCCACTGAAACCTCTGACCTGACCACCTGCCCTTCTGTGTGAAGGTATGAGAACGAGATGACCATGAGGATGGCTGTGGAGGCAGACATCGCTGGACTGAAGAGGGCATTGGATGACATCAACCTGGGCAGGATGGATCTGGAGAGTCAGTATGAGTCCCTGAAGGACGAGCTCCTCATGCTCAAGAGGAACCACGAGGAGGTGAGAGTGCAGAGATGAAGGAGAGCGAGTAGTGGTGCACCACTTTTAACCAGTTCAGTGTTTGCTGATAGCAGTTTTGCAAGACGACTTCTTGACATCTGTCAACATGGAACACATTCCTACAAACACGGCAACACCTTCACTGTGTGCACATAAGTATGCACCTACACTGATGATAAATTAAACAATGTTCAACCTCATCCATCTCATTTTCGCGGCAGCTGTAAGATAAATCTGTCACTATTTGTCTTCTATTGTGGCCTCAGCTAGTCAGGATCCCCACACATAACCTCTGGCTTACCCTGATAACACTGAGGAAATACTGTGCCGGCTTCATGTTAATCTCATTTTCCCAGTGCTGCTTTTCTTCTCTACACACACTTCCATGTATTCTTCTCTTCTTCCATTAGCTCATTGCTGCTGTTTGTCTAACACCCCCACCCGAGACTACACATAGATCAAAGAACCCCAAACATAAAATACACCATCTCAATTTTAATTCTTCGTGGCTCTGGTGGATTTAAATGTTGCCCTTTGACCTCTGCAGGAGATGGCTCTGCTGAGGAGTCAGATGGGCGGCCAGGTTAACGTGGCTGTGGATGCTTCACCTTCTACAGACCTGAACCAGGTCATGTCTGAGATCAGGGACCACTACGAGGGTGTGATCAGCAAGAACCGCAGGGAGCTCGAGTCGTGGTATCAGAACAAGGTGAGAGGCGAAGTCACAACTGTTGTCTATCAGGTGACTTTCAAAGGAGTTAACTGGATTAGTAACATATGTGATGTTGTGTTTGTGCCCAGATCACAGCAGTGGAGCAGGACGTGATCACGCACACAGAGCATTTGGTGTCTTTCCGCACAGAAATTAAAGAACTGAAGAGCACCCTCCAGAAGCTTCAGATTGAACTGCAGTCTCATTTGAGCATGGTATGAATGCTGGTCAATGCTACGCAACATTTAACATTGCTATAGATTGAATGCCGTTGGCTTAAAGTTAAAGGATTGATAATAATGTCACATATGTCCTTTACATATTAAGTTAAGCAGTGAGCTCAACTTAACATGAGCATTACACTGGGTTTTGTGTCAACCTTACAGTCACGGTAAAACTCAAGGAAGTAATGAGCAACATGTGGCAGCATGGAAAATGGTTAGGTTTTAGTGCACGTTTGAGAAAAAAGCTTCAAGATATGAATATTCTCACCTTTAATCTGTTTTTAGTTTTTATGCTAAGCTGACTGCCTTCTAGCTAAAGCTTTGTATTTAGCATATACATTTGAGCTCTAACTGTCTCATTCTAGGCAAGAACGCAAATGAAAGTATTATCTGTTTTCTAGTTATACACCCATGCCCACAAGTCTTTTTATTGATTTTTTTAATGCACACTGTTTTAACAGCATATACCTAACAACTTCTTTCTGTAATCCCAACAGAAAGCATCTCTGGAAGGAACCCTGGCAGAGACCCAGGCACGCTACGCCACACAGCTAGCAGGCCTCCAAAACATGGTTACAAGCCTGGAGACTCAGCTGTCCCAGATCTATGCCAACATCGCCCAGAACAAGCAGGAGTACGACATGCTGCTGGACCTCAAGACCCGACTGGAGCTGGAGATTGCAGAGTACAGGAGGCTGCTGGATGGGGAGGATGAAAGGTGAGACCTGGTCAAGGGAGACAAATTCTGAATAGACGCAAGTTAGAAAAGATGATTCGAAACTACTGAGATGTGACAAGATTAGAGACTAGACAGGAAAAATATATTTCATTGGGAACATTGGTCTAATGATTTGCTCTCTCCTTTTCCTTCTTTAACCAGCTCAAAACAAGGTAAGCAAGCACTTTTGCATACACGACATCCCTATTCTATCATCAGCCTAATGCCATAGTTTTAATTTGTTGTTGTTTATTTCCTTTTCCGCAGTGGTCACAAAGGTCATCACAGTGGTGCAGACAGTTGTGGATGGAAAGGTGGTTGAGAGCAGCAAGACTGTTGACGTGGACGTGGATCAGATCGAGTAAAAAATTTGGAGATTCTGTGAAAACTAATAAAGATCCTGCAGTTCAATCAAAGAGTATGCTGTTGTGTATATTTAGACGGTCCAGATTCTGCATCAGGAGAAACACACTGCATTCCTGTATGTATTCCTAAATTTGCGTGAAGTTCCATGTTGTGACAAATGGGTTTCCCATACAGATAATTTAGTCAACATTTAAGGCTTTTCTAGCTCATAGATCTTGTTTCATGGCACATTTACTGTGTTGCTCCTTTTTCAAACCATAATTTTGTAAATGAAAGATCTCCAAGCTAAACTTCCCGCTTCCCACATAGCATCATGTCACAGACAAAGACAAGGAGATGTTACAGCACCATAGTACAAGTATAGTGCGGTTGGTGCTTTGTTGCTTAGGATCATAAAGGATTAAGCAGCTAAAGACCCAAAGAATTTTTTCAAGAGATCTAACAAAGAAGAGGTCTACATGGATGAGATCGCCACAGAGCTAAAACAGTCCGTCCTGAAACCCTTAGGCTATGTATAAGGCTATTTTACCTGAGCAGAATATTTGCCTTTAAATGTTAGTTACACTTTCAACGCTGACAGAGAGTGGTACCAGAGACCGACGCCGCTCAACTGGTTCAAAGTTTCTCAACTCCAGTTCTATGAAATGTGTTGCAACAGACACAAAGCATGACTAAATCTACATTCATCTTAGACATGTTAGTACTAGGCAGCATACGTTGTGTCATACTCAGAAGCCTTTTGAAAATGGTTTTAATAACAGTTCCTGTCTGGTCTTTGCACAGGGCCTGGCAGGTTTAAACCAGTTATTTGTCTGCTTACAATAAATGCGGTTGCAGTCAGATGATGATATTAATTTGTTTCTTCCGGTTGTGCAGTCAGACATAATTACTGTGTAAGCTAAATTCACCTCTTCAGTGCCATTTGTCACAGGTCCTGCAACAAAAACATCCACTAAGAAAACATTTGCCCCACAGCATAAAGGCGACATCTATAAACTGTTGTCAAAGAAGGGCGCCGTTGGTGCCAATTTCTAAAAATACTGTACATACACACTCTGCCCCCTAGTGGTCATGCATAAGTTAATACAGCTTTAATCAGTGTAATGTGGGACTGGGACTTATCTCAGCGCTAGAATCTTGATGAATCTTGATGATTTTTTTCCCACAATGGTACTAGGAGAGGCTTCATTTAACAGCAGTAAATAAACAATAAACCTAAAAAACAACAACAAAAGAAAGATCTCCAGACTGAACTCATCAGCAATAAATGAAAGGATTAATGTGACTGACAGGCAACGCAGAACTAGCACTAGTTTTTTTAAAAATGTCTTTGGTATAAAAGTAATTCAGTGGTAGGTGTCTGTGCATAGTGAAGCAAAAATGTACTGACTCATTTGTCATACATAACTGCATGTGAAACACAGACTATAAAACTCATGTTGCAACATGAGTGTGACTCAGAAGTCCTTTCTAAAATTGTAATTTACTGGGGGAATGTATGTTGTCTGGCTGTTCTACTGTATGTTAAATGATATTTAGCCTCTGGAGCTCAAGTCTTGAGCTCATTGATATCACAGAGGAAATTGACGAGATAAGGGGGAACATTACTGTTTGTGCAGATTTTACCAAGAAGCTTGCCTCATGTTGAGCAATATTCACAGTTCCTCTAGCCTGTCTCTTCCAGCACATAAAGGAAAATAATGTACTTCAGCCAAAAACAACTATGACTAAGTCTGAAGAAGTTTCATGCCATGGCATGCCTGTCAAAACAATGATATCCCAGATATGAGAGATATCTTATCAGGACAAGTACTTTTGATTCATGAGAAAACACTGCAACTGAGCCTGTCACGGCATTATTTGGAACTTAGCAAATAGGACACAGTGGTAGTCAGCAAACTGAAAGCCTTTTATTATGTTCACATTTGTATTTGAAAGTAGTAGTAGTGTTTCAGATGTTGAGCTTGCGGCCTCAGGTGTTCGTGTTTGCTGCATGGGGCAGGTTATGAGGTGGTGGAAGTGGAGGACACCACCTTGCCGTCCTTCAGCTCCTCTGTGACCACAATCACCTTTTTAGTGGTGCTGGTGCTGGTGCTTGTTGAATAGGCGACACTATGGAGGTGAAACAAAGGACAGTGCTTGCATTAAAATAATTATGAGACTTCAATTAACAGAGATAGTTTATGATGAAACACTGTAATCGCTCTTTACAGGTAAGTTAAAGGCTCATATTTCTTCTTTTATTACCTGCCCTCTCCATCCAGCAGCTTCCTGTATTGTGCAATCTCCATCTCCAGTCGTGACTTGATGTCCAAGAGCATCTTGTATTCTTGACTCTGGCGTTCAGTGTCAGCACGCACCTGCATCAGCTGTTCCTCAATGCTTGATACCTGCATCTGGAGGCTTTGCAGCTTCATGGAATATCGGGACTCTGTTTCAGCCAAAGTGCCTTCCAGAGCTGCTTTCTGATGAGAGGAGGGACAGAGAATAGAAGGAATAAATAAATGTAATGTGGGATAGGTAAATTATGTAAAGCAGATTATAGCCAGATTCTCATCCTTTACCATGCTCAGTTGTGACTGTAACTCAATCTCCAGGCCTTGCAGTGTGCGACGGAGCTCTGAGATTTCTGTTTTGCTTGTTTGTAGAGTTTCTGTGTGGACTGCCACCTCCTTGTTGAGTGTTTCTGTCTGCAGTAGACATGGGAGAATGTCGGGGTCATGTGTCACTACAAACAACGTTCTGTGCAGACAAGGTTAAATTACTTAGACGATAAATAACACCATCAAGGTTTTTTTCAGTCTTACCTTGGTATCAAACCAGGATTGAAGTTCTTTCTGGTTCTTGACGGCCACAGCCTCATACTGCTCACGAATCTCGGCCATAATGCTGCTCAGGTCTACTTGCGGCTTTGCATCCACCTCAACGTTGATATTCCCACTCATTTGATTCCTCATGGCTGCCAATTCCTGTTGAATAAGAGTAATGTTGAGTAATTTTATTCTACATTCAGGGACGCTAACAATTGAAATGCAAGTTTGATCAAACGACAGTTAAGTGTCTGCTGCCCACCTCCTCATGGTTCCTCTTAAGGAATATGAGCTCCTCCTTGAGTCCTTCTATCTGCATCTCCAGGTCTGATCTGGCTAGTGTCAGCTGGTCCAGCAGTCTCTTTAGGTCTGCAATATCTGCCTCTACTGATGTACGCATACCAAACTCGCTATCGTACCTGTGAGGCAGAGAGTGTTCAGACATTGCATGTCAGTCTTGCTGCAGACACTTTGCTTAAGAGTAAATTCACACTTTGCCTTGTTCATCAAGTTTTAAACATCTGCCGTCTTTCACCATGACACTCACTTGGTTTTGAAATCATCTGCTGCCAGTTTTGCGTTCTCGTTTGCCAGTAAGATGCCTCCATTCACACGAATGGCGTCCTGAATCTATGAGATGAAGCAGTGGTTACAGTAACATAATAACAACAATTTTCTTTTTTGCAGACACACCGTAAAAAATAAAGCTTTGCACATTGAGTTAAGCAACTTTCAACTATATTTATCTGATTGTTGCATTGCATAATAAGTTACAATGTAAGACACTTATTCGGGACTAAGACGTCATGTGACATACCTTTCCCTGCAGGTCAGCAATGGTGGCCTCGAAAGCTGAGTAGTCACGGGCAGAAGGGGAGGCCTTAGTCTCCAAGAACTGCTTGATCTTGAGCTCCAGCTCAGCGTTGGCTGTCTCAAGACTGCGCACCTTCTCCAGGTAGGAGGCCAGACGGTCGTTCAGGTTCTGCATGGTGCTTTTTTCGTTGGCCCCAACATGGAGGTCCACGCAACCACCAGCACCGAAGCCTCCACCTGCACCTGCTCCCGAGCCGTAACCATAACCATAACCACCACCTGCACCTCCTCCAGCCCCGAAACCAGCAGTGGAAATGGAGATTCTTGAGCCACCTGCACCACCATGCACACTTGAAGCATATGACCTTTTTACCATGCTTCCACCCATGCCTCCACCCACACTTCCCATTCCAAAGGAACGGCCAGAATAGGCACTTGACATGCCGCCGGTTCTTGAGAAGCTGCTCATTGTTGAGACTGCTCGGAAGGTCTGCCTGCACTGGAGAGGAGATTGCTGTGAGAAGGAGGCTGCTGAGGCACACCCGTATGCTTCTGTCTCCTCTTTTTATCCTGCCTGATTCTGGTGCCGCTGGCGATGTGGGTGGAGGCCTGAAGGGAGGAGCATCACCTAAAACGGATGCTCAGCCCAACCCATCACAGACATCCTTTCTATTCATTTTGTGCAGCAGGAGAAAGTGGGAATAAAATGTATCTTACTCTGTAAGGTAATCTATTGAAGTCCTTCAAACCTTACAGCTACCTGCAAACCTCATAAAAATACAAGGGTTTCAATAATTCAGCATTTGTTCTCACGCTCCGTATTAATGTGCATAAAGACAAGGCATCCATGTGAACCTTTTTCTTTTGTTTTGATCAAATGTACTGTAAATTGTAAACCAGGCTCGCCCTTTACTGTGTGCCTCAAGCTACTTTGTTCAGTCAAATATGCGAGGTCAGGTGATGGGACTTCATTGAACTTGTGTTACAGTCAAAACAAAAAAAAATGTTTTGTTACCGTGGAAATGAGAGCTGTAAGCACAGTAAACTGATCAATATCAAGTTTACTTGGTTGTCAGTCAGGCACTTATTCCCACCCCCTCTGTCTTTTCCTCTGTCACCAACCTTTTCTTCATTGCGTTATCTTCCATCAAGAATCACCTTGTATGAACTAGGTCTTTTGTTGAGTCAGTATTATTTTGCAACCACCCTGCAGGGTTACCGGTTAGAGGCAGATTTTATGTGCACTCCTGATGTCAGAGTTGGCTTTTGTCAAGACTGGGCAAAGCACAGCAAGAAAGCTTACAATGTTCCAGCATCTTATTTAGTTTTCTTGGCATTGTTTTTTGGCATGTGCTTCATGCCCAAAGAAGAACAAGCGCTTGCCTGTTAACTTCTTTCCCGTTTGCCACTGTTTGTTTTAATGCCCCAGAGAATCTTGTCTCACATCTACCTTGTGGAAAGAAAGTTTTATTTCTATTTATTAAAAGCAGTGATTTGACTTTTCATATAGTTGTACATGTAAATCTGAATGCTGACACTTATAGCCGTTATACGTGTACCGTATTTGGGCATGTTGCTTGTGTTTACTAAAATCTAACAAAGAGTTCTTGTCACGTCTGACTAATTGCTTTCTACAGACTGTGCAAAACTTAGAGGAACACAAACCAGATGTTTCTTTTCACAGCTGCTTATCATTTTGAGGTTGCAAAGCCACCTCATGCCTCTGTCAAACAGCAGTAAATTATGTCCGTGATACTGATTACTTTTTAAAGTCTCTGTTATATATGAACATTTCACACTGATGCACCAACCCCTTACAGTATGTGTTGCATACAGTTCTGTACAGCCTAGTTGCACTTTACCTTCCAGCAAAACCAACTCTTCAAGTAAAAGTGTTTAAACAACACAGTGCAGTTAGTTTCAGTTAGTCAGTTAGTTTATGCAAATGTACCTGTATGGTAGTGGCCGAGTATTGTGAGTGAAAAGACTTCAGTGTGTTAAATGAATGCATATGAAAAAGGAATTACTAAACACGCTGTATAAATTGCTTAATACTATCAAAATACAAATGCAACTGTGGAAAATAAAAAGAAGTAATTTAATGGTGTAGGGTATTGACTGTTGTCAAAAAACTTGTAAAGCATAACTGAGCACTTTTTCCCCAGGTATCAGAGGTCCTTCAGATTTAAAAATACTTTACAAAGATGGAGAATATGACTTTTCTTTAAGGTTTATTTGCTTCCCTAGCCTCAGTGTGGTCAACTGGAGGAAGTGGACATACATCGTCCATTTTTTTTTTTTTTTACAGTCTATGCTATGAACATATATGTAAAGACCAGGCAGTAACAGTAGACACATGCTGTCAGTGCAGCAGAACAAAACCAGCTTTTCAAGAGAAGAACCTCAAACTAATTGTGAAGAATTATGATGGAAATGCTGTGGTTTGAGGTTGCCTCACTGCCTCAGTGCTGAGCAGCTTGCAGTCAATGATTCGACTATAAATCCTGCATCACACTGAGGAGAGTTTGAAGACAACTCTGACAATCTGTCAAAAAATTAACCAGAACCAGCGGGAAATGATCCTCAGCACAAGAGTAATTCAATGAAAAAAATGTCTCAAACAGAAGAAATGAATGGAATGAAGGGACCTGGTCAGAGCCGAAATTAAATCCCGTTGACATGTTTTGGGGAGAACAGATATGAAAATGCATGTATCTAAGCATACCATTCACTGGAGAGTGATCAAATGTGGGGAAGCTGATGACAGAGACTGCTAAATGGTGCAAATCCACCTTCTGAGGCCAAGGATATAGCTATTTATCCTCCTATTTTTCCACCTAAGAATTTTGCATTCATTAATTCAGTATGTGTGAGTTAGGGAGTGGAACATTTCTTTGTGGTGTCGTTCAACCTCTCTCAAGAGGTGTTCATGTTCCCTTGTCCAAAAATGTCAACAATTTCCTTGAGATGTACTTCTTGACATGCCTGTATGTGAATGCATGATAAACATCTTTAATTCATTTGAAAAAGCAGAAACAGAAAATATCACATTCAAGTCTCTTACCTGCGCCTTATAGTCCTACATTTGCTTTTTGAGACTTGGCACAGATTCTTGTTTTGGCAGTAACAATGTGCTCAGAGGTGAGCTGAGTGATTGGTGGTATGTGTCGGGAAAGAGCAAGGTGTGGCTTTTGTTCTCATGCGTGAAGGAACACAGGAATGAGCCTTGAAGGGTTTTATTTGAAACTCCTGTGAAGTGCTCCATTCACGGAAAGGAGTATTACATTTTGTAGAAGTTAAGGGAATAAATAAGATAACTAAACTTCATTGTAGACTTTAACTGATTGATGTCCCGTATCTAGGAGTGGGGTATTGGGCAATAAGTAAGTGATAAACTTTTGGTTCAGCTTGCCAAAAGCCATATCACTAAATCTTTTTGACAAGTTTACTGCATCACCGACCCACTTTTCATCTGAATGGGAATGACTTCCCAGAATGTGAAAGGCCTCATTCAAGTCTGAGTATGAAGGGCCTCACTGACACAAATAACTGCAGCTAGTGAGGAACACTAAAACAGTATGTTTGCAGTGTGACAGGATGAATAGCACAGAGTGCTTTTACCTGGGTGTGTATCTCAGGTATGAGCTGACAATAAAAAAAAATAAATCTTCTGTTGTGGGAGAGGAAGTGTGAGCCATGAAGATTCACTGCCAAATCAAGTGTTTCTCTTATGATGCTCTTGTGGCTTTGTATGAGTGTTTGTTCAAATTCAGGCCCAGACTGGTTTCTGCTGCGTCTTGGAATGCCCTACAGCCTTGCACTGAGAGGTCTGGAAATTTACAGCAGATATAAAAGCCAAGATAGAGTCCCTTTTTCTGCCATTACAGCTTCATTTTATTTAGATATTATAAATCTGCTTAACTGATCTAATTCAAGAGCCCATGTGCCATGTGTGAAACACTTAATTATTTTACACAGTGAATAATCGAGATGATTGCAGTCAGCTGAGGGAAAACTTCACATTTCCTCATGTGATGCAGACAGCCATGAGATAAAACAATGAAAATGTAACTTCAGAATTTTAAATGTGTTAAAGGAATGCACACGCAAAAGCAACGAAAGGAGACAGTCGACGTGATTCAACTCCATCCAAAGGAAGATGCCTTTGGTGACTCAAGAATAACCAGTGAATGTCACTGAATCACATCTTCACTTTTTAAATAGGAGAAAAGCAAATTCTTGTACAACATGCGTATATTCACTGAAGAAGCTTTTCCTTCCTGCACGTTTCTGCACACGTCACACCTAGTGTTACGCCATTTATCATTTAAAAAGGGCATCAGTGCTCCTTAATTTTACGGTCTCTGCAGATCATTGCTCATTGTTCTGTGAGTGAGTTAAACTCTTCTTGTTTCTAAATGTCTTCTGTGGAGCAGAAATCTGTTTCCACTTAAGCAAAGTGAGGTTATGCAACCCACTGAAGTCCAGCCAGGAGTCCACTTCGAGAGGGAAAGTCAAAGGTGACGCCTGGTGGTCAGAAGTTAAATGATATACTAAACTGTACAGAGTACTCAAAACTTATAATTGATTTTTCTACTCTGATGCAGTTTTTGGTAATACTTTCCAGAAACATGAACCTGTATTTGAAGCCTTTTAGAACTTGTTTAGAACTTTTTTCTTTCTTTTTTTTAACAACAAGGTCAGATTATATATGATTAACTTATGACACATCTCTGGCTTGGTTTTCTAGGTTTAATCATATGTTTGTACTTATCAGAAGCTCTCACCAAGTAAAGTACAGCAAAAGCATGCCTGAAAGCATACATAACAGACTAACACCTCATGTAAGAATTTACTGTAGGTAACAATACACAAAGGATGAATGACGAGTTTGTTTCCTGAGGTAGAAGGAATCAGTTTTGTAAAACCTAGCATATGTATTGTCAACACACTTCCTCCCTACATGTTTGAATTCAGGAGCTGTGCCGTAAGAACGATCACCCTTGAATCCAAGGTGCACGAATGCTTAAATGCTGTCCATTTTTGTGTTTGTTCTTCAAACCGCTGAAGTTGAGCTAGCCCTCGTGCTACCCTCTTGCATGATCTCTATCTGTCTGTCCATTTGCTAGGGGTCCCAGAGACCCCAAAGGTAACACGAGGGCTAGGAGAGAAAGCCAAAGGTGACACCTGGTGGTCATCGATTAAATTGCAGTCTAAATGATGTATTTAAAATGAATACTTCTTTTAATATACACCGATCACGGATAACATTATGACCACCTTCCTAAGATTGTGTATGTCTCCCTTGTGCCTCCCAAACTGTTCTGACATTCATAGAATGGACATGGGCCTTCTGAGGGTGTCTTTTTGGATGTCCTTCTATTGTTAGTGGAGGCCTTTGGGTCCTATGGGTTGAGGGGAGGGGCCCCTGAGGGTCATCCCACAGATACTTGATCATTTTGGGATCTAGTGAATTTGGAGGCGAGGTCAACACCTTGTGCTGTTTTTCGTGTTTTTTTGAGCTGTTCCTAAACCGTTTTTGTGTGTGCCTGTGGGTGCTACATGTCTAAGTAACATCCACATGAATGCCAGGTCCAAAAATTTCCCAGCAGAACATTGTATCGTCACAAGATGGTCAATGTTATTTACATTACAAAGTTGGCCCAAACCTGACTCCTGAACCCTCATCCAACATCAAACAGTTGGTTTTCTTTCCTGAGGGCAAATTATACAATTTTAAAAAGGCAAAGTATAGAGGTTTAAGCAAAGTGTGTTCTTCAAACCACGGAAGTTGAGCCAGGGGAGAAATCCAAAGGTGACACCTGGTGGTCATCGATTAAATTGCATTCCAAATTCTGTACTTTAAATCAATAGTTTTCTTAATATATCTTTCTTTCATTCATTCATCTTCCGTACCCGCTTATTCCTGTGAAGGGTCGCGGGGGTCTGCTGGAGCCTATCCCAGCTGTCATCGGGCGAGAGGCGTGGTACACCCTGGACAGGTCTCCAGTCTATCTCAGGGCTAACACAGAGAGACAGACAACCATTCACACTCACACGCACACCTATGGCCAAATTAGAATCACCAATAAACCTAACAAGCATGTCTTTGGATGGTGGGAGGAAGCCGGAGTACCTGGAGAGAACCCACGCAGACACAGGGAGAACATGCAAACTCCACACAGAGAGGCCCAGTCGGCCCATGGATTCGAACCCGGGACCTTCTCGCTGTGAGGTATCAGTGCTAACCACCTCTCCACTGTGCCGCCTCCTTAATATATCGTATTATATTATCTTATTATATCTTATTATATTATCTTATACCAGAAAGATACAGGAGATATTGCTTCAGTCTTGCATATGCATGCTCATGTTTTATCATTGTCTTTATGTGACCCTAAAAACAACTGACAGTGTATGAGGTATTATCTAATAACCATATCCAGGCCGTTGTTTGATCTAGTTTTTTAAACATGCCGTGACATAGATGACTGAGAACCTTCACATACTTATTTTAAATTTAGCGTTATGATTGAATTATTCAAAAGCACAGTCTGTGTTCATACCATCCACCTCTCAGAATTATGATTACGAATGTGCATCATCTTTATTTTCAGGCTTTTAATCATATTTTGTCAGAAGAAGCATCCACCAGGTAAATATCAGCACTCGCTGAAACATTACCCTACATTTCCAATCAAAAGATAACAATGAAAATGCCAAGGTACCTCCCTGAAGAAGCTGAGCTGCTTTTGCAAACTTAGTTACGGTTAAAACCTTAATTAAACCCACATGACAGAGATACACTGAACACCATTTATGCCAAAGATGTAAGTTCAGCAGCAGCGTTACTGAATGGTCTCCACTTGGGTGTCAACTGAGGAGGACACCACCTGTCCATCCACGACCTGCTGCACAATGGTCTTCACTCTCCTCTCGATGTGGGGTTTATGCTCTGCAGAGAGCAAAAATAATGCATCATGTGACGTTCATTGATATTGTTACAAGATGGGAAATGAGTTTTGGTGAGCGGTCCGGATTCTTACCTTCCACTTTTTGTTGCCCCTTATTGACGACCACGGCACTATGGAGGGAGCGACGAGTATTTAAATCAGTGTTAGCAACTGTGAAACAACTTCCACATACAGTATTAAAGGATCAAAATATTTCATGTCTCACGTATTCTGTCTCTGTTGGCACTGATCTCCCTCCAGCAGCCTCCTGTACTCGGCAATCTCCATCTCCAGCCTCATCTTGACGTCCAGCAGCTGCTTGTAACAGGCCTGCTGCTGTTCCATGGAGGCTTTCAGCTGCTGCATCTCTGACTCCAGGTTGCAGATGCACGCCTGGAGTTCGTTGAGCTGACAGCTGTATTGGTTGTTCACTTCTTTCAAGTTCTTCTGCAGGTACTGCATCTGTAGGACAGACAGGAAGGATGTTAGGAGAGTGATGAGAGGAAAGAATCACCTCGTCTGTGTCGTGATGAATTTGGATCATACAGATTTTTTCAAAAGGCCCACAGTTTTTCAAGTACATTTTTGAATATTTCTACCTCTGTGTTTAGGCTTTGACGAGTGATCTGCAAATTCTGGTAGGTCCTCTTCAGCTCTGCCACCTCAGTGGAATATGTCTTCACCTCTGTTTCACAAGTGACGATATTCTTCTGGAGGATTTCCACCTTTTGACAGGCACATACACATAATAAACAACTTTTGAATGATCTTCTGACTTCTTAACCAGTCTTTTTGAAATTGAAGATGCCTTACTTTAGACTGGAACCATTTCTCAAGGTCCTGCTTGTTCTTCTTCACCACAGTATCATACTGCTCCCTCACTTCCTCGAGGACCTTTTGCAGATCAACAGAGCAGGGGGTGTCCACCTCGACATTCACGGAACCATTGTCCTGCGACTTCAGCTGACATAGCTCCTGCAACATTCAAGGACTCGCTCAACATTTTGAGTGTTCATGACTGCTGCCGCCGACAGGTGGCGCCATTCGCACTTAAAGCAACAAATCACTGTTTCTCTGTGTTGCAAAAATAGAAGATGTTCTCACCTCCTTGTGGGTGGTCTTCATGCACGCCAGCTCTTCTTTCAGATTCTCTATCTGCATCTCCAGATCGCTGATGGTAAGAGTCAGGGTGTCCCGGACACCTCGGAGACGAAGCACATCAGCCTCCACCACCTTATGCAGGTGCAGCTCAAACTCATATCTGCAGAGGAAAGTCAGGTGTTAGACTTCATTAACATGCACTTGGAGTCACTTTCATTTCAGGCTATTATTAAAAGTGTGATGAAATACGATATTTAACAAATCTTTTTATAAATTTGTTATTCCAACTCAACAAAACTTTGTACAACTTTCTTCAGATTCATTCCAGGTACATCCTAATGATTGCATTGCAGGGTGTATATGGATTGCAGCACAAAGCGACACAGAGAGGTTAATTTGCAGTACTTTGTTTTAAAGTCTTCCGCTGCCAGTCGACTGTTGTCGATCTGCAAGATGAGGCTTTGATTCTCTGACCATTTCTTTGCAATCTAAAAGGGGGGAAAGAGAACACTGTCATTATTTAATTAATGTACAATCTATCTCTTTATATCTCTTAATTATTCATATTTTAGAACTCTGAACTCAGTATACAAAGCTGACTCAAGGGCAACTGGACTTGTTGGGTTTCTAAATATTTTTGAACCGGGCATCCCCACCCCCATTCACACATTGAGACCGAAGTCTTTGGTCATTAATAGTCAGTAGACCATCATTCATAGGAGAAAGGAGACAGGATCAATACAAACTCCTTCAATTACAGATGAGTATCTGTGAGGCGGGTACTATCAACAGACGTTCCTAATTGAAGCATAACTTCTCCATCGGCCTTTTAGAACTGAAGAAGCCGCTTCAAAGATAGTAAAACATCTTCGAGAACCCCAATAAGTCTGATTGCCGATTGTTTCAGCTTTGTCATTTGGATAAACCATTTCAGGACTTTCTCAGTTTTCTTTATGTAGATGTTGTCCACATTTTCTGTGTCAATAAGCTTCCACTTAAAGCCTCCAGGTGATGTTCACATGCCATTTAATCAATGCTCTATTTGTTCTTTCATTTATATTTGTTTGTTTTGTATGCAACTTGTTGATTAAAATATGCCCAGAACATTTAGCTGCACACGTAAAAAAAAAAAAATTAAATTAATTACTTAACATCATTGTCACTGCAGTGTTACAAGACAAACCGGGATGTTAAAACCCATTGCTATTCTTGTAAACTTTGCGTACGACCAAGGCATAGCCAATGTAAACTGAAGAATCATCGAAAAATAAATAATATTGAAGGTTTTTAATTCCAACTTGCTGTGTTATTCATTTGTAAACAGATGCCTGTAGTTAAGACATATTAGCAGGACAACATAATAGGACCAGAGCATCAAATCCCCTGTTGTCTCTCAAAAACTAAAAAAATGTGCAAAAAAATGTACCTTCTTTTAGGTTACCCATATGTTACTCTTCACTCGCCCACACCATACGCCACTGATGTTACTGATTTCCACATTTCATATGGTTACTCTTAATTTGGCACCTTCATTTGTTTTGAATTAAATGGCTGAATTTCAAATATGTCTTTTTAATTACCTACAGTAATCTGGTTCCACAGGTTTGTTTTGTTTTGTTTTGAACTGTGTAAGGTATTTCTGGGTTGACAGAAGCGTTAATGCTTGGCGATACACTGAATGATCATGGAAAAATCATGTTTACTTTGTCTGCTTTGACAATAAAACACTTTTAACCAACTCCCTGTGTTTCTTCTTCGTCAGTTCAACGCGTCATGATGTGAAATGTACCTGAGCTCGCAGGTCATCGATGGTGCAATAGTAGGCACTGTAGTCCTTGGTAGCGGTATTTTTCTGCTCGTTGTACTGCCTGATCTGCTGCTCCAGCTTCCTGTTGGCTTCCTCCAGAGAGCGCACCTGCACGCACAACCAGAGCACATCAGTTTGCGATACCTAAGCCACTTGAGCTTTATGTCAACGCTGGAAATACTGGATCAGAATAGCAAGTTATCGCTGTTAATTGTTACATATAAAAAATAGCCTTCATTCTTTTTCTTCCTATTAAAAGTCCAACAACTTGCATTATCTTTGTTGTTTGTTGTCAAAGGAAGAAAAGTTAAAGTCTTTTACTGGAGTAAATCTGTTAACAAAACACAAGCATTAAGTACCCGTGTGGCGGGATGGCCCCTATATAAAAATATCACTATTACTACAACAATTGAATCAGCGTATTTCTCACATTAATCAATCTTCATATAAACATCCATGTCTGCAAGTCAGACCCTTGCCTCATTATTTCAAATGTCAGTCAAGGACTTTTAAAATCTGAATCTTGTCAAATATAAAATAGACTAAGCACACCATTTCCTCCTCAAAAACAAGAACAACGCTACCGTGAATGTACTCCTGCAACTGTGCAGTGTCTAACTTTAAGTCCTCTACACCAAACCATTTACATGTGGAGAGGCTACTGGCCTCATGAGAGCAGATTAATCATCAGACATCAAGAGTGAATTGGACGAGTTTATATGGCAACGCTACATTAATGCAACAAGGTCACATATATTCATATCTGGTTCAGAATAACAGACTGAAGATATCTTATTATATATACTGCATGCTCTGGTTGGCCTGTGTCTTCTTCCAGGTGCAGAATCGAAGCTGCATGAGTGTGTGTGCACGCATCTAATGTGTGAATGTGTGGAGAGTTTCAGACTGTTTTTGTTTTAAGTATTTAATTATTACAACGGTATGAGAAGATGCAGGGTTGTGCAGTAGTGAAAGAAGTAGGGAGAGACAGTAAACGTGTGTTGAATATAAAATCCTGCAGAAGGTGATGTGATGACTTACTTTCTCCAGGTAGGTGGCCAGGCGGTCGTTGAGGTTCTGCATGGTCAACTTCTCGTCCCCGATCACCGCGGTGCCTCCGGACACGTTCATGGATGAGGAGGAGCAGGAGGAGTGGGCGATGCGGGTCCCGAAACCGCCCGCTCCGCCGTACATGCTGGGCACCCAGCCGGTGGAGACGCGTCCCCTCATCCTCCCGCTCATGCTGACGGCGCTGCTGCCCGAGAAGCTGCGGGCGGTGGACATGCCGCGGGCGGAGGAGGTGCTGCGGGAGCTGAAGCTGGTGCTCTGCTGGCTGGGAGATTGAGCCATGGTGACAGGATGATGTGCTGACCTGTGCGCGGTGAGCCGAGTGGTTCTGACTGAGACTAGCGGGTATTTATAGGGAAGAACTGGCCTGGTCCTCCAAACAAAAACGTGTGGCATGCAGATAATAGTTTTCTTAAATCATTAGGCGTGTACTGGAGCATTAGAGATGATCCGTGGAAGACAGGTGGAATATCCAGTTGAGCAAGACTGATGGAGTGATATCAGGACAGTTGTCTCTCACTTATTGTTTTACAAATGAGACTGTCAGGCTTAAGAGAAACTATTAAGTTTAACGAAAATACTCAAGAGTTTTGTTTCAAACCTTTTAATATTTTTATTTTTTTTGTGTGACATGTTGGTGCTGTAAAATTATTTTTTGAGGGAGACTTGGCCAAAAAAGTACCAAATTGTAACAAAACTACGAATCAAGCAAAGCAAAAGACATATAAAACAAGTGGGGAAAACTTCTTTAAGGAACACAAAAATGGCTCAGGAAGGACTTGAGGAACACAACAATGAGCTCATGGTGTTTATCTGGCCTCTAAAATCCACAACTCTCCATGGCGTAGGGCATGAACTAGAACACATAGGGGAAGAGATGGATGATATAAAAATCCAGTTTAGGAACAACAGTTGCAGTGATGTTATCTGTGTTGTCGTGTTTACATTATTTCCTGAACTGTTGCTTAACTGTTAAAGCCGACAGGTGCATTGCAGTATTGAGAGAGATTTGTGCTCACCTGGACCCAGTGAGTTTAACAGCAGTCGCTCTGACATTCTGACATTAATGTCTGTTTCCCCACAGTTTGCCCAGCTCTACTGTTGATATCTGATACCCTGCATCTGAACAACAACATCCTCAGAGACAAATTTGTTTCATGCCAACAATGTGTGGCTTTACAAAAAATGCATCTGCCTCCATCCTCATTGCCATGTCGTCAGTTGTCTGTTACCTCACACCTTGCAAGTATTAATTGTCACAAAGACAACCAGGAAAGGCACACCAGAAATGAGCGAGGTGTGTTTTTAACCACAGCAAACGGGTTCTTCTCTGGAATTGCTTTTGAAAAGGCGGGACATCTCCGTGGAACCGTGGGGGACAAAGGAGCCAAACGCTGCTGACATACCAGCTAATCTTAACGAACGTCGTGTTCTGTGAACTTCACTCTAGACTCCCACCCAAACACACTGTCACACCTTTTTTACCAGGCAAATGACACAGTCACACTAAATATTTCCAGAATTGGTTGACACACGAATCTAAAACTCTTCTGTGGTAGAAATATACCCAACAAGTAAAACTGGCAGAAGTACTCCAAAGTACTCCCATTTGCTCTACTTTGGTGATTTATGAACATGGTAAAAGAGAAACAAAGAACCAACACAAACACTGAGATTGAATGTCTGAGTTGTGTGCTTTCTTGATAGTTGACTCTCAGTTGCTACCATAGACTGTGTAAATATGGACAACGTGTCCCCACTTCCATGCATCGGCCAAACTGACAGTATTTTCCTGGGAATAGGGCAGCACCATCTTGCAACTTTGGAGCCAGAGTCTGCGCAGTATGGTTCGACAGTGGAGCCACACGCAGCCGTGATGTTGATCACCCAACAACACTTTCGCCAGACTCACTCGAGTTTTCGTTTAATTAAAAAGACGGCCTGAAACGCTTTTGTAACAAGATCAAGAAATGGACTCGCACACCTAAGGAGAGCTGAAAGGATAAAGAAGTGCAGAAGCCGCAGGGAAAAAACAAGGGCAAGCTTCTTCCGGGACCCCTTCAGATACTCCCGCAGCCTCCTGGAGGACAAGAAGTCTGGGGACTTACAGACAACAGAGCAGGAGCTGGAACACCACATCAAAGAGCGACTGAGCAACAACTGGAAAGCAACACCCCTTGGATGACCAGTCCACGTAGCCCGCCCACCTGAGCCCTCCGACACAACTCCACCAAAGTGGGCAGAAGTCAGGCAGGTCATAAAACATGCAAGAGCAGCATCAGCACCCGGACCACACAGAGTGCCCTACAAGGTGTTCAAGGTCGCAAGTTCGACCAGTCCCTCCTGCTAGGGAAATTCAAGGTCTGGTGTTACCAGTTTTCATTATACCAACGCCTTCTGTGGCCTCTGAAACTGTGACATCACCTGGGCAACCATCCTGAAACTGGAGACAACAGTCAACAGCTTCATCCGGAAATGGCTTCCTTGATGCTTCTCCACTTCAGCATTCTTTGGGAGAAACACCTTACAGCTTCCAATGCAGTCAATCAGCTTAGGGTGCAAAAAGGAGCTGAGAAACTCACCGGCCCCGGCTATCCGAACTGCCAAACCCCAGGTTCAAACAGGACGCAAGTGGAACACAACTCAAGTAGTAGGCCAGGCCATAGACCGACTAAAACATCAGGAAGTCATTGGTTTCACGCAACAGGGCAGAGCTGGCCTGATGGGAAGCAGCGCCAAAGAGATGGTCCAAAGCTGAAGATCTCTGAAGTTGCCAGGATGGAAGAGGAAAGCTACAAGATCACAACTGTGAGCCAGTACCAGCAAGGCCGAAGGACCACTTGGGAGGCCGTGGGCAATAGGACCATCACTTGGGCTGACATGTGGAGGACACCCAGGCAAGACTGAGTTTCTGGATCAGGGCCACCTACAACCTACTCCCTTGCCCCTGGAACCTCACCATCTGGTACGGCTCAGAGGAACTCTGCCAGATCTGCAACACCTCCAGTCCAACCCTGAAGCATATCCTCTCTGGCTGCAAGTCGGCATTGGAGGCACAAGGGAGACCTACACAATATCAGGAAGACGGTCATAATGTTAGGCCTTATCGGTGTATACATCAACCCTTCCCATTTTCTTTTCTTTAGTAAAGTTTAAAAAAATATATTGCTTTTTCTGTTTTCATTTTAAATTTCGATCGTTATAGTCACTTTTCTGTGTGTGAGAAAACAAACAAAGAGCATCTGTTGCAGCTTTACTGATAAAATGGGTGTGTAACGTACGTATGACCCTTGGTAACAATCTGTCTACCGTGTGTGGCATCTGATGCACTTGTCGCATTTTCACTGATGGGTGTGTGTCGCATCGGTCTGGAGACAGAGTGCAAATCTTGAATGTCGAGACGTGTGATTATCTTTTCAACGCGGCATTAATAGATAAAACAACCAAGGTCGCAAAGTTCAGGTGTAACCCTTGAATAACCTGTAGGACCGTGTTTCATGGATTAATTTGCTGCTCAGATTAGCTCATTAATTCTGTGATCAAATCCAGAGGTATTGTCTGCATGCATGTACACTCTTTGCTCTCCATTGTGTTGCTGTCACTTCTATTTATTGCATAAATAAAAGCTCACAGCAGACACATAATTCACGGCCTGGTAGAAAATGTTTAAAGGCGGCTCTGGCTGGCATGCAAACCTCACACATTGTCACGGGAAACTGGAAACGTTTGAAACAAATCCATACGGTATGTAAACACGGCTAATGTTTTCTAAGCTGTGGTGTGTTTTCACTAAAAGGGTAGCGTGCACGTCATCTGGACAGTGCAGGATATAATGAAGGTGATAATCATTCATCATCTTGAGCACAAATAAGCTTTGTCGTTGCCTAGCGCTATTGTCTAAAAAGAACAAATAAAAACCTGAACTTAATGAGAATGGTTGCTACAAATGTCACATGGGAATTTTTGTGGAAGCCGTCTGATGATTTTAAAACGCCTGATGTTTCATCGTTCCAAGCCAGGTGTTCCTGGAAAGTGGTTGCATGCTAACCCCAGATCCTTAGTATTGGTTAAAACAGGCTCTAAAGAGGTATTGAATTTCTAATGTAAACGCATTGAGTTGTTTTATAGTTATTGCAGTGCAAAAAAAGGCCTTTCCAGCGCAATGATGGGCTTCTACATGTCAAGGTGCATCGTTTCCTTTACGCACATCCTTCCAGTGTATCCGCCTTTCAATCGATCAAATGTCCTTTGGTGAACACTGTTATCAGGCTTTGATTTTCAGCCATATTGCCTTCACAAAACCTGTAGTATATAAGAGAGGACCTGTTCAGAATCACCACCAGGTTGACACCAGAGGCATCACTCTTCTTAGACTTACACGTCTCATCCTATCGTTGCAGGTGTAGTAACTTCAACTTTGAATATTTAAGTGACTTGATGTGTGATTTTAACACAAATTGTTTGTCGTTCTTGTTCACAGACATGAAAGCTGTTGCAGTATTTGCACTGTTGGTTGCACTGTTGGTATCTGGTGTGATCTCCTCCCCCGAGTCCCCTGCAGCTGTGGAGGCGAAAGAGACAAATGTCCTGAGGCAGCTCCTAGCTAAGAGGGAGACAGAGAGACACTCGGCCGGCAGACAGAAGCCAGCGCCTCACACTGCACGGGTGGAGAGACGGGCGCACCTATCAGAGGACGAACGGGAGATTATGACTAAACAGATAATGCAAGCAATTTCAGGTATGCTGCGGGTGTTTTTCAGATGTGGTGTTGTTGTTTTTGTTTTTATCAGTTACATAAATGGGTGGAAATAGTTTACGAAATTTACAGGAGTGTGTACTGAAGCCTTGTGTGTGGTTCATGTAGGAATGGTTTGTTCACAGAGGTGATGAACTCCGAGTGCATGTCAGATCGGGACTACCAGGGCTGGGTGGACTTCGGACGCAGGGACGCAGAATGATGCACAAGAAAAACAACAACGGCAGAGCAGCTTGAGAGCTCGCACTTCCTGCTTTTTTGTTCAGATTTTGTAGAAGTTTTACTTCCCATGCAACTTCATAAATTAAATATTTTGCAGAATTATCACCAAAGTCTCGATTGATTGATTTCAGAGGATTGAGAGAAACCCAAATATGTACTGAATGTATAGTTTTATTCACAATTCATACAGAGACATACATACACATACAGCAGTGATGCTAACAGACTACAGCAAACAGTAGGGCAGAGAACGGCGGTTTGGTTGATTTAAGGTTTGAACATAAATTATTTAACATGATTTCTTCCCTTTTAAATTCACAGTATCCTATGCCTATTTTGCTACAGTTGATTGTACGGAGATGTGCCGTTTTAATATTTATTAAATAAGTATTCACTGAGAAATCACCTTGAATGCCCAGCATGATTTTTGATCTAATTTAAATCCTGAAATTCCTGAATGTGGTGTGAAACACAGCAGATTTGTACAAGCACAGTTGTTTAGTACATATAGTGCTTCAAAATTCAGTGTCTTGATTTTGGTTTTTGTGAGGTTTGGCTTAGAATAAAGTCCACAGCACTTTAAACAGCTCAGAGGTGAGACTGCAAGTGTTACATGAGAGTGGGTGATGAACAGCAGACAGGTAAAAGATCATTTATATTATTCAGTCATCATCTGGCCCAGTTGGTGCCTGATGTCTTCGCAGTGCTTCTTGATCAAATGAAACATCTTATGTACAACATGCTTTTCTCAATGCAGCAGCGTAGAAGCAGCAGGACCGGAGTGTGTTTTAGTGCATTTGAATGATCTTCAGTGTGACAGCATTGGTGTGGTCTGTGGTTTCAACAAACAGTAATATACTGCATGTAATCCTTTTCTAATGTTCCTAAAGTACAATGTTAATATGAACACATACCTGGTGTTTCACTTTGGAAACTTAACAAAAAGACATGATTTTAAAAGCAGTGATGGGGAAAACTGTAAAATCCACAAAACACATATATAAAAAGTCATTTTTTTTCTTCATGATGTTTCTTTTTTGTGTAAAACAAAGAAAAGGTATGAAAACCGACTGATGATCAGGTAGGTGTCCTGAGATGAAAATGTCTCACACAGAAACAAGTATTTACTCTTCATAGAAAAGAATACGCTACCAACAACTAAAGGTCTGGCTCTAGCACGTTCTGTGGCTTTCAAGACACGGGTGCAGTGGCGGGCCATGAACTGCACAGTGGGAATCACATGGCATAATGAAAAGTCACTATGGTGAATGAGAGAGCGGTGAACGCGTCACACTTTGGGATGTTCCGATGCTTCTCTCGCTTTGCCGCTGCGGCCCATCATCCCCAAGGCTGCCACTCTGTGCAACCCGAGACTCTGAAGCTTCTCCACCAAGTTCAAGCTAAAAGCGGTTTGTCTTTCCTGTCTGTCCGAGGACGAATCTCCGCCTTTGTTTTTTATTGTGGAACATGCAGTTTTTGTACTGTGGCCGTAGTGCAGGTTGTGGTGGGGATCGGAAGAGGCTGAGATGCCGCGCTCTTGCAGCAGCTGAAGGAGTCCCAGTGATGAAGAGGGTACATTTGTGGTGGTGGTTTGTCCTCCCCAGCCACAGTGGTGCTGGTGGGAAGGAGACGAAGTGCTCATGTGCTCACAGTTCCGACAAGGTGGCAGGCCGAAAGAGTGAAGGCTGAAAACAACAAGACATAAAGCCATTAAAATAAACCAAAATAATACACCTGAAATACACCAGTTTTCGCATGCAGATATACATTCAGACAAACAACTGAAAAATATTTGGTTAGTTCAGTGTGGCGTCACTATAATATGGATAAACATGATGTTAGTGTGCTGATGAACAGGAGCTGGTGCTGATGAAAGCCTAAAAAGGGCAAGAGACATAAAACCAAGAATGTGAAAGCAAACGCAGGAGCTCAAGCATGAAGTAAAGCGTTAGTAGGAGATGAAGTGCTATATAAGAGAGGCACAGTACACGGCACATTAAAGGTGCAGTAGGCAACTTTTATAAAACTAACTTTCTGTCATATTTTCTGAAACTGACCCTATGTTCAAGTATAATTGCATGAAGCAGGTCATTTAAAAAAAAAATCGGCTCCTCTGGCCCCTCCTAGAGCCTGTAGCGCGATTTGCAAGACATCCACCGCTCCACATCCAGATGCACCAATCACATCCAGGGGTGTATCTAACAGAGTGTCAATCACTGCTCATGGACACGCATTTCATAGCGCCCTCCCCTCCCCTCCCTCCACCACCTCGCACCACTTGGCCGCGGGCGTGTAGAAGGAGCCGGGACGTAATCCTCGTCTGAGGCCTGTGCCTCAGCTTCACTCTCAAACGTCTAACCACATCAACAGGTAGCGGTCATATATCTACCACATAGCAAATTGATAAGTCTAAACTGTGGAATAAAACGCCACAATGAATGCTTCTAACTGTTATTGATAGCAAACATCACCGATGTAGGCTACTTTCAGAAACATCCTAACCTTGGTTTTGTCCTAAAGTTGACTATTGCTAAATATTTTGACCTAAAATTATTTAGCAATAACGAAGGGTATTATAAAAACTATTTTGTTGTTGTTACGTCGGTGTGTTCCATGCTAGTTTGTTTACTCGCTCTCTCTCGGTTCTCTGCTCGTGCACAGTATTCCAGGGCCAATATGCACGCGCTCTATCGTGCACAGCGCTCCCTTGTGGGGGGAGGGGCTTGGGAGACCTTTTTGGGCTTTAGCGGAAAGTGGGGAGGGACTGAGAAGTTGTCGATGTTCAAATTTTTTGGCTAAGTCCTGGATCTTCGCAATCCTGCCTACTGCACCTTTAAAGGGGGATAAATTAAAGGATCATCTTATCTTATCTTATTCTTAATACCTCCGAACAGAATATCAACAAGTAACAAATGCTTTATAACAATATAATGTAGTTGTACAAATCATTTACCAGTTTATTAATGTCATTAAGTTTTGTTTATACAGGAGCCTTGAATCCTGGATGTCCACAGTTTTTAACATTAAAGGAGCAATATGTCACTTTTTTGTTTTGTTTTCTTATTTTGTGTTATTTTTATGCCTTGACAGTTGCTGGAGGGGAGAGAGAAGAGTTAATAGTGTGAGAGAGTGGTGGGAATGACAAGCAGCACAGGGCACAGGCTGAAATCAAGCTAGCACCTGTTAAGTGAAGACTACAGCCTCAGTTGATTAGGCCACACCATTTATATAATTTTCAAACTAAAATCATGAGTAAAGTGCGAAGAAATCTTCAACATTATGTGAAAGACATCTCTGTATTGTTTCTACTGAAGTTAGCTCATCTCATCTGGTAATACCATCCTCTACCTCAGGAGGTGATGGAGAGTCACTGTAGCAAACAGTCTGACCATTCAGAATGGATCTTTAGTCACGCTATTGACAACACAAACTAAACTGACAAATACTCTGAAAACCACAGCATGTTGCTATGGTCATGCCAACCGAGCTAAGCAAGCCGTAACATAAACTACAGGCTGACGCCACTTGTCAAACTGAAATGACAGCAGTTTTATCTTGATCGGCTCCTACGTCTGAGGCTCTGCATTTCCTTGTTTTTTATTAGGACACCACACCCACAACATTCTGCTAAAATGCCACCCGCTTCTGTTGATATTTGGACTAAATTTCTGAATCTTAATCTTACAAACTCCCCTTTTTTAATAAACACTTTGCATACAACTACATAGTACTTCTATAAACCACTCCATTAAATAATTTATTCATCTAATTTTAACACTTAAATAATATATATTACAAAAATACTGTCTTATAGAAAAGCTGAGGAATAAAGCATTCCTAACGTGTTAACAAGAATATTATTAATGATAAACAAACATGGTACTGTGCCTCTGTCGTTAATCATTTTTAAAAAAAAAAAACTATTAATCATTCCAGGTGCAGCTACGACACTGCGCTCTTACTTTGCCCCGAAGGCTCCTCCTAGAGTTGGAGAAAGAGCCTCGACAAGCGTTTTCTGCCACTGAGGGAGTAAAGAGCAGAAGTTAAGAGAGAAGAAGTTAAAAGAGCAGCGGGTTTGGATGAGTAGATGATATCTTGTTTAATGAAAGTGCACTGCAAATGAAGTTTCAGGTTAATCGACGCCTTCTAAAAAATTCTAAAAAGTTCATCACATTATAACAAATCCAACAATATTATCCAAGATAGAAATTCACTTTGTCAGGGCTGTGAAAAACAAAGACCACACCACTTAGTCAATAGAAAAAAAAAAAAGCTAAAGGGCATCTTTACAGTCAGTGAATGCTTACCTAGCAGAGAAGGAGGGGATGAGGGTGGAGGGTTGGAGGGCTTGGCAGGTGGTAATGGTATGTATGGGAGAGGTCTGAGGGAGGTTGGGACCCGATGGGGAGACTGTGAGGTCATGGAGGGAGAAACGACTATTAAGCTACACATGAAGGAAAACACACACATCTAGTATATCCAAAGCTGAAAAAAGGGCAACTTGTCAAGTTTTCTTGAAGATCTTTCCTCATCATCCTATGGCTTCTACAGTTCTAAATGAACTGTGGAGCATGTAGGTTTTTATAAGGATCATCTGTGGGTGGTAACCACCTGAAACTCACATACTTACAAGTATCTGGTTGTTCCAGATACTTTTCATGTGAGTTTCAGTTTTGTTTTTTATATATACCACGACCTGGATGACTGAAAACCTTCACAGACACACATCTAGTTAAGCACTAAAGGATAATAATAGATAATAATTAAGAAAAATGGCATGGTCATCTTGAATAATGATGAATATTTACACTAGCAAACATTGAATTTGATGAAGGGAACAGAAATGACAAAAAAGTATAACTGTATACACAGTGTGTTAATATGTGTCCTACCCATGCCATGAGCTCCAGACAGCTGTGACAGGTCCAATTCATCCTCCTCCAGGTCGTTCAGGCTGTAGACGTGCTGTATGTCCACCTCAAGCTCCCTGAAGTCTTTAGTCAAGACCCCTGGCCGTGGATGTAGGATGCCTCCCAGATTCGGTTTGGCCAGCTGCTGCCACTGGTGCAGAGTCACTGATCCTGATGGTGAAGTATGTGGTAATGGAGAGACATGTTCTTAGTGGATTGAAATTATAAGAGTTTATTAAACCAGTGTAAAGCCGGTCAATACAAAGCCTAATGAGGCCTAGAAGTACTGAGAAGCAGTTTATGTCTTGTTTTGGATTCTTATGCTGCAACAGGACTGTACAAAAGATGGAATAGATTCAAAGACATTAATAACACTGTATAAAGCTGTAGGTTTTACCTTCCAGGGGTTTGACAATTTGCAGACGGTCAGGCAGATATGACCTGGATCCTCCTGAGCTACAGGAGTGCCGTGAGCTACCGTTGGAGTAGTTGGTGCCTGTCGATGCTGCTGGGCTGGAGTCTAGGCTGTAGTTTGGTGTCAGGAAGCCGCTGGAGCCCTCTCCTTCCTCAGAGTTTCCTGTCAAGGCACGGAGTTTCCGTTCACGCTCCACATCAAAGAAAGGTCGCTCAGAGGAGTGGTTCTGCTGGCGGGCTGAGAGGTTGCGCAAGGCTGCTTCAAGGTCCTGGCCTCCCGGTGTGCCTGGCTGACCCAGACGTTTTGGCCCACTGACACTACAAGGAGAAAAATTTAAGTCAACTTTCTGCCATGCTGCACTCAAAGAAATGTGACATCTTTCTCTTGGTATAATAGTGCAAGCTCACCCATTGTCTTCCTTTTGAGTGTGACTGGAGCCAGGCTTTTCCTCCATGGTAAGGCTGGCATTATCAGAGCCATAGTAGCTGGTTCTGGGGGTGCTGGTACTACTGGAATGTGCAGACGCAGGACTGGAGCCTGGCAGCCCCGGTGAGTGGCACCGAGACCGCAGCCTCCCAGGCTTGTTCGCTACCTTCACTGTCTCAAACACACGCCACTGGTGGTTCCTGCCACGGGAAACAGAGCGCCCATGAATTACACAATAAGACCATAATACAAGCAGCAGTATATTATTTTATGGTGGTAGTAACAGATCATTGTTGTCAGAGGTGCATTGTCATGTCATTTCAGTTTGGTGGATAATAAACTGAAAGGCCATGATGGTTTAACTGTAACCAGCATTAGTTTGTTCATTAGCTAGAGTTCACAGGACTCCATCCAGTCAATATCAAAATGTTTGCTGATAAGTTAAGAAATTAGATAATGTTTTGTGGAGCTGCCTTTAGACGTGCACTTCATGACAAAACAAAGCCACCTTGTTACCTATCACAAAAACACATCTAAGATAAGACTTCACGGATGTGAGTGGTGTTTGACCAGGTGTGATTAGCAATTGCCTGGCAACATAAAAAAACACCCTCAAAACTGTTATCAGTATATGGAAATATGTCACAGTGCAACATACAAACCCCAAACTGATTTATTTTTATTTTTTAAAATAATGTTTTTTGTCCAGGTAGGATCCAGTGTATTGAGAAAAAACTTGAAAAAACTTACAACAACTTGTGAAAAACACTAACTTGTGGCTTAAGAATAGAGTACATCTCTTAACTATCACTACTTTGCACCACTCTAAAACTTATAAAAGTATCAGCTGACCCACACATGTTCTTTGCTGTGTCATTCCACTTTGTTTTATTTTCTCAAAGTAAATTGGCTTGGATTAATGTTTGTCAACCGGTCAAATAGTCAACCCCTGCATTAAAAGATTTGCGGTCAAACTCCTTTGTAGACATGCACGTGTTGTGTAATGAAGGCCAAGTTGCCTTTACATAACTATTAAAATAAAATACGCACAAGAGGACTGTATCTTAGCTTCAAGCCTCATAAAAGTGAGGATTGGAGCCATCAGGGCATTTATGAGCTTAAGACATTTAGTTAATGTCCTGATACTGAGTATGTTTACTCCAGTCACGTTGGTTTGTTGAACTCTAAACTTTATGTATCTGTAGAACTTTGAGACCTTCACATAAACTATCCAGTTATAAAGTTGTGATATTTACAGGCTATAGGCTTACTTGTACTCTGAGGGAGCTGGGGTGTCCAAGCCTTTGCGGAAGGTGCCTTCTATCTCTGCTGCCAGAGAGTCCATGGGGAGGACGGAGGCCAGTGCAGTGTACCGCTGCACCGTGCTGTTGGGCAGGCTCTTGTTTCTCAGATTTTTAATGTCCTCTCTGGCCTCGTGGAGCATGTCCTCACACTGCGAGTATTTGTCCTGCAGGTCCTTGAGCTGCACAGTGGGAGACAAATCAGTCAAAATGACAAACTAAAACAGGTGGTCAATAAATTAAGCCGAGATATCTTCCTGCACGTCTACAGAAGGACACAGTGAAGGATACTATGAAGTTCATTAAGCTGAAACTAAACTTTACTGTTGAAGCACAGTGAGTGTATACAGTAAGTGTCTTGCCTCTGATTTAAGTTTTAGCTGGCTCTCACGGGAGGAACTCAGGTGCTGATTCAGGTCCTCGTTCTCATGGGAGAGCTAGAGAGATGAAGAGGGACTCAAATGAGTTTTAAGCCGAGTATTTAATGCCAGATATATCAGAACTCATGTGTAAGAGTGAATCCCTCACCCCTTTGCATCGGGCCTGCAGGTCGACAATCTGAGCGAGCAGTGAGCTGATCTCTTCCTGCTGCCGAAGAGTGTCCTCCACCTTCCGCGCTAGCTCCTCTGACAGCTCGACCACGTGCTTATTGGCAGATGCTGAAACACACAATTCCCATAAATGCAACTATTCTTGAGTTACAATTACACTATTATTTATTGAGATAAGACTGTGTAACTTACAGAGTTCTTCCACACACACCATCATCAGCTCCTGTTCTTGCTCTTCGTAGTTAGTCGTCTCAGTTGACAGCTCGTTGGCCTGCAGAAACAACGCAGCTGTCAATAATTTGCATTGTGCAGGGAATGAAAACTTGCATCCTCTATTGTCTACAAGCAAAAACATAAAGATAAATAATGATCAAGTCTTTTTTAATGTTATTTCATACAAGATGATATCAGCAATCTAAAAGCTGAGGGTTTTCTGGAAAACATGAAAACGGCGTCATGTGTAAGTGTTGACTCCAGCTGTGAACACACACTAATACTGCATCTGATCTTAATGGGATAATTTATGTCAGTGTGGCAACTGTTTACCTCTAATCTCAGTTTGCGGTTCTCATCTTCTAAAGCCTTCAGTTTCTGCTGCAGGAAGTCGTGGTGGATAAAGTTGCTGAGGGAACTGCAAGATTCATTCCTTTTCATCCTACACAAGGAAAAAAATGTGTCAGCATAAAATAAGTCCCCATTTTCTACGTCAGGAAAAAGCATCTTTGGGAAATACCTTAAAATACACAGGACAAGACACAATGAATCATGAACACTAAACAAAACAAAACAAAAGAAATGAGCTGTTTGTGTTCTGTTTGATTGTAAAAAATGTTTTATTGTGAAACTGTCAGAGTAAAGTCTTAATTGACTCAAATGAAAGCGAGAATGACCTATTAGTACCGCTGCTCCACTCCTTCAGCATGAACAAACAACCTGGTTATTTTAAAACTGGGCACCACCCTTACAAAGGATTTTGTGGTAAAAGATAATTAAAAGACTAACAGACAGTAATAATAATTATCTGCTGCTAGGGAGGTGTTCACAGCACACTGAAAGGATCAGCAGAGAGTTTCTGACGCATGTTTACTTACAAACAAGCTCTGAGCAACAGTATAAAGCAAAATCCTTCTTAGTGGACAATTAGAATCTTAAACACTAAGTGGTCTGTGGTTTATCACTAAACTACAGCAAGAAGAAGACTTTTAAAGTTTTTGTGATAGCATTTGTGAAACAAATGACCTAAAAGACCTGAGTCTTAGAAAAAATAAATGTTCTCACTGAGTTTTGAAAAAATAAATAAGGCGTATTCTGTTCAAGTGTGGAAACTGTATAAAGTATTTTATTGTACAGCAACTCTTAACGACTTTCAAAATATCAATATAAACTAATCCCCTTTTTGTGTGTGTGTGTGTACTCACGATGAATTTGACTGAGCGTTCTCCAGCTCCTCAGTGCCCGCATAGAACTGGAGGAGGTCGTCTCGCATCGAGAGTTCATGGCGAAGTTGTGCAATCTAGAAAGTAAATCAAGAGCTCAGTAGACTGCAACATGATACACATCAGGTATTTCAGTCTTACTCCAGAGCCGTGCATCATAGAGTTTATTTTTACCTCCTCCTTTGCGATTTCAAGCTGTTCATCCAGCATTTCATTGCGTGCTGTTAGTTCTTGGTTTTGCTTCAGGAGGGACTGACCAATCCGCGCTGCTAACTCCAGGTCCCGCTCTTTCTGCAAAGTCAAAAATAAATAGATATTTTTAGAGATGGTTTTACATTGAAATTGAAATTGAAGTTGAAATTTCAGATATTTTAATTTTGTCCTTTGGCAGCACTAATAAGGAATACACAGGAATCTCAGGTGTGTTTTCGTTAACCATCTGAAAATTAGCCTATTGTCTCTGACCGAAAGAGAACTGCTTCACAACAGATCCTACCTCACTGACTGTGTTCACTCTGTGTGGTATTTTGTGTCTGAAAGTCTCCAAAGACAACCACATTTGAATTTTGTAAATGCAATTTATTTTCATATCGTCCTCAAACATTTAATTTACTTTCGGCTGATTGCAACAAGGGAAACAAGAGTGCTGAAAACACAAACAGCTAGGGTCAGTGAGGCAGATAAATCCTCGTTAATCCCATTCATCTGCTCTGAGTCTCTCTCTTACCTCCTCCAGCAGGTGGGTGACTGCCTTAATGTCATGATACGTCTTGGTGACCTGGCCCACTCTGTCTGAGCACAGCACTGAAAGAGACAGGGAGAGATTTCATGAATGAAAGAAAAGACAAAGCAGAGAACAGTTGACAGACAAAAGACACTGCAGCAGCCTAACAACTTGCACGATGTCTCTTTTCCTTTTCATTTTCAAGATTCTCATTTTGGGTCACATTTTTGAATATTCTGGTCTGACAGAAAATTATTATGGATTACATGTTGTTTTCATTAGTCACAGATTACATAATCATGCAAAGAAGTTAAGCAAGAGAGGCTTCAATCTTCCTTGTCACACAATTATTTAACATCAGCCAGTAACAACACACCCACAAAACAGTATTGTTTTCCTTAATTTTCAGAGCTACACCCCCCAGCATCTCCATGTGGTCAGCCAGATACAGATCCTCTTAGCTTGATCCTTTCAAGCCCAGATAAGACACCAATAAAGACCTCGTTCCCCTGCATACCAATATAGCTCAACGGGAGAGACTGCCAGAGCTAAGCTCACAATGTGTTCACAGCAGCAGGACATGTTGGAAGGGATAACAGCGGCTGGCTACTGGCCTGAAACTTTGTTTACATACTGGACAATGGCTTGTTTATGTGCGTGTTAAAGTCAATGAGACTGAAGAGGCATAGAAGATTAATTAGTCATTTACTCAGAAGAGTTCAGACAGATTTATCATTGACGTGAACAGGATTTTTAATTAAAGCAATTTATGTTCTCAACATTATTTTTACTTTGTTAATTACCTTAATTTCATACGTCCGACAAGGACAGACATCGTAAACATATAGACTACTTACAGTACCTCAGTGCATCAGTGACGCAATCTTACCTCAATTGAAAGCTTAGCTGGACTAAAGAGATGGGAAGTTGCCACATAGTAAAGTAATTAGATTGGGGTCTGTGAATTTGGCCTGGAAACACAATGATTGGATAGCTGTATCAGTATCTAATCATCCTAATGGAAAGAACACAGCCTTGGGCTTAACTGTAAAGTATACTGAATACTGGCCACGAATTGTAGAAGATATATCAAGCCTATAGTGGAGTTGCTTTCCTGTTATTGTAGATGGAGGGCCAAGTAGATTAAAGACAAATACAGTAACAAAAATGTTTCAGAAGTGACAGAGAAATCATCAATTAATGTAGCACATGTGAAATATAATCCACATCAAAAAAATGTTTCAAAGTCACAGAGCTGACAAATGTTGTTGGGAACACTCAATTTAATTGTAATACTCTTCTCGACTGCATATCAGGTCAGCTGTCAGGAGCTCAAGATTCTCTCAAGGACACTGCAGAAGGACAAATGCACTTGAACAGTCTTAAATACGAGGACAAATTTAGCACTGACTGCCAAGTTTTTCTCTTAAAAGCCAGGCAGGGAAAATTGTCTGAGTGAATTCCAATAGGAAAGTGCAATATGTTTGATGTGTGAACATAAGTGTCAAAAAACATGAAAAACTCAATGACAACTCAAATAAATAAATCAAAATGTAGATGAAAATGATGAGTTACGTTTGAAAGCTCAACAGCTAAACGGACCTGGAGGTCAGTGATGGAGTTCAATCTAAAATCACTTTTTTCATTGCACTACTAAAACCTAATATAAATGCATAACATAGCTAGTGTAAACATGTCAATTTATGATAACAAGAACTTGCTGCTTATTATTATTGATTAAATTACTTGGTGTAAACCAGTGATCCTAATAAACACTGACCTGGACCCTAAATAATATAATGACAATCATTTACAAGTTCTGTAATTTTCAAATCACATCCTTTAAATTAACAAAGGCTAATCAGATAATAGTTGAGGTTCATCAAATCCCATTGTTCTTAAAGTGGATTGCATGGATTTGCTAAGAGCAAAAACAAAAAACAAGATCCAGTAGATCTGATTATGTTGCTATAATTGTTAGGCAATTGATCACTATGTTTCTTGGAAGTAAACAGCTTCTTTTAACTTAAAGCAATGTATCCCTCAGCAAGCAGGAAGACTGTACACTCATCCAAGTCTCACCAGATCAAACACCTGAAGTATTTCCTCTTGACCTGACTGGGTTAGACTTAGCACAGAGAGGATCAACGACAGAGGTTCTGCTATGCCAACTAGAGGTTTTAGGGTCTGGGTTGCGCTAAATCCACACAGGTACTATGAACTGCTAGCCTAATACTGTTGCTATGGATAAACCTTTGCTGACTACTTATGACGTCTGTTATGTTGTGCGGCTCCGGCAGGCATGGATGAGCTCCGAGAATAAGACTGACCTCATATTGATCTCTATTGTTCTGAAGGTGCACACTTAACAAGATCAACAGGAGCTAAAATTTGTCTCACAAAGCTTCCTAGTGTAAATCTATCCAATAATTATTTTAATGCAGATAAAGCATGTCATCAACTCAACAGATTTTACTATGGCAACAGCAACATGTCACTATAAATAAATATGTGGACTTCCCATCTTAAAATCCCACATTGTAAGAGAGCCACACAAAACTAAGGGCCCAGAGTGACCTGTTTTTTTTCTGGAGGGGTGCCCATGTTGCAGTATTCTCAGGTACCAGCCGCGTGCCAGTTTAGTCAAACAATGCCACATACAAACGAAAGGAGACACCCTGCTCACATTAATACAGAAATGTAGCCCGAGTACCTTTATAATCTACACACATTCATTTAAAAAGTACTGTGACAAGAGTAGATTGTGCTAATACAAACTGTTCCAGAGAATAAGCCAAGAAATACCCTCACATTATCTTTTATAAACATACTATATTTAGTAAATATCCATTTAAATGCACCTATAGTGTAACATTACTCAAGGAATTTTAAAAGAAGATGCCCAAGGACAACTGACATTGCTGGACTGGAAATAGGGCAGGAAGGAAATTTATGGACTGGCAGTTTTTGCTCCACCACCATTATCGCTTACTGCTTATCTGCAGGACGTGTCATTTTAACACATTTATTAAACTATTTTTTTTCTAGATTTTATTGGTAATTTTTTTAAAGCATGAATACTTGTGCCATTTGCAGGATTAAATTACAATGTAATAATCCTGCTTTGTCCGCCGTGAAATAAAAAAGGAGTACAGAGAGAGAAAACACAAATTCAAAATGCTACCATAACATTTGCTTACATGCACACAGGGTTTGGTTGTGTTGCTGCAGTGCATGTGGTGACACACAAACAGACACACATACAGGCTCAGTGACCTTCACCAAACTAAGATGAAATATTTAAGCCGCATATATTTAGAAACTTCACAAGTCTTCAAATGTTACAAGAAACAGCATATTACATCTGATGTTAGTCTTGCAATGCATGGTGCACCTTCAATGACATTACTGCACCCTGCAGAATTTGCAGTGCACTATTAAGTATTAAAGCACTTAGGTAATAAGGACGTTGACAATTAAATGAACCCCAGAGCACACAAGACAGAAATATGTCGCTTGCAGGGCAGATTAAACACAATAACCATGATCTTTTGTACTTCTTGCTATACTTCTACATTTTCTATGCTTGACTCTGTAGACTGATCAGCCTCTTCTGCATGCCACCTGCATTTCATATTCCCAGGCACATTGCATACTTGTCATTCATCTCACCTTGTGTCACTTCCCTGCAAAGTTGGTCGTTATTGTTATTATTATTGCTGTTGAGACATTTCTTCTCCACTTCCACTATTTCATCCACAAAGCTGGAAGTGCTCTTCTCTTCGTCGTCCTCTTCAGATGCGGAGGAGCTCCATACCTCCATGGTGCCTGAGGAAAAACTGCCTTCCATTCCTGCGTCCACGGGATAAATCCTTCCTATTCTAATTCTACTGTGTGTCAGCTGTGGTGTGAAACACCAGCTGTTCCCCTGGCATGATTCAGCTGGCTTGTGTCTGGGGGAAAACAGTATCTTCTAGTCTACTTGAGTAGGCGTGTACACCTGTGTTTGTGTGTGCAAGAGAATCCGAGCTGCTTGGTGTTAATATATAATCCCTCAGACTGTAAGGGCCATCTGTCGTCATGCCTGCCTCCGTTCACCTGGCCACGTTGGACTACTGGGTAAGAAAATAGGGGAAGAAAAGGAGGAGGGCTAGAGGAGGAAACTAAATCTGAACAGTGAGCCATAAAAGCTGATCACACTGACCTTGTCTAAATCACTGAAAAAGGAGTAGATGTGGATATAATTGAAGAAATGATTTAGGGTGGGAAAACTGATGCAGATTAAAGAGATGCTGCACAATGCCCACCCACCCCTCTGAATTGAGGGAGATGGTAGGTTCCGCCCATGTCAATGGCTGCGCTTTGCTCAACACATACGTAATACCAGGCAGAGAGAGGGCTCTGCGTAATACTGGTGCAGACAGAGCCACACCCACTGGGGTCTGATGGAAGCAATAGTCTGTGTACAAATACAAAGACCAAGTCTAGTCAGTACATGAACAAATTTAGCAATAACAACTGCTTTATTGGCAGCAGTCTCAAAGCATTTTTGTTATAAAAATGAAGGCTGTTTTCTGTAAACATAGTAAGAGAATATTCAACTTTTCTAGATTATTAGGGCACCATGAAGTTTGTCTTGTTTTGTGTTGTTCTCAATCCAAAAAAGACACAATCAGGATGAATGGATTGTTCAAAGAAGTGCTAAGATCTACAGTCATTCTACACTCTGTTATCATATTCACTGCCCAGTCTGTCCATCCTTGCCATCTCTGACAGATAAGACTCTTGTAATCAAATATTAACCTCCTCATTCATTTTTCACCCACAAACTGACTCTTTGCAGGACAAATGCTGCACGCAAGAGAGAGCAAAGACACAACTCGACGTGCACGCTCTCCTGTTTCTTGTCTTTGGAAACATTTGTTCGTCCTTACAGAATAAAATCTTAGAAAACATATTGATAATATGCAGATTCTCCAGAAGACCATCCAATCACATCATCATCACAACAAACACTAATTGCAGGCTATAAGGAAGCAATGTTTGGAGGACTTTGGCAACAGGAGCAAACAAAGACGTGACATGTGCTTCGTCCTCAGGTACTACTAACAAAATCAAAGGTGGAGTCTAGGGTTTTATGTTTGACATCCTTTAGAAAACATACTATGTATCAAAAGACAAACACTGACGGTTGTTAAAAGAGTTTGCTTTTCAAATTAAACACTGATTAGGGTCACTCGATTACAAAATATGGGACAATTCCATAGAGTTGGGGTAACACCTTGATTAAATCAGCTCAACATACAGAAGTAACTGAATGTGAGCTTCTAATATGTTTACTAAGCACGGTTTCACTGCAAACTGAGAGCTGATATCACTGATATGGGGGCACCTTGAAGGTCATTTTCTATTCTGTTTTGGTTCAGCGTGTCTACAGAAATGGAGCTCAGAACAGCAATCATGCAGTACTAATATTTCTGATCTAATAGGAAACCAATCATTATTAATTATAGATGACATTGAACTGAATGCTGCAAATCCTTGCAGCACCAAAGGAGTGAGCTTGCAATGCATGCATGAGCTGATTTATAGACTCCTATGTGCAAATTTGTTGAGGATAGTTTTTGATCACCGAAGTTATTTGGGAGACTTCAACACCACTAGCATATGACTCATTCCAAGTGGTCATTTAATCTATTGTTAATATATAGATAGATTATTTTATGTTCTTTTCAGTGACCACTTTGATTATTGGTGGGCTAATGATTTCACACAGTAATGATATGTAATATGCAACAATTGCACTATAACACTAATAATTATTTCCATGAAATCTCAAACATAGAAAGGACAGGTATTTCAATAATAATAATAAAACACTTGCATGAAATGAAACAGCAGAAGCAGTGCGCTACAGTGACATACACTAATTAACAACACCATATGTCACCTTCCAAATAGAGTCAAACCCCTTAGCAGGGCACTGCATGGCACAATCTGCATGACTCAAGTTAGTCTGTCCTGTACCTGATAGCAACATGTGGCTTGGCAGCAGCTTGATACAGCCCATTTAGCTTTTTGAGGGCACAGCCATGCAAGGTAATGAATCCCTACAGCTACAAAAGATAAAGGGTAAAAGATAACTTGGAATTTCCTGATTTTTTCTAAAGTAGGTTACACTGTAATATTTGATAAACATTCATAGGAGCCATAATTGTTTTCTTATTTCTCAATGTTGCAAAGCAGGCACTCAAAACTTTATAAATGACAGTTCAGTCCAAGATGAATGGAAAATTCTACATTCTGGGATGTTACAAACAAACATTTATGCTACGAAGCATTCAAAACCACAAAGCTGTTCCTTAACCATGTGCAAACTTCTCTACAAGGTGAGTTATTTACACTTTTGGCTTTTTATAAACACACTGCCTTCTGCTGTAACTACAAAAACACACATTGTAACTAAATGTGTATATTAAATAGCTGACAACTATAACAACAGAGCAGAGTCTCTCAGACTCACTCAACACTATTTTATATCTGACAGCAGACCAAAGTGTTCTAGGACAATAAGAAAAGACAATGAAAATGATAATTATGAGTTGTTAAAGTTTAGATGTATGCAACCTCTCAGGACCCTACATGTCTAGACAACCTATGAATGTGATTATAAACTCTTTCTGTGCTGCTACAGCAACTGACATGCCAACTTTGTCATCATGATGTCAGAGTGGTCACCACCGGGATATTCTGTGTACAGAGCTCAGTGGAAAACGCTTAGGAAGCCAAGGGACGGGAGGTTAATCGGCTTGGTGACATTTGACATCTGTGACTCACAAGCATGGCACTTAACCAAGAGGAGTGTGGGGAAGAGAGGGAAGATTAGGCACCACCATACAAGCTAGTACACCCAGAGAAAATTACATTTTCATTTCTATTGAAATATTGCCTCAAAGCAAGAAGGTTTTGGGTTTGAAATTACTGATGGACTGTGTGGGATTTACTTGTTCTGCTTGTGCCTGCGTGGGTTTTCTGAAGTGACTTCCTGTTCTAGGGCAAAGACTGTATAGAGATTCTAAGTTTGCTGCCTCAGTCACAGTCAAATCCTCACAAACTTCAGCAAACATTTCTTTGGCAAAATAAAAAAACAAACAACAAAAACACATCTAAGAAACATTTTTTTAAAAGAGCAACCATTTAAAGAAGTAGTTCAAAACTTTGGTGACTTTTTAGAGGTCTGGATGGGTTTTTCCCTTTGGACAAAGCCAGACTACTACTTCCCCGACAACAAGTTTGTGATTGGCACAGATTGTACTTTTTGTTCTTATCCAACGTGTTAGGTCATCTCAGCCATGATTTCGAATCCACCGGCCGACTGGGGCTTTCTGTGTGGAGTTTGCATGTTCTCCCTGTGTCTGCGTGGGTTCTCTCCGGTACTCCGGCTTCCTCCCACCATCCAAATGACATGCTCATTAGGTTAATAGGTGATTTTGGCCATATGTGTGAATGAGTGTGAATGGTCATTTGTCTCTCTGTGTTAGCTCTGCAATAGACTAGCGACCTGTCCAGGGTGAACCCTGCCTCTCGCCCAGTGATGGCCGGGGTAGGCTCCAGCACCACCGCAATCCCTCCAGAGGACAAGAAGTTACAGAAGATGAATGCATGAATCTCAGCCATGACACTGTCCATTTAAAAGCATGACTGATGGCAGTTGAGTATTGTCATAGTCATGTAAGTTTCAGGTGAGCACCACCCACTTATGGTACCAACTAAAATCTAAACTCTCCACCAGCCATTTACAACTAAACTAGACACTGAGATGAGTGGTAAGATGTCTCCAAGGAAACCTAACAAATCCAGTTGCTTTAGTTCTATATTATCCAAAGGAAAGCACTGTAAATAACAATGTATGGGTTTGTAGGGTTTTTAGTAGACATCAAAGAAAGATGGTGAGGTTTTTGATTCAAGTCATTTTGAAAGAGTCTTTATTCATAAAAGTCATATTGTTAGTAAAACATATCTTGACTGACGATACTGTAATGTCACTAATAACTAATCAGAAGCCCACTATTTGAGTTGTTCTGCAGTTATTTAAGAACTGCGACAGTGATTATTGATTTTGTCTTTATAACATTTACCAGAGGAGCTTCATCTCTATAAAGCCTTAAATGAAAGAAGTAAAAAACTGGTAAGGGCCATTGTGAGTAAGGTTTCACTTAGCTCAGTAGTTAAGAATATAAACTTGTTTTATATGTAGATAGTTTTTGAATCAACACTAAATGCACTAAACGTAGCAGGGGTACTTTCGCCTAATATTAGTCTGTTATTCTATTTTACACAAGTGGAGATCAAAAATAAAGAGATGAACAGTGGGTAAAGACAAAGTGTTTACAGCAGACACTTGGGAGACTGTTACCTAACTTTGATTACAGCCGCTTTGTATTGTGCAGGAGGAATGTATGAAGATAAAAATGAGGGTGTGCCTTCTTTCATCAATTTCTCAGGTAACAATAAAAAGTGACACATTAACCTTTAACAAACTCTACGTGTTGAAAAGGAAAGGCTAAAAGTAAACACAAGGACAGGTATTAATGTTGGGACACCCCGTATATGGTAAAACTTCCTTCACTGTGAAGAAACATTGCTTGTATAGTTACACTCGACAGATTTTACTGATAAATATGACGACAGGGAGTTGCAGTCAAATATTTTGATAAAGTTGTTTTTATATGCTAAGCCGTTTCAGAATGTGGAGTCAAGTAAGAGGGCAACAAAAGAAACTCTAATACAACATGTGAGTCACCCAATCCTAAAATATTTCTCAGTAAAATTTCAAAGGGTCTTTTTGTCTTAATTTAAATAAATCAAATGGTAACTCCATCACAACATGCAAGAATGTTTCCAAAAGAGTTGGGACAGTCTGTTAAATCTAAATAAAGACACAGTGCAATGTTTTGCAAATCATTTACACTCTGTAATTAAGTGAAAATAGTAAAGCAGAACAGATCCAACGTCTATATAGGAGATGAGGTACTCGAATTGGTATCACAATTCGAGTACCTCGGAGTCATACTGGACTCTAATCTGACTTTTAAAAAAACATATTAAAAAGTGGTCAACACTATAAATTCAACCTGCACCATTTTAAACAAATCAGGCCCTTTATCTCACCTGATGCTGCCAAGTCATAACTCCATTATATGATTCTGTCTCACATTGAGTAGTGTTTTACAACCTGGTCATTTGCTGGCACAACTATACTAAAACCCATAGAACAACTGTATAAAAAAGCCATCAAGGTGTGTGCCAAAATATTCATTTCACCATTGTGGCATTTTAGAGAAGTACCATTTATTGAGCTTTGAAATTTTTTTAACTTTACAACAAGCTTGTTTTGTGTATAAATCCCTTCATGGTCTGGCAACCCCGCCCCTGGAGGAATTTATTAGACGAACTGACAATACTCTCAGTACCAGATCAGCCTCCAGAGGGGACTGTAAGGTGCAGTTCAGACGAACTACCACAGGTCAAAACACCACAGGTCTGTCAAAGGTTGTCTGAGTTGGAATTTGTCATTCACTGCTTTTAAAAAACTGTTCAAAACATGGTTAAAGACAAATCAAACCTGTGAACAAGTCTGATCAGCACTTTTATACTCTAAAGAAGTAGCCCACTTTTAAGCAGGCTTTTATTTATTGTACTAAATGTTATTTGTTGCTTTTATACAGTGTTGTATATGCTGCTATGTCTGTATGTTTATGTTATGTCTGAGGACTACGGATGGAAATTAGCTTGCAGCTGAATACGGCATATAACGTCACGTATTTGTACCAAGTGTTCATTAATTTGCACTGTCCTCACCAAATAAATAATTTAAAAAATAAAATAAAAAATAAATATGAAAAACATGACCTTTGTGTTGCATCACCTGTTCTTTTAACTGATGAGAGTTTGGAAGTCAAAATGTTTGCATTCCCTGTAGAATATGGTATGGCATTGTTTTATTGAAATAAGAAAGGCCTCCTTTAAAAAAGACTTGAAGCAGACTGGATCTGCCTTAATGTTGCCTTCACAGATGTCCAAGTCACCTATGCCATATGCACTATGCATTTCATGACAGGTGCTGGTTTTTGATGCTGATAAGCCATATGGGTCCTCTCATCTTTAACCGTGAAAATTTCAAATTTGTGTTCAGCTATACTTCATGTAAAACAGTAAAACATAAAACAGTACTCACAGAAATATTTGAGCGTCTCTTCAATCTGCTCACGTGTGAGTCCCAACACGACTGTTGGTGGCAGCAGAGGGGTGTGCAGCCAGTCGTCATTGTCGTATCCAAACACACTGTCAGCTCGAAGAGTGTAGTTGGGCTGACCTTCTGACAGGAGGCTCACTATCTCCAGCTCTGGCAGGTCTGCACAAAGGTCTGAGTGTGGGGAAAGTGTAGAGTTTGTTTGTGAGAAAAAGAAAAATAAGGAGAAAGAAAGCAGCATTTAAACAACCACAACTAGACTGGCATGTCTCCTATGACAAAGACACACTGCCCTCTGCTGTTAAAAGTATGAACCTACAATATTCTTCTTCTCAACAAATATGCCAACTGATTAAGATCCATGAAAAAAAGACAACTAACCTGTTAGAGTGGACACATCATGGTAAGACCGTGGTCCCAGGTCGCTGAGGTTCCCTGGAGAAGCAAATTGAAGAGGCTGGGGGTCCACATCCAGGGACCCCGGCGCCTCCCCCTGCCCCTCATCGAGGGAGAAGGATGACTGGGAGTCCAGATGGGTCTGTGGGGGCCAGGAGGGAGGAGAAAGAGATCCTCGAGGAGAAGGAAGGGGAGGGTCAGCAGGATGGGACAGCTTGACTTGGGTGGGAGGGTTCAGGGTGAAGACAAACTCAGAGCTGGGTGTCCCGCTGTGAGACTGAGGCCACCTGGTGGCTCAAGGAGAAAACACAGGTATCCAGGGCATCAACTCTGATGGGTACTGAAGGTAATGGCTAAAGAGATAAACAGGAGAGGAGAAAAGAAAAGAGAGAAACATTCAAATATGTAGGACTGTCTCTGATGTAATACCAAACTATTTTCTGAATGTTGTATTGTTTTTATACTAGAACATGCCTAGATGGCAATATGGTATACGAATATCTAATATAAACTGACACATATTTGGCCAACATTTACTCATTAGAAATGCAATAACAGCTTTTTGTTTTTTAACCATGAGAAACTTGATAGATCCACAATTGTTTTCACTATTAACAAAGCAGGGTCTGGCCTCCGCCCTGTGTTTTAGGGGTCACAGAGATCAAGTTACCTCGGCCTGAAGCTCCACATAGATCAGGTTCATCAATGTAACATCACACTCCTATAAACACACAGTGCAGCAGGAGCTGGTGCACACCGCACCATTATATAAAGAAGCTTCAAATACATCTGCAAAATGTGAACATAACACACTATACAATAAGTGCTATTTATGTCACATTATACCATATATGTATGCTCCATAACATACATATATGTAGAGGAAAAATTTAGGACATGGATTTCACAATCTTCGTTTTTTTATATATAAAATTTTTCTGGATTTGTTTTCAAAGGTAACAGAAGGTTAAATAAAGATTTAATAAACTTTAGTATCATGTTTTTAGACTACACAGGAAAACATAGATGTGGCACTAAATGGCAATAGACTGCAACCATAAATATATAATGACGTGCATATGCATCAATTATTTAAGCCAAAATATAGACAGGCATAATTATGACAAAGACTGGCAAGTTTAGGCCAGACTTTCAACAAAAAAGCATGTCTTCCCTCTTTGCACCGTTTTAAAAGATCTTAATATTAGGAGCTGTGTCAGAACCAGTGTTGGGCACGTTACTTTAAAAAAGTAATTATTTATAGTTATTAGTTACTTCTCCCAAAAAGTAACTGAGTTAGTAACTGAATTACTCCACTATAAAAGTAACTAATTACCAGGGAAAGTAACTATTGCATTACTTTTTTAAAAAAATATATTTTTAAATACGTCTAAGAATTAGATTTTTTTCTGAGCGTAATGTACACTTCACATGTACGTTCTTGCCTTTTACTAGCCTGACGAGCCAGACCCACATTAAATGTAGGGTCTGGGCACTCTCCATAGACAGGGCTCAACCGGAGGGGAAGGATAAACGGTTGTCTTTCAAACTCCCTCTCCACGCAATAGGATAGCGCTACAACTAATCAGAGCAACGAAGAAGGTGACGTAGTCAGAGCGACGGAAAAGAGAGTTCCTTTCTCCGAGAAAAGCTTAACTTCAAGTCTTTCAGAGTGGCGGCCAAAGCCGATTCGAAAGAAAGTTGTTCGCTAGCAGCAGCCATCGCTCTGGTAGTTCTGGCAGGATGGGGAATTCACGCGTAATTCACGGAACTTATGGTCGCAGGTCAGTCGTCATCATGTTAAGCCCGCCCACCGACTCGTGATTGGCCCGGTCCATTTTGGATTTTTCGACATCTCAAGTCAACGGAGAGTAACTAGACTGCCCCTGGAATCAAATGTAATTTGCTGCCGCTAGGGGCGCGTCTAGATTCTAGGCTAGCCTTTTACCTCAATGAGGTTAAAGTAGTGCCTATACTTCCACCTGGCAACTTTACCTCTGAATGCTCCGAACTCTCCATTGCTGCAGACTGTCTGTGATCGCTTGTGTGATACTGCTATGCGCGCGTTTGTGTGTAAACAACACCCGCCCAACTGAACACTGCCCTGCCGCTGACTGACTTACCATGAAAACTTACCCTACTTTAGCCAATCATCATCACTTATGCGGCTACCCCCTCCCCAGAGGGATAAAAAAACACCTTCGTAGCTCTTGTGGCTGGCTGACGGCGCAACGTAACGCATCACATTTCAGTGTCGGTAACAGTAACGGCGTTGTAACGGAGAAAATAGTAATTAATTAGATTACTCGTTACTGAAAAAAATAACGCCGTTAGTAACGCCATTATTCCCATCACTGGTCAGAACCCGTATTTTCAGATCATTTCTCACTCTCTCTGCTGAAGCCCATGGTTGAGCTTTTGCTGGCTGATGCATGCGCTTCTGCACATAGATTACAAACCAATATGTTTTTTCTTCAGACGTAATGAAAATATTCCAACACAGTTCCGACAGCAGTGCATGTAGCTGCATTGTCTGTTAAATGAACATATTTCTTATTAATTGGAGCCGCATAAAGTCTCCATGTTTTAACCAGGCTGGTAAAACTAACAAAGGGACACTTGATACCTCTGCCCAGTTATTGCAGTCAATAAAACATGGCAGCCAGGAGGCTTCAGCCGTTTAAAGCAACAGCTAACAGTCTATCATGGCAAGAACACACACTGGACACTACAGCTGTGTACACATCCGCTATTGAATGCAACTACCTGATTACACATGAATTAACCCCCAGTACCAGAGGCCCTAAGAGTATCACTGTCACCACCCCCAGCAGAGGACCTTTCTCCTTGTTGATTTCCTCTCCCCTGCTCCCCACTGCACAGGCTACCCAATCAGCTGAGTGTTTTGGTTTGTGGCCAACCCAACATCAATCCTCTCTCTCTCTCAGAGATGTCGGCCATACTCGCAGACCTCAGCTTTTATATTCACCCCCTCCAGACAAACCGTTTCTAGCAATAAATCCATGTGTGACGTGTGGTGAGATTACTGGTTCTCACTTACACTTACGCATAATGGATTAACACTCACCTAATGTAGAGACTGTGAGTGTGAAATATCTTAATTTCTTATGCACACAAAATAAAAGCTCTGCATTCCCGAAGCAACAACGCAGTCTTGTCTGAGCTTTTGAACACAGTGTCAGTTCCAATTAAGCAGTTACTGAAACACACCATTGGTCGTTTGACCATGCAGCCAAGCGAGACCCTGTCAGCCACTTAGAGGTGACACCAGAGGACATGGTTATTAGCCATATGCCCCCTTCTTTTATTCCTGATTTTTTTTTTTCTAGGCAGGATGCCAAAGGGAGAAAAAAACTCCAGTAAGCTGAGTAATCAGCAAGGACATCATTCAAAGAGAACATAATGAAGCTGGAGAGAAGATTACCTCAAACGCAGCCACAGAAAACAGACTTAAAATGCCTTCGGGGATTTTTGAGTGTGTGCACCCATAACCATGTTTGGTAAAACATTTAATCACATGCACTATAATAAGAAAGGCTGTTTGTGTTTCATGATACTGGCTTCAAGTAATGTGACGTCTGAACTGAAACAGTGTAGCAGACAGTCCTTCCTTTGACCTTGGAGCCTGGACTGCAGCTGAGCTGAACTCAACAGAGGTAAAGGGTAAAGCTGTACACGGGTGCTCTGTGCAAACAATGCCCTTCCAGGAGGGTGTGTACGTGAGCCGAGTCACACAGGACGCAGCTCAGAGATACAGCCAGGAGGGGGGAGGGACAGAGGACGCCTGCACTCAACAAATTCAAGAAGGGGTGCATTTGAGACACGGAGACTTAGACGGGAGGGTAGAAGAGGAGCCGACTGTCAACACTTTCTATTCACCCTGTCATCAGCAGATTTAATAAACCACACTTTGAACACTAAAAGCCTTTTTATTGATGTCTTCTGTAGGTTTACTACAACTCTGAACTGAAATCTGCAACTTTTAGCAGTTCACTGTTGCACCCATGTCTAAATTATCAACTGTGATTAGGAGACCACAGCAGTGTCCTTAATCTCTCTTCTTAAAGTTATCAAATAGCATAATTTAAGACTTCTTCTCATACTTTGTGAGTTGTAGGTTTCACCTAAAGGCTATTACTATGATTGACATAATCAAGACCCTTCCAACAAACGTGAGAAGAATTCTGTAAAACCACAGTAAACATGCACCCGACAGTATATTGCCTTTCCGTGTTTATGAAAACTTAACTGACATTTCCCTCCACAAAGATATAATTGAAATAGCCACCACTCACAAATGTTGACACCTGCACCAAGACATTATTAGTAAAAAAGTCAGATTCCCTAGTATTTTAAACTCGACAACCACAAAGCGCTATTTTGTATATCTTCTTCAACATAACCAAGACTGCCATTTTATTTCAAATTCCTCATATGAATTACTGTTGAAAATTAAAAGGAACTGTTGTTTTTGCTAATCCAATTGTGTTAATAAAACTATGAGAGACATTCTGAGTTGAAACCACACTCTCATAGGTATCTAAAATGTGACCAGAGACAACAGCTACTCTGTGTTTTGTTCATAAAAGGTCACAAGCCAAACAAGCTGTGTCCCTGTTTTAATATTTAACAAGGCAACATACAATCTGTCAAAACATTTTAGATATCAGATATTTGGATTCTTATTCATCACACATTATTACCAGGCATTAACCTGATTAGTCCCAAATTTATTCTGCAGCCTGACAACAACTCTAATAAACAACCAGAGTAAAACAACAACAACAAAACGTTTTTTCCCCCACAGCATCCTGATTTCATTGTAAAAGCCTAAATCCATGAGACTTGTGGCCTGAAGGCTCTCCAGGTCTCATTTTGTTGCCTGTACATGGCAATTATTGAATTAAACTATTTACTTTTGTTATGAGTCTGATGTCCGGTCATCACTTTATGTCAAGTCTTAAAAGCTGTTTGCTTGTGTACACCACTGGTGCTTAAAGGCAAACGTTGATATGATTTAATTTCCTCTGTTTACTGCACTTAAGTAAAGAGATTGTTCTAATTTAAATAAAGGTGGTTAAAATAAAAAAAAAATAAAAAATACTGTTCTCACTCAAACTATAGAGCAGAGAAGCAAGACAAGTAGTTTCTTGCTTACATAACTTACATGGCCATGTCATTAATTAACATAGTGAACAGAAAGTGAGTGTAAATAAACTCATTAACCTCAGCATGTAGCACACTTCACTCTGCAGGCTTCAAGCACACTAGAGAAGAACGCACATATGGTCAGACCATTGCAGGCAATTAATGACAAAGTGTCACTACAGGGCTATGAGGCTTTGAGATATTCTGCTGTAAAGGTGATTTCTTAAAACCTGAGATCTGTGTGATATTACAAAGTTAGCATAACAGAAAAGAAAAAAGCTCCAACTCTTTGACTACTGTATGTCCTGACATCACCTACCTGTTAAAAAGATCTAAACGTCAGACCCAACATTAGAAATTTATCAGCTAAAAAGATAAGATGACCCAATGAGTCTACAGTACGTTACAGTACAGAGATAGGTGGACGTGCATGAGTTCACGATTTAACACACCATTAAGTCCGCACACAATTCACAATACCTGCAACCTGCCTACGAACACACAGACATCACAAGACATTTATGGCCCAATCAAGGTGCAATATGATGTTTGACAAGAAATACAAGTGTATCCGTGTCGCAGTAAACTGCAATATTCTGTTTCTCAGAATATTCTGTTATCATATTGTGACACACACATTAACTGAAAATTGCCGTTACTCTATTTCAAACCAAACAAAGATTTTATGCTAGCCTGCCAACTTTAGAAGTTTATGAATTACGGAAACACGGAAACACGTCCCACCAAATAACAGTAATAACTGCGCATATTCCTAAAAGCCACACGGAAACAGACTTGTAATACTATGAATAACACTACCATAGCACTGAATCAGGAAAATAGTATGGCTAAATATCACCAACCCATACTTCCTTCACCAAGTTCCCATAAAAGGGCACATTAGTCATTTTGTGATATCAGCCATAAAGGACCAGTGTCCTTTATAAAGATAAAACTTGAAAACCTGGACAGGACAGTGGGTCACAGCAGCTGCGTCATCCTGACGAGGAACAACTTCCTACAAGACAGATGTTGTAAAATGATATCTACACTGATATCTGCTACGCAATTAATACCATCTTTATTTTAAAATACCAAGCACATATCAGCTCAACGTAAACACGAAGCCTGATCATGACAAAAGACAAGTTATGATGCAAGACACAAAACAAATATGGAGGTTGGCCACATTAAAGAGAGCGGGAAGGGTTTGGGAAATGGACTGATACCAATCAAACGCCTTAGATAAAAAACCTAGAGAACAGGAGGAAAGAGCAGGACTGCAACTAATCATCATTTTTAGATAATAATTGAATCTGTTAATGTTTTTAAATGAATAAGTTAGTGCCTAGGATCACATGCTCATCATGGTAAACAGTTAAACTGCTAGCCAGTGGTAGAAACAGAAATAACATGAGAAAAAGAGGAACAGAGGACCACGAGTGAGCAAGAATGTCACCCTGACAACTGGGAAAGCTAAATCTGGACAGCAACTCCACGTGAAAAGAAAGTGGTCACAAAAGCCTAAATACTAATCATTCACTCTCTAATGTTCACTCAACATGCGGTCCTTTAAATCTGTTCCAGGAGCTATAAGGGACACTTTTAAAACATCAGGCCCCTATTCCAATTTAATCCATTTACAGATTTTTGAAATTTGGACAGGAAAAAAAAGTGGTCAGGCTCAAAGTTAAAGAGCAGGCTGCAACAGTGTCAGCATGCCGAGTTGCTGACTGTGACTTTAAATCAAGAAATGCAGATCAAAAGACAAGGCTGAAATAATTAATTTAGACTGTATATTTTCATCGGTACAGTCCAAAGTCTTAAGTCAGAAAAGCAGGGTTGAGGTTTTCAAAGGAGCCGTTATGTTGTAGACCTTTTAATTACATTTTGTTATCTTTAATTATCATTTTCAGTTCCCTAATCAAAGTTTCATAACGGTCATAATATGACCTCAGGTTCCAGGAGTGTTTTCCTTTAGAAGACACAGCCCATAGTTTATGTGTAGCCACACATCGGAAGAAAAACCTCTGAATGAGTAACTGAGAGCCAAACCAAAGTGCACACTACATTAACTTTGCTGAGCTGTATTGCATTTGTTGCGTTACAGGTGACAGTATATCACCAAGTGTCTCTGAATGCTACACACAGAAACCAATATGTCTGTGAAGGTTTGGATATATTTCTCATATTTAAACGTCTAACACTGAGGATGAACGCTGTTTTAAGATATAATCGTCATAGCCGACTGACTTAATGCTAAGCTATAAACGACTGAACGTAAGACAACTCACCGAAATAAAAAAAAAAAGTCACACCTAACTCAAAATGAAACTGCCTTGGGTCATCTAATCATCAGGGTTGGCTCCAAAGTACAAAGAGAAAAGCCTGAAGCAAAATTTATGTATGACAATGACTGACAATACACAGATAAAATACTCAACCCACGTAAATAGCATATGGCAGTTAATAACTTTCCTTTTCTTGTGCATGACATAGCACAACTTGACAGACATGACATCCTTTCATTTAGTTCAGACACGAGTCAGGAAAACAATAAGCTTCTGTGCTGGATTAGGACTAATAAACAGAGACTGAATGCTAAAATGCTAATGACACTAGACAGGCTCATGAGTCAAGTACTGGTGATAGACCTGTGAAACAAACTTACAGTGCTGTTGTAGTAGTTCTCCTTTAATTCGACGTGTTGCATAGAATAGCTCCTTCAGTGTATCCCCATCAAATTAAACATCAAATGAAATGCTCTCCGCTGCTAGTGCTGCTTTACCGGCCGGCTTCTGTCCTGTCCTGAGTGTGTCCTGTCAGAAAGAGAGAGAGCAACGGTGAGGGAGGGTGGAGCTGGATCTGAAGGGGCAGTGAGACGGAGGAGGAGCAGGGACGGCGGAGAAAAGCCGTGCAGGCTCTACAGACAGCAGTGACTTAAACAAAGAACAAAACTGAAATCTGAGAGTCAGCATTAGTTCAGGTTGATTGTGAGTCCAGGACTTCCCTCTTCCTCATGTACACAGTGATTTGCATCCCCAACAGATCCAGGCTCTGATCTCGACTGTATTGTCTGGATCTTTACTCCTGTAGTTCAGCCGTTATCAAAGCAGCGCCGCCAGGACTGTTTCCCAGCACCGCTGGTCACTGATTTACAGACAGTAATCAGTGATTAATTACTTGCATCCAAAAACAGACTCATGCTACTTTACAAACAAATCAATCTCATCATTGCCTTATCCTCTATATGTGTGTTTCCTTGTATACTTTGTTCTTATAAATTTATTTTCCAAGGTTGGTTGGGGGAGACTTATTTTGTTCCTGTGTTTTGGCCACATCCTACAAGGATAATAAAAACAAAGATTTAAAAAAGAAAAAACAAGACAACAGCACAGTAACTAGCTTAACATGCTACTCACTGAGGCCACTGTTTGTCAAATCAGGCTTAACGTAATACTGGGAACAAAACCACAGTGTACTAGTTGAGACAAAGCAAACAAGAAAACAGGAAACGACAGAAGGAAAAACACTCCAAAACACCTGAAAAGGGTCTGAATACATTTTAAAACAATATTAATGTCGTCAATCTGCAGATGAATTCTGTATGTTATTTGAATTGCCAAGCTAATGGAAAGCCTACGAGGAATCACGCAATCAGGAAGTTAAAATAAAAAACAACAACACCTAAACAAAATCTTAGTTCCAACACCACTGCTAGCAGCGGATGTCAACAACTCCAAAAGCCATAAAGCACTGAACAGCAATTGCATTCCTCCCAGGTCCATCACTTATGGGGGTCCCCTGGAAACATTTATATTGTGGTTTGCATTTCTTTCAGCACATTTCTGTATTTGCCAGTGTTGTGTATATTTAAGTTCATGTTTTCCCCATATACGTGAACATTTGTGTGACAGTTACAGATATTAACCTAAAGAGAAGTTACAGAGTAATCATGTGCTTCTGTCTTCATTTACTGTACAATACCTAGATCTCGTGTTTGGGTTAACAATATTTTCCATTCTACCTCTACTAAAGCCAGGACTTTACATCTCAATTGACAATGTTAATACACAATGAATTAAGTGAGCTTTACACACAAAGGTGATATTCATGTCAGTTTGTGTGCACGTGTGCGTGTGTGTGTAAGTGTACAGTAAAATCCCAGTAGCAGTAAAGAAGATACCACAAACAGAGAAAGAGGGACTTCTAAATACTGAACTCACATTTACTTTGACAGCTAAATTATTCCCTCTTTTTCTTTTGCAAAATTAAGTAACACAGACTAGAACTGAAATAACATTAATATCATAACAAGGTGTGTCATTTTACCATTGCCTTCTCTCTTTGCTTCCTTCATTATTACGAGCAACACAATTAGCTAGCCAGATTATAACTAGCTAGCTGCAGATAAACCTAAAAACAAACTTAAAAAAGAAAAGAAAAGAACAGAAAAACTGCTTCTTTTACATTTAATTAAACAGTGTCCGAATTTCTGTCCCAGGTTGGGATGTTAGTTAGTTTAGCCGATGATAACAACAACATCAACACCTCCAACCACGGAGGACTGAATCCCACCCTCCTGAGGCGGTATGGAAATTTCCCCTCACCGAGTTTGGACAGTAAAGAAACAAGAGCTAAGAGACAGGTCTACGACACGAGTATCTATGAAATGTCAAAAGCAGGTAAAAAAAGATGTGGAAGACAAGGTAAACTTACATGTTTATTTCGTTCGCGTCTGCTCAAGGTCGGCGCCGAAGTTTCCCCTCGGCAAACTGAAAGCTCAGCTGTCACAGCGGCTGGTCTGCTCAGAATATCATTTGGTCATCTTGAAAGCGAAGCATCATGGGACATGTAGTGTTCAAACGAAATGCGCTTTTTTCCTGTCACACAGCAGCAGACAAATCTGTACAAGTTGAATTATGTGTGATTATGTTGTTTTTAGAAAAGAATAAACCTGATTCACTGGCTAATATTATACTCAGTTATAAATAGTCCTGCACTAAATCTAATCTTCTTGAAAGGTATGGCATTCAGCATTAGTTTTAAATAACAGAGAGAGCTTTAGATTCAACTGTGTTTTCTCTTTAGAGGCTGTGGTTTTGTAGTTCTATTCAACTGAATGTTGTACCGACATGTTCCTATATTTTGACAACCCCATCAGTGGGATAGGCCAGTGGTTTTCAAAGTGGAGGCCGCGGCCCCCTGGGGGTCCGCCAGGGGGCGCTCGGGGGGCCTCAGACAATCGGAAGGAAGATAAGAAAAAAAATTAGAAAAGTGAAAAAATATAATTATAATAATTTATTTTTAACCATTATTATAAAATATAATCTAATTATTTTATTAATCATTATTATAAAATATAATCTAATTAATTTATTAATTATTATTATAAAATATAATCTAATGATTTTTAAATCATTATCATAAAACATAATTATTAATAATATATCATATCGAAATGTTATTTGCCATGCTCATCTTTCTGATTCCCTGCCAGTCAAAACATCGTTCGTGACCTCATAATCCGTGTAGACCTGGCGGTTTGCACCATTTATCAAGCTGCTTTGCTCCTCAAGCTAGCATGTAGCTAGCACAAAATGGACAGGTTTTTGACAAGAAAGAGGCCGAAGGAACAGACGAATAGCCCTGTCGTGGAGGACACTGCTGCAAAAAAAGCATTCAACTCCTGGCCAACTAAAATCAGAAAATATGAGGCAGCACTTATGCTAAACAAATGTAATAGTTATTGAATAGTGAATAAAAGTAAGAAAAAACATTATAAAAGATGACGTTTTGTAGCATTGTCTGTAGGTTTGCAAAGGGGGTCCCTGGCCAGAAGCTAATGCTGTTTGGGGGGCCTTGGCATGGAACAGTTTGGGAACCCCTGGGATAGGCTAAGTAACAGAAGCACTTTGGTGTTTAATTCAACACAGTTTAACACCAGTTTACCTAATGTTTTGTCAAGTGAGTGTATATTTTTTTATTTATTTTTTTGCCTGAGTATTTTGTTCTTGCTTGACTGTCAAAGCACTTTGTAAACACTGTTTTTAAAGGTGCTATATAAATAAAGGTATTATCATTATTATTATTATTATTATATATCCTATATAAGATGCTTTGTAGAAAGACTTGGTCCCACACAAAGTATGTCTAGCCAGAGAATTCACTTCACACCCTGTGGATATTTTTGGTCTCACTGATCAAGCTTGCACAGAGTGTGTGACAGGTGATAAACTTCCAGCTTAAATTAGCTAAAGATAAGAAGCAGGTGTTTATGCAGAGCAGTAGATGTACGTAAATACCTCTGCATATAAACAAATAATCAAAAACATCCCTCTCCCTTCCACTGGCAACGACAATCCTCTACAAATGTTACAGCTATCTGATGTGCAGTTAAAGAACATCTGTCATAGAGGTTAATTTTAGCAACCTCTCTTATTTTATCTGGATCCTCCCGAACTAGAAAGGACTCCCACATGTGACTGGAGCAAATGCTGATCTATTTTAACCCTGAGGGCCAACCAGTGGATCTGACCGCAGAGCAGATGCTGGAGGCCGTTCAGAGTGTCAACTGATTGTGTGAGTCTCTGTCTACCTCTAGTGGTAAAGCACTGGTAGAACAGAAAGAATTTAGCCAACGTGGTCATGCAGCCCATGCAGTGCTGATATCTTGACAAATTTAAAAATTGATTTGTTATCCTTTATGTAGCAAATACAACTGCTGGACTGAATTCCCAGCAAGAGCTCACAAAACAATGCTCCAAAATAACCAATTTATTTTGATTTTAAGTGGGGATTGTATTGCCAGCTCAGCTTTCAGTGCCATAAATACATTTCCATGACAAGGAAGCAAACACAATAAGACCATGTCATGTGGTTAAAAGTAGTGGGAAAAGTGAGTGAGTGGCCTTTGACAGGAGACAATTTTGCTTATGATCTGTCAAATGTCATATCTAAACAGGCAAGCTCAGCTTCATTGCACATTATGTGACTAAATGTGGCAAATTAAAAACAAGACTTTTGTTCATTTTTTTCTTGCCTTATCTTTATTCTTCTCATGTGCTGACAACACTAAAACAGGTTTTCATACTCAAAGCACACTCTCTCCCCAGGTGGTTAGCTGCAACTCCACTGTCCATTGTTCCAAAAACATTCCTGAGTGGACAGCCAGCGCTACAGTATATGTGTGTCTTCCATTTGTTACTGATGATTAATAATTTACCACCGTCTCCATTGAAGCAGTGAGCTAGTGGTCTGCCCCAGGCCACTTCCTCTCCCAAGGACAATGGGGCCATTTCCTGCGGGGTGCAAAGCCGAGTCCACCAGAGAGACTAAGTGAAACAGGCAAGTATTGTAAAGCAGAGACATCATATCACTGTGTCCTGGCCTTGGAATGAAAGACAGGCTCGGCTGTGCATCGAGATTGATGGTCTGTTCACTGGGAGGTCGCAGGGCGAGACCGGAGCAAAGAAACCCAGACAACTTTTTGAACCCTGTCTATTTGGAAATATGTCTGCCAACACGTAATTTATTATTTATCTATGATATAATCACATAACAATATCAACACACAAGCTCAAGAGTAAGGCTGTATGAGCCTTTTAAATGCTTCCAAAGAAACTTTTATGAACAACATAGACTTCAAAAGCTAAATCTTGGACCAAAAAAAGAGGTGTTTTGGCGGCGTCAGCTTGAGCTCTAGTCCCACATGAATCCCACTCTTTTAATTCCTGGCTAATTTTCAAAATAAAGAGCCTGTTGTGTTGAAAACAATGGTGCCATTCACGTCACTGTGGCCCCTGTGTCCACTATCCAGGGATATCTGAGAAAGCAAAGTCAAAAGAACACAAGAAAAAGTCACTTTACTTTTCCAGAAAAATGTAGATTCATACGGTCAGGTCTGGCAATATGAAAGCACCGTTCCATTCAGTGAACAGTCTAATCATCAAGCCCCTCAAGCAACACATGAAAACCCAAGAGTGTCAATTGGGCCTGAGGCTATTTTTAAAGAGAGGGTTGTCAGTCCACACATTCAGTGTGACAAATATAATGGCCCGTGTAACCAGCAGTGGTCCAGCACGCCTTGTCCTCTCCTCTGCCTCTTTCATTCTCTGAGACACAGATGATGACTGCCACAGTGGTCACCTCCGAGAGACCCGTGATGATACAGCCTGCGGCAAGACATGGAGTACAGCCTGACCTATGTGAGTCTGTCAGAGAAGCAGCTAGAGGAGCTTCACTTTCATTATATTGCAATATTTTTAACAAGATTCAGTCAAGTTTCTGTCCATCTTTTTGTAGAGTTTGTAGAATGGAGGACTGCTATTGTTCCAGTCTAGTGTTAGTTTCAATTCAGTCTCTGTCTTTCAATTCAGTCTCTGTCTTTCTTACACACCGATCAGTGTCTGATCCTGTCCTGTGGTGTCTGGTAACACAGTGTTGTTAGTGGGAGCCTTTGGGTCCTATGGGTTGAGGGGAGGAGCCTCTGTGGATCCTCCCACAGATACTTGATCAGTTTGGGATCTAGTGAATTTGGAGGCCAGGTCAACACCTTGTGCTGTTCTTCGTGTTTTTTTAGTTGTTCCTAAACTGTTTGTGTGTGTGTGTGTGTGTGTGTGTGTGTGTGTGTGTGTGTGTGTGTGTGTGTGTGTGTGTCAGCCTGCATCCTGCTGGGGATGGCTGCTGCCATCAAGGAGTGTCATTGCTATGGGGTGGGGGTGCTGGTCTGGTCTGGGTGGGTGCTACATGTCCACACCAGGTCCAAAAGTTTCCCAGCAGAACATTGTATTCTTATAAGACGATCAACTTTATTGACTTCTCCTGTCAGTGGTTTTAATGTTGTGGCAGATAGTTGTAGAGCTGTGTATTGAAGCAGAATCTTGAGTTCCCAGTTACTGGTGGGGAATTTCGTTTTTTATTTGGCACATCTGTGGGTGGTGCCCACTTTAAACTCATATGACTAAGGTGAGCTCCAACCAGATTGGAGGACCTGTAATCACCTGTAATTGGAGGAATTAGTTTTGATCCTGGTTTATTACCCCAGTGAATGATACTTTTACTACTCATTAACGGTGTTTTGTTAATGGTTTTTGTTAATGGGAAAAAGTCAGGAGGATTATCGATAAACCCCATAACTCAGCGTGCTTCAAGCCCAGTAACGTACTGAGGCAGACACTTCACCACGATAGTCAAAACACCCAGCCAAAAGCAGAGCAGTGTAGTTCACACAGTTCAGTACAGCGAGGAATGTACTCACTTGTTCGCTGTAGAAACCAAACAACCACTTCACAAATACATAGCTCAACACAGGAGAACCAGTTCTTCAGGTCAGGACTGAGCAGACCACAGTACACCTGAAGGACAAGAGACTATTTTGAGGACAACAATGTCTGCATTTTAGCCAGAGCAGACAGATTGTTTGAGAGAAGAATAAAGGAAAACATCTGTGTAAGACTGAAAAACTCCTCTCTGAACATCCTAAACTTCACACCAGTTATTCAGGAATGAAGGAGCCACCTGTATACAAAGAATTCATAAAGACACTACTATTTGGCTGGAATAATGACAGTCTACCCTGCACAGACAAAACAGACAGAAACTTGACTGAATAACGTTAAAAATGATTACAGTATAATCAAAGTGAAGCTCCTCTAGTGGTCCGTCTGACTGTATCAGATAGGTCAGGCTTTACTCCATGTGTATGTAAATACGTACCTATTTAGCTTACACACATTTACACATAACACCTAACATGTTTTGTGCAGTCCTAGCCACATCACCTGTACACCCATCACCCACACCATTAAAACCACCTGCCCAATACTGTTTAGTTCTCCCTTTTGCCTCCCACAAAGTTTGGGTGCATTGGGCAACACGGGCCTTCTGAGGGTGTCCTATCGTGTCTGGCACCAGAACGCGAAGTCTTTGGGACCTGTGAGTTGAGGGGAGGACCCTCTGTGGATCGGGCTTGTTCCAGGGCATCCAGAGATACTGATCAGTTTGGGGAGTTTGGAAGCTCCCCACACCCCAAGTCAACAGCTCAGACTATTTTACATATTTTCTGAGTTGTTCCTAAGCGCGTGGAAGGACGCATTGTTCTGCTGGGGATGGCTGCTGTTAGGGAGTGTCGTTGCTATGGGGTGGGGGTGTCTGGTCAGCAACAATGTTTAGGTGGGTGGTATGTGTCTAAATAACATCTACGTGAATACCACAACCAGATAACCCAGCAGAACATTGCATTGCAAGATTATTAATGGTGTTCCCTTCGCCTGTCGTTGGTTTTAATGTTGTGGCTGATCTGCCCCTTCTTGTTCCTTTTTTTTTTTTTTTTTTTTTTTAAACCTTTTCTTCCTGAATAAACCTATTCAACTATTCTAGAACACGGAGAGCAACGTGAAACTGGAGTCAGATTCCTTGTATGTACGTGCAAGCTGATCCTGATTCTCAGATGTGTCTGCAGTAACTTTAATACATGAGTAATTGTTTTATCTTAAGCTTTATAGTAGTTATCTGACTCCAGTTTACATGTGACTATACACTGGAGCGTTTTAGGTTTTGTACTTTATTTGTCACACAAAACAAATATTCTCAATGGGTCAAATAGTTCTTTTCAAAATGTACTGATATGGTTTTTCACCAGACAAATTATTAAAAGGTATTAAACAAATAAACAAGTAATCCTATAATAGTTGGAGCTTAGTGACTTTGCTGACTTGTGATGAACACGAGACAACGCCTCAACGTGATGATCATTTCACAGGATGAACACTGATTTAAGGATTCAAAGCCTTTTTCTTATATATATAAAAGCCTCACTGAGTCAAACACTCATGACACAGCGCACACGAAACTGATCATATCTGTTTATCGTGAACTTGCGTGAGTGTGCCCCTTTCTGTCTTCCCGTTCGCAGTGACTCATACTTGGCCGTCTGGTTTCTGTTGTAATCAAGGTGTGGTCGGACGTCATGCAGGTGCAGGGAATGGACGCGAGCGCGAGGCGTCGTTGTAGTCTCTGTGAAAAGAGAAGCCAACCGAATGCACTTTACACCTGTTGTCACCTGTGATTATCTGCTGCGAAACACTCTTTTTATTCTCACATCCACAGCCAGTTTTCACTGTTGCAGGAACGATTAAGGAACTCTGCATCATCCTGCTGCGCATCTCTCCTGAATACAGTTCAAACACAACGCTCCACTATAACAAACGCTGCCAGCTCCTCTCCCAGTGTGCGGAGCTGTGCAGGCAGGGTGGGGTCGGGCCGAGGAAGGCGGAGTCTGGGCTGAGGTGACGCTCCTTTTACTGGGCTTTTTCTTTTTTTGTTGTCCAGAGGACTGTCGGCCAGCAGCAGCAGCGGTGGAGAGAAGTAAGGAGAAAGAGTGTTCCGCACCGAAGAGGGGAAAAAAACACTGCTCTGGAATAATCCTCAAAGGCTTCGTGTGTTTTCAAAGGTAGGATTCACCGAATTTACAGTTTTTGTTGGTTTTTTTTTTTTTACCAGCTCTTAAACTGCTCTTTGTGTTTTTGTCACTTACGGTTATGTTTCTTCTTCTTCTTCTTCTTGCGCACTTAAAACGCGATTTCTCACAGAAGGCGTTTACGCAGGAAATGTTTGCTGGTTTGGCCCATCTTTTTCTTATTCCAGTGCTAGTTCAGCCTTTGTATCGGGAATTCATTTCCGCATGCCTCAAACTGGCTCCTGCTGCTGTTGTGGAGTTCAGAGCGAGCTGCAGCCTCCAAAAGTTTGATGTCTTTTTATGTTAACAGACGGGGTTTTTTTTGTCTTTTTTTTTTGTCTTTTTAACAGTCCAAAGTGCCAGAGAGCTATTTTGGCAGGCTCATGGCTACATGTAGCCCCAGTATCGATCATAAAGCTGGACGTCACTTGTCAATAGGGGCCCCACAGTGTCATTGCTGGAGTTCCAAGTTTAGTCTATTGCATCTGATTGTGTCCCAGTACGAGACAGACAAAGAAACAAGGAAAGAAAGAAAGAAAGAAAGAAGGTTTTACAATATCAGAATGATGCAAGTCACACATAAAATTTTATGGACACCATAACATGCTGGCAATAAAACAACAACGAATTTACTATCCTCTACTAACTTACAATCAACTAGAAAACCATTCAGCAGTTATTTTACCAGTAATTTTATTCTTTAAGTTGAGCTACAGTGGTGCTTTTTTTATTCTCAGTGATCATATTTTGAATATCTTTGCATTTTCAACACATCGCCCGCCTTTAGAAACCATATTCGCAGTTGTCTGGCTTCTTATAGATCAATGAACTCAAGTTTGGACATTTGAGGTCAAACAACAGGAAAATAGAATGAGCTAAGCTATGAGAGCATGGGGGGGGCTAACGTCATGTACTTTTGTAATTTATGACAGTGAGGAGCTGGTGTGTTACTACAGCTTCCACCCACACACACACACTCATCTCTCCAGGTGTTGCCTAATTCTTCCATGAAGTCATTATCTTTGCAGATGCTCCACTCTTCACGATCCTCCTCGGTGAACGCAGGGACACACAACATCTTTCATTTGATTTTATGGGTAATTTCACTCCAGTTGAAATTACTTTCATTTGGTTATTTTGTTATTGGATTAAGTCGCCAGAGTCTATTTGAGACACATTTAGACGTTGAAACGAACCTAATCACCTATTGTTTTGGTGTCTGACTTATTAGCAACCATCACAAAGCACCAAAAAACGGCGCCAAATGTCCGGCTTGTTTCCAGAGCAGTGTGTCCAGCTGAGGTTGTTGAATGTGTGTCAGGTTGAATAGGACACGGTGCCAATACTCTGTGCCAGCCTGGCCTCACTGAGCTTTGCTCAGTGTCATCAAGTGGTGCAGCGGCAGACAGCAGCATGGTTGGAAAGCTGCTCCCGTCTGCCCTCAGGGAAGAGGGTGGACGGATGGTGGGGCGGCAATGGGGGTGACTTACAGTAGATTTTGTAGCTACAGCTGTGGTGGCACGGTGATAATCCCCCCCCTGCTTAATTCCCTGATACTGTCCTACATTAACAGAGCAAGAGGCCATGAGATCCTTCGGGTTATAAATAGGTCTACACTTTTCAAAGGAGATTACTGCATGGCATACATCCTAACCTTAATTTATTTATTTTTTTGCGGATTCGCTGTCTTACACCGTCTTTGTCTGCGTCCAGTGGTGCCTGACTGAGTACTTTCAAGGGGCTCAGTTACAGCCATTCGGCATGCACGTTAAGTGACCTGCTCTGTGTTTGCATGTTGCCCTGCCTTTGTGTTTTACTGTTCCCATGGAGAAAGGGACGCAGAGAGATAAAGTTTCCCGTCAGCGACGATAGAGGTTGAAGCAAAAGTGAAGTCATATGACGGCATTGAAATCTCCATGGGGTTCACGTCCAAAGGTTTAGGAGGAAATCTTCATCAGACAATGCTGTTCTCAAACACAAAGCGGGTTTATTCAAACTTGCAGGCTCCAGACACGCAGTGCTCTTTTCATTACTGTTAATGTTATATCTAACAAGCAAGAAACCAAAGTTAATTTGCTTTTATAAGGGATGATTTAATTTTAACCCATAAAAGTAAACCAATCAAGGGGGGGCGGGGGAGGCGATTTCAAAAGTCAAAACATTTAAATTTTCCTTATTTAGGATAAGTACCCTAACAAGAGCAGCAGCAATGATGAAAAAATGAAAAAATTCTTTGTCTGTCACAGACAAAACACGAGATCACAATCTTCTGCCAGAGTGCAGTGATATAATGCTGAGCAAGTGAAGCTGGCATCGCCCAGCTCAACCCTGAAGTTAATTATTTACCTTCAGCAGTTCTCATGGCTCGATGTAGCAAGAGCAAGAAAAAATGTCCCTCACTTTAAATGTCACAGGCCTAATGGCTGCTGCTGCTTCTTCCCATCACTTTCACTTTAAAACCAACACGAAAGTCTGCCAGGTTGGTCATCTCAAGCCAGCTCTTATCAAAGCTGTCCAAAACACCCACACATCAGTCTGACAGCAAGCTGGAAATAGCTGAATCCTACTGTTTTCTTCATGAATACATTACCATTGATAATTTTTTCATTACTGTCAAGGAGGGAGTGAACTAGATTCCAGCACTGACTCAAAAGACAAAGTTTTCACAGTCGGATGATTTGGCTGGGTTCTGCTTCTCAGTGCAGCGACTCTGATGACTCCTGCGGTGTCTGTTTTTCTTCGCCTCCTCCCTGTCCCTTAATTACACTTCTATGAGAGATTGAAGTGAGGGCAGCGAGGGTGTGGTAGAAACCAAAATCGAATCAACAGGGACGCTTGACTCGTTAGATATGCAACGTCCCACAAGGAAGTTAGTTTTGCATATGTTGAGATCTAGAGTCTCGTGCTTTGCTTGCTTTTTTTTTGTTCCCTGCCTTTGAAAGATTTTATGCTCTCATGGGTTGTGAAAGTTGTACAAGCCTGTGCATAATTTACAAAACACTGGATAAACTGAAAAAAACAACAACTGATGGGAGTTTTAGAAAATAAAGGCTGTTATTCTTTTTTTAGTTTTTTCTTTGTTCTTTGTAAGTTGACTTTTTGGCGGATTTGGTCCGTATGTGAAACAAATGATGTGCTGTTGTCGGAATAATTCACTCAGTTTCTAATACTGCAAACTTTTATATATTTAGATTTTCTTTTAACTAACTTAAAACGAACAAACCTTGAACCTGAACTTGCTTCAGGGTCCCTGCTCTCTCCAGCACCCCTCCGCTCTTGCTCCCTCGTGCCTCTAATCTCCCTGAAAAATTAATCATCTGTCACATCGCCTCAGCGCTCTGGCGTACACTGATGCGTAGCGGTGGCAGTTCAAGACTCCCTGTCAGGCCTTTAAATGGGGCTTTGGATGCGGCGTTGGCCACCGAACTTGGCCCGTGAACACACAGAGCCATCTTGATGTGCTTCAGCCTTTTTTTGGTGGCATTCAGTGGGGACACTTGAGAGAGGTTTCCTTTTCACTGGGACAGCAGTCAATGGGACAATGCTGCTATTTTCCTCTCTACCCCAAAGTAACACAGACGCCCTCTGTGCTATCAGAGACTTAGTTCATCCTTTTCCTTCCTACCAGCGACCAAACAACATGGAGGGGGGCGTATCCTTCCTCCTGCAGGTCCAAAGGCAAAATCAGTGCCCTTTAACTTCAACCAAACCTTGAGTAACTGTTCATGTAAAATGCAATATATCCATTAGACTTCCATATTTTTATTTTGTTTTGTTTTTCTAATATAAAGGACGATCGTTGGATATGCTATACTTCTGCTCCTCCCACCATATCTGATTTGAACCGTCTAGTGAACTTTGTTTCTTTTATTTCAAATGAGCATTTATTACTGCTCAGGGTACGCCCCTTTTTACTCATTCCACTCTCCTTTATCAGTTTTCTGTAATCTGATTCTTGTCTGCACTTGGGCACCTCCCCCAAGACTGCTCACATTTCCTTTGATTCACGGTGCGATCCCACAGGGAGCAAACAACAACAACAACTATACAGCAGTTTCTTTTTTTTTTTTTTTTTACAGCCACTGCATCCATCGGCCTAATTTGACTCATTAAAGTAGCTGCACTGAGTCAACTGACAAATCAAGGGACCATTAGCCATTCTGCTTCTTATTTTATTCATTGGCAGCGGTTGACTGTGTTGTTGGCAATGTTTCCAGATCAGGCGAGGAGGAGCAGCAGTCTGCGCTCTATCTGCCACATTTAGACAAATTCAGCTTGTGTGTTGCGCAAGTGCGCACCAGTATCGTCTGTGGGCTCTTGGTGTGGTGACGTTGCAGTGGTCTGGATTTTATCAACTGCCTGTTACATTCAGATGACACATGCTCTTTCTCCAACAGTTTGGGCCTTTACAAAATTTCATGAGCTGAATGCATGACATGACGTGACTGGTTGTGCACTATGACTTTGCATCTACGGTAATAGAAAATGCAGCTTCTCCTTATGTGCTTCCCCTCTCTGACCAGACAGCCCAGCAGTGTTGGTGAGTCAGATAATGTTGACCACCACTTCCTGTCACCCACCACAATAAATCCATTAGCTGTGCACCACTTCACATCCTCTCTTATTGATTCATAGCAAACAGCCATCCAGTTGGCCCCTGCTGCTGCCATTACAGTGCCATAACAGCCATTGTTGTACATGTAGGGGATGAGAGGCATGTGGGCTGGGGGGCCAGGAGGGTTAGTGGATATGTTAAGCTGTATCCTACTGGGACATGAGAGCCCCAAGTCTGTGGAGAAAGGATACAGAGAGCACAATGTCAGCTTCCGTCTGGAGACTCAGCTGGCCGGTCCAGCCATTTAGTCTGTCAGGAGGATTGGGCCTCGCGAGTGCAGGGTGTGTGTTAAGGTCATCAGGGAAACACTTCATAGTAAGAGGAGTGTGGGTTGCATGTCAAGGGACATATATGTGTCAGGGCGTGGGTGGGTGAAGGGGGGTGGCCTATATGTCAAATAGTTTATCTGTCCAGATGGTGGAAGAAGCTTTACAGATGTGCGCTAACGTAATCTTCTTTATTTGCTTGTCAGCCTAAACATAACATTAGCAAGCCTGTTAGAAACCACATACACACCAGGCGAGGCTATTTCTGCAACAAAGCCTCAAAACCAAGAAAATGTTCATTTAACATAAAAAATAAATATGAAGTCGCTCTGAGTTTAGATTATCTGAGCGTAGCTTACAAAAAAGCAGCTTGTATTTACAGGGTGTTATTTGCAGAACTTGTTGTTGTTCCCTGTTTTTAACATCGGTTTAACACTAATCAAACGATCAAAAGTTTCAGAGGTGCAGGTTGGGGATATTCCTTTTATCTTGAGCCTCCATGCTAAACAAAAAGGCCACAGAAACAGAGTAGTATCTCATCTAGACCTCGGCAAGAAAACAAACAAGCAAGCGTTCTTCCCGAAATGTTAAAAATATTCCTTTAAACATTACTCTAATTGTGCCAGCTTAATGTGCAAAAGTCTACCAGAAAAATACCAAAGACATGTTGTTTAGACCCCTGCCTGCCAAACGGGATTGCGGCTAAATAACAAATCACTGCAAGCTCTGTAAAGTGTGTTAGGAGCCACTTGAATAAGACTGGAACATGACCAGGGTTCATCTCCAGCCCCCCTGGGCCTCTTCCCTGACCTGATTCAGTCCTGCTGTGACACAAAGGAGAGCTTAGGCCAGCAAAGTCAAAAATCTGGTCTGCTGGAATGTCTTTTTTTTTTTTTTTTTCTCATCACTGCACTTAGTTTTTTAACTTTTTAATTACTGGGAGGAAGCAGAGGAGGGTAAAACGTAAGCTCCCCTCCAGCCATTAGGTGTATTCGTCCTCACCCACTCATGCAACAACACCGCCACACCCTTTTTGAGAGCCTGTCACTGCTGTGGAGACACTCCCTGTCTGACATGCCTGTGGGGGGGGTGGGGGGGACTGACAGGACAGTGAATGTGTTCTCAATATGTTACTCATTATTTGTCATAATAGCCGTGTCCTCACAGTAACTGCTGCTGAGTCACATAGACGTTAAGAGGAGAATAGTGTAAATGTACAAATCATGTACTTTTTTCGGCTCATGATTTACGCTTAGACATACTGTAGGACAGATTGAATATGTAGTGTCAGTGCGGAATGTCACGCCAGTGTTTCAGTATCCATCTCTGCTTTTCTGTTTCAACTTGCTCGCTGGCAGCTTTCACTGATACGCATTCCTGGCTTTACTGTGCAGGTTTTTTTTTTTTTTTTTTTTTTTTTCTCCTCCCTGAAGTCTTTCACAAAGGCGGTTGCTTAACAAGATAGTGGGAGGTGACGGGTGTGAAATGCGTGTTATTCCGAAGTATGGCTTCCATGTTACTGTGAGTCTGTGTGGGCGGAGGACTGGTAACGATGATGATGGCGCAAGGTCCAGTGAGAGTGAAAAGATGCATCACTCATTAACTGGAAGGGAGCAAAGTCTGATCAGAAGTACACGGTTCAACCAAGAGCCGTATCTTGGCACTGGACAGTGTGGGAGGGAACTGTAGATAAGCTTTGTACTCATCATAATATACAAAACAAGGTTTCTTTAGTCAAATTGTTTGCTCAGCTTTGGCTTTTAGTCTCCTTTATATTATTTTAAATACAAACTGTTGAATGGTTTTCTTTTCTTTTGGGCCACTGTCCTGACTTTGTGGAAGTCGTTCAGAAAAAGTAAAAAAGAGAAAGCCCCTGAGAGAAGCGCACTTCTCAACAAACAAGTGCTCGAAGCTTCAGACATCAGATGGGTCAGCAGATAAAGCCCCCACAGTACGGTGCCTGAGCAGACTTTCAGCTATCTAGGCAATAGGCGGGGCGTGTCACAGCATTGCAACAGTTGGCTGAACCCGCTGCCTCGCCCAGGAAAAACAAAGACTACACAAACACTGTCCCTGATTTACAGACAACGTGAAAGTTCTGCGCCAACAAAAAGTCACATGTCCTTGATTTTTATATCAGCGGCGACTCTGCGTTTTAGCAATGGATGAATAGAATGGTATTGTTTCTCGTAGAAAGCAGAGCCAGATTCAGTTTGTCAATTTGTTCATTGCGACATACAGTATATGACATATTATTTTGTGGTCTCTTACCATTTTGACAGACAAACCCTCATGCTCGTATTTATAAAAGTGGCCACACCTTTTAGTTAGAAAGGTGGGAATGCGCACTCTCTTTGCATGCATAGTTGACTGTGGTCTGATGAGTCAGTGCTTTATCTGTAAGGTGGCATGTAGCTGCGAGCTCAGACAGTCATATGGGGCCTGGTCCCGCTGGATCTCATGCCAGATGCACTACTGCTGAAACTCACCGAGCCGATGTTTCCCGTGAAATTGAAAAGGGGACATGTCAAAAGAAGATCAAAGTTTTGTAAATAAAATGAATGTAGAGAATTGGGATCTTGACAAATGACACAGAGAGAAAACGGAGGACAGATAAATTAACTTTCACTGTACATATTTTGTTGGTGTCAGATTCATATATTTTCGAATAGAAACCCCTCATAGGGGCTACAGTAAAGCGCACACACACACACACACTGTGCTATGTTTGTAGGAGAAAACCTGGGCTGAGGGACTGAAACACATATTTCAGAGGGAAAGAAAAATGAGGCTTTGTTTCTTTTACTTGTACACTGTGTACAGCCCCATTGTCAGTCAGAGAGACAAAGCAATTCATGTTTGTACAAATTCTAACATTATATCTAGTGATCAGTTTCGATTACAGCACTCACCACATTGTTAAGTTGTTTGCTCCATAAAGATGAATGAAAGCACAGGTGAAGCTTAAAGGACTTTCAGCCGTAACTTGTTTTATGACTTCTAGTGAAGAAAGAAGATAGTTAATTATTACGCTGCAAGCAACAACCAGATGTCACAGAAAAGAACCTCAATGATGGAGATGTTTATTTCCCTTCCTGTTTGAACCGTTTATTTCTAGGCCTTGCCGTGTGTACAGACCCCTCCTCATCCATCATGCCTCCACTGCAGCGCCTGCAAAACATGTACACACACGCAATCTACCCCAGCAATGTGCTGTGGGACAGTCAGACGTCTGACAACACTTGCAAGCAGCACAGTGAATGCATTGTACTGTCGGTCATATGTTGCATGCAGCGGCGTGCAGCTGTTAAATGCAGATTTTTATGTGAAGAATTTCAGCAGTGGAAGACCTGCAGGCTGCAGAAAAGGGAAGATAGAAAATAGCTCTGCGTCTTCTGACTTTCAGGGTTTACTTTGAATCTGTCAGGTCTCTTTAAAGCACTGTTTGTTCCTTCTCTCTGTACACAACGGAGACCTTAACAGAACAATTAATAAATGCTAGAAGAGGATTGATTTAATCTTTTGCATAATATTTCAAAAAGTCTGAGATTCACATGAACAAATGTTTTGACTTTTTGAATTTCCAAGTAAATGTGGTGAGGTAAATTATTTTTGTTAGGGAACAATGATGTAGAAGGCGTGGAACAAACATGCACCAGCAAGTAGTAAATAGCAGGCGGTTACGCAATCTCGAGCACTGTTGGAAAGAGTCTGAACAACCAGCAGTTGTGTTGTTTAATTTGCCTCTTAGGCTTACTAGAGTACGTTTATTATTTTAAAAGACAATGGTCAAGTAGGAGTTGTCTTAAAGATTTGGACTTGTATGTGTGTGTGGGTGACGAGAAGTGTGCTCACTGTCTTCTGTACACACTCACACCCTTTCTCATACACTGGAAATGAAACCTGACGAGCAGGTTCCTGAATGCCATACGTCAGCAGCAGGCTACTCCCACTGCTGCATGGGCAGAGGCCGGAGGTGAAAGGTCACTCAGACTGCTTCGAATTTCTGACTTACAGCTGTCTCTCGACTCACTTCGCTTTCCCTCCCACGTGAGCAGCTTCTGCTCCTCTGTGTTGTCATTATCAGGGCAGGTCCATCCTGTGAGCTGTCACTCCCCAGCAGTTTATAAAAGCAAAAAAACTGTATCACAGTCATGTATAAGTGAGCGGAGACTCTGAAGGGAATATGTAGCGATTTAAGGAAGAAATGTTGGAAATTCTGACTTTGGCTTTCCCTGTGTGTTTTAGGTTTCCATCATTGTTGCTTTGATAACGACGAACCACGATGGCAATGCAAAGTAAGTCTTTCAGTTTATATTTCTGATTATTGTTATGCATTTTAAGTGTTTTCGTACCATAGTGAATTTAACTTTTATTGTGTTATTTTGTACTTTGGGCTATATCATAGCATGGTTTTCAAAGACCAATTACCTTGCCTACTTCCATCTATTGTTTTAATGCATTTCCATTGAAGCCGCTTCCCTGTAACAAATGATAGCTAAAGGTTGCTTCTGTAAAAAGGTTCCTTTATTTACTATAGAAATAAAACTCTCATTTCAAGGGGGAAGAATCTATTATTATTATTATTACTACTTGTGGAAGTTCAATAAAGTTTCAGTTTAATAACCCTCTGAATCTCCTCATTTTCAATGTTTATTAAATCTGTTGCTTTAAATTGCTTCTTTAACACATCTGATATCCCCTGTTCCTCTGTCTGTGGCAGTGGGTGAGGTTGAAGGCTCTGTGAAGGTGGCAGAGTGGCAGCAGACCATGTATGGCTTAGATTCAGGCATCCAGTCTGGAGCCACCACAGTCAGAGATGACGACGGCGAGTACACCACCAAGCACTACACCATGACCACCACCATGACATCAGAGCCCGGTAAGACAAAGCAAGGTTCAAGCAGGTTAATATGCTAAAACACTGCTGTAATTACATGTAGGCTGTGATATCATTGCCTCTTGTCTCGATAGACTTGGATTCCCAGTACACAATGACCAGAGCCCAGCGGGTGCGGGCTGCAATGTTCCCAGAGACCATGGAGGGAGGCACCACCATTCTGTCCACTCAGACCGACCCGTCCCAGATGACTAACGTCCAGCGGCTGGCTGAGCCATCTCAGATGCTCAAGGCGGCCATCATCCATCTGATCAATTACCAGGACGATGCCGAGCTGGCCTCACGCGCCGTGCCGGAGCTCACCAAACTGCTCAATGATGAAGACCAGGTGATGAACACAAAGATGTGCCCATGAACATAAACATCAGACATCTGTATGGAATTTAGTTGAAATTTGCCTTTAACTGGATACATCTTTCGGAAAGTAGTCAGACGACTGTAGACTGACAGAAAAACAAAGAAATAGTAAATACATTCAGTCTCTTATTTGCTGACAATTGGATAAATACTAAAATTCTGTCTATAGAGATTATTTAAAGTAGACACTGTGAAAATTTCACGGTAGGGAAAGGTGGAGGTCCTTGTTTTGTGCATACTAGTTCATTATTATGGCTTATTGAGACTCAAAATGGAACAGAGACATCTTACACCTGTGCTAAATGTGGAGGTAGCTCCAGGAGCTGGTTAGCTTAGCTTATCTTAGCAGACAAACATGACTTTGTCCCTACATGGGAAAATCTGCCCACCAACCTGTCAGAATTTCACTTATTAACACATTATTTGTTTAATAAATACAAAAACTTAAGCATAAAACAATGTGTGGTTGTACAGGTTGTTAATGCGCAGGACTCCACTCCAGTTGTGTGCTAAGCTAAGCTAACCACAGCTAGTAGTAGCTTCAGACACACCAAATTCACTAGAGCACCATATTTTCTTCTTTTAACAACAAAGCAAACAAGCAACACATTTGTAGAAAATGTGGAACTATTTAGTAAATCAGAATTCATAACGCATTAATAGTTTAAGTCCTTAAGCTTCTTCCTTGTATTTGTTTCATGTCTTTAATATCTGGTTAGCCAAAATTTAATTTAATTTGGAGCTATCACCAAGAACTAAGACTGTTTAAGTTCAAATTCATTTTTATCTGCAGCCCTACATTTATATTTGGCTCCATAATCATAATTCTTTCTTTGTCTCTCATCATCAGGTGGTGGTCAGCAAGGCGGCACAGATCGTCAACCAGCTCACCCGCAAGGAGGCATCGCGGCGTGCGCTGATGCAATCCCCTCAGATGGTGGCAGCGGTGGTGCGGGCCATGCAGAACACCAGCGACATGGAGACGGCAAGGGCCACGGCCAGCATCCTCCACAACCTCTCCCACCAGAGAGAGGGCCTGCTCTCCATCTTCAAGTCTGGAGGAATCCCCGCTCTAGTCCGAATGCTCAGGTACTTCTGGGCGACAGATCGTGAATTACTTCATTTATCACAGTTTGATCCTTTTCTTAGTCGTTTGTAAAGTCATAAAAAGTTTCCTTTCTATTGTAGTATACATATGACGGAGCATATCTACAGTAAAACACCTTAATTGTTTGAGAAAAACGATTCCAGATTGCGTTTAACCTTTGCTGAGGCATGCCAAATACAGACAGTCAGATTGTTCTGATGTTTAATGGAGAAAGCTACCAGTGTCAGCCTCGAAAGACAACACTGTAAATCAGCCAAAGACTTCCTTATTGTTACTCCTACCATTAGTTTAGTCCAGTCACGTTCTTAGGAGTGTGATGACTCGTAGTCTGGGTAATGAGGCAGAGCATAATGATTTAGAAATTTAAGAGTGAACACACCCAGTCATGGAACTTCCCTGTAAATAATAGACCTGTCATTATTTTGTGATGCCCTCTAAGCACACGTGTTTCTCTTCCTCAGCTCCCCCATGGAGTCTGTGCTCTTCTATGCCATCACCACGCTCCACAACCTGCTGCTGCACCAGGAGGGAGCTAAGATGGCTGTGCGCCTGGCTGACGGCCTGCAGAGGATGGTTCCCCTGCTGAAAAAGAGCAACCCCAAGTTCCTGGCCATCACCACAGACTGCCTGCAGCTGCTGTCCTACGGCAACCAGGAGAGCAAGGTGTGTGTGTGTGTGACTGACGGTTACATGTCGTTCTAGCACATTTAATAATATGGTTGGTACACCTCACAGCAGCCAAGTATTGTAATGTGATGCCAAGTATTGTAATGTGAAGCTGTTGAAGTTGTTCAGCATGTGCGTGCATGTTTGTTTTGTTTTGGGTGTGGCATGTGAACCGAGTCGTTCAGGTGCTTGCAAAGCGAGGGTTTGGGTGTGGTTATGTGTTGAGAATAGTCACATGTAAGATGGTTAATAGAGGGTCATGTGCCTGGACAGGTTGGGGCTTTGTTAGAGTTGCGCATTTTAAAATAAAAGGATTTTTTTTCCCACAAATGGAGCCCGAATATTAAGAAGTGAATCTGCATTTTACGTAGCAACATACTCACACATTCTCTGTGTTTAACAGCTGATCATTCTTGCCAACGGGGGTCCTGAGGGTCTGGTTCACATCATGAGAAACTACAGCTACGAGAAGCTGCTGTGGACCACAAGCCGCGTGCTCAAAGTCCTCTCTGTGTGTCCCAGCAACAAACCCGCCATTGTAGAGGCTGGTATGTGATATGCTTTCCTTGTGAGCGCGCACCTGTGTGTACATGGTAGTCATACAGGTGTGTCAGCTTTTTGTTACCTGAATTGTGGTTCCTTGACAGCACAATTTATGAGATGCTGCTGAGAGCTGAGTGATTAGACTTCTCTGTTTGCTGCAGGTGGGATGCAGGCTCTGGGTCAACACCTCACAGGGTCCAGCCAGCGCCTGATGCAGAACTGCCTGTGGACTCTCAGGAACCTGTCTGATGCTGCCACTAAGCAGGTTTGTGTCTTAGATTTATTTTCCTTTTCTTCCTCTTTTTGTACATCATGTTTGTTACCATAATTCTACACATGGAAAACTCATGTGAAACTGATCTTATATTCCAGGAGGGTATGGACAGTCTGCTGCAGGTTCTGGTGGGCCTTCTCAGTTCAGATGACCTCAGCATGCTCACTTGTGCCACCGGCATCCTGTCTAACCTCACATGCAACAACGCTCACAATAAATCTCTGGTCACCCAAAGTAATGGTGTTGAGGCACTGATCCACGCCATATTGCGTGCTGGCGAGAAAGAGGATGTGACCGAACCGGCTGTTTGCGCTCTGCGCCACCTGACTTCACGCCACCAGCAGGCTGAGATGGCCCAGAATGCAGTGAGGAAACACTATGGCATCCCTGCCATAGTCAAGCTGCTCAACCAACCCTACTACTGGCCCGTCATCAAGGTAGAGTCTAGTTAATGGAAGTGTGTTATCTCAACAAAATGTGGTTGTTTAAGAAAGATGGTGGAAAAGGGTCCTAGATCCTAGAACACAAAAGAAGGAAGATCCTGAAAAGTAAGTGGTTTGAAGGATTAAAACAGTAAAACGAACAGAAAAAGACTGGGGATAGATGGACAGAGAATACGACAGGTAGGGCAGGGGGCCAGAGTTTCAATCAGCCTGAAAGAGCATGATATGCCCATAACAGCCGGAACAGTATGTTTTACAAGAACAGCTTTTAGGGAAATAAACAGACAAAAGGTTGTTTTTTTTTTTCACAGATGTTGTTTTTCTTGCTGGCTAAATTAAGAAAATTGTATCGTGATTGTATCTTTGCTCTTTTTCCTGCCTGAAGGCTGTGGTTGGCCTGATCCGTAACCTGGCCCTGTGCCCAGAGAACCAGGCCCCTCTGAGGGACGCAGGAGCGATACCCCGTCTGAACAACCTGCTGATCAAAGCCTACCAGGACGCCCAGAAACACGGCTCATCCAACCAGCAGACATACCAGGCAAGCGATGCACTAGTGTCAAATGACATTTATCAAGGAAACTGGTAGTTTTTCTGTAGATTAACATATACCGCTTTTATGTTGTTCCCAGGATGGAGTGAGGATGGAGGAGATTGTGGAGGGCTGCACAGGCGCTCTGCACATCCTGGCTAGAGATCCTGTCAACAGAACAGACATCGCCAACCTACAGACCATTCCTCTTCTTGTCCAGGTAAAAACTCAATCCATCACATTTCCCTGCATTCATAATCAAATGTATTTATATTCATTTCAATTTTTTAATCATTCCATTCCTATCTTTTGCAGCTGCTCTACTCTCCAGTGGACAATGTGAAGCGTGTGGCAGCAGGCGCCCTGTGTGAGCTGGCTCTGGACAAACCCTCAGCTGAAGCCATCGACGCCGAGGGAGCATCGGCTCCACTGATGGAGCTGCTGCACTCCAACAACGAGGGCATTGGTAGGACACCCAGATAATGCAGTGTGATAAGCTTACCGTAATGTAGCATTTAGTCATAGGTGGGATGCAACAAAGTCAATTTACTCAAGTGCTGTACTTACTGTAAGTGCAGCTTCCAGATACTTGCACTGAACATGACTGTGTCTTTTTTCTGAGACGGTATACTTTTTATATTGAAACGTACCGATAGTGGGATCATAAAATAGGGTGTAGTGTCTAACTTTTACAGATATTTAATCAGTATATTAAATTACCTATTTATCTTCCCCTAATTTAGCTTGATGATTTACAGTTAGTATTTTTCTAAATAAAGAGAACCACTTTTATTACTTTTTTTAATTACTTTATCTTCCAAGATTTAGATTATAGATTTTCAGTAGGCAACGTCTTTACAGGATATGAAGCTAACACCTAGCCTGACATAGCTAAGACAGTTGCGTTTTGTGGGTGTGTGCGTTTCAACTGAAAAAGAGAGGAAAAAATACCTCTGCACACAGCTGAATAGTTCTACCCATTATGTTGTATGCAAATTAAACTCAACTTGCATTTCTACGTCACTGCTATTCTCAAACACTTCATAAAGCCTATCTGATCTTTTCTAAGACTTAATTACTTCCAAACAGAGCGGCTCCGGGCCGACTTTCCACAACAAAAACATTGTGGGTGGGAGAAGCTGGCGTCCATGCTAGCAGATTACTACCTTAATTCAATTTAACAATTGAACAAACATTACGTGACATCTTATTATGTGAGCTTTCGAGGTGCTTTCTTATCTTTTTTTAGTCAGACTAGCTTTCCGAGTCATTATGTTAAGCTAAGCTAGCCAGCTGTTAACTCTAGTTTCATTTTTAGTTTAGAAATGAGAGTGGTCCCTGTCTTATCTAACTTACATTTTTAGCTACTGTTAGCTTAAATACGTTCATGCACAAAACAGCCCAAATGTGTCTCAAAGAGCTGTCATTTAGGCCACTTTATTGAGTTATCTATCAATGGGTACATCATAAGAAACTGTTCCACATAGGAGAACTAAAATACCATCAAACAACCTGGCAGACAGAGGAGCACAGCTTTTGTGGATGAGAGGAAATTCAACTGCATGGTGTAGAAAATTAGATCATCACTGCACAGTAAATCAAAGAAGGGTTATCGGTGCACATGTTTTTTTTTGTCAGCAGTCAAGAGAAGACTTAATGACCAGAACCTCAGAGGATTCATCACAGGATCCCCTTGTAAACCTTAAAAACAGAAAGGCCCGGCCTGCAAGTCTATGTAAACCTACTCAAATTAATGTATCATCCACTAGTTTATTGAGTCTAAATTACAAAATTGTCTATATCTATGGTCTGGTCTCTATGTCATCCCAAATATTATGCTTTTAAAGTTTATATTTAATTACTTTTTTGATTGTTAAGATGTAACACACCTAAACTGTGACATTATTATAGCTTTTGCAATTTTTATTTTTTTTTATTTATTTTTTTTGCACCGCTGAATGTTTGCTGGTTCTTTCTCCTTCAGCTACTTACGCTGCAGCTGTGCTCTTCCGCATCTCTGAGGATAAGAACTCAGACTACAAGAAGCGAGTCTCTGTGGAGCTCACACACTCTCTGTTCAAACACGACCCTGCTGCCTGGGAGATGGTGAGTGTATGTGTGCGTGTGTGAATGTGTGTGTGTGTGTGTGAATGTGTGTGTGTGTGTGTGGCGCCCTCTGCTGCCAGAACAACTGAACATCTAATTTTATTATAAAGTCACTTCAACTCTTTTGGTTTCATATCAAACAAATCCCAGAACTTTAGTTTCATTCTGTGACGCTAAAAAAAATTCTGCTATTTTATTATATGAATGTATTGAACACTCAAAGAGGGTATTAAGAGGGTATTAATAAGCTCTTTATGTTACAAGTGTAAGGTTTTTTGACCCTTGACCTCTTGTGACCTTCCTGCAGGCCCACAACACTATGCAAATGGAGGGAGCCTATGCAGATGGTGAGTAACGATGGCAGAAATGTGCACATGCAGCACATTCCTCAGTGGGTCACTCCACCAAGCGCTGTACTGAGTTGGCAGGTTGCCTCCCTGCAGCCACACTTACCATAAACTTTAATTAACAAAACTAACACATAGTACCTATTGTTAACACATATTGCAAAGCAGCTTAGAGGTCCAGTAGTATTTCTTGCTTTTGTGTCTCTATCAATTAATCACAAAATCTTCCATTATTACTTGGTGGACTTTGGTTTTTCTCTATCAAAAGTCACATTATACAAACAAGATCCAAATGCATGTATTGAAAAAAATATGCTTTTCTGTTTGATTTGATTTGATTTGATAATTTTCTTAGAGTTTTCCCCTCCATCAGTGTCCTTCTTGGTGTCTCTTTGTCTCTGTTTGCATCTTTCTTTTAACTTCCACTCTTTCCCCTACTTGACATTTTTTCCTTTTATGGTCTTGATATTCTCCTACCATGGGGCAGAGAGGCTCTAGTGGGTCAAAGGTTCAGCTGCTCTTCTCTCTATCATCACAGTGTTGCTAAACGTATGGAATAAATGTGGTTTTTCGCCAGCTTTTTCTGCGTGCACTGTGTGTTGCCACAGTGGTGACCAAAGCAGTAAAAAGTGACAATTCATCTGTTGATCCGGTGTGTAGCTAATGACAAAACTAATTTTTTGATTACTAATGTAATCTCTTGCAGAGCTAGATGGCTACGGACAATATGCAGCTGACATGCCACTAGAGCCGATGGAAATGATGCATGAAGAGTACCCCCCCAGCATGGGCTACGACAGACAGTTCAATGAGCAATATTAAAGGTCAGCACTCGATAGTGTTGTGTCAACCAGTCGTGACGCGTTGGATAGCTTTTTAAATGATGTATTGTTTGGTGAGAGTTTAACACATGAAAAACTCAGTCCATCTGCTCCATCAGCACTGTGAGGGAAATATCTCAATATTTCCTAATATATGAAGTAGCTTTTTTTTTTATCGAGACATAGGCTCTCAACTCAATTGAGGCAAAGACAGGGGACCAAAACTTAAGATCCATAAATAATAACATATCAAACTAATTCTTTGTATTGGCATACTAAAGTGGTTGGTAGGACAAATAATATTAAAATGTAAAAAATAAATAATTAAAAATGGTTTGAATTGGTACCAGCATTGTCTGTTACAATAAAGATTTATTTTTTATTTATTCACAGCAACATTCACATAGATGAGAAAATGTATAAGATAAATTTTGTGTACAAATGATTTAATTTTTATTTTATTTTATTCATTCAGCATGTTTATGTTTTTTATGTTTTTTCTTCCGATCATCCCAGAGGAGAAAAAAGAAGTGGAGGCAGAGTAGCTGAAGTTGGATGCGATGATGGGACAAAGAAGACGAGAACATGGTCATCAGCAGAGATTATTCCCTCTGCTCTTCGCCTGATGTAATATATGCAATTATCTCAGAGTACGGGACTCCTAATCTTAACAGGGCTTTGTTTTATAGCATAATTTTGCTGATTATAATTCTGACAGTGACTATGCTTGTAGGTTCTGTTAGAGAATCTTTTACGAGTGTGTGCATGTGAGTATGTGTGTTAATGCTTTCGGGTGGGTGTTCTATGCCAAAGAGATTTTATTTTGTGATGATAATCGTGTAGCCTCCTTTTTTTTTTTTTTTTTTTTTTTTTTAAAGAAAAAGAAACAAAAAAAAAGAGAATAATAGTTGAAAACACTGCCACAGGTGGCTCAATGTGCACAGTGCACCTACTCACCGCTCCGCTTAACGCCTTTGTAGCAGACACTACTGTCTTTGCTGTAGTTTTGACTTTATATACTGTCAGCTTTCTCCCACTGTGACCCAGAAGTCAGTGAAGGTAACACTTCAGCCTTGTGGCACTAATTCAGTAAGAGGGACAGGTGGAGGTCTTTGAGAGGGCAGTGTAGGGCCGCTCCCCACTCGGAATGTAATCAGCTGATTACAGGAGGTGTGGATGATCAAGACAGAGGTTTGTTTGTTTGTTTTTATGACTTGTTTCTCATCTTTTATAAGTTATTAACTGGGAAAAGTAAACTGTCATTACCATTACATTACCAATACTAACAGAGATGTCTTTGATATTCTTTTAGAATATTGTGTCTGTAGTAAGAAAACAGCAAGGGTGAAGCCAATTAGTTTGATTTCATTAGTCTAATTTCATAAGTCAACACATGAGATAATAGTCTGGGATGGCCCTACAGCTGGAGCAAACTACTGACAGGGAAATTTGTCTTTCTACTTAATAAGAGTTTTTACTGAAATTTTGTTTAATAAAAATAAAGGATATATTAAACGTGTTTTGGTGTTCTTGTTTACTGCATTAAAGGTCAGAAATGTTCCCCCTCTTATACTGCACATCCATCATAGCGACACCGGAAGCTGTTGTTACACAACATCTGTCCCATATCCCTAGATAGACGCCAAGCAAAACTGCTCATATCTAAACATTTTCTTTGCTCAGAATCTTCACCGAACAAGGCTTTTAAACAGAACAATGGCAGCATGCTCGCCTTCAGTGGACCAGATCATTAAAATGGGTACATTTAAAACAACACTCTTGCAAAATTATAAAATGACTATATAATACATTCAGTTTTAGGGCTCTGAAATTGCTTACTGTATTCACATATGACTATACTAAAAAAGGAGTTACATACAGAGTTGTGTAATTGGATCCTGCGAAGAAAAAAAGGCAAACGTACATGTGTAAAGTTGAGAGCACTCACAGCTGGAAGACAAAACCATCTGGATGTAATGATTATGACTGAATAAAGGTTAAACCTTGCAGCGGCTATCAGAGCGGCTTTGGAATCAAATGGAAATGTAATTTAAACCACAGAAGAAAATGTGTTCTTGATTATTTTCATCCAAATCATGTATTTCTTGAGATGTACACGTGACACGTGCTATGTTATTTCTGTCTCCTTCAGATTACGTGGAATCTCTTTGGAAACTCGTCTTTTATGCTCTCCCTCTATTGTCCTGGTGGACAATAATAAGAGTCCTGGTGGACAATAGAGGGAGAGACAATAATGTTGTTGCTGTTGTGTAGTTCACCGTTTCTCTTTTCTGCTTGGGCTGAACTTTGTTTAGTTGAGCAACATCCACGTAGTTGATATTTTCAACTTGCGCAATGACAAGGAGTGTCTACCGGCTGACTCGTTGATTCACTGTGACTCAATGCAGACCATCATAGCTCTCTAAAGTCAGGAGCTAATTTACAGTGCGTCAGCCTGAAAATGTTGCTGCATGCACTTTCTTGATAAATGTGCTGGATTTTATTCTCAAGTTCTACCTAATTGTGAGCATCAGTGTTTATGATATGCTGTTTATTGATGGCTGCAGATGTTTTGAAGTGCTCCTTGGGTCTTAGTACTGAAGGAGTTACTGTATACATAATGAATGTAACATAATTAAACTCAGTCTCACATTCAGGGAAGACTGACAGAATGGGAACAATAAAGAAGTAAACAATTTTCCCCCTCTCAATTTGGATTCAACAGTTGACATTTTATAGACGTTTTATATCAAAAAAAAAAAAAAAAGACTGAGCTCTCACTCAAGCCTTGCATAACAGACCCTGTTCAGGCCTGGTATTATTAAAATACACCCTGAGTGATCTGATCACAAGTGGCCAGCTTTAAGTACAGGTGTGAACTGTTAGGGACCAAACAGTGAGGCAACATGGACACAAGAATTTAATGGAAGAGGGATTTTTATAAAAAAAAAGCAAACTTAACAAGAGCCAATAAAAGAGATGAACAAAATGTAACTATATCCAAATTTACCCCAACAAAATGAGGCACAAACTGATCAAACACAACAATACACAAGGAGACCTATATACTGGTTCATCAAACTAAAAGAAACAACAACCAAATGTATACTAAACCCAGCTACACCCCAAGCATTTTTGCTCCTCACTCCCTTTGCTCACCGGAAAGGACACCACAACTCAAAGACAAAGAAATAAAGAAATGATAATGTTAATGTGTGTAGCGTCATATGTCAAATAAAATCCTAAATTAAATAACACTGTGTACTCTTAAATAACTTGCAGTTGACAGCGAATGACACTGATTTTAATATGAGATTTTACCTGGACACACCCAAGATGCACTGAGGAGGCATTTGACATCAGATCACTCAGACCACCTCTGGACGTAGTCTGGGCTGCTTCTGACCACATTCCTGGTAGTGTGAACACAGACTGCACCGCGGCCACATTGAAAGACCACCTACTCAACTGACATCCTCAGTGTAAGTAGAGTTTTGCCTCATTCATTCATCTTCTTCATCTTCTGTAGCCGCTTGGTGAGAGGCGGGGTACACCCTGGACAGGTCGTCAGTCTATCGCCAGGCCTCAGTCATTCAGAAAACCATTATTTGCAATGATCACCAGAAAAGACAAAAGCACCTTGAGGTATGTTCATTAGCAGGTCTTTTCATATATTTTCTCTTAACCTAATAAAATAATAAATAATTAATTAATGTGAAAGTTTAAAAAGTTAACATCTGACCTTTGTGCAGGTCAATAACTAACATCAGGGCAGAGGTAAATAAACTAATAACCTGACAAGCTTGCCCAAAACTGTGATTGGATCTCAAGTGGTGGCTTGAGACACATGCAGAGACACATTTTAATGACAGGACCACATGTTCATAAAGTTGGCCAGTTATGATAGGATGACTCAGGATGAGATGGAGAGGAGATCTTGAGGCTCGCAGCCTCTTGATGCTCTCCTTTATCTGACTGAAGTAATCCACAACCTCACATCATATTTCAGATGATCAGTAATGAAATTACTGGGTTCTGCTCGAGGTTTCTTCCTGTTAAAAGGGAGTTTTTCCTTGCCACCGTTGCCTTCAGGCTTGCTCTGGGGTTTCAGGCCGGGTTTTTGTAAAGCGTCTTGAGACGATTTGTATTGTTATTGACGCTATATAAATAAAATTGAATTGAATTGAATTGAATTGAAATAATTGAATACATGTGCATAGCCGTTTTATTCAGTTTTCTCATCACCACTGTGACTATGTCCACATATAAACACTTTAATTCAACATTTCTGAGTGACCAGTCAAAACAGATACACCATGCAGACACAGTATACACCATGTATAGTAATAAATGTGAGAGGCGAGCTCAGTGAGGACAGAGAAGAACTGATGACATGTTACTTTAAGATTATTGCTTCGAACATAGACCTGTCCCTCATTATAGGTTAAAGTGTGAGTAAAGAAAGTGCTTGATACTGTACAACGTTTATCTCATTTGTTCCAGGTGACTGTACATTCAGTCTCTCTGTCTCACTTTAGTATATAAAACACCCAAACTTACCTTTTAACACATTCATTTCTACACGCTATTTAAAAATTCAGTTTCACATTTTGCAGACTTCGTTTGCTCTGCTCATTCTCTCCACTAACAGAATTTTAGAGGGGGTGTTTTGGTACTGTACATATCATCAGGTCTTTTTTTCACCTTTCAGTGCTGAGTTCAGGCCCAGAAACACCACCCAGTCTGGCTCTGAGCTGTGTTACTGCAGTAGAGCTCTGGCAGGCTGGAAATCTCTCTTCCATGTGCGTGTGTGTCTATGAATGTCTAGATCACATTGTCAAACAACTGCATGGACTGCATGATATTCTCATCCTGGATGAAGGAAAAAAGGGAAACATTTTAAGTTTTGCAATCGCTGTGAATGTTCTGGAGCTGCAGTGTAGTTGAGAGCTGAGATAAGTTCAAGTTACCTTTTGGCACATCTCTAGGAACTCCTCAATGGTGACCACTCCATCATTGTTCTTGTCCATTTTCTGGAAAAATCCAACATATGAGATAAGTTTTCTTGTAAATTAAGAAATTTATGTTGGCATTCGGTTTTCTTACTCTTGTGAAATGTTTAGGCTTAACAAATGTGTTTTCCTTTTATTAAAGACATTTGCAAAGTGCAAGCTGCATTGGTGAAATTAATGTTTTTGGGTTGATATTTGGATGTAATTGATAATAACTAGGCCATAGTGGAAACAACCCAGCTCTTACAGTAGGAGCATTTATAGCCTCGCAATGCACGTGTCTTATTGCACCAGAAGATTAGTGTTCTGCTCACAAACTTATTGCTCAATAGTGCCTCTAGTGGATAAAAACACTATTATGTCTCTTTAAGTATCCCAGACATCAGTCCTGCCTGCTTTAGAAAAGTGTCTGACTTCAGTTTGTCTATGCAAGATCCATCTTCTGCTTATTGTGCACACATGCACAAACAGATACATGCATGCAAGTCTTCCCAATAGTGTCACACAACTCAATCACTCCACAGAGATGGCAGTACCATCCAAATACCAAGAGTTTCAGCTCAGCAACATGTCAACAAAGGCACAGAAGCAAGGAGGCCTGAAATTGTCATAATCAAAATTAAATAAATGAATATGTCATCAAATACACCAAAAATAAAATTTAAGAAATGATATTAAAACTGAAGTGGTCTCCTGACAGTGGGTAGCCATTTCTGTTGTTATCTTGGTTCGGATGCTGAACTCGAAGTCATGACACACTTATAGATAACAAAATGTTGAAAAAAACACAGAAATTAAAAAGTTTGAGGAAATGAACAAAGAATGAAAACAAGGGGAAATAAGTCAAAAATAAATCCACTGATAAATACAGTACTTAATGATACAAAAATAAATAATGAATAAACAGTGGAATTATTACAAAGTAAATAAATAACTGAGGCAAATTCCCATAATATTCTGTTTACCTTCTTCTGCAGGGAATAGAGGGAGCTGTTCCTTACAGCTCTACGTGCTCATCTCATTTGCTTTCCCACACTGTTATAATCACTGCTTTCTCAATACCAACATCACTCTTGCGCAATGACCTATTTGCCTGGCTTCTCTGAGCCAATCAATCCCTGTCCTCATACTTGAAATTTACTGTAAATCCCCATCTCCACTTCCTCCTGGTTGTCCCAGGAGTCTCATCCAAGGTCTCCATCAACCACTTCCTAACAGCGTCTAGCGTCTAGCTACGTGATACCATCGCTCTTCCAGTTTAACTGCTAAAAAGCGCTTCATTCTCACACGTCATCGATGACTGTCCATCCTGCTCTTGATGCCTCTTTATTCAAATGAATTAATTCGTGCCTATGTTTATTTGTACTATTTTTGACAGTAGTGGTCCCCCATACAGAAGAAGAAAATTGTAAACTAGTAAACGCTTGATGTTAATATAACTTTGTTCTTCGTGTTTAAATAAGAACACTACATGAAACCCAGTGAAGCTTCACATTATGTCAAACTGATATTAAAGGCCTCGGGTTAGTAGCTTTGAGGAGATAGTGTGTTAAAACACAGTTTAAAGGTAGTGCATGTTTTAAAATGGACTGAATTTTAACTGAAACAGTACAACTGGAGGCTTGTTATCCATGGTTGTCCATTATTTGACAGTGTTTGATCTCCAGCTCCATTTTGAACCTCCCCTGGCTTTGATAGGTTCATTAATGCCTTGTATGGCAAGGTAGAAAAACATCAATTTTTTAACAGCGACTCCAATCAATTTCTTGACTCAGTTGTTGGAGATGTGAGGTTTACCTGGAAGAAGCTGTCGACGTGCTCCTTTGCAGCGCTATCCTTCATGCAGGGGTAGGTATATCTCCCCATCATGTCATAGATAGAGTGCATTATATCTGTCATCTCCTGGACAAAAAGAAAGAAGGAAAAAAAAATCAAGAGCTGTCAACACAACACAAAACAGCGCACCGTGGGAGTGAGCGGCTCACATACCTCTCTGGTGATGCAGCCGTCTTTGTTGAGATCATACATATTAAAGGCCCAGTTGAGTTTATCAGTGATGGAGCCTCTCAAGATGATTGACAGACTTGTGACAAAGTCCTGCAGCAGGAAGAAAAAAAAGGAGGTGTGTTGAGGCGTGTGATATACACACTGAGTCATAAACGAAGAACATTCAGTATTTGCTTTACTGGTACGCAGTAACGGTCAAAATGTGGGACACACTTCCTCAGTCAATGTTAAATTATTTTCCACATTGTAGATTTATTCTGAAGACATCAAAACTACAAGGGAACACATGTAGTAAACAAATAAATGTTAAACAAACTAGAATATGTTTTATATTTTAGCCAACTTCTGCTTCTGCTTTGGTGACAGCATTTAACACTCATGGCAGTTTCTCACGATCAAAAATCATGTTTTCTCATGATGTCTCCATAGCTTTGATGTCTGAATGAGAAGCTATCCCAACTTATGACTGGTATGCAGCATACATAATGTTTTAGTATTGTTCCTCTTTTCAAAGCCGTCACAAGCTAACAGAGTGAAGTCATTTATGCAAAAAGATTTAGTTCTGAAGTCTGAAGACATTTGCAGCAACTGTACAATACAGGAGAAGACAATAAGAGCAGCTGAGAGGATGAAGATGGAAATGGGATGCATGTTTGTCGGACAGCAGTGAGTTAAAAGAAAATGTGTGCGTATCCACCTCAAAGCTGACCGACCCGTTGTTATGGGTGTCAAAGGCTTCAAACAGGAAATGTGCGTACATGCTTGAATCTGGAACAAAGAGAAGACAAACCAACAAACTAAATCTTATGATCATATGATTATTGCCCAAACTGATGAGAGTATTCGAGATATTAGACACGCAGTCACAGGACTTGACACAGCCAATGCTTGTCACATTTCGTAAACCTCTGAAAATGTTCGTAATAAATTCATGCTACACAAAGATTAGATTACAAATAACTGCTTTTGTCAACACATGACTCCAGATTTAAAGAAAACTGTGTGAAACGCAAAGTTCCTAGTGAATTTAAATTCTTGCTGGATATACAATACACATGTACGCACAACATTTGGCTCTTACATTTGTACCTGGAAATGTGCATGTGCTGCTTCACTGTCACAAATCTTTTCTACAAACTAACACACCTGAGTTTGAAATTTAGACTTTGAAAGTCTACATATCTTTTCTCAAGTTAGAAATCCTACTGGGTGTTTATTTAAAACACCCCCACAGACTTTTATCCCAAGCTAAAGCTTCTCTAATGCGGATAAGGCTCTTTAATATGTTTGGAAAAATACCAGAAAAGCATTTGGCAGAGATGAAGCTGAATTACAAGAAGAAGGGAAGTTAGTGTGACGTGACAGTGACTGACCTCCCTGAGGGAAGAACTGGGAGTAGATGCTTTTAAACGTTTCCTCATTCACCAAGCCGCTCGGACACTCCTGCAGACATCGGGGAAAAAAATGCACATTCTTATACATGCCTACGCAAAAGCACTGGCATCAATAATCAGGGTACTGAGGAATGTTTCACTGACGTTTTTGAATCCCCGGTAGAGAACTTGCAGCTCTTTCTTGCTGAAGTTTGTCTGCTGCACAAGACGGTCGAGGCCCTCCGGTCTGCAGCACACTGTGGCCAGCTCAGCTTCATCAGTTATACTTCCTGCGTAGAGGAATGGAGGGAGAAGGGGAAGTGTTACTACCTGAGACACACCTGAGTATCCTTGCAGTGCTGTGTCCTTAAAGGGGGAAAAAATGTGTTTAATTTTGTCAGTTACATATTAAATTCATATCTGAGTGTCCTGACACTTGCTTTGATTGATTGAAGGGCTGGAGCCAGAGCGACAGCAGGGCAACAGTTTGAGGAAGCGCTGCTTTATGGTCTTCTTATTGGCCCTGGATGGAGGATTGCCTGGAAACAACCAATCAGAGCAGAGATTAGAGGCGGATGAAGAAATGGTTAAAACATTGGCCAAACTGGAACTCAAGTACTTGGAATCGCTTGTTCAAGCAACTTGGCGCAAGTTGGGCATGTGAGGTCTGAGCTCTGAGATCCAGTACAGCAATCAAGTACAGAGGAGTGTGGCCTGTTTGATGTTGTTTAGAAATAATGCTTCTTTAAATGGTTCATTTAACCAGAAAGTCTCTTGAAATATATCCCAGAAAGACAATGAATAGCGAAGAACTTCAAGAATACTCAAACAAGTCTATTAACCTTCGTTTCAGTTTACCTTTAGATGTACCATGACCTGGGTAACTGAGAATCCTCACAAATGTACTTACTAAACATCATCTCTAACCGACGCTGCCCTGTTTTCTCTGTCTCATGCTGAATGTGTGAGGATTGATTCTAACTCCCCTGAGGGGATCTGAGATCAGTCTTCAATCATCTAAACCAGGGGTGTCAAACTCATTTTATTTCAGGAGGCTACATGCAGCACAGTTTGATCCCAGGCGTGCCAGGCTGCTAACATGACAGCAAAATAACCTACAAATAACAACAAATGTTTCCTTTTGTTTTAGTTCAAAGAAGTACAAGTACATTATGATAATGTTTGAAATGTATGAAAAGAGAAATAAGTGTAATTTCTGCGCATTGCTGTCATCTGTTCTGGGATTCAGTGTTGTGTTATGTCCTCAACTCTTAGTGGACACATTAGGGAAAGGTGCCAGTTTTATTGAAAAATTGCAGTCAATGTCTGACTATGTAATTGTAGCACTTCGAGGGGCCAGATTGGACCCTCTGCCGGATTGTACGCTTGACACCCCTGATCTAAACGATGCCTCTGATGTGTGCCTTCAAAGAGGAGCTTTGAGCTTCTCTTAAGTGTTTTCTTCACTCTCGTCTGTGAGGTTGAGCTCCGACACTCTGCCTTTTTCTGTAGTCCTTCCTCACTTCAATCACCCATAGAGTCATTTTCTGATAACTTACTGTGAATCAGTCAGTATTCCTGACCTGACAGGTCTGCATCTCCATCAGTCTGATGACTGAACTAAAAAGACATGCCATCCTCCTGTCCTCTTCCAGCAGTAACAGCAGAGAGGAGACACACCTGCTAGGCTAAACCTCCTCTTACTCTTTTCCTTTATCTGTGAAGCTTCTCCAACTCATCAGGTCTAAAGCTCGATTGCTTTCAGGCTGTGTAGACATCTTGTTTCAAAGTCTCTTTTATCCAAACTTTATATTGATCACAAACAGCGTCAAGAACAAACAGACTGCAGATGGGAGGTGCTGAATGAAAGAAGTGGTTCTGACATTTATATCTAACACAGATTCCTCTCTCTGCTTCTCTATGATTTTTTTTCTCACAATCCGTTTGTGTCGCAATAATTCCTTCAAATTCTCAACTTCAACTTTTCTCTCATCAGCTCTTTTGTCAGATTTATTTGCATCTTTCCTCGTTGCCACACACTCAAGAATACAGCCATAAAAATAAGTTAAACAGTCCACAACAGCTCCTCCCGATAAGCATGCCTCTTCATAATTTTATCATATTTTACTCATTCTTGTTCTAAACGAGATGAATGTCAGAGCCTCTCTTTCCTGCCATCAGAGGGCAGTATTAGACTTGGCTGTAAAAGGCCGTAAATACAGAGAGACAGCCGGGCAGCAACAAACAGCATTGCATGAGACTCAAACAGAAACCTGTTGGGTGTTTTACATGTAGAACTGCTGACGTTTTAATCCACAAAGACGCCTAGCTGTAATACAAATAATCAGTCAGATGTTTTAATGATGGGCGGAGAATATAGAAAGGATTAAGCTCAAAAACAGTCACTGTCATGAGAAACCTGCACTAAAATGACAGAGGTGGAAGAGGTGAGACAAAGTTGATGATCTCATGAACATATAAGAATAGAAGCATTCAAAACTATTTGTTTAGAAGCTAAACTGCAAATATAATGAGGCGCAGATTGTTGTAATGCACACAACGGCAGTGGCAAAACGATAAAATGATTGCTCCAGAGCACATGAGCAACGATTAGACAAAAAAAAAAAACTGTCGCATGTTTACAGGAGCAAATTGTTAGAACAATCCAGTTATTCTTCTTCCCTCACTCCTGTGTTATACTTAACATCCCATCAGTCTTTATTTATTGATCATAGTTTACGCCGCAGTAAATCAAACAGTATATGGCTCCCACGGTGGCAGTTACCCTTCCGTGAACTTATCAGGAGCATCGGTGGCAGTGGATGCCGAGGATATATCAATCAATTGGATGCTGCAGCTGTGTGACCATGGAAAAACAAACAGAGCTTCATATGATCCCACACAGGCGCAGGCGACACAAAGGCACCTCAGCTCTGTGGCGCAGGAGACCGAAACTACCAAAATGAATCAAACCAAAGAACACAGAAATCCTTCCTTAAACTGCTTGTGTGAGTTATTAAAAAAGCCGGGCGATGTGACAGTGTTTTGTTAAGTATAATACACCTGTTTAGTGTCTTATAGTAAATAAATGAGCACATTATATCTGCAGGATGCCAGAGTAGTTGATGAACAACACTTACTTACTCAACAGTTATTACAGCTGATTATGTACCCTCTCTCAGTCCTACAGACCCTCTGGGTGACTTTGATCGCGTGAATCAATTTGAAGAAGTGCAGCCCTCTGAGGAAGATCAATACCCTCTACGCTGTCTTTATTAACACGTTTAAAATGTCTTTTATGCACTGCTGCAAGTGACTCAAGCTGAAAGAGGGAGAAACAAGGGAGAAGTTTCAGAGGACGAAGATTGCAGAGGAGCCCAGAGCAGATTTCTGCTGTGATCGCTGGGCTTTTGATGAGCTGGAGTGAGAAAACAAATTTCTGTCCACAAGAAAACAAGTTTCTGTTTGATTGAAAATGTTGACTTCGGAAATCAGTTTAATCATGTAGGCTTCAAAAGAGGCAGCTGCTTCTCTCTATGTCATGCAAAAATATATATATATTTTTTATTCTTGTTTTTCTTGGATAGTGAGTTCATTAGTTTATCTTATTTGTGCGCTTCTTTTCCTCAAAAAGTCACAAATCCAAAGAGGAAATTCAGCCGTCAGTGTTCTCTGAAATAAAAGACAAAACCCTCCTCCTAAATGTCAATTTTCCTTCCTGACTCTGAGCTAAAACAAATCAGGGAATAAATAAGAAGAAAACTTCCTATAGGTGCAACTATAGTGCAATGTAAGGAATTACTGTAAAAAAAAAAAGCATCTAAACTGGAAACTTAAAGCCAAGCATCCTTCTTGGCTCTATGGTTGGATTTTGTGTTTACTTCAGGAGGTCACATCAGTTTAAAGAGGCAGCTCTAAATGAACTAATGTTGCCGGGGCAACAGCCTCTGCGCTTATAGTAATCCCTAAGAAAGACATGATTCAGATTATAAGTCTATCTCATTAAAAAAAAATAAAAAAAAAACAAAAAACATGGACGTATTCTCGGAAACATATTAAAATTTACACACTCTCCCTCTGCTGCTGACACCACGACCTTCACCAGTGATTATTACAAGGGTTTAAAGCTCATGTATCCTCACACGCAGATGGACGTCACCTCAACACGATCTCAATCGTTACACAACACTCTCCATCAGTGCACACTACAGCCACCAACTCTGATATTTATATATGCATCCCGTAGTATCAAGTGCTCTTGTTTGTGTCATGTTCATATGCTGCTGCATGTGTGTTTTATCCAAGATGTAAGTCATCTGCTTCCTTCTGCTCCTCCCTTCTACTCTGCCCCATCTGCCTCTTCTGTTTGTGTCTTTCTACCCGGCCGGTCCCGAGCAAATGAGTACCCCCATGTGGGCTGGTTTCTACTCAAGGTTTCTTCCTGTTAAAAGGGAGTTTCTGCTACATATTGTAATGTAACAGTCCTGCACTAAATCCTCCTTGTTCTAATGGTCAGTTGATATTGAAACAGCGTCAGAAAGGTGGTAATTCAACTGGATGATCATTCTGGAGGATGTACTTAGTGGTGCTGTTTAACTGGATTGAATTAATTCAAAGTGTTTCTGTTATTTAGCCTAGAACACTGACTCTCTCTGTTATTTTGGATTAACGCTGAATACCATGACCTTCATGAACCTGAGATTAAGTGCTGGACTGATATATTACAATGCATTTGTTTTCACTACTGTACATAATGAACTAGCAAGAATCTTTCTATCAAAAATTCACAAATCCACAGTGAAAATAGAGGCATGTATGTTATCATTTCGTTGCACGTTCTTCATAAATGAAATGAAATAGAAATTTATGAATGTCACGCAAACACACACACACACAAATAAAAGCAGTCTAGTAATATTCTGAAAGTGAATCTACAACGTGTACAGGGTGAGGCTACGCTAGGGTTAGTCTGGAAATTCCGAGTGAACCCGTAGTCAACGCTGAATCTTTAATTATGAGCAAAATAGAGACTGACAGCAGGAGATGTGCCTGTGTGCACCTTTAAATCCATTTCATGAAACAGAATGTAGTCATCTTTAGCGACGCTGGTTTCTTTTTTCTTTTGTTCTGCGCTAAACCACATGGTTGCCGGTGGAGCTATCCCCTGGAAAACAATAAAAAGCATCTTTCCATGACATCCTGGTCGCTGCAGTCAGTCTGTCAACATGTCAACTGTCCTGCAGAAAGTGTTGACTTAACAAAAATCCTGTGTATCTATAATGCATGCACACAGACGTAAACAACATGAGGTCCCTGGCAGATGTTCAGCAGAGCAGCTGGACTTAGAGATAATTTCGCATTCAGTCTGAATGATTGTTTTTTAAATATAGCAGATAAATCTTTTAAATACACTTTAATAGATGTTTCCATAAGCCGTGTGTGTTGGCTCCTTCACAGTCACCTGTACCAGAAACAATAGACTTGAACAATAGAGGCTGTGCTTCGCACGGTCTGTTTGTGTCTCCTGAACGCCCCCTGAAGCCTCCGTGTCCATACACCTGTTCACTGTTTGGTTAACCTGCCGCTGAGTGGATATCACTCTGGTGTATTGTGGCAGCCTTTAAATAAGCCATATCCCAGCCATCCCTTCACCTTCCTATAGAAATATCATGGGAAAAAACTGTGCTGACTGTGTGTAACATTAAACAGGTTATTTTTACACATTTATGGAGCTATTTATGGAGGAGGAAACTATTTTGGGAAGTTGTCAAAGGAACGACAGAACAGTATCGAGAGACGTGTCTGATCTCTAAAGAGGATTGTGTTTGCAAGCACTCGTGAAGAAATAAAAAGGAGAGGAGCCTCACTGATCTAATTAGGCTACAAACACACACACACACACTGACAGGCACAATTTAAGGTGACAGCTTTTCCTGACTGTTTCTGTTCTGCTCTGTTTTCTCCCCACTGGGTCATTTAAATGCCTCAGCTGCTCTGGAGGATTACAAGATGCAGATAAGATGTCAGAAATGAAAATAAAATAGTGACTCAAAAGCAGAACCCACAAATGTTTGTGTGTTTCGTGACTTTTTCTTTAAATAATTAACCGTAATTGATTCTGTTGCTCAGACAATTAATGAATGATCCATAAAGGTCCTGCTAAAGTTACAGCTATTTGATTATAGAGTAACACTAGTGGCATTCTTATGGTCAGTCAGTCAGTTGTGTACCCAACATTGACTCCTTTACAGTCATGATACTTTTGCATCCACTACACAGTTTATTCATACTGTGTCGAGGCAGTGCCATTCAGAGAAACATTCAAATTGTCGACAAACATTACCACTTTTTTCGTTCAGTTTCCAGCTTAGGAGCAGTCCAGACACGATTACGCAAGCATTTTATGTCGTTCACATTAAATCAGCCAAAATTATATAAAGTAAAAGCGTCTCTAAGAAGCGTGTATTAAATCCAATATCTCATCAGTGAGGTCAAACTTTATCCGTGCTGTCAGCCAACGCGCACTTGTGACCCGAGATTTAAACCAGCCAGCAAACACAAAGTACACCAAGAGATTTTAAAAACGATATGATGGAGAGGAATTAAGAAAAAAACTTACCTGTGAGCGGGTCGTAAGATCTGTCCAGCTCTCTGGAGTCTGACAAACTCTGATCCTGACTCCTGGATTTCATGTTTTATTTCCTCTCCTCGGTTCTTTACCAGAGCGCCGCGGGTTAGCCTGAACCTACAGGATCTGTGCGTGCAGTTCATCTACGACTTCTGCGCCCTGATTCCTGTTTGCATGTCACTTTAGTGCACGCGTCGGTCTGTGTGAGCTCCGGACAGATGAACGGCGAGGGTGGGAAAAGTCCGCGCAAAGCTCGCCCCTCTGCGCCCCTGCCCGGGCTCCTGCTTCCTAAGGTTTACTGTCCTGGTTGAAGGGGTCTACCTGACATCTGGAGCACACGCATCTATCTGAGCCGAGAGAGGACCAGAGGGAGGGAGAGACGCTCAAACCGCAACAGCTGAGATGAGTGGTGAAGCAGGAGAGGGAGTGCTGCTCACAGAGGGATGGAGGAGTGTACAGCTGCTGATCTATGCCTCATCAACGCATGGTCTTACTTTGGCTCAGGACTTGAGCAGCTCTGCAAGGAGGAAGTAATACCTGCGGATCAATAACCTGTCAGCATCTTGTCCTTGAGCTGGTTGAGTTAATGGATGACTCACTCATATTTCACAAGCACCAAGGTCGTGGTTATGAAAAAAAAAAAAAAAAAGAAAGAAAGAAAAATTTGAATATTTGATCCTGAACGCCTAAGCTTGATGGAGCTCTTCCTGGTTTATGAGATAAACCTTAAGATATCAGCAGATTTGTTTCCCACCAGAAAATTCATCTTTAACTGTGTGAGCCTCTGTGTAACACCATCAAGGTTGAAAGGTTTAGTGGTGTAATTAAGTAGGCTACATTCCAGAAACCCTGGACCAATTTCATATTTTTAAATTTTTCACCTTTTTTTGTGATCAGTGTCATATTGTTTTAGAAAGACATAAACGTTGCAGGCTGTTACGGTCTAACAGCACTACGTTGATGCTTTCAAATAAAGGCTGGTCATCACTAAGCTGATATTACTGAAGCTCTTACTGTCAGGACGTCACATCTGCCTCACAGACTCAACATCTGGAGGTCATTTCTCTGGTGTTTCAGTATATTGAAGGGGCTGAAAACACAGTAAAACCTGTAGCGCATGAAACCATTTTCTTAGACGGTATTGTTCCACAAACTACAGGTGTCGCTGGTATTTTGACCATGCTGTATTTCTTTCCCTCCTCTAAGCACCTTAGAGCTATAGTGAAGTAGGTGTTGGGTAAGTTGTGCTAGAAACGCCACTCTTTTTTCAGTGTGTAACTGCCTTTCTTTCATGTATTCAAGATTTAATTTGCAAAAGAAAAATTCCTTAAAGGGGAACTACCGTTTTTTACAACCTGGACCTTATTTCTGGCATAAAATACGGTCGTTCACTCACCCATATAACTTTTGTGTCATTTGTAGTCAGTCGGGAGATAATTAGATCTGCGTATATCCATATAGTGGGAGTGACTGGGGCACCGAAACGCAGCCTCTAAATAACCCATTATCTGCCGTGAAACTCGTTCATTTCACCAATATTTTGTTATGATACGCTAGTGCTATTCCCCGTTGAGTCCTGAGTTAGCTGTTATGTCTTCTGACCTGGATGATGTCATCTCTGAGCACTGCGGGCACCCGCAAAAGTGACACAAAAGTTATTTGGGTGAGTAAACAATCGTATTTCATGCCAGAAATAAGGTCCAGGTTGTAAAAAACAGTAGTTCCCCTTTAAGTAGAAACACCTTGCTTTTTCATAAAGTTTTGGTATAATCAAAGTGATCCATCCGTTACAGTGAACCATTTTGCAGATATTTCCCCAGGCTTTTGGTTTTATAATCTGGTTTTCTTTCAGTATCAACAAATACTTAACTCCTGACTATATCAACCTGGTATATTAGTTGTATTCTCAATAAAGCCATTAAAAAAGAAACTGCAAATTATTCAACTTGAGGCAAATCCATAAACCAGGGAATTTGTAAAACATTTAAATTGGGTTGCTGTTTGTAAATTTGCAGTGTCCTGTTCTCTCATCTCGCCTGAGATTTATTTATACTTTACTAGAAAATGTGTAAAAGAAATGATTTCAGCAGCTGATAAACCTGGTAAAAGCATTCGATACGTTGATGGATCACTCCAGAATGTCACTGTGACACCTGCGCCGGTCCTCAAAGAAAAGTCAGCACTTTGTAGACGGTGATGTTGTTCTTTTAACGGATAGTCGAGTTTTGACCACTATGAATTTATTTCTCTCCTCCATGCACCTTGGCAGGAGACGTTGCACCAGAGACTCCACTTCTACATGTTTTAGAGTTTCTTTTTCTTTTTTTCTGAGATTTAAATGTACAATGATCACGCAGGGCTGGGCTTAAACCCAGAAGAGTGATGCAGACTCTTGTTCAAACGTTTTCTAAATTTAAGCTCATCTCAAGTGAAGTCTCGAGAGACATTCAGCAGGACGCCATGTGTTTAAAACTTAATTTATGCAAGAAATGTGTTTTAATAAAACAAACAAACAAACAAAAACTAAAGAACTAACTTGCTCTTTCATAAAGTTTTGGGATCATCCAAGTGATTCACTCTTCAGCTGTCAACAAAGGAAAGACCTGACGCTGACATCTGTGGTGCATCAGCCAGCAGTTCACTCATAAGGTCACATGCAGAGTTTGGCTTTAAACCAGAGAGAGAGAGTAATGCTGTTTAAATATTTTCTAACTTTAAGCTCAGCTCATTAAAAGTGACATAAGGACATTTTGTTCAGACATGACAAAGCATTTCTCCTGCTGTTTCAAGACTTTCCATGAGTAGTTGGATGACTTTGGCATGCAAAATGTCCCTTAATCCCAGTTCAGAACCCACATTTGAGCTCGGTTGGTTCTAAGCTCTTTTAAAGAATAAATTATTATTATAGAAATGCACCGAATCTAAATGCAAACTCGACAGTGAACATTTTTATTTTCTCCTTGCATTTCTATTTTTTGTTTCTCTCACGTAGACAGACGTAACCGGTGCAACTCCTTTCTCCTAGAAAAGCCAAAATAATGCTTGTTGGGGATAAACAGTGTCTTTAAAGACAGGCAGACGAGTGAGGGATTATCATGCCCCCTGTCAGAAGACTGATGGTGAGGAGAGAAGAGAGAATAAAGAAAAATGCAAGTCAGAGGAGTACACAGAAAGAGCCCGGTGAAGTCAAAAATATATATCAAACGGGGAGAGGGATGCATCCGAAGAGGAGGCTGGAGCAAATTTGTAACAGAGAAGGAGGAAAAAAAATAGAAACAGAAACAGAAGAAGACAGAGGGAACAGAGTGAAGAGGTATTTGAATACATTATGTGCCGTGGGACGGTTAAATCTTGCAGTATTGATGGTGTTTATCTCCCACAGGGGTTTAGAGAGAAGTTTCGCACCACTGCAAGCTGGAAAGTGGAGCCGACAGATAACCAATAATGAGCTCTGACTGATGCCTGAAGTAGTGCAAGGTGCGAAGATGCAGGCGACAAGGAACAAACACAAGGACAGGTGAGCTGGCACAGGCCGAGCTAAGTTAATATTCAGTAAAAGACAGAAAAAAAAAAAGTGGTGCCACTTGTCCTCAGGTGGTGTTTCCGCTTATCTTAACAAGGAGGAGGTTGATTTTGTGTTTTCATGTTTCATGCAGATACAAGGCGATAAAGAAATTAAGGAGTGAAAGAAGGAGGGGTGAGGGGGACGTTGAGCCCAGACAAAGTAGGCAATCTCCCCTCAAATGAATATTTGATGAGAAGGCTGATATGCTTAAATGACACGTTATAAATACACTGCAGCGTTAATGGGTTGTCACAGTAAAACGGCCCGGCTCTGTCCGGGAGTCTAAGAGAGTCACCAGTGAAAACGCACCTTAACACACACGACTCAGGTTATACCAGGGAGTTTATATGCCGCCCACATGTACAACACTGTTAAAAATGAATTAAAGGATTTGAAATACACTCACAAACAATCACAAACACACAGTGAAGGATAATTCCCAGTACAGAAGCACACTGTTGCCTCTAGAACAGGATCTTTGCGCTAATATGATGTCTTCATGTCCATTAGAGGATTATTAGTGTGATTGTCTCTAGTACTTTATAAAGTATAAGACAGTTATAGAGGAACACAACAGGTGAAAAGAGTGAGGCGGTTGGCATTAATGCCACGGTCCAAAAAACGAGCTGGAACAAAAGGCAGCTTTGAGTTTTCTATATCATCTAGTGTCTTCTTCAGTTCTAAATGACTGATGGGGAGTTTAGGTTTTTATTAGGAACATTTGTGGGTGCACACGCCTCAAATTCACATGACTAGGGTCTGCTGACAGCAGGCTACTCACCTTTAATTGGGAGGAAGTTGTTAGATTAACCTGGATTGTGTTTTGCTCTACACAATCAGTGGTTCTCTAACAGCCCATAGAATAGAGAATAGAGAATAGAGGTAAAACTCTTTGGTTACAGATGTGAACACAGTGTTTAAGTAGCTGATAAGTCATATGATTTGCAGCATTCATGAAACATTTACTTTCCCTCCACCACTAAACGTGCAGTTCAACCAACCTGCATGTACCAACATATACACAGGGCGCCTGCACTGACAGTGGTCTGGACCCTTTGCAAATCACTACATATTTCAGAGTAAAAAGCTGCACGGGCAACTTACCAACTCAACAAATCAGGCCCTGAAGCACAATATTCATTGCGTGTCAGCTGGTCGGCATCAGACTGGTTGTTCTACAGGGGCCCGCGGTTAAAATGCGCACAGTGTATGCAGCTAAATGAATTTGTGACTAGGAAATATAAACACAAAGAGGTAGCTGATAGCAACCAGCCATGATGTAATGTAGGGATTTAAGGGTTTAATTTGACAAGAGCCAAATTGTGATGGCTAGACAACTGGGTCAGAGCGTCTCCAAAACTACAGCTCATCCTGGTTTGCAGTGGTCGGTACCTATATATGAAAAGGAAGGAAAAAGTGATGAACTGGAGGCAAGGTGATGATGCACGTGGGGAATGAAGGCTGACCCGTGTGATCCAGTCCAACAGACAAGCTACTGTAGCACGATTTGCTGGAAACGTTAATGCAGGTTCTGATCGAAAGGTGTCAGAACACACGATGCATCACAATACGTTTTGTATGGGGTTGTGTCCACGCTGTATTTCTAACATCCCTTTCCTCCAATTCCCTCAGTGGCATTTACATCAAGTTTATTTTTTTCCCGTTCATCAGTTTCCTCTTTCTGAGCTCTGCATATATTTCTTTCTCCCTCTGAGGGATCCAGTTGCAAACAAGACTTAGCTGTGGTTGTCATAATGTTAGGGGTAAATGGTGGAACAGTAAAACCAGAAGAATAGAGCAGGATAGCTTCCATGACCAGAGTATTATCAGATCATGGTGGTGGACAAACTAGTGTTCCCAAATAAATGTTACTTAAATAAGATGCATAGACATTTAGAGTCGTCAACATAATCTTTGTAACTTTGGTTTTGTTAATCGCTTCATGAAGGGAGTTATTTTTGCGGATGTTCTATTGCTACGTTATAAGATTTCCATATAGGTTTCCATATATTTAAAGATGCACGAATAAGCATTTTATATTAACAATAGATAAACAACACCCTGATGAATCAATCACAACTCATTTCCTCTCAGGTCTACAAAGTAGTTTAGCTCCTTTGAGCACTTTGTTTTGGTTTTAACATTATTTTTAGTTTGGCGTTGCGTCTAGGCATCTGTTCTCCACAGAAACACTGCGTGCCCCCCACCAAACAGAAGACAGTTAATTACTAAATGGTGGACTTGGTTGTGAGTGGGACCAAGCTGTGACTTTGTGTGATTAACTGGAGCTTAGTGCGGTCACCTTCTGCAAGTGTCTGACCCAAACACACTCCGTCAGAGTCTAAATATCTTGAATTCTCGCTGAACAGGTTACAACTGTCGTTTCATACGTGCTTGACAGGGAACATCAAGTAAAGAAATGATCCGAGACAAAAACATTTCTTATCAAAGACCATATTCATCAAGCGAAAAGGCATCTTTCACCTCTGCAGTGCGTGGGTATAAGGAATCACGTCTCGCACCGAGCCCTCATGCATCAGGCTCGGACGGCGGCGTCAGCAGAGGACAGCGCGTGGGTGTGTGGGTGTGCGTGTCGGTTGAGCTGAGGACGAAGTTTTCTGAAAGCCGATAAGAGTAGGAAACCAATCTTTATTTAAAAAAGGAAACATAAATATACCTACAAGAGTTGGACATGAAAGAAAGAAGAATACATACCTGGAAAAATTGCATAATTCAGATCTGTTAACATGTTCTGAGCAAGAAAACGACGAGTTCAAAACATCAGAGAATAACTTTTTTTCACTAAGCCGTTCTCCTATGTCCTATGTCTGACACACCAGCAATGATGACATTTACTACGCATAATACTCAACCACTGAACAGTTGTCCTTCTAAACTAACAGCTCACTTCAACACATTCAGATTACCGTGTTAGGATAATGAAGAAATTACTTGTGCAATGTACAGTAGTGACTGCTGGTATGGGCTCTGGTTAAATCAAGTTTTTAATCACTTCAAAGCATCAATTACTCAAATGTTCTACTCCTTAGCAAACATTAAAATGCAAAATACTTGTAATTGGTTGCAAACATGGAGAGAATCAATTCAACATTCGCAGAGAAAGAGTTGCTCTAAGTCAGAGGACTCAAAAAGGCTCAGCGTCACCATTATTAGGAAGGACATACTCAAAGCTGAAATAATTACTAGAGAGATAAATCATGTACTGCGATTAGTTGGCCCCAAGGAGACTGAAATACTTAAAACGTTCATGTGTAACTTAACAGTCCAGCCAATACTGCTGATTGCTGACCGGTGCCATACGGGCCCTTCCTGTAATTACCACGCACACCAACGACCACAAAAAGATGAACAGTCTGTGTCAGTCTTTCCTTAAGGTGCATCCAGCCTGTCAGCGCGCCCCTCTCCGTTGTTTCCATCATTCAGTTCACAGGAGGCAGAGGAAGAGGATTCAAGACGATTTATGGAAATCGGTGGAGGACTGGTTCCTGTTTGGTGTCGGTGTAGTATGTGTGCATGTCCGTCCGCAGTGGGGGTGAAGGCTGGGGGTTTGAGTGTCTCTCAGGAGATGGTGGAGAACTCTTTGAGCAGGATGTCCTGGCTCAGCGTGTTCAGACAGACATTCTTCCTCACATTCAGGCTGATAGAGCGAACCTGGAGACACACAGACGTATTACTCGGCTGTAGTCAGAGAGGCTGAGATTTAATCCTGCGCATTCACTACACCCATGCCACCTCCTCTCTGCTTGATCATTTGATGAACACATCTTAAATACATTAATTTGCGTGAAATACAATACCACAATGCAATGTTTCCATTCATTAACAAATTAAATTATAGAATATGAGTAGGCTGTAATTCCTTCATTAAAAACCGTAGCAGCAGGTGGTTAATTAAGCGTTGTGATCATGTTGATGTATTTAAAGCTGCCACGAGGACTTAAGTTACATATTTTCTCTATAATGATCTGTGTCTTTATTTAACTTTATTACCAGAGATTTTTCTTTCACTGCTGCATACTGGTGAGATTATGGTTTATATATTGATGCATCCAGGGTTTGAGTTTTAATCTGAGTTTTGCGTGCGTCTCTAAAATACCTCAGAGTGGACATTAATAAATAAATAATGACATAATGCAATTGTTTTTTTATGTGTGAGAGAGATTCAACAGCCCATTATGTCCTAGATTTTCTATCATTTCTCCATGTCTAGATGTACACACAACACCACGCTGTTTAGTAAACACTGGTCAGTTAGAGACAGCAGCTGTTTGCACAATATTCTACTGTTGTGGTGTTTATTTGCATACCGCAACTGAGTTAAATGTAGGAAAGCGTTTTAATACCAGGCGTGAACACAGCTATTATTTCAAGCTGGACACTTGTGATCTGATCATTACGGCTGCATGTTAATATCAGGTCTGAACGGGGATTTGAGAGTCACACAGTAGACCAGACCAGTCTCTTACCAGCTCCTTGAAGAAAGCAGCCTCTTTGGGCTGCTCTGAGTATCTCTCAAACTGGTCCAGACCGTCCTGCAGTTTGAGGGTCAGGGTGTCATAGTTGGACCGTACCACTTCCAACACCTAGAAGGGTGAAAGATAAGGAAAAATTAAAGTTAAATTGAAGCTACACGGATCAGGCATAACATTATGACCACCATCCTAATATTGTGTAGGTCTCCCTTGTTCCTCCAAAACAGTTGTGACTCATCAGAGAATGGACATGGGCCTTCTGAGGGTGTCCTGTGGTGTCTGGAAACAGAATGTTGATAGTGGGGGGCCTTTGGGTCCTATGGGTTGAGGGGAGGGGCCTCTGTGGATCATCCCACAGATACTTGATCAGTTTGAGATCTAGTGAATTTGGAGGCCAGGTCAACACCTTGTGTTGTTCTTCATGAGTTGTTCCTAAACCGTTTGTGTCTGTGTCAGGCTGCATCCTGCTGGGGATGGCTGCTGCCATCAAGGAGTGTCATTGCTATGGAGTGGGGGTGCCTGGTCTGGTCTGGTCTAGGTGGGTGGTACATGTCTAAGTAACATCCACATGATGCCAGGTCCACAAGTTTCCAGCAGAACATTGAACTGTCTCAAGATGGTCAATGTTATTTACTTCTCCTGTCAGTGGTTTTAATGTTGTGGCTGATCGGTGTATAATACAAACTGTTTCTTGGAGTAAAATCTTGAAAAGCCAAAAAACAGTGAACTATTCATTATTTTATTATGTTTATTCTGTTATTATGTTTTAAGTATTCATTCATTGTTTAAAAGCTTAGTGGAACATTTGTATTTTTGGAAGGATCTTGTGGAGGATATCCATACAGAAACCTAACAATCTGAATTAGTGACACTCTACACGTAGCTTGATAGATTCATTCATTCATTCATCTTCTGTAACCACTTGTTCCTGTGAAGGGTCGTGGGGGTCTGCTGGAGCTATCCCAGCTGTCATAGGGCGAGAGGCAGGGTACACCCTGGACAGGTCGCCAGTCTGTCACAGGGGTAACACAGAGAGACAGACAACCATTCACGCTCACATGCACACCTACGGCCAATTTAGAATCACCAGTTAACCTAACTAGCATGTCACAGGGAGAACATGCAAACTCCACACAGAAAGGCCCAGTCGGCCGTTGCTTGATAGATGTCTCTCCATTTTATTTGGCTCATTTGTTTTGTTGTGTCCCATTTCTTCACAACAAGTGAAGAGCAAAGTGGTCTTGAAATGACTACCACTGAGACTTAAAGGACTTTTCTAGTCACTTTATAAAAACAGCATCC